>NC_084524.1:1469934-2158652 GCF_024500385.1 Phyllopteryx taeniolatus | reverse complement strand
AGTTTTTTTTTTTCTGGACCAAGGATCTTGTATAAGCTTTAGTAAAGGTACACTTTTCTCCATACCTTTTTTATATAAAACATATTGTACACTTTTGTTACCAAATAGTTTGTATTCCTCCTATGAACTTGTGCCCCCCCCCCAAACCCCTGCCCTTACTTTCCCTCTTTCTTCTGTTGGAGGGGGGAGAATCTAAAAGTGTGTGTGCACGCGCGTGTGTGTGTGTGTGTGTGCGTGTGCATGTGTCAGGGGAACCACCTCAGAGGGCCTATTTTTTATTCTCCTTGGTTTTTATGAAGTCTTTAAAAGAAAAGCTTTAAGCAACGCCTCTGCCTTGCCTGCAATACGTGCGCCATGTCTCCGCTTTGGATTCCCACTCATCACTGGAGCTCTTTTTTTTTTTTTTTTTTTCTTTCTTCACGGACAAAAAAAAATAAAAAGAACAGACTCATACAAGTCTGGAAAGAAAGAGCGTGAGAGCCTTAGTCCTGTGCAAGAGAACTGTGTGTGTATAAAGTCCATATGTGTGTCCGTGGATCACGTGGACACGTCTTCCAAGTGAGAGCAACAAAAAAGACACTTTTTCAATTCAATGTGGCCTTACTGACAAGTTCAGTGACAAAAAAAAAAAAAAAAAAAAAAAAAAAAAAACGCTTCTGCTCACCTTTATGTCCAGTTTCTCCGCCGGTACTGTCACACGAGAGCCTTCGTTTTTCTAAATCAAGTGGTTGCACTCACGGAGCATATCAAGGCCTTCTTTGTGTTGTTCAAGCTTTCCTAACAGCAATATTGTACAGCTCATGAGCACTACGACTTCACCAGCCAGTATATTCCGCGTGCGTGTGTGCGTGTCGTTGAAAAGAAATATTGAGTTGGACACACTCCATTGACTCTCCAAATAGTCCAAAAGGAAGATAAAGCAGGCAATATGTGTGACCTTACCATACGACTGTAAAGTTGAATGTGTGCTGAATGAAGTGCGCCAATAAGTTTGGAACAAAAAAAAACAAAAAAGGCAACCACAAATTAAGTTATGCCACCCTCATCTGCCTGTTTGTCATGTAATGTTTGATATTTTAATATTTTAAATTATTGGTACAAAGTTTCCCCCTCATGTCAAAAAAGTGCATTATTGCCTGTGCTGCCTCGGTGGGCCTGGGATTTTTGTCATTGTTATCGTGATCATCGGTAAATGTGTGGATTTGTCGAGCAACGAAGCAGAGTGTAGCGACACAAATACCCTTTAGCAGCCAGGTCCGGCCCTCCTCCGCCTCCGGTGATATTTTTGGGTTTTGTTTACATGTCGACCCTCATCTTCCTCCTCGTCTCGCGCCTTTTCCGACGAGTGCACCGGGCTCGAACTGTGAGCCTTTCTGTGTTTAAAGGGACTTCACGGAGGGCTGCAAAAACATGTTACATGCCTTCTTATCATTATCCCTTTTTTTCCCCCCCTCTCTTCTGGAAGCAGCTTTTGTTTTTTTAACGGTTATAATGAGAGCCGAACAATGTATGTAAGCTCTTACAAATGCCAAATGTCTGATCATGTAGGTCTTTTTCATGCACTGCACAGTGAGAGGCAGCTTTAAACATAACATTTAAAATAAAGAAATAAAAATCTCGCTAAGCCATACTCAAAGGTCCCATGCCATCATTGTTTTGTTTTTGTTGTCAAAATCTTTGATGTCCTTTTATCAGGTGTGCCTGATCATTTGGGTTGGGAATGCCCAGGATGCCCTTTATCAGGCCATTCTCGTTGGTCTTTTACGCCAGGCAATTGAGAAGGCCGGATTTCCCATTATTTGATATGTAAACTAGCTTTGCTCTGATCGGTCCTTGGTGATGATATGGCGTCTTGTGGCAGCAAAGCGTTCCTAGCGACGTTGCGTTTGGATCTCTTCGATGTGGGATCCATCGTTCCGGAGCACAATTCAGCAAGCGTTGGATTGTTGGCCCACTAATAATATTAGTATTAGTATTTTGAGGTTATGCTCGTCCTCCACTCCAATTCACTTGAAGTGAGTCTGCACGCAACGTATATCGCTCATGCACATTTTGGAGACAATGAATGCAAACTTTACTGTTTTATCAACAGTGGCATCATACATTTTGTTGTAAACCAACATGTACACTTTATAGACTTGTGTTTGTATGGCTTGGGAGCGGCTGAGACTCGCTCGCTTAGAACCCAGAAATGCCATGTTGCCGTTCAGCTGTGTTGAGCGGGTGGGTACCAACCACCAAGTGGGCAGGTACTTGAATAATTAGTAACCATCTAAATCACAAACAGAGACATCTCATCCGGTCGTTTTGCAAGCCTTATCTCGTTTATTGCCTTTTGTATTCAATCGACAAACAGCATAAATGTCAAACTTAAAACCATTTTTTTATTATGATTTTGATGGCATGGGACCTTTAAGACAATTTAGAAGTGCAAACTTTTTTTCTCTCTCTCACTATTTACACCCCTTATTTAATATCACTGTCACTATCCTTCGCTCACTTACTGTATCTGTGTTATTCTAGTACTGGTCATTGTGGTAGTATACTCAGTGCTCAAAGGGTAGAAACCTGTACTGTTTAACATTTAGCAATAGCATCAAAAACAAGGGGGTGAGTATTTTGTATTTCATTAAAATTTTTGGGGGAATAGCATAGTCTTTGTTTTTGTACATATCACGGCTCTGGATCATTCTGAAATCTGTATGTCATTGAAAAAAAAAAAAAAAAGGGGGGAAATGGCATAAAACAGAATAAACAAAAAGTAATAAAGTCTAACTTTGTATGTTTGTTTTTTAATGGGTCAGCAGAAGCGTAATGAAAAATATTTCCACCCAAGAACCGGGTCACAATCAAACTGGAACTTCTTTTGTGGTCTAGATTCAATCATCTCAAAGTTACTAGCCATTTTTGAAAAATAGGCACACACAGCATCAATAAATGTTCTGTACAGGTGAAATGACCTCATTCTCCCCGTTTGCAGATTGAGTCCGTGGAAGTCTGCTGGGCAATACTGGGAATGTTTCCAAGGCGCAGGTGTTTACATCCCACTAACATAAAGATAAGACTGAGGTCTGAGAATAAACACTAGCTTGTGATTTGTGAGTCTGTTTCAGCCATCATACAGCTTGGAAAATCCCATCTATTTGCTTTTTGGCTTCAAAGATATCGGAAACAATTTTTGATATTCAAGTAAGAATGTTGCTTTGTAAATCAAGGCCTTTTAGTACCATCCCTTTTCATTGGTCCCTATGGTAGTACATGTGTAGTGTGTGTATATAGAAGGACTATGCTGGAGAATATTGTGGCCTGTGGAGCTTCTAAAGCTACTTTGGTGCTGCACAATGTTTTTTGAAGACTTTCCTGCCTTGAAGTACATGTTGACTGATGAAGGAACCATTTTTCCACAGTCAAGAGTGCAAATGTGGCAGCCCACGAGTTCACCGAAATCCACTTCAGACCAATTCCGGCGGTAGCAGCGAGCGAATGCTGGTGAAGCTGATGTAC
The DNA here is from genome assembly GCF_024500385.1 of Phyllopteryx taeniolatus. Classification (NCBI taxonomy): domain Eukaryota; kingdom Metazoa; phylum Chordata; class Actinopteri; order Syngnathiformes; family Syngnathidae; genus Phyllopteryx; species Phyllopteryx taeniolatus. Next base: position 2,155,148 of record NC_084524.1, on the reverse strand, counting down.
GAGGTGAGGGTGCCGAGAGCCCCTTGACTTTGGTTTTGCTCGGCGTTCTGGTCCGGGTTCTGCTCGACTTGCTGCTCAGGGTACGGAGGGATGTACAGCTCCACGAACGAATCGCCGATCTCCTCAATTGAGTTCTCATTGTTCGGCTCGGGCATCGGTTCGGGGATCTGCTGGGGACTCTCCTGAACGCTCTCCTTGACGAGTTGCTGGGGGAACGGCACGTGGCGCCGCGCCAGCCTTTGCTGGCGCTTCTCCTGATGCTTTTGGTGGCGCTTCTGCCGCCGCCTCTCTTGGCGCCTGTGCAGAGCGCTCTCCTCGGGCCCCTCGTACCATTTCGCCTCGATGATCTGGTTCCAAAGGTCCATGGTGCGCGCCTTGAGCTGCAAGGACGAGAAGGTGGTCACCATTCCCTGGCGGAACCGCTTGTTCATGAAGCAGTAGATGATGGGGTTGACGCAGGTGGACGTGTACGACAGGAGGTGAATGAAGGAGATGGGCGCGCCCGTCAGACGGTGTACCAACCGCGGGTCATAAGCCTGCCACGCGTTGACTACGAAGATGGGGGTCCAGCACACGAAGAACAGGCAGACGATGACCAGGAGCATGCGGACCACTCGCTTCTTGGCCAGCAGGTTGGCGGTGTTGCTTCGGATGCCCAAGCGGCCCACCGTGGTGGCAGCATTGCCGGCATTGCCTTTCCCATGTGCGGTGAATCGCTTTTTTAAATGAAGGTAGCAGCCATCGCTGTCGCTTGTTCGAAGGCTGCTAAAGCTGGCTGGTCTGTCTGCAAATAGACGAGAATGTCAGAAGACTGTGCCAGTTGCCTAAACAGGTTGCAGATGGTAGCGTTAGGGGCTTAACCAGTTCCCTCCCTGAATGGGTCGCAGATTGCTGTACCTTTGGCTGATGTCCTGTTGGACAGCTCGAACCTGATGCCCTTGTAGAGCTCCACAGAGATGAGTCCATAGGCGGTCAGTATCACGGCACCGGGCAGGAAGAAGAGCAGCAGCAACAAGGACGTATACCTGCAAGTGACAAAGGCCTGAAATCCAGCTCACATCCATGCTGTCTATCTTTGGCCTCGTTTTCAGCGTACCAGTATGCCAGGAGGTTTTGGTTCTGCCACATCATGCGGCACATGTAGCCGACGGTGTTGTCGCGGCGATTAAATGGCTTCAGGGAGCTGGAAGCGATGTAGGGCAGCATCAGAGACAAGGACGTCAGCCAGGTGGCACTGATGACCTTCAGCGCGTGCGACTTGGTCTGCCACGTCTTGGAGCTCAGAGGTCTGCAGATGGCGCTGTAGCGTTCTAGCGCGATGGCCACCATGTTGTAGGTGGAAACACTCACAGAGACCCCTGGGACAAAAAGAACATTTGAATTTAGGGTTCCAGGAAAACCATTCAATGTGGCATTAGAGGATGCGTCCCTGTTACTGTTTGGGCATTAGGCGCTTAATTTGTTTGCTGCCTAAACGGGTTGCAGATGGTATCGCTAAGGACTTAACCAGTTTGACGCCTGAAAGTTGAACCTTACAAATGGCTTGCAGAGGGTAGCGTTAGAAGTTGAAGACAATTTCTGCCAAAAAGGTTGCACGTGCCAAGGCGTAAGGGCGGCTGCTCAGTACAATGTTTGGTTCTGTACGCCCCAAGGAAATGTCAGTACTGTAAGGAGGCATTCATTCCACGGCACCGTACCCATAAAGTACATGACCATCTTGCATGTGCCGTTGCTGAAGATGAAGGTCCGCATGAGGTTGGAGATGAGGGTGAAGGGGATGCACACCAGTGCGACCATCAGGTCGCTCACGGCCAGGGAGAGCAAGAAGAGGTTGGTGACGGTGCGCATGCGCCGGTTCCGAGACAGCACGGCGACGATGAGACCGTTGCCCACCACGCTGACGAGGAAGATGACGCAGTACAGGAAGACACGCACGGCGTTGTCGAAATCTACGTGAGTGGGACGCCACAAGAAGAACACTCAAAATGACGCGTACGTGCAGAACAGACGCTTTGAATTCCAGCGTGCGTAATGCGCAATTACGCAGCGAACCCGTCCATTCCAAGTTCAAAGGGCAATAATTGGAAGCAAGCAGACAAATAGTCGATACCTTTCACGCTCACGTCCGGTCGAACGATTCTCGCAGGCTCACAACCCGACAAGTTGCTGACGCCCAAGTTGCACAAAAACCTGCTCATTTCCGTCGAGTTGAGCATTTCGCGCAAGGTGAAGGCGTCCATGGTGCGGAGAGGGGGAATGTGTGATTTGTATGAGTTTCTTTGGAGTCTTCCCCCCCGCCCCCCCCCCCACTACCGTGCTGGCTGGCTGGCTGGCTGGCTGGCTGCACTTGCGCTTCGGTCTGCTCTGGACTCTCTTCTGGCTTGGAGTGGCCCCTCAAGGGTCTGTCCCTGTCACCAGTCGGCTTTCTTGACGTCATCACTTAGTGACACTCCGGCGCATCACAGACGGCCGCCCCCCGCAACGTCATTCGGGACTCGTGACGTCACGTGGCGATGTATTTACACTTCAGGGTCAGACAAAAGTTTTTTTTTTTTTTTGCTTTTTATTTTATTGTGCATTTATTTGTGACTGACATTTATTAAACAATTTAGTGTCATCAATTCAAAGAAGAGTTTCTAGCATGGGTTAAGGTTTTTAGGTAGGGTTTTAAATGTTTGTTGTCTTGGTCGTCCTTGTCTTACCTGTTCAGTTCCTAATTTCATCTATGCGTCTGTCCTCCTTTTCCTTTTTCCTCCCATCCATACATCCTTGTTTCTTTCCTACCTTTCACCCTTTTTTCCTTTTCCTTGTGTGGTTCCATCCTATCCCTCTTCCTTACATAGTTCCTTGTTTCCTTATGTTGATTTTTCCTCCTGCCTTCACTTCCTTTTTCTTATACCATCTTTAAGTTAATTTAAAAAGTGTAAACCTACGTTTTGTCCACCCTCTATTGTGCAAAATTCAAGTAAGAAAATAAGATTGTATATAATCTCATATCGTTAATAGTCGGTGTGATTATTAAATTGGACCTTGAAGCAAATGTCTTTTTCAAATGACTCCACAGCACGTCTGTGCTGTATGCCGAATTGTTAGGTTTGTCCCAGTGGCCTCGCCGTAGCAGACGCAGCTTTTAGTTCGGGCCGAATTAAAATCTCTCTTCGCCATTCAAACATTTTTCGTCCTCAAACGCGTCGCGGCTGCGTGACAGAAACATGGACAAAGACACCGAGTTGTCGCTGACTATTACTCAGCTTGTCCGACGCCTGAAGAGAAGCCATTTGCACGCTCAAATGGAGCGGCAAGCCAGAGTGAGTATGCTAGCATTAGCGTCCGGCTAACCCCAAACAAACAAACATTCGCATTCTCTTTCGAAACGATTCCAGGATTGTTTACATCAACCGGAGATCCAACTGGACTCTCTCAAGGAGGACGTGCGCGGTTTCCTCAGAAGCTCAGGTGCGACATTGCTAGATTACAAAAAGCAGCACACGTGTTATTTTGTTGTTGTTGTTGTTGTTTGTTGTTGCGTTTTCGACAGGCTGGGAAAGGAAGCTCCAGAATGCAGTGCATCGAGAATTACACGTGTAAGTAGAATGTTGCACTTTCCCAAAAGGAAGACAAACTATTGTTTCCCTTTCCTAAAAAGAAAAGCTCAGTACCATGACCTAACTTAGTTTGTGCGAATGTATTCAATTTGACTTGTTGTACGTGCAGTTGTAACATTCATCCTTAATTTCTTAAGGTATTATGAAAGGCACTTTGAACATGTAAATTTAATGGTTTAAACAAAAATTCTGAAGTTGTAAAAAATTGGGTCATGCCTTTGCAACAATAAGAAAATGCATGTCAAAACTAACTACTCTATTTGAGTCCCAATCTCACATGTGCAGTAGGTATTTTCTGCACTGTTAGGGAGATTATAAGGATGAAAACATTCTCCTGACTTTGGATTCACAGCCGAAAAATATTACTTAAAATACTGATAACAGCTTAGTTGTGAGATATGAAAATGGTTTTAATTAATTGCACATTTTTTTGTCCAGTTTGTTGGGGAGAGATGTCCTTTCAAAATGCTTCCAATATCCCGTTATGTCAGTTACGGAGGCTGCTGCGAAACGAGCAGCTCTCATCTTTTCTCCAGATGAAAACACTCAACTGCCCCCCCATCCCAACCCTCCCTCCATCACTCAGCCCCCCGCATGCACTTGCAGCTGTTTAGATGAGCTTCAATGAGGTTTATTTTGCGCCAAGGACGCATCAGTCATGACCACCCACCCGTTTGGAAAGAAAAAGACGACGGCTTTGACTTTTTGGGGCGTCGAAGAAATAAAGTCATTTGCCTTTATTTCCAGCGGTGGGCTGCCACCGAGCCTCCCGGCGCCCCCCCCAGAGCACCTAAAAGAGCCCTTGGCCTACATGCGCAAGGCCCAGGTTAGCCTCTGACTTACTCCTGCTGCCACTTCTGTGACTTCTGACCTTCAGTCTGTTGTAACGCGTGTGTGTGTGTGTGTGTGTGTGTGTGTGTGTGTGTGTGTGTGTGTGTGTGTCACAGGCCAGCTGGGAAAGGCGCATCTTGAAAAGTCTGAACAGCATGAGCACCGAGCTGGCAGTGCCTTTGGCCCGAATGGTAAAATACACACAGCGGTAGAAGAAAGGGGGGGAAAAAAACTAGCAAGCAGTCAGCTCGTGCGGGTGTGCGTGCGTAACCATTGTGTGACTTTGTCGTGTTTGCGCCACAGAGGCCAGCGGCCGAGCAACAGGAGCTAAGCAACAAATGGAACGAGATGGGCACGGATGAACCAGGTATTGTTTTTTTAAACATCCCTCACCATACATTGTTTTATTGATGCTTTACATTCCGTCAGATACGACGTTATTGTATTGTCGATGCAGCTTTTATCGGAGAGCTTGCACGAGCTTGTACTTGGTCTATCCCAGCACAGCTTTGTTTAAAAACATTTAGGACGGAGGGCTATAAACACGGCAGATATAGAAGCTGTCCAGACCCTGTCGAACCCCTTCCTTCTGTCCAAGTGGTGACGTGGGCCTCCCGAGGATGACAGCGCACTTTACCGGCCGGACGGAAAGTTCCAGCGTGCCGCCGTCTTCCTGTTCTGCTTGTTGAAGTCGCGCTGCACGATGGCACTGGCAGAGTTTAAAACGCACCGTCTCAATTATCATTGATAAATATGCAGGGTTTACCTGAGGCCCAGATGGTACCGCTGTGATCATTTGCACTTAAATGTTACTCACAGTACTTGTATCTCAAATCATCTCTCCCCTTTGAAATGAATGAAAGTGTCATTAAGCAGTTCCAACTTCCCTAAAAAAAAAAAAAATGTTTGTTTTTTTATCAGGAAAATAGTAGCGCTGCATAATATTATGATCCCTACAAACATAGAGTAATAACATAATTAAATAGAATGTAAATAATTCATCAGTGTGCTGTCAGTGACTCAGTAATGTGCAATAATATTGGTCGTTTATCTCAAATGAAAACAAAATTTGCCTGTGAGTCTGTCTGCCTGTTTTAATGTCCATTGTTTATGGCGTTATAACACAGCGACTATGCATGCTAATCGTTAGCCCGTCAATCCATTATGTGTTAGCATTAAGCTAGCAGGAGCTTTTCTAAGGCAAAGTTGTTTGGTTGTTTTAAATAAACAACGTGCAATTCTCTCGTACAGTACTGTGCATTATGTTAACTGTCAAAATTACCTGTCAAATTAGAGTTTGTGCACTTGCAGACTTGAGTCGCTTCAGGCCCGTCTACGCCCCCAAAGACTTCCTGGAGGTGAGTGCACGTCGCGCGGTCGCTGCCGCTTTTTCCGTGCGACGCACCTTCATCGCGTGGCTTGCGCGCAGGTGGTCGTCGCCCTGCGCAGCCCCAACCACGGCAGCGGCGAGGACATCGGCGCCGAGAGCCACTGGGGCCTCATCCGGGTCCCCCTGGACGTCAAGGACGTCACACAGCTGGTAGGGGGGGTGGGCAATGTCGACACTTCACCGCTGCGTCCTGGTTCGTGTTTTTCATGGCTTTTTCTCTCCCAGAGAGGAGCTTACGCGGAGCTGAGCCTCAGCGCCGGACAGCTGGGCATTGACGACAACGCGCACATCCACCCAGGCACTGACCCTTTAATTAGCACAGCTCATATTTCATTTCATTCATCAATGTTATTTTATTTTGTATCAATTACAGTGTCACCGTGACGTACGTGTTTTTTAAGTCACAGTATTTCATAAAAAAAACTGTGGCTTGTTTAAAGGCTGGCTTTCCACCTTCTTTGTATCCTAACGCACGTATCCTTAACTGCACTACACTGACCTATAAAATAAAAAATCCTCCGCAATAAGTGAACCGTGATCAAGCAAGGGATTACTGGAGTTTCGGGTTCTCGCTATTTCTGTATCCCCCTGAATACTAACGCGCATTTGACTACTTTGCAGATTTGTTCGAAAACGACTATGTTGACATCGGAAAGAAAGGTAAGAGCGCTCGGTCGCTTGCTTCTCGTTTCGCAGCCTCTCATCCTCCCGCGTCTCCGCAGTGCTCGCGGAGCAGGACAGCGCGGCGGCGCAGCAGTACAGCCGGCGGGGCTGCCCCACCGGGCTCCGGGCGGACCTCTGGGCCCTCATCCTGAATTCTGTCAACCAGTCGCAGGTTGGAAACCAATGCGCACACCATCTGTGTTTGTTCTAAAGCAGCTGTGGTGATTCCCAAAAGGCTTTTATTTTGATTCAGTGATAGCTCCTTTTTTGGCCATTTGGCCCCGCAAGTGCACGATCTAACACAGTGCGATCCTCCAGCTGTGCCGATTGGATGTTTACGTGGCAAATGTGCTTTCACTTGTTGCTGATCTACCTTCAAAGTACTTAAAGCGCTTAAACGCCGTCTCCTCACTCACCTACTGGACATGGTCACAGGCGCCGAAGATTGAACCCACAACCTTTTGAGTTGGGAGTCGACCACCTGAGCCAAGTTCTACTACTTTCAGTCCAAACAGAATGTGCACAATGTCTCCCGTGTGCCAAAGTGTTATGTAAACCAGGAAATAAAACTGCAAGATGGATGCTGGCAGGAGAGTCTGGAGAGTGTCTCACATTTTTATCCCAAGTGCGTCGATTTATTTAAATAGATGATTCTTGTACTGTATTCACCTCCAAAGCGGAGCCAAACGTCCACTGTAGTGCTCCGTTTTGTTCTCCGCACTTCCGCAGCACGGATCCATCATCTCGCAACTCTCGCTGCCGGACAGTTTTATCGCCGCCGAGTGGAGGCGCGTTGTCGGAAATGGCAGGTGCTCGGCTGCGACAGCAAAGCGCAAGCGACGTTCAAACACGTCGTCGTCTTCTCCCGGATGAAGTCAAAGGGACTTGAATTGTTTGGTGTCGGGGGCCAGCCCACCCAAGTCGGTGTGAAATTAAACAACCAAGTCAATCTTTTATGACAGATCCGTACGCTAATTGAAAGGTAAGAAGTGGAGTAGTAGAAGTGCTGCATCCAGCAGTGAAATATTTCCTTTTTTCCCCCCCGAAACTCTGGGCTCGGCTTTGGCAAGTTGAAGATGCTGCCGGATTGGCCGTTCGCCTGGCAGTATATTGCTGACCTCACTTGAACGAGACGGCGCCACCTCCTCCCCAAAAAAGCACGCGACAAGGCCGACGGAATGTGTGGTTTTGTCACGATGAAAATGTAGCGGCTTTGTCTGCTACCTGGGAGCTGGAGTCAGCCATACCTGCACTTAAGAGCAAATTCCCAGCTTTCCTTCAGCTGCAGGAAGAGTGGACACACAGACCACTTGTGGCTTTCTGTGTGGAGCCACATCCCTTATTGTTTACATGCGCACACATGGCCCCACTTTTTTCCAGTGTGGCCTGATTATTTGATGCACTTTATCTGCTCCTTTTTAGGATGTGATGCATTACGAGCAGCTGAAGGCGGGAGTCCTCCAACACGACCTGCTGGTGGACAACCTTATCTACAAGGTAAGCAAACCTCCCCGGCGCCTCGCCGGAAGAGTGACGTGCTTTGTCCTCTTTTCGGCCTGCAGGATGTGAAGCTGGCGGCCAGTAACGACGACTACTACTTTGTCTTCGAAGACTTCCTCTACCAGGTACGCAGTTTTCTCTCGCGTCGCCCCCTCGACAAGGTCGGGTTACCGCAACCTCGCCGAGGAACTCGACAAGATCCGGTCATGACCAATCCGTCCCCCTGCAGGTGTTGCTGTGCTTCTCCCGGGATGCCGCCGTCTTGGAACACTTCAAGTACAACAGCGCCACTCCACCCAAATCCTACGTCCGAGGTGAACGCACGCACACGCCTTCGTGCACGTGTGGCGCACTTGTGTCCTAAGTGTGTGTCTCACAGGGAAAGAAGGAGATGAGGACTGCGCTGTTGTTTATCCTCCCAACGGTGAGACCCCATCTTGGCTTTCGCAGGCCTGCGCCTTTCTCAAAGTGAATATCAATTGTCAGCTGTGCTAGATTTTTACATTATTCAGTGGCATTTTAAAGGAGACATTTTATTTCACAGTTTAAACCATTTCCCAAGTATCCACACGAGACAAGCGACCCCTGACTTCAGCGCTCAGCGAGCAGACAGAGCACGGCTGTGCTGCCGCTACATTTAGATCGCAGTTTGTTAGTGTTGTGTGACCTGCACGAGTGGCGCGCGCTCGTCACCTTGACGGCACGCGGTGGAGCTAGGACGTTGCAACGAGCGGGCGGCTACCCAGCTTTGCAATTTTCCCGTCCCCTCGAGCGACCGTCTTGATAAATCTAGTGACATTCGTGGTCTTATTGAAGACTCTGGTGACCCTCCTCAGCAGATGTTGATCTCCTCAGCCAGGCAGCAAATGCCACCGTTGGCTGATTTAACCATATGCCCCGCCGTCCATTAAGCCAGCAGCCATGCAGGTTCGCTAGCATTTTCACTCGTGGAGGCAGCGCTTTATCACAGAATGGATCTGTGACACATTTTCAGAAATCGCCAGCAAACAAAGGATGTACGTGGTTGTTTAATTTCACACTATGGTGTATCTGACAGTCCTGTCGTTTTGGAACAGGTGTGGTCCCGTTCCACGGCTTCTCAATGTACGGTGAGTCAAACGGCCGTCGCGCACTTGACCGAGATGGAAACTCTTAAACCACGCCGGCGCATCTTCCAGTGGCGCCGCTGTGCTTCCTGTACAACGAGCCGTCCAAGCTGTACAGCGTCTTCCGGGAGATGTACACTCGCTACTTCTTCCGACTGCACTCCGTCTCTTCGGCGCGCTCGGTAAGAACGCTCCGCGGTCGCCTCGCGCCACCGTCGGGGACACTTCACGTTCGGCCCTCTCCCTCCGCCGCAGGGCATCGTGTCTCTGTGTCTGCTTTTCGAGCGGCTCCTGCAAACGCACCTGCCGCAGCTCTTCTACCACCTTCGACAGATCGGAGCTCAGCCGTAAGTCTGGGTTAGCCCAAGTGTCGGGGAGGAAGTTGGTTTTCAATACTGCTGTGCACCAAGATGTTCATCATTTGAGGTAGAATTTTAATTTAGTAGCTACAAGCGCTTTAGGAATTGGTCTAAGCAAAGTCGACCAATGGGTTGGTTAGACCGTGTGTCAAGAATAGGGAATGATCAAGGTTCAGTTCCAGCACTTTAATGCTCATGGTTGCTCATCAACTGAGGTGAACATTTACGCTACCTGCACAATTTGCAGACTTTTAAAAAGGGATACATTGGTCGATGAGGTTAAAGAAAATACCAGACATGTAAAATGTGTTATTTTAATGAGGAAAAAAGCCCTGCTTTTTATAGTTAACATTTTTTAAATTGTTTATTAGACAATGATTCATTTTCAAACTTTTTGCATTCAGTTAATCATAATTATTCAACCATTTAATAAGAAATATTTTATGTACAATTTTTCTAATATTTTATTTACAATAAATCCATTCACCATTTACTTAATGTTATAACTCAATAAAGCGCTACAGCAAAAAATTTTTTCGGGTTTGAACCTGACTTCCAGACACAATACCGGACTCTGTAGTGCTGCCACCTTGTGGCTCATCGTCTCACTACAAAAACATTGCGTTCAGCCACTTTAAAAAAAAAAGATTTTTTGTAAATGTTTTTGTTTTTTTTCTCTCTCTGCAGGTTGCGGATCGCATTTAAGTGGATGGTCCGAGCATTTTCGGGGTATCTTTGCACCGACCAACTGCTTTTTCTTTGGGACCGAATCCTGGGCTACGACACACTGGAGCCGATAGCAGGTAACGTTTGTTCTCAGCGTTTAGCAGCCTCTTTTTCTTTTAAATGTATTAACGTATTTATTTTTTTCGTGACTGATATGAACCCCTTCCAGTCCTGGCAGCCGCCATCTTCGCCTTTCGGGCCGAGAACCTGATGGAAGTGACGTGTCTGGCTTCAGCTGAGGTAGACTCCGCTGCACCGATCACACGCACGGCTTGTTGTTCAATTGGTTTGAGTGACGTAATCCATTCGGTCTTAAAACATTGGAAAAATGACACACAAGCTTGATGTCATTTCTGCTGAGTCAAGTTGCTCACTTTTTTTTTTTTTTCTTTTTCTCTTCCTCTACTAAAAAAGCTTAGGGATTTTTAGGGTTTTAGATTTAAGGCATTTTAAGTATTTTTTTTTTTTAGGAAGCATGTTTACTCCATGTACAGAAAACTATACAGGAGCCACATGAAGTAACCTTTTCGTCATGTGGTCCACTGCAGGCTGTCCTTGCTGATCTTTCAACCCTCAAAGTCATGCCGCTCATCCAGATCTTCCTGTTTGCCACCTAGCCAAGCGTCCCAGCTCGCAAGAAGCAAGTAAATGTCACTCGACTCTTTATTTGTTGACGTGTATCCTCGAGTAGTGAGTCTCAAAAGTATTTAATTCGTGCCACTGAAGGAAATAATAAAAATGATCAAACTACTCAACAAGTTGGGAAACAAGACTGAAAACCGCACAAATAAGGATTTTTATTGGTTGATAAAATGTAGAAAATCCAATTTAAAATTTGTAAGGTCCTCTTGCCTCATCTGTATAAAAAGTGGATGTGGCCACTGTGATCACATATTGACAAACATTCCCACTGTTAGCAGCATTGAAGAAGAAATCATCAACAATCCCTTTTTAACGTTTTAAAAAAATAATCATAATAAGCTTCACACAGTACTGCGTGCAACAGTCAGTAACGTTCCATTGAACCACAAAAAAAGGTAGCAAACAAATAAAACCGCTCACTTGTGATCCTAATTAGGACAAATGCTACAGAAAATGGATGGGTGGTTGCTGGTACAATTCCCATGGGTTAGACCATATGTCAAGGGGGGGGGAATAATAGAGAGAGAGATTGTTTTTCAACACTGGTATTGTTTGTCATTTAAGGTGGAAATTGACTTTAAGTGCTATCGAAAATGCTTCATGGCCGAAGCAAAACTGACCCGAGATTTCCACCATGTGTCAATTAGACTGTGTGTCAACAGTTCGTCAGTAAGACCTACAAAATCCAAAAACATAAATAAATAAATAAAATGCAAAAACAAACAAACATTTTAAAAAGGAATCTCAGTGTGTGTGTTTTCAGTGCGAGGCGGCTTCATGCCGACAGTTCAGTAAACGAGTTTGCAAAGAATCCTGGGAGTCGGGGAGCGTAGAACGCGTCCGCCGAGAACTCCCGAGGTCAGACGTCATAGTCCGGCAGGGCCGAGTAGGCGACGCCGCCCACCGACGGGCCGCCCGAGTGCAGCGGGAGGAGCCAGCAGAACACGGAACCTGATGGGAGGAGAGGAACGGCAGAAATTGAGAGCTGGCGGGCCAGGCGCGGGCGGGATCTCACCTCGCCCGAAAACCTCCCGCAGTAGCGCCAGTTTGGGCTTGCGCGTGGCGTGGTGCGGCGGCGAAGACGACGGGGAGCCTGGTTCCTTCATCATCAGACGGTTCCTCATCTGCTCGATGGGCGTCTCGTCGGCGATGATGGACGCCAACTGGCGAGGACAGAAGATTGACGTTCTTTGGACAACAAACAAATAGGCGACGGTTCACTGGAATATTTCCACGAGCTCCACTACCTGATCGTAAAAGATGATCAGAGTGAAGACGCCAAAGAGCACAGACTCCACCAGCAGGATGATGAAGTGAGCGCTGGAGAACACACACGCGCACATGTCAGAAACGCCGAGTTGCCGCCGCCGCCAGGTCTCGGCTCGGAATGGGACTCACACGATCAGGTGCTTGCCGGGCGCGTCCTCCGCCTCGCCGTCCCTCTCAGTCCGGATGTGCCACACCCAGGCCGACACCACCAGCAGCGTGGCGTACACGCTGGCCACGCCTGCCCAAGGTTGGGGGGAAATATATATATCACATGCCTCACGGGATGCACGTCCTGTTGGGCATGGCGGCGTGCGGGCGCGTGGGTGCTCACCCGTGTAGAAGAGGAACTGAATGAAATACTTCTGGTTCAGCTCTCCGACGCAGTTATTGATCCTTTGAGAGAAAAAACGCCCACGCACGCATGAGGACGGGAAAGTGCGGCGGTTCAGTTCATCCGCCACTTTGGTTCGGTTGTTTGAAAGTCATCTTTGTCTTATGTTGTAATTTATTTTTTTAAAAAAAACTAAAAACTAAAAAGCAGATTTGAAAAGGGCTAATTTTGGCCCGACACGGCCGTTCGGTTTGCGTCGCTGCGGCTAACTGGTCTCACCAGGGGCAGTGATGGTCCATGCGGCGTATACATCGTTGGCACACGCGGCAGTGATGCGCCCGCGGGGGTCTGTAGGTTTCACAGCGGCTGCACACCGTCCAGCCCTCGCAACCCTGCACCACACACACATCAGCGCACAGGAAACGCAAACACGACGTCGCCGCTTCACAGTTACCCGGTCGCTCATCCGCGACGACTGCGAGCGGAGGTCGGAGAAGTCGAGCGCCGTGTCAGGGAGCGGCACCACACCTGAAAGCGAATGCCACGCGCACTGAGCGGGTGCGGGAACACGCGCTTGCGGCGCCGAAGCGCCGTTACGTCACTCACCGGGGTCCGAGAAGACCGCCTTGCAGTAGCAGGCGAGCAGGAGCAGCAGGATGACGTTGAAGGCGGACCCGTGCAGGCTACACCACACGCTGTCGGAAGGCGGCACACGGCACTTAGAAGCAGCGGTGGCTAAAGTCCTCACGCTCGGTTTTTATAAAAGCATAATGTTTCTACTTGAGTACAGTAACTAAGTATTTGTACTTTGTTGCTTTCCTACACAGCTCTGAACAGTCATTCTCAAAGTGTGGTACGAGTGCCACGAGTGTTACGTGGGTTCTGTCAAGCAGTACGCAAAAGATTCAATCCCCGAGTACAGTTGTATTAACTTTTTAATAAAATACTTTTCAGTATTTAAACAATTGATAATGTTGAAACTACATGTTAGTGACTTGCAATATTTAATGTACTTTTTTTATTAACACTTAGGCCTACTATACAACTATGTTAATGGTTGTCGGTACTTGCGCGAAGGTTTTTTTGTGTAGGTGAGACTTGGTGTCAAAACCTTTAGAACCAACGGCTGAGAAGACACCGAATGACGTATTAAAACCGAACAGTGACGTCACGTACGTACGTCACTCACCTGACTGGAGAACGACAAGCGGAGCCCGTGACGTCACTAGCGTCGCATTGCCCCCGACATAGTGCGCCACCTACCTGCCCGAGTACGCGGGTATGAGGACGTACTGCACCACCACGTAGTCCGCGTAGAACACGCTAAAGTACGTCAAAAAAACACAGACGACGCCGCACGGGTCCCGCCGGCAGCGCAGCGACGCCATCTTCGGCTAAGCTCCGCCCCTGCGTGGTCCGATTCCGGATGACGTCAGTGGTGGAAGAAGTCACGAAGGCGAAAATAAAAAATGCGTTTAAAAAAAAAAACAGACTGCGTAACAATCAATGCTTATGAAAACGATGCATGTCAAATATTTTAAACAATTTACCAATGTTAACGTGTGTGTGTGTGTGGCGGATTTGGGGCAGAGTTGCCCTATCCAATATGGCGGACGCGCTAACGTATCGCAGCAACGGGCCAACGCGCTAAGGGAGGCTACGTTACACTTCGGGATGACGTCATCGTCGGAAGAAAAGGACCAAAACAAAGAAATGCAATGAAAACTAATACAACTAAAAATAACAGACCATGTAGGGTATCATACACCTTTTTATCTGACAGCAAATCTATTTTAAACACTAGTAACGTTCGAACGTCACCAAAACTGCTTAAGGTTGTTAGCTCCGCCTTCTTCCGCCCACCGAGCAACAAGCTTCTCTTCAGTGGTTTGCTCAACTTTCTCTTACAGGACGCTGGCCCGCTCTTCTCCCGGTATTTTCACTTTTTCGTCGGCTGGAAGTCACTCTTTTGCTGGGGGGGAGTTTTGTTTTGCCCTGCGTCGAGCTCCCAAGCGACCATTCAAGGGCAAAAGCGACCTGGAGGAGCGGGAGGAGGGCGTTCTCGCTTAAAAAGTCACTATGGAGGTTCCCGGCATGCAGGTAAGCACGAAGGTGGACCAGGCTAACTAAAGCCAACTAAACCTGTTGCTCAAGAGTTGTGGTGGCAATTGTGCAACAGTCGGCCACTTTTTCAAAGCCAGTTCGGCACGCCACAACTATAACATAATCTTCAAATCAAGCTTGCGACGTACACACGTAGAGCAAAATAAACAAATAAATAAATATATATATAGAAAAGTCACCAGGCCCCAACACGGTGCCTTGGGGTACCTCCTTGCGACTGTTTGCCTGTTTGTTGCTGTACAAGAAGATTGGATGGGAATTGTCACAAGATTTTAACAGCTTTCACGTTTCAATGTGCATTAGAACTATTACTATGCGTACATATTATGCATATCAAGTTTTATACACAGTACATATTGGATGTACTATTAAGTCATCCTTTTATACCACTTTGTTATTCTCCATGAACCATTCCACTAAATAGTGAATTTCTCACATTTCGTAGCCTTAATCCATGACTGAATGCTGTGATCGGGGAACTTTTTTATTTATATATATTTTTGTATTATTTATTTTTGGGGCTGTACGTTGGGAGGCTCCCAGGTGTGTCGACCTGTGTAACCTGCCTGGGTGCAGTCGCTGCTTGGTCTTTGAATGCAACGCTAAGTGCGGCAGATGATGATGATGTTTTAGAGAAATAGAAATTATTGACTGCTGCACGCTCGGGTTTGGGTCTAATGTTGATCACATTTTTTTTTTCCCCCACTTCCTCGTATTTCCTAAACTTGGTGAACGTTTCACCTTGTTTGTTTGCATCTGTGAGCAATCCACTGAGTACGTGTGCAGTGATGTGTCATTTTGCACTTCCTGTTGGGAAAATGTCGCTTCAGTCAAAACGTATGTAAACATGATCCTTAATAAATTACGGAAGTACCGTCCCAGACCGGCCGCAAATTGCAAAAAAATAAATAATAATAATAAAACACGAGTAACTGACGCATCATATATTTAGCTACAATTGCCTAGATTAATAGTAAATATTCCAAAAACAGTTGAGTATTATTTAAAACACCACTACCCTTAAAAAATGCACCTGAAGTGCGCCCTTGGATGCACGTGGCAAAGACTCTAAACGGTAACTACCCAGGCTAAACTTGGAGATACACATACATTAAGACAAAAAGACTGGAAGAAAGTGGCAAACTTAATTAATATAATTCGTTTTTTTTTTTTCACAGATTAGGAAGAATAAATGTCCTTGAGTGTTGTTAAATTTCCTGTCCGTTAGTGTTAGAGCAGCATTTGTGTTTGAAGTTAAATCCCTCCTGTTCTGTGTAATGCAAATGTTTTTTCTTAGCTGGTCAATAGTGGTTTTCCATTGAGTGCTAGCATTAACATGCTGATGTGTCTAAAAAGGAACAATGTCTTATCTTTAAATATGTAGTGTGTGTAATTCTTTTGTGTGTGTTTGTTTTGACAATAACTTCCAACTGGGCTATCAATAAACGGCTTAAAGCACACTCGGAGACATCAGAGTAACATACGTCACACGCTTGCTACTGCAAGGAACACAGTTGTGTTCAGGGTGCTTTGCCAACGCAGGAACTTGCATACACGCACTGCACTATTCTGCACATCATTCTTTCTTCGATTGTAATGTTTTGATATGCCGCCGTGCACATCAGCGAGGAGCATAACTTGAATATCTCCATTCCGAAAAAAGGTTGACGCAAAATCTTTGCTTCGAAGCTTGGCAAATTTAAAATGTTCCAAAAGGACCATACAGACTGGCTAAAAGGTTATCCAGTTAACGGCCAGTCAACTCTTTGCTCCTATTGGCTGACGCCCACGTCACTCACCAGGCCGGGCCGGGCCCCGTCCTTTAAACCCATACGCTGCCCCCAAGTCAACAAAAAAAAATAGCTGCACCTTACATGCACATGCTATATATCGTGTCTAACCCTGAGCAATCAGTTTTTATCCAATGAATCGGTAAAATGCTCGATTCTAAAACTATTGGGTAGCCGCAGGCCGAGAGAGGACACGCTTTGAACTGCGGCGCTTCAAAGAATCACCTGGACAAAGTTGAATTAAACAATCAAATTGATCAAACTTGAGCCCTGTGTTCAAGTTTGAAAACGGCAATTGTGTCAAACTGGCTGACAAGAAAAATAATCATTTTCGTCACTATTTCAGAACGGGCGAAGGAAACGTTTGCCTTCATTTTGTTGCGTTTCCCAGAATTCCAGGCGCGGTTGTTGCCGAATACGTCCACTATGAACGGCTGCTTTCTTGGCGTTCTACGTCATCCGAGCCCGGCGGCGTGCGGTCGTGGCGGCGGGAGGGCGTGGCACGGCCGCCGCGTGTTGCGGTTGCGGTGGCGCCCGGGGGGGCCGCTGCGTGTTGCCGTCGTGGTGGCGCTGGGAGGGCGTGGCACGATCATTGCGTGTCGCGGTGGCGGTGGCGCCTGCCACGGCCGCTGCGTGTCGTTCCGCTTCCTTTTTTTAGTCGTGCGGAAAGTCGAGCGTGGCCGCGGAGGCTCCTCGCCTCTCGCACCCTCACACCTTGCCAAAAACACGCTCGAGGCCCACCTTCTATTTGACAACGTTTGCGTGCACCAAAAAATGTAAATTACTTATTTTAAGTATATGTTTTATATACAGGTCAAGACGTTGCCCATATAAGCACTCAACTCAGAAGTGTGGTCAACTCCAAACTGGATTTTAATTTTGTATTTTTGGAAAATTCCGCCCTGAAGTTAGTTCAATTTCGCAACATGAAGACACCGGAAGTCGGCCATTTTATTTTTTTTGTAGGGGGGGGAGGGGCATAGCGAGCTGCTTTGAGCCACATATGCTAGCTGACAGATGGACAATCCTGAATTGTGCTACATGTTCACGTAATTGCAAAGTCCCATGATCCCACGCTGCATTCATCACCCAACGTGAACTTAGCGACGGATCTGGTCAAGCGCTACCAGAGCATCCAATGACGTGACTTGAATGTGTTTTCCTCTGTCAGAGTTCGCAGATCGATCCGGAAGAATTGTTCACCAAACTGGACCGCATCGGCAAAGGATCCTTCGGAGAGGTGAGCTCTTTCTGCGCCTCTCTTGAGAAATGTTGAACTTGAGGTGAATTTGTGAAATGTCTTCATTGATTTGGGAATTTGTGGATTTAAAAAAAAAAAAAAGATTTTCCTCATTTTGATATTTGAATGGGTTGAGAAATAGTGAATTCGAGCTGTGTTTGTTTAATATCGCGCTGACTTTGGGAAAGTTGCCTTTTGAAAATGTGCAATTCTTTAGGAAAAGTAGGCATTTTCGGAATGTTGGTTTGAATCCGTTTATTTTTTTAATTGGAGAGTTTCCTCCTGTTTGGAAGAGTAAACAAAGTTGAGAAATATTGAAGTTGAGGTTGCCAGATTTCTTCATTGGGTTGAGAATTTTCTTCTGGAAAATTTTGAATTCTTCAGAAAGAAAACGAGGAAGCTTTGGAATGCTTTTTTGAATTTGTTTCAATTGTGACTGAGGTGATTTTTTTTTTTTCACTTCCTTACAATAATTAGAAGAATTCTACATGGAAAATGTTGAATTCTTCCAAAAAAAAAAAAAAAGTGGTGTAGTTAATTTGGTAATGCTGAACGGCGGCTCTCCCGCAGGTGTTCAAAGGCATCGACAACCGCTCGCTGAACGTGGTGGCCATCAAGATCATCGACCTGGAGGAGGCCGAGGACGAAATCGAGGACATCCAGCAGGAGATCACGGTGCTGAGCCAGTGCGACAGTCCCTACATCACCAAGTACTACGGCTCCTACCTCAAGGTGAGAACGCAGCATTCGCCGTCCGACATTTTGGAGCGCTTGCTGCATCATCACGGACGTCTTTCAGGGCAGCAAACTGTGGATCATCATGGAGTACCTTGGCGGAGGTTCTGCACTCGACTTGGTGAGTGACTTTAGTGGGACGCACTTATTTGGATTGTTTCAGAAACTTCTAAAAGAGCAACATTTCTGGAGGCGATTTCTTGACGTGAATGCTAAAGAGCAGAAATATTGTATCTTTTTTCATAGAGAATGCAGAATTATTGAAGAACTAAAATTGGGTTGGAATGTTAAACATGTTGAAGTTGGGTTGGTTTGAATCAGTGGAAAATTTGAGATGAATGTCTACAATTTGACCATTGATTAGGGAATTCTTCCGAAAGCTGTTGGAATTTGTTGGGTTTTTTTTCAACGGAAATGCAGCATTGTTCAAAAATGACTACATTTGGGAAAGTAAACATTATTGAAATTTTGGAATCGGTTGAGAAAATGTGAATTAGAGCGTAATTGTTTCAAGTTCTATTCATGAGATAATTTCCCCATGGAAAATGTTGAATTCTTCAAAGGGTGTAAGAGAAAAGGTGAAATTTAACATTTCCACAGTAATTTGGGAATTTTCTCATGGTTGAAATGTTGGTTTGAGTCGGTCGAGAAATTACGGCGAGTTGAAGTTGAAGTCTTTTGTTTTGCCTTTTTTTTTTGTCGCCGTGAAAAATGGTTGCGGTCACCTTTCATTGTGCGCGTGCAGCTTCGTGCGGGTCCGTTCGACGAGTCCCAAATCGCCACCATGCTGAAGGAGATCCTGAAGGGTCTGGACTACCTTCACTCGGAGAAGAAGATCCACAGAGACATCAAAGGTGCGCCGTTCGACTCGGGTTTTGGAAAAGGTGGCGCCTCGCCTCGCTATAACGGACGTGCGTCCATCCGCCCCAGCCGCCAACGTGCTTCTGTCGGAGCACGGCCAGGTGAAGCTGGCCGACTTCGGCGTGGCCGGTCAGCTGACGGACACGCAGATCAAGCGGGAGACCTTCGTGGGGACGCCGTTCTGGATGGCGCCCGAGGTCATCCAGCAGTCCGCGTACGACTTCAAGGTAAGCGGAAACATTTTGGAAGCGAGCGTTTTTTTTTAAAATTTGTGCGTTCACGGCATGATTTGCTCCCCCGCCAGGCGGACATTTGGTCGCTGGGCATCACCGCCATCGAGCTGGCCAAGGGGGAGCCCCCCAATTCGGAAATGCATCCCATGAGGGTGCTCTTCCTCATCCCCAAGTCGCCGCCCCCGACGCTGACGGGCGACTTCTCCAAGAGCTTCAAAGAGTTCACCGAAGCCTGCCTCAACAAGGACCCCGCCTTCGTAAGACGCTCGCCAAATGTAGCGGCAGCACGGTGGCCTAGCGGTTAGCTCCCACACGGTGTTCGAATCTCGGCTCAGGGCCTCCTGCGTGGGTTTTCTCCAGGTACTCCCACATACCAAAAACACCCAAAATTGTAACTTCATTGGAGACCCTAAATTGTCCATAGGTGTGAAAGCTTTTTTGTCGATCTTATCGTGCGATTTGCTGGCGACCGGTCCAGGGTGTACCCCGCCTCTCCCTCCAAAGTCAGCTGGGAGAGGCTCCAGCTCACCTGCGACTCTAATGAGGACAAGCGCGATTGAAAATGGATGGCCTAAGCCAAATTGACCCATGGGTTAGACCAGTCATTCTCGAAGTGTAGTACGCGAGCTCCCTCTAGTGGCACGTGAAAGAATGAATGACGTCAATCATATTGCAGGGGCTTTCAGCTTTCTTTGATTCAATTCTGAAGTACTGTGCAGTTGTGCATTTAATGTCGATCACGACGGGTCCTCGGAGAGCAAAATATGTTTTCAGGCGGTTTCGTCAGTTGCTCGTCGTTTGAGGTGGAAATTTACCGATAGAAAACGCACGGACGGACGCTTGTCTCGCGCGTGCGCTGCGACTGACCGTCTGATTTCCGTCCGTCAGCGTCCCACCGCCAAGGAGTTGCTCAAGCACAAGTTCATCGTCAAACACTGTAAGAAGACGTCCTACCTCAGCGAGCTGATCGACCGATACCGCAGGAGGCGCGAGCAAGGGCACGGCGACAGCAGCCCCGACGACTCCGACGGGTAACTTATTTATTTATTTTTTTTTTTTCTTCAATGTTTCTTCTTTGGCCGCAGCTGACTGGCGCACGCGCCGACTTTGTTTGACTTGTGCGCGCGTGTTCAGCGAGTCCGGCGACAAGAAGGACGAGGAGTCCCCCGAGTGGAGCTTCACCACCGTCCGCAAGCGGAAGACGGACGAGCGGCCGCACATCAACGGACAGCTGAGGAGCGACGGGCGCGCCGATGTCAGCGCGTCCTCCAGTCTCGCCGCCGTCATCTCGCCCGTCTTCACCGAGGTTTGTACACACACACGCACGCGCGCGCACATACACAGGGAAGACGTTGTCCAAGCGTGTGCCGTCGTGCAGATGAAGCAGCAGCACATTGAGAAGCGATTGGCCATCGAAGAGCTGGAACGTAACATCGGATTGGCCGAGGACGTGTGCCCGGGCATCACGGACCGCATGGTGACACGCATTATCGCCAGGTACGCCGTTTTTTTGGTCGTCTTATCATCATGGCCGAAAACTCGTCTCGTTCTTGCCCGTGTGTGTATCCTGAGGAAAATCTATTTTGTCGCTCGGTATCACGTCCTGAAAAGTTTGACAAAATAATTCCCGCCGGCTTCGCTGATCGACACGATATCGGGTGGACGCGTTTGTCATAAGACGACGCAGGAAAAAGTCTCAAGGACCGTGCCAGGAAGTCGGCTGTTTTGGTTCGAAGCAGCCAAATGAGCCTCGGCCGGAAGACGCGAGACTCGTATTGCCTTTGCCGTTGAACTTGAGCGCGGCGTCAAGGATGGATGATCATTTGGCTGCTTCGAACCAAAACGGCCGACTTCCTGTTCGGTTTCAGGCACGGTCCTTGAGACTTTTTCCTGCGTCGTCTTATGACAAACGCGTCCACCCGATATCGTGTCGATCAGCGAAGCCGGCGGGAATTATTTTGTCAAACTTTTCAGGACGCGATACCGCCGTGACAAAGGGAGCTTGTGGTTTTCCTGCATTTTGAACGTCTTCAAATGCCGCCCTCAGGTTCAACGCCAGCTGAGGATAGACGGGGGAGCGGACGCGGCGACGAGAGACTGTGTCTCAGCGTGGCCGCGCTTTCAAATCGGAGATCTGCTGTGCAACGTCTCCACACACACGCACACGCACGCACACACGCACGCACGTCATTTCCTTGACTGCTGCTGGACAAAGAAGTTGCGATGCTTTGTGGCGCTGTGGTCCTCTTGTTCTAATCCAGCAGCACCGCTTTACCTTTTGTTTATTTTGTAAACGCAAATATTTGCTCAGTAGCACTTGGCGAAGATGATATGGCAATATTCCTCTTATTGTTTTGTTGTCCTCAGTAACACTCGAAAAAGAGCAGCAGCATCCTCATTTACCAACAAAGCAAAATCAAGTCCACATAAGAGGACTTAGTCAAGTGTTACTGACAGTTTGAACCAAAGACACTTATAAACTTGGTCATTGTGTATATTATTTTTGTATGTATATGATAAGGGATGTTATGAGGCTTACACAGCGGGAACGTACTATTTTTAGGAAAATGTTTTCCTCTTTAGCGGGACGTAGAGTTTTATGAATAAATATTTAAGCTTGATTAAAATGTTGTCTATGTCCATTTTCGTGCATCGTTGAAAATAATGCCGAGACATATTTTCAAAAATATTTGTATGAGCAATTTTTTCACCTGGAATGATTTGACAACAAAAGATTTTTGGATTATTTGTACTCCTATTTGATGTGCCTACAATGTGACCTTTGTCACGCCTTTGGTCTCCTCTCTCTTCAGCGCCTCCTCGTCCTCCTCATCCAGCTGGAGGCTCCCGGAGGAGAGCCTCATCCGTGCCGGTCGGCCGGGCCGCAGCGGCGGGCAATAATACGGGTAGAAAACGTCAGGCTCGGAGTCGCTGTAGCTTCCCGCGGGGTGTTGGGGCAGAGGGGCGGCGTTGAGTGGCAGGTAGGTGGGCCTGGCGGGGCGCGACAAGTGGGGATAGTAACCCAGCGGGCGGAATTCCGACGCGGGGATGTGGAAGTTGACGTCCGGTTGGCGAGGGAGCCCCGGGAGGAAGCTGCAGTCGTCGCTGTAATGCCCGGCCTCCGTACGGCACGTGAGCCCCGCCCCGCCGCTTCCCGCGCGGTACGCCTCGGCCGGACCGGCCCGACCTCGCGGGCAGTAAGACGGCCACGGTCGCCCGTCCCGCCTCCTCGTCTGCGGCAGGCACTCCAGCGAGGCGGCGTGGTCCCAGATGTACGGGCGCGGGAATGTCGGCAGCAACGGGCGGTACCGGTAGGCGGGACTGTTGGGGTAGAGAAGGACGAGCTGCTGCGGCGCGTCCGGGCGCGGGACGGGTCGGCGTCGCGAGCGGTTGCCGTAGACGGCGGTCAGCCCGGGCGCTCGGTCCCGCGCCTCCTCCGTCGACGACGGCGGTCGCACCCGTGGCGAGAGGGGCGTGACCCGGGCGAGGCTGCGGCACCTCGCGGTGGCGTACGGCCGGCCGCGCTCTGGACTCCGGAGCGCCGAGGCACAAGTGGCGCCCTCACGCTGCTGGGTAAGTACATCATAAAAAGAATACATTCACACGCAAAAGGATTGAACATAGCGCATCACACATTGTCTTGTGTTTACTTGTTTGGAGACGTCGGTGAGGAGATCGGGAGAAGATCGGCACTGCCGGGAGTCGAAGTCCGACCGACGGGAAGTGCTGCACGGAGACGCAGGTGAGTGGATAACCGGCGACTACTTCAGATGCAGTGGCGTGCAAAACGTTTCTCACATTACGGCCACAAAAATGTACAGTGGTGCCTTGACATACAAGTTTAATTCGTCCCGTGAGCGCGCTCGTCACTCAAATCATTTGTCGCGAGAAAGATCTTTGTCTATTTCGTGGTTTTCAATAAGGAAAACGGCACTCTATAATAGTATACTTGTATAAAAATGTAGTAATAAAATCATGAAATCGAATGTAAAGTATTAAAAGAGCATTAGAATTCAGTGAGAGCTTGCGGCTCTTCCTGTTGTGTACGCCTTGGCCACTTGGCGGCAGTAGAAGACGGTCACAACCAACTAAACTCCGTAAGCTGCAGTAATTAAGACGATTGCGTGACGTATAGAAAGGCTTATTTTTTCCCCCAAATGACTTGATGCACAGTGTTCCCTCGCTATATGGCGTCCCCACCACGTTGCGGACCGAATCAAGCCCACCTGTCAAAGTGCGGGGGCTTCTTGTCGCTCGATCCCAAGCATTCCAGCAGCTGCTTCTGTGTGCGCCCGCTGCCCACCGTTGAAAAGACCAAACATCAGCATCAGAGGCGAAACGGTGCACCGGGATAATATTCACAGGTTAGCTGTGTGTGTGTGGAATTTTGACAGGGGTGGGGGTGGGGGGGGGGGGAGAATATTCCGATTTGGAATAAGGCTGTAAATAACAAAAATGTGGAAAAAGTGAAGCGCTGTGAAAACCGTCCAGATGAACTGCGCATGATGTTCAAATAAAGGCGTCACCTGTATCTAAAGCTGGAGCCTTTGGACGACAGCAGCAGCATCTTGTGCGCCGCCTTGGGCTCCTCGGCCAGCCGGAAGAAGGCGTGGTACTCCACGCACGTTTTCCAGAACGCTTTGCACACATCGCGAGTTGCCATGCGGAACTCCAGCGTGTCCTTGCGGGTCGGCTGCGCGTCAACACACGAGGTCACCGGCTACCGTGGCCCCATTTAAAAAGAAACAAAAAAAAGTCTCTCACCCCGACGGCGTCGTGCAGCTTGATGAGGAAATGTTTGCGTTTGAAGCTCAGTTTGCGAATCTTGGCCCAGCTGAACACGTTGATCTTGGTGTTCCCCTGAGCAAAACAATCCAAAGTTTGGCCGAAGCGGGACGGAAAGGTCCACGTGAGCCGACGAGCCCGTACCTGAAAGACCAGCACGCCGCAGTGCGTGACGGCCAGACTGATGCGCGCGCCCTCGCCGTCGCTGGCCGACTGCGGCCTGATGCCGTACATGTCCAGCTTCCTGGCCAACTCCAGGAGGTGGACGTCCGACTCGGCCGGGGACGAACCTCTGTGAGGGCAAATTGGGCAAGCTGCCATTTTGTGTCAAGGAACGATTTTGAAGTGAGTAGAGGAGTTTCACTTAGACAAATGTAGTGCTTTGGCGCCATCTTACTGTCAAGGAACGATTTTGAAGTGAGTTGATGAGACAAAACCAGTGCTTTGTCGCCATCTTGTGGCATCGGTGTCAAGGAACTATGTTGAAATGATTTGCGGAGTGACGTTTAACCCGAAATAGTGCGAGATGGCGCGCTCGTGGCAATTATGTGCTTTTCGGTTGTTGTTTTTTAGAGGGAGGGGTGTCGATGACCGGCGGGGTTGACTGTACCTGTGTTTCTTGTGGAAGCGGAGGATCTTGTGGTCCAGGTACTCCTGGTTGGGGACGTACTGCTTCATCCCCAGGTGCTGACAGTCCAGCTCCTCGTCGTAGTCCCCGAGTTCTGCTGTAAGAACCCCACTTGGTGTTTGTGATGGCTCTTCTCTTAACACGAAGGCCTTTCCTTTTTACGCCAACCCGTTCGCTCACTGACTCGCACACAAATGATTGTGGTAAAAGTACGTTGGACAACGCTCACGCCCGAGTTTGTTTTGTCCTTACACTGCAATATGTGAGAGACCAGCAGGGCGGCGCTGTTGTCATTAGAGGTCAGACTTCCGCTGGCCAGGTCCTGCTTGATCTGCAAGGCAAAAAGGTACCTGCGCGCAACGCCACGTGCTCGTCAATGACGGAATGCGCACACGCGGTGGCGCTGTCGAGAGATGAGAAACGCGCGCTACCGAGTGAGGCCCCGCTTGAGTTGTCCCGGGTCCGGAGGGAAGAACTTGACCGTGAACCTGAAGAACTGATCGTTGGCGTCTGAAGAGAGACGGAAAAACCTCGCGCTTAGCTTGCCGTGCTGGACTCGCTCCCGAATGCGATTTCATAAATGCACACTTACATTGAATCTGCTTTGCTAGCGGCTTGAGCAGCTCCAGCCACACCTGCCACGCAAACACAAATCAGTCCAACGGCATCATTGCGCGTGACGCGACGTCTCGTAAGGCTCACGTAGTTGCCGCCGTGGTGTCGGTACTCCAGGCCAAAGTATTCCTTCTCCAGCAGCTTCAGGTGACTGCACACTTTGTTGAAGAAGTCGCAGCCCAAAACGTTTTGCTAGCACGTCAACACAACGGAAGCGTCACATTCGCCGGATTCTTGGGCATGCATTGGGCGACATCTTGGAAATGTTTGCGTTGTATAGTAGAGGGAATCGGGACAGAATGTGTAGTCAGGCGGAAAAAGCAACGGGGTGTGTCGTCGGACTAAAATGGGACAGGTTGTGTTGTCATTGGGGAAAAAAATAGAAAGTGACATGATGGTAAGATAGTCATTCAAAATAAAAAGTAAATAGAGTCAGGATGTAAGGCATTTAAAAAAAAAAAAAAAAAAAAACGGCAGGATGCATAGTGAGACTTAAATCCTTCATTTTAAGTATAGTAAGGCATTTAAAAAAGATGTATAATCAGACTTAAAAAATGACCAGATGTATAGTTAAAGGCTTTTTGAAAACATCCAGCCAGACTAAAGAAATACATGTTTAGTCGGGCATTTTGTGGAGCATGGAGGGTATTTTTAACTATGAAGTCCACTAAGGGTTTTTTTTTAAACAATGTGGCAAGGCATTAAAAAAAAAAAAAAGTATAATCAGACAAAAAATACAAAATCTATTGTAAGACTTTAAATTACAAAAAATAATAATAATAATAATAAATACATTTTTCCAACAATGTAAAACAGCAGGACTAAAAGAGTAAAAAATTACACGTAAGTAATTTCTACAAAACAACATGACCCATAGTCAGGCATTTGGACAAAGAAACATGATGTTATCGTGTAGTGTAGGTACTACACAACGATTTTTAGAAATAAAACTGGACTTGCCTCCACCTCGAAGGTGCATTCGCTGTCGTCCAGGAAAATGACTCTCTGTCTCCATTTGCTTTCCTTGCAGACTTTGCGGCGTGTCCATGTGTGCGTCTGCCGCTCGGCCATCGCGCGTCACAAAGATTCAGTGGAGGAATAAATCAACGTTTGTTGGTGAGTTATTGCGTGTTTTTTTTCTTTCAACACACACTCTCTCTACTAGTGTGTGTGTGTGTGTTGTTGGAATAAAAGACATTTCACGGTGGCTGGACGCTTTGACAGACGTGACCTGTCTTTGAGTAAAGTAGGCTAGTAGTGCAAAAAGCATCCTGTAGCCTCCAGCGTGTACTGAGCTGTGTGTGTGTAACATTTGCACGCGAGTATGTTTGCACATCGCGCCCCCACAATTTGGTGCTAGCGCCCGTCCGTTTGGATTATTTGTTGATGGGAATAAGTGTCAAAATCGGAATAAAATCGACCAGCATTAACCTTAGAGGAACTTGTCAATCAAATAGATATTTAGTGATGGGAAGCCATTTGAGCATTTGTCTGTAAATGGTGGAACATGGAGCTTACATGTGGCTTATGTCTTTGAAATTCACGTAAAACAATGCACGGAATAAATTAGTCACACACTCGCTTGCTCTGAACACATGCTTTTATCCATCAACATAATTACCGTATTAAAATACAGTATAAACAATATGAACATGTACTTACTCCAACATACTTGAAAACAGATTTGCTATTTTGCAATCAATCACATCTTAACGATTGCGTTAGGGTTAGTGAGCACAAATTCTGAGCAGAAAATAAGGATTGTTTTTAGTGTTAAAATAACATTTAAGTTTCATAAATTGGCTACATTATCAACTTACCTTACATTGCCTTTTGGAAAAAGATCCATGCAAAGTTTGTTTTTGTTTTTTTAACCTGTTGCAGGCTGGTTTGCTCAACACTTTCTCAGCAGGGCACTTCTGGTATACTGCAAAGTACAGTGTCCACATAGATTTTGCTTGGTTTTTTTTTTTTAACCCTAAGAAAATACACAAAAATAACCCTGTTTACAGTAAATTGTACATGCTCAGACTCAGAGGTAGTGTGTGCGCGCGCGCGCGTTTATTATTGGCACTGTCTATTTCTTGATTTTCTTCTGTCGGTCCAGAAACTTCTGTCTTCTTTCAACAGGGATTTCGTCCAGACTGATTCCATGGTTACTGGCCCTGGAAGACGCAAACACAGCGACTTCGGCGACCTGCCAATAAATCAGTCCTGAGCGTACGTGTCTGTGTGTGGGTCCTTACCCTCCCTTCACGTCCGGGGGAACAGGCAGAGGTTTATTGAAGCCGTCTCGCCCCACCAGCCAAAAGGTGTCCTCTGAACCTTTCACCTAAAAAAGCACATATTCAAATTGTCAGCGGGTCATGTACAGTAAGCATTTATTTTATTTATTTTTTTAAAACATGCACAGTAAGCCTAAAAACACAACATGGTGGACAGTCGGTACCTGAGCTTTTCTGGTCTCCATGTGGTAGCCCAGTTTGAGGCTCGTCAGGACCTTCACCGTACTCAGACTAATGTGGATTCTGTATGCTGCAAAAGCACGAAAAAGCACTTTATTCAACATTCCCAAATGATTGGACGGTTTGGATGAGCTGTTTGCACATACAAAGTCCGCTGGCTTCCATGTGCGAAGCGGTGGTCACAGTATCTCCGAACAGACAGTACCTGGGCATCATGAGACCCACCACGCCTGCCACAACTGGACCTGGACACACACACACAAATCGTTACACCTGGAATGAAAACATGGAATTGTACGTGTGCTATTATTTTAAGTGGACTCCGTTTGTTTATTCTTGTGATTTGGAGGATCAGACTCCATTTATTGACCAATTTATGAAATTCCACTGTAAGGTATGAAACGGTCTCGTAACAATGCCAATGTTTACATACCAGAGTGGAGTCCGATTCTTATCTTGACTTTAATCTCCGGCATGTGCTTGATCTTAAACGTTCCAATGGAGTGCAGGATATCCAGCGACATGTTGGACACCTCGGCCGCGTGCCGATGGCCGTTCCGGTTGGGAACGCCGGACGCCACCATGTACGCGTCTCCAATCGTTTCCACCTGAACGTGCACAGCAAACTATGAGCTTGAGGTCAAACTTGCGTTTCAAATGCTCCCTGGAGTGGAGTCCTACCTTGTAGACGTCATGGGACGCAATGATGGCATCAAACATGGTATAGAGGTCATTGAGCAGGTCCACCACCTACACACAGGACAGGACAGGACGTATCGGAAGGCATTGTTAAACGACACGATACATTGGTGGACATTTTTTATATGACATGATATATCGCAAGTAGGCATTTTTTAAACAACATGACGCATACAAAGGTTTCTTTTTAATGGCGCGAACAGTCAGGCATTTTTTTTTTTTAAAGCATGATGTATATGGCATCTTTTAAACGACAAAAACTAATGTGTTGTCAGGTTGTTGTTTTTTTTCCCAAACAATGATGTATAACAAAGGTGTCAAACGTAGAGCCCGCGGGCTGGCAGGGGTTTCAATGCGGCCCGTGGAGATAGAAAACATTCACTGCTATTTTGGTCCACTGGAGGGCGCAGTGACTGAAAGTCGTAGCATGAGTGGTCATTCTGTGAACGCACTGCATTGCTCTGTCATTGGTTAAATTGTTGTCACATGGTTTATGAGCGCTGTCTCCGTTTCCCCTATATTTGGTTAAATGCGGTGACGCTGCTCACTTTTTACATTATGTGAGTGGATTTCAAATTGAAAATAAAGTGAAATGTGAGGCCAATTGTTTCTTTTTGCTCTGCTGTCAAATATTGCTCACATTTAATTGTTTTAGTGTGTTAACTCGCACTGGACGTACTTACGCGTCGTCTGCGATGACGTGCCAATAACGTTAATTCAAACCGAGTACAGCACACGAACGCCGTATCAAATGTATAATCGCATATTGGGGCTAACGATTTGGGCCCAGTGAGCAGTGGCCAATATTAGCGGCGCTAGGCTGACGTGTGCAGTTACGGGGCACAATGTGTTTGCTAATCACCGCACGCATTTGTGACTGGTTAGAGATGCAGATTTGTACCCATTTGTGGATTGAAATGCCATATTTGTACCTCGATGGGCTCGCTGAGAGCCGAGATGGTCGTGAATCCGACGATGTCGCTGAAGTAGAGCGTGCAGTCCGAGTAATGCTCCGGGCGAACTGGCTTCCCTTTCTTCAGCGCCTGAGCCACAGACCTGTCACCGTCATACTGCACGTTAACTATATACAAAAACGTGGCACTCGACCATTTCCCAAAATGTCAACAATGACGGCAATGTGTCTTACTTGGGCAGCAGTTGTCCCACCAGCTTGTCCGTCTTGCTTCGCTCCACCTCGAGTTCATCCGTCCTTTCTCGGATCAGATCTTCCAGGTTGGAACTGTACTGCTCCAACATCCGCAGCATGGAGTCAATGATGTTTGCTTTCCTCCCTCTGTTGATGCCCCGAAACTGCGGCCACATGAAAGATGAGAAGGAAACGAAGTCATCTTCGACATCACATCGACCCGTCCTACGAAAGAGCACGCTGGGAGCCGTTCCACCTGTTTGAAGATCTCGTCGAAGCTCGGCCTCTTGGCGGGGTCTTCGTTCCAACATTCGTTCATCAGAGTGAGACATTCGGGCGGCGCTTCGTCCACCGAAACGATGGGCCGGCACAGAGGGGGAGGCTGCTTCAAGCGCTCCAAGATCTCTGAGAGACGAGACGGGCGGTCTGAGTCAACTGCGCACGCAACAGAGGATATTCCTCACCTAGGGCGGGCATGTCCATCATGGGGTAGGGGAGCGTTCGCGATATCACTTCCTGTATGATGATGGCGAAGCTGAACACGTCCCCAGCCATGGTGCCTCCTCTGACGGGGCGCCTCAGGATCTCGGGTGCGGTCCACAGCAGCTCTGGCACAACACACACACACACATTTGAAAATGGATTCGATTCGATTCGATTCATTCATTCAGTCCAGCGGAAAACATTGAACACACATTTTGGCAAAAATCTCCCCAAAAACTTATGTAGTCATTATGGGCTTTTACATGCAGAATTTTGGGGAAAAGATCAAAAGCGCTGTGGATACTTAGCCGACGAAGGAAACTTTCACAATGCGGAAGGGCAGACGGACGGACACCTTGCGGGTCCTCAGAAACGTCCAGTCTCTCCGAGTGAAGGATCATGGGAACCCCGTAATCCGTGATCTTCAGGACAAAGCGCCCGTCGACCAGACAGTTTGTGGACTTGAGACGGCCGTGACTTAAACGGCGTAAATGGAGATGCTTCATCCCCTGAAACACACCCGTCCATTCCGGTCAGCTGCGAGTTCTGTTGGACCTCAACGTGGAAATCGCGCCGTCACCTTGATGAGGTCCATCAGGAAGGACGACTTGAACATCCAATCCAACCTGATGTCGCCGTCGGCCAACAGGTCAGCCAGGCTGCCGCGAGGGCAGTGTTCCACCACCATGGCAAAGATTCCAGAGTCCACGAACATGCCCAAGTAGAGGTTGAGGTTTTCGTGTCGCATATCCCTTAACTGCAAATGTTGAATTTCAGAAACCTGGCGGAGTCCTGCGGCGCTTCTCCGTTATACCTGGCTGAAGATCATCTGTGTGTGTTGATTGACGGCTGTCATATTCCCCGCCGCCGGTAACTTCTTCAGCCAAACCCAGTCACCCTGATTTGACGATACAGGAAGCGATATCACGAGGGAGCAAACACGCCCGGTCAAACAGCAAGCGCCGTACCTCCAGTATTCCGATATTGGAGCGCTCGGGGGTCGTCAATATGTAGCTTCTGGCGATGGAGCGGAAAGGCGTTTTGATTTCAAGAAGACTTCTCATGATCGACTCGTCGTTCAGCTTCTAGGGAGTCGATGAACAGCACAGTGTGTACGACGCGCACCCACACCGATATCGGTATCGGTGCCGATTATTTAAACCTGTACTCGAACTCGGATCTCGGAAAACAATGCTCTGCTACTACACACCGATAACATAAGCGGCCTGACAAATAACTTTCAGGCAAACGGACTAGGACGCACGTCAGCTGCGGGCAGATACTTTTAAGGTAAACAATACAAATACAATATGCAATACAAACCTTCATGCTGACTTGAGTGTCGATGAAGACGACGTCATCCAGCGTCAGAATGACTTTCGAGGTGGTCTCTGCTCCCCTGTGCTTCCTGCGCGAACGGGTTGTGACTGAATGAACCATTTCGTGAAGACGACATCAGGGGGGTCTGGACAGCGCGCACTGAGCTAACTCGCGCGGCCGTGTAAGAATACGTAACCGTGCGGCACAACGAGGCACGCTCAGTAAGCGGCGTGCTTACTCTATTTTCCATTCGATTGTTTAACAGTTATGGCCTACAAGTGCTTTTCATATGAATATTTACTGCCAAGGCAAATCGAAGGAACTCCTATTTCAAGTCGTTTCTTTACCTGATCCAAAAGAAAATGGCTCCGAGCAGAAGGCAGATCAACGTGAAGAAAAACAAGCCCGCCACAGCGTCTGGGTCTACAGAAAAACATAAAGTATCACCAACTATTGATGTTGCACTTGACACGTTTTTGATGTTGCGCGCGCACACAAAATATATCGCGGCCACTTTAAAATACACCGGCGAGATGACAAAGCACCTTTGCAAGCCTCGTCTGGATCGAACCAACAGGAGCGGGCCCTCGGGGGTTTCCCTCCCGGGAAGTCGAAGGAGCGCCTCAGCGGCTTCAGACTTCCGACCGGCCCGATGACGTGCGTTGGAGCGAGCGTGTGCGTGGGCACAAGTTTGTCGCCGTCACAGTCCAACACCACGTAGCCGGCCCGCATACCGTTGCCACCTCTGCCGCCGTACAACACCTGGCGGCGGCGGCAGCGGCGCGTTAGCGACCGGACACCGCTTGGGTTCGGAACGGGGACCGACCTGATTGAATCCCTGATATTCAAAGCCTCCGTCCAACCGGAGCAGCTGATCGCCGGTCACCCATCGCCCGCCGACCGCCCGCCGACGCTCCTCCACGGCCTTCGCGACGAAGTAAACCATGTTGAAGATGGTCCCAAAGAGCGGCGACACCTGTTGACAATTAACAGCCACGACAACAACATGAGTTGTTGCTGTCAGTTACCGGCCGGAGCGTGCCGTTAAGTTCCGTGCCTCCGTTGCCGACACGAGCGATCGGATCTCTCTGTTCATTTGGGCCTGACGGAAAGCTTTGTAGAAATTCTGATCCGACGCCATTGTAACGGTCAGAACGGAGCCGTAGGCGTGACGAAGTCGGGTGCTGCGGCTCAGCTGGGGGAACGCCGTGTCCTTCAATAAGGAAGGAGACAAAACGTTTCAGCCTGCTTGAATTAAATATCGCACAACACGAAACGACAATCATTATGTAATGCTTTGGATCTTTGGGTCTTGCGACTTTTGTGTCATTGCAGTAATGGCACACCCCGCGGGCACAGGTGGCAAATTCAAGGTGCAGCTACTGATGTTGGCCTGTCGTAAAAACGTCAGTTACCTGGTAGGGCAGCGCGTACAGCAGGGCGTCGTAAGGGATGAAGACGTAGCCATCAGAGACCATGCCCATATCGAGAGCGGCCAATAGGAGCTTTCTCTGATCCTCCCCACCAATAAGGACGGAGCTCATGCACAAGATGACCACTGTAAAAAACACAGCCACTTCAGGGCTCACGAGGCCTGATTTTGTGATACGAAAGCAGTGCTTACCTTTGACCTTGTCCGCATCTCTGATTACTTGAAGCGCATTCCGAGGGCCGTCCTTCGTCTTCGTTTCCATGGTGACAACCGGGCCGACCGGTAAGCCCAGGCCCCTGAGGGCGGAGGCCACTTCCTGTCCGGTGCTCCTCCAAATGTCGACCGGCGCTAAGACGGGACGGAAGAGAACACAGTTGCTCAGCGAGCTTTAAACCCTCACGACGAAACGTGACCGCATCCCGTTCCCGACCTGAGATGACGCCAACGTGCGCCCAGCGAAAGAACCGGAGCACCGTGAACAGGACCCTGCTGGGGGGAGGGACGGGCGGCAGGTTCGGCCAATCGGCATCGAGGCAGCCGGGCGAGGCCAGCCCCGCCTCCCAGTGTTGAGCCAATAAAGAGGCGGCGTGACAAAGGGCGGGGCTGAAGGGTCCAATGTAGGCGTGACCGTAACCCTCCATGTCAACAAGTTCCGTCAAAGCTTCAAAACCACAGTGGCCGGCAATTGTTAGTTTGTGAACATTTCAGCTCGTGTTAGCGAGTTTGCTTTTGCATGAGATACAGAATATGGGTCTAGTTCTTTTTTTGTTTTTTAGACAGTATGTACATCATTTCCCCCATTTCAACAGACTTCTTCCCGTGAAACGCACCTCTGGAAGTGGAACAGTCCTCATCAAGCAGTTTGACATCATACCAGTAGCCTTGGCTCAAGCCGCCATCACTGCGTAGCCTGGACAGTGCCAAGTTGGCGGCCGCCGTCGGCATTGCCCTGGAGAACATTGGATCACAGGACCAGGGACCGATGAGAGCCAACTTGAAGGTGGCGCTCCAAACCTCTGCAACGCTTAGCCACCACAAGCACAGCGCCAGCAACCACCTGGCCAGCGGCATTGTCACTCTGGAAGGGCAAAGGGGGACAATCCAAAAGGCCCAACTGAAAACACAAAAGCCTGTGTGCGTGTGTATGTGTGTGCGTGCAGCTAATCTCGGTTTCAGGGATATTTTGACGGGATTAAACACCTCACCAGAGCAGTCGAGCAGCCAGCAAACGTCACACTCGGTGCTCGTCAGCGTCAAACTGGAATAAAAAAAAAAAAAAAAAAAAGCACTTTCATTTGAATTCTCGCGCAACCGAAGGACTCGACCGGGTCTTTGTGCTGGACTCTCACGGGGAAAAATATACGAGGCGGCCATCGTTAATTCCCCCACAAGATGAGAAACAGCAACATTGTCAGGTCACCCTAACTGCATATCGTAGTCCAGTGCGAATACAAATTCGACATCCACATTTCACTGATTTAACCTCCTCTAATCAGGAATGTCCTCCGTCTATCAAACACACTTGAAATTTTAAGAGTGAATATTCAAACGGTCAGCAAACGAAGACCACCATTACCTTCGTGTCCGAGCTTCATTTGTCTACAGAAAAGCCTGCAAACTGACGCCGAGTCAGGCGGAAGGAGCCAGCAAGCGGCAGAAAGAGGCTTTGACTTTAATCTCGTTTAGCTTCAGGTGACATCTAACGAGCGCTTGATGGCCGCGTGCGCGTGCGAGCTGGCGAACCCGGGCCCGGACCTTCCAATCAAACGTTCCATCATTTGGCCAGCGGTGCCAAGTTGAGAACCAACGACACATTTTTTTTTTTTTTTTTTTTAAAGATTTTTCAGACATCTGTACTTTAGGGAGCGGTTTACATTTTAAATCTCTACATTTGAAAACACTTTTTGGGTTGTTAGTATTAGCTACGTCAGCATTTTTTGTGACTCAGTTCGCAAACAAACAGTTACGGGACTTTGTTGCTTTCTCGTGTGGCAACGTGATTTGTTAAAAGTTAAAAGAGGGAAACGATTTTGTGTGCAGAGAAGTTTTGCTTTCATTGCGCCAAGTTATTAAAATTCTACTCAAGTACTGAAGTGCGGCTGCATTAGCGACTACAGATGACGGCACGACTACTGTTGCTATGCCCAATGTCATTTTTGTCGACGTTTGCATGGTTTTTTTTTGTTTTTGTTTTTTTTAAATCAGGCTTTGCCAGGAACTCTGCAAGAGTTTGACATGATTATATTACTGATCCAGGACACATATTGCACATTAGGGGAAAAAAAAAAAAAGAAACCTGCCAGCACACGACCAAAAGTGGATACCAAGGTTAATTCTTCTGCCATCGAGTAGAATATAGGCAGGATGAGCATTCCATCGTTCTGCCCGTCAGTATACGATGCTTGAATCAATAGATGAATAAACATTATTTGTAGTAAAACCATTTTTGGACCAATTGGAAATTTGAAAAAAACAAAAAAAACAATGGCTACACAGTGGTTGCGAATCGCTGATGTGAAGAGAACTCCGTCTCAGCTTTGATCTGGACCCTACTTTCACCGGGTGCAGCGCTTTGCCATCGAGAGCCGATCTAATAATCCGGCTCTCTGGATTACGTCCGCTGTCCCAGCTGGTCTGCGGCCAGGAATAGCGGCGGCATTAGCCCGGTCGGGAAAGGACTGGAAAAGCGAAAGATAAGTGCTGTTCTCATTTACAGAGTCAAAAAGTGAAAGGCGAAAACAAAAACAAAAGAGAGAAACAGTCAAATGACTTCAACTGGCTTTAATCGGTTCACCGTGCGGACACACACACACACACACACACACACACTTCTGTTGCGATGTGACCTCAAATAACTCAAGAGCATGGCGAGGGGCGTTGCATTCTGCGAGTGGACAGCAGAGCCGGCAGCCACGACCGTCATAAGGACATTTTTGTGTTTCTGAAGCTGGAGTTGTCCCTAAAACAGAACACAAATACAGCGTGATATTATTATTTTTTTTTTTTAGCAAATAGCCATGAACTTAGAATTTTATGGCTGTAACACGTTCCAAAAAAAGTTGAGACAGGTGGCGAAAAAGACTGAGAACGTTGAGGAATGCTCATCAAATTAAACACGGGTGAACGGGCTCATTGGGAACAGGCGGGTGCCATGATTGGGTAAAAAAAATAAAATAAAAATCATACATACCGTAAGTAGGTAAAAAAAAAAATCATAAATACTACTACTACTGCGGGGGAACAATAAACAGCACAAATGGGAAACTAACCAAACCTGTAGAATATTTATTTCCGTAACCTAACGGTATCAATAACATTCTATTTCCGCAGAAGCTGACATATTTAACATAAATCACCATGATGATTTCGAACACTGCGTATTCAATTCTATTCATCACTTATCATCATTATTATTATTTTTGCATTACTTCACCTTTTGTTGTAAATCTCTCCAATTTTTGTATACTTTACATCCACGTTGGCACTGGAGAAGGAGCGGCTTCCAATCTCGTTGTGCGCGTGTACAGTGACAATAAAAGGCCTTCTCTTCCGCGGCTTTCATACCTGAGGCTGTCATTGTGAGTCTTGTACTCCATGATGGTGTTGGCAGGAAGGTTGAGAACCCGTCTTAAAGTGTCTCTGATTCTGGACGTTGTGATGTGATCACTGGACGTCCTGTTCCAGATTGAAAGGAAGTCCTCCTGACACACACAAACGTACATACAGAACCCACTGCACATATTGTAGTCTCCGCGTTAGCTACGGTACAATATGTGCCTCTGAGAGGCGGGGCCCGTCGGGTGGCGTGCGACGTTGTCAAGTCCCGCGTGCGAGTGCCTGGGCGTGAGCTGCGGTCAACAGCGGCTCTTGCGCGAGTGTGTTCGTCGTGTTTTTGTTTTCCTGTTCTGCCGTACCTTAAATACTCTTTTCACTTCACTAGGAGCGGTGGCGTATTCGAAGTTTACTTGTAACACAAAGCAAAAAAAATTTTAACTGTAACTTGAAAAATGGGTAAGTTAAGGTACCGCTGTACGTGACAAGAAATTTGAGTTTAATTTTCATTTTAGTTAGCATGATGCTGAACTACATTGTCCCAAGCAACATTCCCCAACCTTCAATGTTGTAAATTCCTTGTTTATCGCCGCTTGTTCCAATGGAAGTTTTCCGACTTTAAAAACGCGCAACCTCATTCCAGCTGCACAAACGGCAATAGCCTTGTCATACCTGGAAGCGTATCGATACGACGGCGCCGCAGATTTCCTCCCCCACCATGAACTGCTCCCCCACCATGGCGAGAATGATGTTCTCCCAAAATCGGCTCGCTAGCCCTTTCCGAAGCCGGATGATCCACTTGCCCCCGCTGCGGTTGTACTCGTCCTGAGAGGACGACACGGACCCTAACAAATTACAACGAGGTCCGTCACGCGTTACGTCAAGATCTCCTCCAAGCGACCGTCCTTTACCTCCCACATAGGCTTGATGCCCTCCTTGAACAAGTGGAAGTCGCTGTGTCCACTCAGCTCTCCTGGACGCACCAGATGACTGTAGAACTTCCAGAACTGCTCCACCTGGACCCACAACCTTTTTAACACCGGACAAACCGGGGGAAACGAGCGCGTTCCCGCGTGCGTACCGATGCCACAGTGCCAATCCGTCGGATGTTTTGCTCGTAACTCTGCGTGCTCGCGGGACGACTCGGTGTTCTTCGACTGTACCAGAAAGTGTAGTTGTACTGGAGGGGGTGTTCCCCTGCGGCGGGACTCACCGTCTGCATCGAGACACGTGACACGCACACATGGAGACACAGCGACAGACTGCGGGCATGACGCGGCGGTGACTTCAAGGTGCACCTTGCAACAATTGCTGTTGTTGGAGACTTGTCTGCTGTCGGGACGACATCTCGTCTCTTCCAGGCCTTCGTTTGGACTGCGAATGCAAATACAGGAGCGTCACTCTTATTTTCCAGATGTCATTTGCCGCGTGCGAGCGACGCGAGTGATTCGAAAACATTGAACATTGGCTCAGCAATCGTTTCCTCTCCGATCATTTCACAACCAATGCAAAAAAGAGTTTGCATTTTATAACATCTTTGGGTAGTTATAACGAAATGTCATTCCTTTTTAAAAATGTGAGCCTCTCTCATAATATGATGTCGCTTGATGGCTAAAAATAAGCACAATAATGGCAAAAACTGATGGGGGGGAGATTTCGTTTCGTTTTTTGTTTTTTTTCCAAACTTTGTTTATTGGGTTTTACAAGTGAATACAACTATCGAAACATTTCCAAATTGTGCAAAGTTGGGGATTACTTTCCAAAGAAGCACACAGCTCAAAGGTTTAGTGACACTGGATTTTTGGGGATTGTTTTGAATGACTTAGTTGTTTCCCCCCCCCCCCCCTCCAAGAGATGGATTTTGCAGAATATATAAGTATTACCATCATTACTATTTGAATTTCCATCACACTGTGAAGGGTGTAACAGCACACATTTATTTGAAGTGTTAGAAGTGTAAATCCTTCCTTTAAAAGCGAGGTTCACCAAACAGTTCAGTTGGCATCATATTAAATCTGATTATTTGCTTTCTACTTATTGGTCGAGCGGGTAACAATAATAATTTTATATATCTATATAAACACACACACACACAATTGTGGATGACTTAATTGTGTGAATGCTTGAAAGTTATACATGAGTTATATTTTCCTTATTTCTCAACGTTTCAACAATCTGTGAATCACTCCCATTCCTCATATTTCAAAATAAAAGCCTGAAATTTAACATTTTTACCCACCAAAACTTTCACTTTTTCAACCAAACGTTTCCTCCTTTTTGAGCCAAAATTCCCATATGAAACATTCTCCATTATTCCCTCAACCTTCCAACATTTCTCGACAGTTTGAAACCATTCTGACTATTCAACTTGATCCAATATCATTCCAAATGATTCAATAAGATTCAACAACATTCCACATGATTCCAATCAGCATTTCAGCATCCACACGCCATAACTCCAGAAATTGCACAGTCTGAAACGCACTTTACATTTGATACCGTCTTGATAAGATATTAAAAAAACAGCGTACTAGCAAATATAAACAACCAAGAGTGGTAATATCATTAAAAAATATATTTGTTGTCCCGTTCTGTCTTTGAATGTGCATATAAAACTCACTGCCAATGAATCCACCTGTGTGACTATCCGTATGCTAATTGTTAGCAGCTGTTTTGAAGATGCTTTTCTTCGCCTAACTCGCGTTCTCAGTGCAGTCTTACCACTCCAGCGGGTCCATTCCTTTTCTGTCGGATACTCTGCAAATTCCCGGAGTTTAGCTACATTCTTTTGTTGTCGCTTTGTAAACTTTTAACTCCCACTCTTGGTTCCCATCATGCGTCACAGTTCGCTTCCTGCAAAGATCGACAACCGCGCATGCGCAGGAATAAGTGACACTACGGCAGCCGGTAAAGGGCAGGCGATATTTAATTTCGATGCACAATATGAAATTAAAAATATATTGTATATTTACCAACATTACAATTTGACGTGATTAGCTCACTAAACTGTTTAAATATCACTAGATAAGTGACAAAGTCACTCAAACAAGAGAGGAGACAAAATCGATATTTTTAATGACGTTCAGACATGACAACCGAAGTCACATGACATCATACAACATCTTAATTGGCTGCACACGAACTAAGGCGAACTAAGGTGATGGGAAGAGAACACTTGTGGGGAAAGTACACAAAAGTCAGTAAGAGGAAAACTGTTCAACTCCGTTAAGTCCACAACGAATTGCAATAATTCTTTGATAAGAAAAAAAAAATTACCATTCTGACACCTAAGAGACTGTGGCTGCCCACAAGTTTGCTATTTGTAACATCAGAATAACTAATTTATATTTTTTTTGAGAAAAAAATGTCATGATCGTGTCAGAATAAAGTCGTACTTTTTCAAGAAAAAAAGGCAGTAATCTTTACAATAAAAAAGGCATATTTTGTCAGGATAGTCATAATCTTACATGACTACATTTCTATACTCTTCCAAGAGATGTGAAAGTCATCGTTTAATGAGGGAAGAAAGTTATATACAACTTTATCCTCACAATATTACGCCTTTTATTCTGGAAGACACCTTTATTTCAAAAATAAAATAGGGTTTTCTTTGTGCAAAGATGGACGATTTATTTGATAATAGTACATAGTGTGATCAGAGCTTTTAATTGACTTAGAACGAAGGTAGGTAGGAGTAATTGGTTTGGGTTTATTTTATTGGTGCACCTTTCCCCATATGTAGGTATCCGCTTTTTAAAAATGATATGAAATAATTGTTTGCTCATCATTTTGCAGATCCTCAAGCTACAGCTTGTGCATTAAGGGTGTGAGAACCCCCGTTTGAGAATCACTGAAATAAACGATAGAAATGCCAGCCGAGGTTCCAGGACACGGTGACAGTGAGTGCATAAAATAAATACAAAAATAAATACATAAATAGTTAAATAAAGAGCTTGATTGTGATTAGGTAAGGTATACTGAGATTCTGGTGTGCTGACGTCAAACTGCGAGGGGACTGTGGTGGGTGAGCGAGTTTGTGCGGTAAGTGGGGGGGGGGGGGGGAAACCGGGAGTGGTCAGAGTCATGATTGCAGCGCGGTGACGTTTGCGACCTAGCGCGTTTGTGCGTCTACTTGTCGTCGATTCGTAGCTTGAAGGACACGCGGCCGGCGAATTTGTCCCGCTCGCTGCCGGGGTCGAGCGAGTTGGAGGTGATTTTGCACTCGACGTCGATGTCGGTGTTGAGAGACGCGTTCAGGAACTTGACGGCCACCAGCGGCTGAGTGTAGTTCACCTGACACACACGCAAGAAGCAAAACGTCAACATCCAACATTCCAACGGTGGCGTGCGTTAGAAGTAGAGACTTAGCTGACTTTATCACCACCTCTTAACATAACATAAAATAGTGTACGTCGTGCAATATCATACACCGGAGACGCTGATTATTAAGTGTATTAATGTGTGCTGATCGTGACAGACATGTTTTTCTACTCGAACTATGAACCAATCAAGAGGATGGAAAAATGCTGACGTTATTGTGGGCCAGCTAGCTTTTGAATTTTAAATTTGATCGGCGAAAGAAGCAGTCCCGCTGATATAGTTAAAGTTACAAGGGACCGCACGACTGATTCTGAAAGATTAACATGGCAACACAGAAGCTGGAATCTGATTGGACCAAAAAAAAAAAAAAAAAAAAGAGAGCAAAACACCACGGAATGAAGAGAACAGACTGTTGGGAATACGGCGATACAATTTCACGGAACAAATTCAGTATTCGAAATTCGGTGGTAAATGTAAGTCATTGCTTGTGATAATGTGGAGGCCCGCAAAGAAGACCTTGTTGGCCCACTAAGTTCTATGCAAGAAGGTAGAATGACGTGTAGGTTTGTGTCACCTGAGCTTTCTTGCCATAATAAGGGTAATACATGAGGTTGAAGGTTCCATTTGCAGGAAAATAAGACAGAGGTCCCATTTTATCGCTGTCCTCCCTCTGCACACACACACACACACACACACACACACGCAGAGTGAAAATAATAGCCTTTTGATTGGTCAAACAGGAAATAAACATTTGCAAGTACAGTACTCCATTAAACATCTAGGGTGCTTTTTGACAAAGAGTTCTGCCACGGCTAAAAGCTGCTTTTCCTAGCTATGAGTGACCGTTTCATAAATTAAAAAAAATAATAAAATAAAATCAAAAAATCGGACTTCTACTTGTAGGCTACATTGTGAGCTCAGCGA
The DNA here is from genome assembly GCF_024500385.1 of Phyllopteryx taeniolatus. Lineage (NCBI taxonomy): Eukaryota > Metazoa > Chordata > Actinopteri > Syngnathiformes > Syngnathidae > Phyllopteryx > Phyllopteryx taeniolatus. The sequence continues at coordinate 2,113,373 of NC_084524.1, read as the reverse complement.
CGTTCTATTCGTCTTCTCCAAGTTTGTAAAACTGAGGAAGAGAGGAACGAGACACGCCGTGTACACAAAGCGACAGACAGATGTGCAGACAGACAGACGCGCAGACAGACAGGCCTACTTTGGCGGCACAGGTGACAAAAGGTGACTGTCCGTCCTTTCCCGGCAACATCCCGATCACCTACAGGTAGACAGACGGACGGCTTGTTAAGATGGTTTCAAACTCATTACCAGTTACTAAATGTCAATAACAAGCTGTAAGAGCTTTATAGATTTTGAAGGGAAGTGAAATGCTCTTACTTAAAGCATGTGACAGACAAGTTATTGAGACACCACGGAACTGTTTGAAATTGTGGGGGGGGGGGGGGGGATGCATAATGTTTCTCCTCTAAGGCAGTACAGTGAAGCAGTGGTTAGCTTGTCTGCCACGCAGTTCTGAGGTTCGGGGTTCAATTCAGTTTGGAGTTTGCATGTTCTCTGGGTACAATGGCTTCCTCCCACATTCCAAAAACATGCTTGTTAGGTCAATGCAACATTCTAAATTGTCCGTAATCGTAAATGAGAGTGCGAATGCTATATGAGGCCGGTGATTAGTCCAGGGTCAACTGGGATAGGCTGCTAAAGAGGATAAGCGCTCGCAGACGTAGACAGAGTAGCACAGATCTAGCGCCCCCTGGTGGCTTGCTTGTGACCCTACATCAAAGAAACGATGGGCAAATACTGCTTGCAAGGTAAAAGAAAGAGCGGAGAATGTGTGCACCAACAGGCAGCCATTCACAAGGTTGCCACATACCCGGTTGAGTTTGATCAGCACGCAGGGCTGTCCTCGGCTGTAACCGTAGAAACGATCGGGAAGCCCCGAGCAGTCCTCCAACATTGACCGATTGAACTGACAGGAACGCTTTGGATTATTCCGAACCTGTAGACAGACAAAAAGAGAGACAGTTGAGGCAGAAACAGACAGACAGCTGGGTGAGAGACAGACGGGCTGACCTCTCCACTGTCCTCTTGGATGAAGTATTGATCCGGAGGGCAGTTGTTGTTCATCTGAACCTGCCGGTTGTCGTCGTATGCTGTCGACGGACAGAAAAATGGACCTGAATTCCCCATTTGTACATTGCGCCATTAAGCAAATAATAAGTCAAGTCACAACACAGTATGAAGAAATGCCTTTTTAAAACGGAATGAAAACCCACTTGAGGTCACCCGTGTCTCGGGAACGTTTCACTGGCCTCAGCATCAACAACACATTTGTGCAGCACAAGAATATTGTACGACGGCAACATTTTTGAAAGGATTGAACAATCAAATTCTGAACATAAACCAAAGCATGCACGGTGGGAAACAAAGCCAAAATTATTGCAAAAAAGGTTCCTTGGAAAAAAAAAAAAAAAAAAAAAAAAGTCATTTGATTTTTTTTTTTCTCGATTCAAATCATGTTTGCTGTTGGTGCATAATTTGTTTATAATTCCACATACGGCCTTTTAAAAAAAATATATAAGCTCCACACCGGGGTGTTTTTAAAATGATTCTTTCAAAAACACAACAAATGGCGCACTATCTGGAAAATGCAGATTTGAAAATGGAAACAGGCGAAACTCGTCAAGTCGTGTTGTTCAAGTCAGTCGAGTCTCATTAATAAAAGTCAAAACTCTTCAATCTTCAATCTGATTGGAGTCTCCCAGTTTTATACGCACACAACGGGATCATGAACCGTAACCGACGAAGGGGCTTCTTACGGGACAAAAACGAGTCGAGATTTTGCACGAAGCCTTCCCAGCTTTGCGTCTCCGACAGAGAATAGGTGAGCTCCAGCTGGTTGCCCCTCGGACGAATCATCATCCCTGAAAGACGGCGACAACATGGTTTCAACCAATCGCGGGCCGGACCTCGTCAACCAATCATAAGCCATTTCTTTTCCCACCTGGGGTGACTAGGCGGTCCTGCCAGGTGGGCTTGTAGTCGTCCAGCGTCAGCAGCATGATGTACATGGTGAGAGTGAACATCCCGGCCAGAAACAGGTAGAAGACCAGGTAGAAAAGCAGGATCAGACCTGGGGAGGTGGTGGGCGACACTCATTATTTGGGTCCAGGACGGCCGTCTCCCCTCCCCCGTCAAGGATGTCGATGTCTATAATCCTCTTGTGTTGTTGAGCCCCACCCCCTGCTGATGACCCAATTCAGAATGAACGGAGTGGAGGCTGCCATGCGTGTTGTTTTTTCACTTATTGACACTTTTGAGCCATCAACAGCGGAGTCCTAAAATCCTCTTATCACGCAAATCCAACATCGAACGACCTCCCGTACTTTCCAGCCCCTGCATCTTCTCCCCCCCCCCCTAATCGTGAACCCCGCGAGAGGGTCTTCAAGAGGAGCCCCGTGGGCGCCCACGTGGGTCCAGACTCGCAGGTCTCGTGCACACTTAAAGTCGTTATAGTGTTGCCGTCTCTGGAAGATTAACACGTTTGGACTAACAGGATTGCCGCAATCCTCGCACTGATCTCGCTCGGCAGTACTGGACCGGGTCCAGGCCCGAGGAGTGCTAGGCTTTCCGTTTTCATTTTCAACCCTTCAAGCTTTAATACAGTGAAGCCCCCGTTTATCGCAGTCTACTCTCGTCCCATGAGGTATGGGTGAAAATCCACCGAAAAGACAATATAGAAAACACGTTGAAACCGATTAAAACCGTTTTTAAATATTGTAAACGTATCTGAAGACACACAAAAAAATGCGACCGTGAAATATATAGTGCATTGGCAACCGTGGCTCTCCTTTCCCAAATGCCAGGACAAAAATCATCACTTAAAAAACCTGCGATATAGCCGGGGTGCGAATGACGAACCGCGATGGGTCCGCAAAAATGATGAGCAATAAATGATGTGGTATCATTCGCGAGAACATAAGATTGTGATGTATTATACAACGCTTATATTTCTAGCTTTATCACGCGCGTTCTCAAGTGGGGCGGTACAAGGTGACCTCAGCAAAATGTTTGCTGCTTGGGAGCACATACCTCGGGTCAAAACGTTTGCAACATGTCTGTTTCTTTGCAGTATTTAAATAAATAAACAAACACCGACCGTGCTCTTGTAAATGAGCTCCTCTATGTTGTCAGCCATGTTGTTAGTGCAAGCAGTGCGCGTCAGATAGTTTATGGGATGAATATCCAATTCTAATCAATAAACAGGTCATGAATATTGAGACGGCAACGTTGGCCGTAATCACTCGCGTGGCATTCGGTGCGCATCGTAGTGTTTGTGACGGACACACTTCAACAGCGCTGGTCCTCGGAGGTATGGAAAATGTTTGAACAGATTACAATCCACTCAACTGCGTCCCAGCAAATAATCCTGATTAAAGTGTACACACACACACACGCACGCACGCACGCACGCACACACACAGATTTTCCACCTCTGTTCCTTGCGCTTGTTCATCTGTGTGTGAGCGTGTGCGTGTCCTTCAGCTTCCATCAAGGCCAAAGCGCCATGCCTTGGTGCATGCTGGGATGTATGACATCATCAGAGGGGGTTATGCAAAGAGTGGATGTCCTTATGTTTTCTGCGTGTGCGCGCGTGTGTGTGTGTGTGTGTTGAAAAATAAAAAATAAAAAATAAGGTAACGTGAGAGCCAGCAGGGGGCAGCTGGTGTCAGTTCTCCATCCTTGGAAATAAAACAATCATAATGACGTCGAACATCCAGAAGCACACGTACAAGTAACACTGATTAAAAAAAAACTCAATTAAACGCAATTTCTCCAAACATGCCACGACTATTACATTTACATTTAAGATCCAATGTAAGTCAAGCAAGACTTTTTTCTTTTTTTTTTTTGCACGCTATTTGGTGTGCGCGTGCGCGTGACTCACCCCAGCTGGCCGCGGTTCGACCGAGCAGCTCGTGCGTGCGCGGGTTCCAGAAGAACTCTCGCCACTCGCCCGAGCCCTTGCGGGCCTCCTGCTTGGCGGCGGACATGATGAAGAGGAGGTGGAGGATGAAGGCCTGGCTCGCGCGATGATGATGATGATGACGATGATGATGAAGATGGCGATGGCGAGGAAGATGCTGTGCGATGACGGGCACGGATCGGGACGAAAACGCGAGGGGAAGGGATGCGATGGCGTCACTTGCTGCGCACCTCCCCGCGTGACGTCACGCGCGTCGCTCTCTGCGCGTGCGCGTAACGCCGCGTCACGCACGCGCGTATTGTGGGAGGGAGACAGAAAAAAACAAGAACACTCATTTAACATCGTCAATGTTTTGGACACGCTATGACACATTTGACTGTTTTCCACATGCTTCGTCCCGGATGATAGACAGTGCTCCCTCGCTATATCACGGCTCTCCTATTGCGCATTCAATGCATTGCATTGATGTAAAGGTTCATTTAAAAAATTTAATTAAATGCACCGAGTTACATATTTAATCAGTACAATTCATTGAGTCATATGAAACTAAAACTAAATGAGTTAGTTCATAAAATGTACAGTGAACCCTTGCCTACTCGCAAATCTTTCTGTAGGACTTAGCGAAACTACAGGCTGTACACATTCTTTTGTGCTTTCCTTATAAGGCGTCAAGTTAGCGACGAAACTTGGCCACTGGCTTGACAGCGGCATGACGGAAGATTCCAGAAAACGTCCAACGGGCAAGCAAGGCTGCTTGTGGAGTCGATACAAGAGAAAGCAGGAAGGTAAACTAGCGCCGCAAGCTCAATTTGAACTTAAAGTTGGAATCTAACATTCGAGGTTCCAACGAGTCAGGGTGGGAATCAAAAACCGATTCCTTGTGAGAACTGGCTCCCGGTCATTCCATTCCTAGGAATCGTTTGCTTACCTGGCGATTCCCTTCATCGATTTGACCGGGGTGAGGCCGCTTAAAGCGCCTCGTCCTCGGCCGTGATTGGGCTCACGTCACGGCAAGAATGACGGAAGCGCAAGGAGGAAAAAATTCAAAGTCTTGAGAACCGGCGGTCACTCACGCTGGCGAGGCCTTGCTCTGACACTCGCTTCTCTCGGCTACCCCGACTCCGAGAAAACGACGGTAAACTTCTCAAGAGGATGCGGAGAAAGGTCCAGATCACTAATGGCGGTGGTGATCAGTTGCTAATTACTAATTGCTCAACGTCAAGTACAGGAAGTGCCCAACTGTCATTTGCGATGTACACTTCTATTCAGAAGCTTGGGGTGACTCAAGGTTTTGTTTTTTTGAAACCACATTGACATTGTCTGGACTTCATTTATGATAAATGGAATTTTATCTTCACTGGAAAAAAAATAAATACAAAAATTAAGCGCGCCAAACTTTCAAATGGTATCAGTGAGTCAAAAACATAGGCTTATAAGAAAGTAATAATTGATATTTTTACAGGTTATGAAGTGGCAAATTAAAACCCCAGCGTCCTTGCACTTCTGGTGCATTTTTTTTCAAAATCAAATCATATGAAAGGTGGGTTTTTTTTTCGGGTAATATTGTATGTAAGTTTGAAATGATGTTAAATGTTTTTGGACCATAGTTTGTGCTTTAAACTTCTACTATAGGAAATTAAAAACAATGGTCCTTACTTGCAAATTGTCACTCTTCGTGTCAAGAAGACCCCCGCAAATAGCGAAGGTGACACAAAAATGCTTCACGACCTTGTGAGTTGGACATGGTTTGGTTAAGTGGAACCCAACAAGCTCAACAGAGATCAGACTAGTCATGAATAGAGTCAGTAACGGATAAATCCAGAATGTGCCTCCTGGAGGAGGTTCTTGGCCCGAGGTCTGCTGGCGGCGTAATTCTGCCCGAGACATTCATCTGCCCATGTGCGTCCAGACAATATCTGGTCCACGTTGGGCCCTGTGGTTCTTCCAAGTTCATAAGGACTAATGGCCGAGTCCCTATCCACAAACTCTTCTGGGCCATCGGGTCCCAAGAGGTTATCGCTGAGCGTGAAAGTGTCCCTCTTCAGACTCATCTGCAGTCTGTGGTTCTGCCGATCCACGTGGTAAAGGTGTTTCTTGTGGGCCTGAGCAGGTTCCTGGTAATCTAGTCTGGCATGGTACTGATCCTTCTCGTGTGCCTGCATATGGTCTTGGTGGTCCATTTGAGCCTGACACCGCGGTTTATTCTTATTGTAGTCCTGGTCTTGTCCGTCCACTTGAGGTTGGCATTTGTGTTTGACGTGATTGGAAATTTGTTGCCCCAGATCCAACTGGCTTTGGACGAGGTCTTTGGACTGTAGGTTCATATGACTCTGCTGTTGCATCTTTTGGTCTCGGGCCAGGTCTTGTTGAACCTGGTTCTCCAGAAGCTCCATCTGAGCATGGAACTGCTGTTTCTTTTGGCTCTGGATCTGGTTGTGAACTTGGTTCTTGATGTCTTTCCAGTGCCGTCCCCTAAGGTCAGGCTCCAGGTCCAGACATCGCTCACAGACCTCCTTGCCTGGCACGGTCTGGACCAACACGTGGACTCCCAGCTGTCTCCAGACAGCCTCTTTCTCCGCCGACGACCATGGACGACGATGGACCTTCTTGGCCGCGGAAGGGGCTAACAGACAGAATGGTGATGAGACAAAGGTAAAGACGGAGCCATAACAGACATTACTGACACATTCAAGCACCCACCGGTCGCAGCAGGCTGCAGTGTGGACTCCATCGTTGTGCTTGCGCCCTTTGACAGCACTTTGGACACGCAAGATGAACATGCATGTAAAACAGCACCAGCCAGTGGACATTGTCAGCTACTACCCAGATCAGGGTTTCGGTTGTGTAGTTCAGAGTTCAGTTGGCAGCAGCGATGAGAGGTAACAAAGTCATTGACTTATGTAGATTTTTCAGGTTATCTGTACTCGACTTAAGTATTTCTTTTTCTGACGACTTTTCACTTTTACTGTTTACTTTTAAGAACAGTTATATGTACTTCCTATTTTCAGAGTCTGTACTTTTTTACTTGTAAGTAAAGGAGTTGAATCAGTACGTTTTTTTTTTTTGTTTTTTTTTACACAAATATCTGTACTTCTACTTTTTGTACAGCGTGTTGGATCAGGATCAAGCAATTTGTGTTCTGAGTTAGGACTTACTCGGTGGTCGAAGGTCAGAGTTCTCGTCACCTGGGCCTTCACCCTGGTACTTTTTTTCACCTCTCGGTTGGACCGATTGCTCCCTCAGGTTTTCCTCTTCAGCGGCTAATACACCACAAATTCAAAAACTGTCATTTGCTGACGTCATGAAGAGCTGGACTCGGTCAGAGACCACAGCGTTTCAAGGCGCTACCTGGCTTAGTGGTCGACAGCCTCAGGTTGTCCCAGTCCCTCCCCAAGAGGTGATAAAACTCGTCGGTCCTGGCTGCAGTCGCCGCATCGCCATTTTGAAGGCTCTCCCCTATAGCAATCTCGCACACAGCCTTCAGCAAAGTCTTCAGTGGGAGGCAGCTGCACCGGTAACCTGATGCCTTCCTGGCGGCGGCCAGCGCCAGGCTGAGGCATCCTGGAGCCAAGAGGTCATGGAGGTTCTGAATGCCGGAGTCCAAAGATTTGGCAGCCAGGAGGAGCTTGCCAAGCTTCCTCAGCTTCTGACTGACGTAGTCATACCTCATTTGGCTGCCGTCTTGGTTCCCCATCAGTGTGTTCCCATACTTACAGATCAACCAGTCAGATTTCACCTGGAGGGAGGAGGAGGAGACCAGTTGACACACATAGTGCGACAGGGGTCTGACGGGTATAAAGACGTGGGCTGACCTGGTGTGAGACGTGGTCCCGGTTCATGCGGTGAAGGACCTCGCTGCAGCTCTCTGAGGCTCCGCTGGAAATGGGAAGCAGGCGGGACGCGGCAGCCTGGACTCTGCGGCGCTTCCTGGGAGGTTCCGCATCAGAAGCCCCGAGCTGCTTCGATCTCGAGGTCTCACCGGAAGGAGGAGGAGCAGGGTCTTCTGGGGAGTTAGCGCCGCCCTCGCTTGTTGGATCAGACGAGGAGTCCTTTGATGGGTCCGCCGTAGGGTGACTCGAATCTTTAGCGGGATCGGAGGCCATTTTCCTACGACAAGAGGCCTGGTGCTTCCAGAGGTCAGCACGCAGGAAGAAGCCGAGGCAGCCCGGGCACGGAAGGTAGTTCCTGGCATCAACTTCCTGTGAGGGCCGACGCCACGGGACGATCTCCCCGCTGCCCTCTCTGATCACCTGATGGACAGAACAATCAAAAAACTGTGAGATGATCTCGTTTGGTACTTGCAGACATAGTTTTGGCTGTGAGAGATCATGTGATATAAAATGGCATTTCGATGGGCCGTATACGTCCGTGTTGTCGGTTTAACAAACCTCGATATTGTGCTGGTAGTTGCCTCGGCACCGCAGCTGCTCCAGCAGCAGGTGGCGCTCTTTGGAGCCCGTAGGCAGTACGCCGGCGGCCATCACGTCCTTCTCATCGCCGTGTTTCCTGAGCAGGTGGCGAGCGATCTTCACTTGCGGGCGCCGACAGAACACGCAGTAATGTTTCTTATCCCACCGCCGCTTGCTGCCACTCGATGTCTTCTTCACCGTCACGCCCGCCTTCTCCTCTTGGCCCCGTCTCTTGCCCTTCTGAAGTCGTCGCTTTTCCTTCGCTCTCTGGCCTCGCCTGCCCGCGGCAGTAGCAGCCCGCTGGCGGGGACCACGGCCATCTGCCTTTGGGATTTCTTTGTTTGAACAGGGGCTGCAGTCAACCAGGGCATCTTTGCCGTTGTTCTCAGCACTCGCCATGGAAATAAAGACTCTTCTAATCAAAAGGAAGCCAGTTCAATCATACAGTGAGAGGTCCAAAATTAGAATGAGCCGGAAGCTTGGGATGCTTTCTCTCTGGTTCTCTTGTCATTTTTATTTGTTGTGCAATTGTGTCACCAATGCCGTTTCTCTTCTGTTTGCCACACAAGACTGGCAAGATCAAAGACAATAACTAACAATAAGATCTAAATTCATCCGTCACTATAAAACCCACAGACAAGTAAGCTACACTAACGCCACAGTTGAGCTCACCGATAAGTGGTCAAACAATTACTAAGCTTCATGGTGTTTAACTGAGAAAACAATAAAGTAAGAGACAGAAGTTGGTTTGAAACCCTGAAAAAAAACTGTGATTCTGAATGTGTTAGAATAGCTAACTAACACATGTACAGATACTGAAAACAAAGTGACTAGTATGTGAGACAGATTGTATTACTTATGACTCGCTTCGCCCAAGTAAGGTAAAATAAGATTTTGTTTTTCTTTTGCCACAATAACTTGGGACTTGCTTCCACACAGGAGACGGAAGTGATAGCCAATATGCCATCGAGCTGCTACAAGAAACAGGCAGCGTCCGATAATGGAAGCATCCCCCTCCCCCAATTATGATTTAGCCACGTTAGCATATAACATATATGTAAACGGAGCCAGTATTTAAAAAAAATAAATAAAAAAACTAATAATAATAATAACCTTCAAGCATTCAGTGTCAACCAACGAACACAATAACGAGACGGAATAAATGTTGCTTGAAAAGGGAAACATACGAAGCAGCAAACAGCGGCCTCGTCCCGCCCTTGCCTTCCTTCTTCTTCTTCTTCTTCGCAGTCTTCTTTGGCTTGTGTGGCTCAACCCGCGAGCACCTCGCTCGCTACCTGCCGGTCAGGAAGCGAACTGCAGGTGAAAGTCTGTCACCAATTTGTTTTAAAGCTTTATTATACAATAAAGGCATGAGAGACATTCTGCAGAAAATACATTTTACAAAAACTGACAATAAAAAAAAAACCCAGCTTTAGTCTCAAATGTTCCATTCATGAAAACAAAGAGGCGTTACCAATATTTAAACCAATCGCGCTCCACTAAGAACTGTGATTGGCCGTCGCCGTTCCACCCACGACCACCGCGCATGCGCGCCGTTGGGAGCGACAAACGGAGCGTGTTTACAAGTTTGGCCGTGTAAATGTTTTCGTGAGAACAACTCGCCAGGCGTCTGAGCAGTTTGAGTCTGCGGGACTCCCTCCCCTGAGGTCATTTCCCATGAAGATCCGCTTTTCCCCGCTCAAAGTCCCGCTGGGGCGAAGACTGCAGACCGCAGCCGTGTTGCAATGGATCTTCTCCTTCCTGGGGTTAGGTAACAGGGAACTTGCCAAAATGTGTTCTTGTGAGATATCTTCAACGATGTAATAATCAATACATTGGAAGAAAATCTGTGAGTGAATAAAGGAAAACTTAACCATATTAAACACTCTGTATATAATTATATTAAAGAATAAAAATACTAACTGGTTGTCTCTTAATATTCCTATAATAACAACAATGTGTCTAATTCTTGTTTTTTGGGGGGAGCAAGAAAATCATGATCAATGATGACAATGGTTTGAACATGTCTTCCACGTGTCCCTCAGCCCAATGTTGTCTCGCCGCCTTCATCCTCCTGTCTCTGTCCGCCTGGTGGATGGTGGCATTTCTGTACGCCGGCTGGCTGTGGCTGGACCGGGACACGCCCAACCGCGGAGGTCGCCGGTGCCAGTGGATCCAGCGCTGGAGCGTGTGGGAACATTTCCGCGACTACTTTCCCGTAAAGGTGTCTTCACTCGCACGAACGAGTCACGAGTGTGTCGCGCGACGCAGACTTGACGGGTCTCGTTTGTCTTCAGCTGGTGAAAACGGTCGACCTGGACCCTGACAAGAACTACATATTTGGATTTCATCCACACGGTGAGACGCGTACCGGTTTGTCCACCTGTCTGTGTCTGTCCCGCCCGTCTGACTCGCCGCCCGTTCTGCCTCGCCAGGCGTGCTGGCCACCGGGGCGTTCTGTAACTTCTGCACTGAGTCCACGGGTTTCTCCAGTCTTTTTCCTGGACTGAAGTCTCACCTTCTCACGTTGCCCTTCTGGTTCCGAGTGCCGATCTTCAGAGATTATATCATGTGTGGAGGTACACACCTGTCTGTATGTCTGTCTGACTTATTATTGTGAAGAGACTTAGACTTAATTAGTTTCTTGAAGACTTGTGGGGACATGTGAAGCAGTGACCAGAGGCGGCCAGGTGCCGCCTCCCGATTGTCTGTCTGATGTGCTACATTTTCCAGAGGTACTGATTCGTTTGAAACGCAAACAAAGAGTACAATGTGGCACCTCTGTGTCCCTCAGGTCTGGTGTCAAGCTCCAAGTCCAGCCTCTCCTACCTGCTGAGTCGTCCTCAAGGAGGAAACGTTGCCGTCATTGCAGTGGGCGGCGCTCCAGAAGCGCTGGAGGCTCGCCCGGGAGCTTTGATGTTACAGGTATGAACGTCTAAGAAATGTTTTTGTTTGTGTCAATAAATGTTCTTTTAGGGACATGAAGACACTTTTGGAATGTGTAGAAACAGGACTTTTAGGGACATAAAGAGGCTTGTAGGAACACGTAGGAATATGAAGAGACTTTATGAACCCGACTGGTAGAGAAATTATGATTTGTAGGGACATGAGAAGATTTGTAGGAAACCTGGGGTGACATGACTTGGCGGAGAATGAAGAGCCTCTTCGGGACATGAAGAAACGTATAGGGTTATGACTTGTAGGGACATGAACAGACTTATAGGAACCTTTAGGGACATGACTTGTTGTAGTGACAAAAGAGGACTTGTAGGAACCTGGCAGGAGATGATTTTATGGGGATGTGATGGAACTTGTAGGGACACGAAACGCAAATGTATGTTTGTCCATGTCAAAAAGGTTTCTTCTTTTTACAGCTGTGGAAAAGGAAGGGCTTCATCAAACTGGCGCTGAGACACGGGTTTGTGACTTCAGGATGTGGGTCGGGGAGCTCGGAGAGTTAACAGAAGCACATTGACACGCTAGGTTCTGTATTCCTATTTGTGTGCGCGCGCATGTGCACGTGCGCAGAGCTCAACTGGTTCCCGTCTTTTCATTTGGAGAAAACGAGCTGTTTGATCAGATTCGGAACCCAACCGGCTCTCCTCTCAGGACACTCCAGGTCCGTCTAGATGCCATAGTACCACATACGACGTGACTTGTAGGACTTTTTAGGATCTTGAAGAGTCTTGCAGGGACATGAAGTCTGTTGTTCTGTGACAGGACCGGCTGCAAAGCATTATGGGAATAGCGCTGCCTTTGATCAACGGCAGAGGAGTCTTCCAGTACAGCTTCGGGCTGTTGCCACACAGGAAGGCAATACTCACAGTCGGTACGATCCATCGAGACATGAGCCCCCGCCCGAGGTCCGCGTCCGTTCCTCCGCGCCACTCAGCGGTGTGTCTGTTTGCAGTCGGGAAGCCCATCCCGGTTGCAACTAGTCCGAACCCGAGCAGTGAGGACATCGACGCGCTTCATGAAGTCTACCTGGAGCATCTCAGCAAGCTGTTTGAGCGGCACAAACACCAATACTGTCTGCAGGAGCACCAACATCTGACCTTCATCTGACCTTCTTGTACTTCTTCCTCTCTGTCCAATAAAAATGACACGCACAAATGCATGATTTACATTAGGAATTGCCATTATTGCTTCATAGCAGAATTGGGCAAAACATTCTTTCATCTCCCCCACCAAGCATTTACATGACATGAAATACAATACTGTGTATCTGTTTTTTTCTTAAAATCTTATTTTTCAGTCATTTATCATCTCATAATTGTGTTAATTTGTTATTGTAAATAATAACATCAAAAGAAATGAATTTAAAATATACAATTTAACAATCAAAATTATTTTGTTATTAAAATATATCACTTCATAATTGGTTTATTAATTCTCGAATAAAACATTGGCAAAATCAACATTTTTAAATGTGAATTTTACACTTAAAATAAATACCATTAAAAACAATTAGTCAATTATTTTTTAGATTAATAATAAAACTAATATAAAATATCAAATGTGGCCCTTGGCACAAAGTTTGACAACCAGCTGAATGAAAACATTGACAATACAAATATTAACTACAACATAAACAAATGCAAGCAATGTCAACGAGTGGTAACTTACATCTGGACGATTATTATTTCATTTGGAAAAATAAACGTAAACTCTTCTGGGACGGTGGAAGACGAGTCGTGAAAGGCGCATGCGCACTGAGCGGGTATGTCCCCACACAGAAAAAAAAAAAAAAAGGAAAAAGAAAATCGCTCCATTGTGACGTCGTCGCAGGACGGAGGCGGAGCTGTTCGAGTGTTCTACTCGAGTACTGTGACGTCACGCGTACCGAAAATGCCATTTAACCGCATTGTCGCTAAAGTAGACGAAGACAAAACAACTCGTCGGGGAAGCGCTCGGAATTGTTTATTCATGTTTTTTTCCGCCCTTCTAGGACATAAGAGAAGCCTCTTGACGCACGCGCAGTGACGCAAGCGGTTGAAGCCGCAGCTGACTGAACGAGCGAAGAAGAAAAGTGGAGGAGAGAAACAGGAAGTTGACAACAACTCCAAAGACGCAGAAAAAGCAGGTGAGGTCAAACTAAAATGATATATGACGTGCCGGCTGAGACGTCACAACATTACCAGTACGGCAGGAAGAAGCTGCTCTCAGCTTTGAGCCAAAAAAATAAGAGGATTTAATTCATCCTAAGAAATTGTACAGTATTAGTGCACCATAGAAGTGGGAAATACTTCTCCCTCTGTGCAAATATGCGAGGAGAGTTAGACTTGGCAAAGGATCTGGTAAAACCGGCAGTTCTGGGCAATTCCATAGCATACCTCCATCTGTACTCATTAGGTGCAGGTGAGCTGGAGCCTCTCCCAGTTGACTTTGGGCGAGAGGCAGGCTACACCCTGGACTGGTCGCCGACCAATCGGCGGGGACACGTAGACAAACAACCATCGATTAATGTTCTATAGTACTTGTTCTCGTTTGGGTAAATTACCAGCTCAGTAAATGAACAACCTGGTGCATACCAGCATTGAAAAATCTACCGATATCATTTCCACTCTTGACAAATGGTCGAACCCGTGGGTCCATTTTTTGACAGCGCTCATTCTCATGAGGGCAAATTTCAACCTCAAATGATGAGCAACCAGGTGCGGACCAGTGCTAAGCAAAATGCTATTTTCCTGCCTTCTTGACACATGCTCCTACCCCCGAGCCATTTTTACTTAGGCCATCCATCCAGTAATTTGTGTGTGTGTGTTCAGGGAGCGTATGCTCGGTGATGACCTGTGAAAAAAAGCGGAGTGGCTTCCAAATCACCAGCGTGACGTCCGAATTCAGCCAATCAGCTCCCGGTGTGATCCTGACAGTCATCGAATCGACGGGCGCCTCCCATAGTCCCCGGGGCAGTTTCTCCCAGCCCACGACGCCCTCCCTGAAGAGGAAACATATATCCCACGATGTCTTAGGGCAGGGGGCGGGCGCCTCCTCCAGATTTCGACTGGTGCGCTTGGCAGGAGGTGGCACGGGCGGCCGGGGACATGGCGACACGTACTGGCGTGGCCGCTGGATGTGCACGGACGTTACAGAAGGGCCGGGGCTAAAGCAGGTCATGGACAGCATGAGACACGCCCAATCGCTGGAGTCTCTGGAGTCAATTCGAGGACCATCTCAGCCAGTCAGGCACGGGGAAACGGTGGGCCGACTAGTGCCTTCTCCACATCCTCCATTACACTTGGCCGTTAATGCCGGGGGGGAGGTATGACCAAGAATCACCGATAGGGACATGAAGCAACCTATCAAGACTTGTAGGGACATGAAGAGACTTGAAGGGACTTGCTGCAATATTTCGAGACTTGTAGGTACTTATAGGGACATGACTTGTAGGGGCAAGGAGAGACTTGTAGTAAGTTGTATGGATATGACTCAATTTATGACTTTTTTCATGAAGGAATTTGTAGCGGCAAAAAGAGACATGGGACATGAAAAGACTTTCTGGACTCGTACAGACATGTAGGGACTTTTAGGGTCATGAAATTTGCAGGGACATGAAGAGACTTGTCGAGACATGACATAAGACTTGTTGGGACCTGGACGGACTTGTAACATTTGATGTGCCGCAGTCACTGATGCGACAGTACTCAAAAGTATTTCACAAATTGTCCTCTTTCGCTGTGTGTCAGTCTGTCCTCAGGCTGTCACGTTCTCAACCAAGTTCGCCTCCCCCCACTCTGACTGTCATCCCCACTCGGGCAGCGTTCGGCCTGGACCAGAGCGCCGCCTTTAGCCTGCCGGCGGACATCAGGTAGCGCTGCGTGGCGATGGAGACGACGCAATGCGGGAGAGCTTTTTATGATCAAATGTTTTCTTTTGTTTTTGGTCTGTCGCCAGTGTGGTTGCCATCGACAACAAGATCGAACAGGCGATGGTGAGTGGTTAGCGTCAAGAGATGACATACATCAGGCACATACACCTTTTACAGTGTTCCGCCGCCACCTACCCGCTATATCGAGAGACTCGATCGGGAGTTTTAGGGACATAAAGAGACTCTTTTGGATTTGTAGGAACATGAATACACTTGTAGTGACTGATGAGACTTTTCGGAAGTTGTTGGGACATGGCTTGTAGGGAAATGAAGACACTTTTAGAAGAAATTTGCTGGAAATTGTAGGGGCATCACTTTTAGGGACATAAAGAGACTTGTAGGGACAGAAGAGACTTGTCAGAACTTGTAGTGCCATGACTTGCAGGGACATGAAGATGCTTGTGGGGACTTTTAGGGACTGAAGAGACTTTTCAAAACTTGTAGGGACATGAAGACACTTGTACAGGCAGAAGAGACTTGTCAGAACTTGTAGGAACATGAAGACGCTTGTAGGGACTTTAAGGGACATGAAAAAATCCCTGATGTCTGCTCCCAACTGAAATGTACCCTGTCCTCACTCAGGACCTGGTGAAGAGTCACCTGATGCTGGCCGTACGGGAAGAGGTGGAGCTTCTGAGGGAGCAAATCAGGGAGCTGCAAGAGAAGAACCAGCAGCTGGAGGCCGAGAACCGCGTCCTGCGCACGCACACGCACTCGGACCCAAGGCCTCACTCGCCCTCCGCCGCGCCAACGGGCCAACGGGACGACGGTCCAATGCGGGAGGGAGTGTGAGGGTTGCTACGGCCACAGCACCTTTCACATTTCTGTCAAACAAAATTTCCACAAATTGTATAACAGTGCCTAACAGTGTAAAAAAAAAAAAAGAAAACACACTATTATCCCCTGTTTGACACATGGTCTAACCCATGGTTAACATGACATACTTCCATCACTCATCCATCAATTTTCCACACTACTCGTCCTCATTAGGGTCGCGAGAGGTAGGGGTACACCCTGGACAGGTCGCCGGCCAACCACGGGGTAGGTTTTGACAAACAAACGTTCACATTCATATTTACGGGAGCTGGGACAAACCCTAAGAAAGCATGGGGAGAACGTCAACAATCCACCGTGCTGCCCATCAAATAAACAACATTGGCAGTTGATTTGATGTTGGATGGCTATGTATGTCCCTGTGTGATCTCAGTGCGAGATGTAGGGAGCTTAAAATAAATTGTCTAAAAAACAAAAGCTCTGTCGTTTTGGTTTTTTTAAACCAACACACACACAGAAAGTGAGCAAATGAATGATTCCAAAAGGTTCTAATTCAGGACTTGTGCTTTTTATAACCACCAACATCAAGAAGACACACTGAAAATATGCATCATGATTCTCATATTCTGTCAACCCCCCCTCTTTGACTTGATTCTCTTTGTTGACAACTACTGTGTGTGAGAGTGAGAGTGTAGCATTAACAGCTGATGTGACATCACTGAACCTCTGCTTGTTCAAAGATGTCACCTACAGATAGAGGCATCACTCTGACACTAAAGTGAAGCCCAACAGTGTTTTTTTTTCGAACACGTTTTTTTTTTTTGGAGGGGGGGGGGGGGGAGTATTATTTGATGTCCAATACTCGAGAGTACCAAAAACTCCAGTCCAAAACCAATCAATTGCAATAATCCTTGGACAAAATGGCGTCCTGGTGTGAGAGGTCCTGTTTTTCCCCTGTCTTTGGCGGAGGATGCTGGCCCTTTAAGAGGGGAAGCTGGCAAGATAAGCCCCCCACCCTCCCCCCCGGAACCCCCCCACACCCCCTTCCTCCAGCACATTGTTCTGCCACTGCCGGCGAGAAGCGGCTTCCTCCGCACGCCGCCCTCTGCTGCAAACACACACAGACAGACTGACGGACGCCTGGGCTGGATGTGGACGCTCGCCCTTTGGTGCGGGGGGATGGAACGCCTGCTCACCGTTGATGACGCACAATTAGGAGCCTGACACTCAAACCGGAGACAAAGACACACACATCGTGTCGGTCCAAGGATGCTCTGAGCGAAGACACGCCGCCGGACTGGGAACAAGCTCAGGTGACACACACACACACTGAACAAAGGGGTCATCATAGCCTGATGCTACCCTTTCCTGTTGTCATGGCAACCATATCATAGTCTGAAGTCATGACGAGGAGACAAGAAGGTTGTTGGTTCATAATGATCAAGTCATGTCAAGGTATTCCGAGCAGATATAAATCATGTTCGTGACAAATCCTCTTCCGCGGAGAGCAACAGGAAACGTGTGTGTGTGTGTGTGTGTGTGTATGTGTGTGTGCGCGCACGTGTCCTACTTTTTGGCCTTTGTTTGACGGCCCCATAGAAAACATACAAAGATGTGAAGACACAAATGGAGATTTCCGAGAAAAGACAGCCAAGTGCGTCAAAAAGGTTCCCCAAAGACGAACAAAAGGCCCACAAACATTACCACGTCCAACTGTCTGTCTGTCTGTCTGTCGGAGGTGAGGCCGTTGCCATGGCACCCTAAATGTCATCAGGGGACCTGGGGGACTCATAGAGACTTGGAGGGACATGAAAAAAGACCCGTAGGGATTTTTAGGGACACGATGAGACTTGAAGAGGACGATCAGAGGAACAAAGGCCACAGACATGGTGATGCAGTTGCCACGGCATGGTCACCAGGGGAACTATGAGACTTGTAGGGACGGGAAAAGATTTGTAGGGATTTTCAGGGACGTGGCGAGACTTGTAGGGAATTGTAGGGACATGACTTAGAGGGACATGAAGAGAAGTGTAGTGATTTTTAAGGCCTTGATCAGATGCAAGAGACTCATAGGGACATTAAGAGACTTGAAGATAAAGAGATTGAAGGGATTTTTAGGGACACAAAGAGACTTTTTAAGGTTTTTAAGGACTTGACAATATGTAAGAGACTTGTAGGGACATGGAGATATCTGGTAGGGACATGACGAGATGTATAGGGACATTGGAAGGGCATGAAGAGATTTGAAGATGCCCGACAAGGCCACAAGAATGAGCACATCCAGCTGTCTGTCTGTCTTTCTGTTAGTCTGTCACCAAGCACCCTGACCGTCGTCAGGGAGAACTCTGAGACTTGTAGGAACATTAATAGATTCGAAGCAGACAATATGATGAACAAATGTTACAGAAATTGCCACGTCCACCTGTCTGTCTGTCACCAGGTGCTGCAGAGGTGAGGTGGTTGCCATGGCGCCCCGGCCGTCGTCAGGGGAACTATGGGGCCTCCACCTGATGCCCCCGTGCATCTTGGTGGACTGCTGCCTTCCCAACGGTAAGAGTTTGTTTCCTTGTTTTGCGTTGAGATCCGAGGGCATTTCCAATGTCCGCGTTGTTGTGTGCGCAGGGATGATGGTGAGTCTGGAGTGTCTTCGAGAAACTCCTCTCATCAGCATCAAGCAGCAGCTCTTCACCGAGGCCAAGAAGTATCCGCTCTACCACCTTCTGCAGGTACAGCCATCTTCAGTAATAATGGCCTTTACTGGACGGACATTAGTGTTGGGGACATGAAGAGACTTGTAGGAACATGCATGGATATGAAGACGCTTCTAGGGAAATTAGGTGACTTGCAGGGACATTGTGGGACATGAAGAGACTTGTCTGGACTTGAAAGGACATGACCTCTTGGCACATGAAGGGAGTTATAGGGATTTTTAAGGACATGAAGAAACGTGTCGAGACTTGTCAGGACATGAAGGAACTTGTAGGCACATTAAGGGACTTGAAGGGACATGAGGAGAATTGTAGGGACATGAGATGTGTCAAGACTTGTAGGGACATGAATAGACTGGTGGGGACATGAGAAGACTTGTAGGGACTTGAAGGAACATGAAGTGAAATGGACCCTCTGCTCTCTGTTCGACTCCAGGAGGAGTCCAGCTACATCTTTGTGGGTGTGACCCAGGAAGCGGAGAGGGAAGAATTTTACGACGAGACGAGGCGGCTGTGCGACCTCCGCCTGTTCCATCCCATCCTGAAAGTGATCGAGCCGCTGGGAAATCGCGAGGAGAAGATCCTAAACCGAGAGATCGGTAAGCTGCGGGAGGTGGGGGTGGGGGGTTCCGTGGCGCAAAGTGCCGGCTGCCTGACTAGAATTCCCGGGCCACAACACACTGTTTACGTGCAGGATTTGCCATTGGGATGCCAATCTGTGAGTTTGAGATGATGAAGGACCCAGAGGTTCAGGACTTCCGTCGGGCCATACTGGGCGTGTGCAGGGAGGCCATGGAGGAGCGGGAGGGGGGTGGCGCCCACAGCCAAGCACTCTATGTTTACCCCCCAAATGTGGAGTCCAGCCCACAACTCCCACAGCACATCTACAGCAAGTTGGACAAAGGTACAAGACATACCTACATTTCATCACTCCCACCTGCAAAACTGAACCATCCGAATGAAACCTGACCTTACTTGTAGGGATGTGAATTCTAGGGACTTTTAAGGACACTGAGAGACTCGTAGGGAGATGAAGAGAATTGTAGAGACATGGACAGGCTTGAAGGGACAAGAACATGAGATTTGAAGGGGCTTTTAGAGACAAGAAGAGACTTGAAGGGACTTGTGAGGACATGAAGAGACTTGTCGGCACTTGTGGGGACATTAAGAGACTTGTAAGAGACTTGAAGAGGCATGGAGAATTTTTTGGGGACGTGAAGAAACTTTGACCACCTCTGCTCCAGACACTTCCATCAAGGAAAGGACAAGAACTGACATGCTTCATTGTGTCTGTCCACAGGAAGACTGATTGTAACCATCTGGGTGATTGTGTCACCAACCAACTCCAAACAGAAATATACGCTGAAGGTAACTTTGAGGATACGTTAAGAGACCATGGAGAGATCATGTAAAACAAAACAAAAAAAAAACATTTTAACGCTTTAAACACATGCTGTACGTTGTTTTTTTACCTCAGTAAATCAACTGAAAGATACCTTTTCCTCGGCATGTACAGGTGAGCCACGACAGCCTTCCTGAACAGCTGATAGCAGAGTCCATCAGGAAGAAGAGCAGATCCATGCACCTTTCCCCTCAGCAGCTCCGCCTCTGTGTACAGGAGTACCAGGGCCAGTACATCCTGAAGGTAAACCTGGAAACTCAACTCTCACCATGGCCGTCTGACTCACACGCCTATCTCCTCAGGTGTGTGGCTGTGACGAGTACCTGTTGGAAAAGTATCCACTCAGTCAGTACAAGGTAATAGCTTTCACGGATAGGACCCTCCCACCGCTATGGAAAGCCATTTGAGCATTTATCCGTTATCACCTTAAGGTCCATGTTGTAGTAGGGTCAAAAAACAATCGGTCTCATCTGTGACGTCCGTCTGCCCGCAGTACATCCGCTCCTGTATCATCGTAGGTCGTCTTCCTCACCTCATGCTGGTCTCCAAGGACAGTCTGTACTGTCAGCTTCCCGCCTCAAGCTTCGTCACGCCTTCCTACAGGTAAGGCTGCCGCTCAACCAGAGAACCAATCAGGAGCCGGGTAGAAGACTTTGGCTTGGGTTTCAGTCGCCGGACTCCGCAGCCGTCTCCCTGTCCGGGAGGGTCCGACGGCTCTCCACCGCGCTCGCTTTGGGCCTTCAACACCCGGCTGAGGGTCCGACTGCTCTGCGCCACCTATGTCAACGTCAACATCCGAGACATCGACAAGGTCCGTCTGCCCGTCTTTGAAGACAGGCCATCTTTGTCTGACTCTTGTCTAATGATGTGTGTAGATCTACGTAAGAACGGGGATTTATCATGGAGGAGAGCCACTGTGCGACAACGTCAACACACAAAGAGTCCCCTGCTCCAACCCGAGGTAAGTCACACTGAACACTGACTTGCGACACTTACTTTCTCTTTTTACTGTAACTTAGGTACACGAGTGGAATCAGTGCTTCTACTTTTACCAGTCTTTTTTACACAAGGATCTGCACTTCTACTTAAGTACAGTTTAGAGTACCTTTGCCACCCCTGCATAACACATAGGTGGAACGAATGGCTGACCTACGACATCTACCTGGCAGACCTGCCTCGCTCAGCCCGACTCTGCCTGTCTATCTGCTCTGTGAAGGGAAGGAAAGGAGCCAAGGAGGTAGGAAAGGAAACAGGAAGTTGGAGAAGAGAGGAGGAGAACCCACCCAATGAATGTCTCTGTCCATTTGTCCATCAGGAACACTGTCCACTGGCCTGGGGAAACGTGAACCTCTTTGACTATAAGGACATTCTGGTTTCAGGGAAAGTGGCGCTCAGTTTATGGCCCGTCCCTCACGGCCTCGAGGACCTGCTGAACCCCATCGGGGTGGCCGGTTCCAATCCTAACAAGGTACGCACCTGGGGTTTTTGTATCTGGCCTTGGGGCCAAGATTACCTCTCCTAATTGCTCGTTTCTTGTTTATCTCTAGGAGTCTCCCTGTGTAGAACTCGAGTTCTCCTGGTTCAACCAGCCAGTTGTGTTTCCAGACGAGCAGCAAATTGAAGAACACGCCAACTGGATCATCAGCAGGGAGCTGGGCTTCAACTACACACATGGCCTGGTAACAAACACACACACACAAACATGGCCTGACAGAAGGACAGTCAGACATACAGATAGAGCCCGTCTCACTGTATTGTAGAGCAGTCGTTTGGCCTGTGACAGCAGTGTTTCAGCAACAGACGCAGAGCAGCTTCGAAGTCTCTGCTCTAAAGATCCTCTTTATGAACTTTCGGAACAAGAGAAGGACTTCCTGTGGAGACACCGGTAAGGACTGAACTTTCCACGCACGCAACCAAGGGGCTCATCTTACTATTTTTTTATGTGTGGGTATCTCTCCTTTGCAGACATTACTGTGTCAATATTCCAGAGTCCCTCCCCAAGCTGCTTCTTTCCGTCAAGTGGAATTCCAGGGATGAAGTATCTCAGGTAGGAGCTGTACAACCAATTTCCAAAGGTGGGACACACATTCAGCGTGCAAGGCACATGTTATAACCTTCGAGTTTTAAGCAAGTCAAATCCAGTCCATTCCCCACTACATTTCAGGCAAGTCGAGTCATTTAAGTGAGTCATAAATCAGACAATCTTGCTCCGTTACATCAGTATCATGTACTGTAGCTCAGGCCTGAGTCTCATAAATACCAAGCCAAAGTCAATTCGAGTCAGAAAGACAGTCAGGTGGCCAAATCAAGAAAGAACGAAACAGCAACAGGGAGGTCTCAAAGGGTAGGGTGGAACCTTCCTCTCACGGACATGCATGCAGTCGGCTTCACACCTCCACCTTTTGCTATTGTTCTCGAACAGACGGACTGGACTCACTTCTTGTGTCTTCTAATAAGACCAACTGTTGAACCCCCACCACCAGATGTACTGCCTGTTGAAGGAGTGGCCTCTGATGGAGTCCGAGTCGGCTCTGGAATTGCTGGACTGTAACTTCCCCGACCCGATGGTGAGAGAGTTTGCGCTGCGTTGCCTGGTCCAAAGTCTGACGGACGACAAGCTGTCTCAGTACCTGCTGCAGCTCGTACAGGTTCGCTGCTCAGACTCAGGGAAAGGTAAGATGCAGTTCTTGTGACACAAGCACAAGTATCTTTTTACTATGCTTTCAGGTGTTGAAGTACGAGATGTACCTGGACAACCCGTTGGCCCGTTTCCTGATCAAGAAAGCCTTGACCAATCAGAGGATCGGACACTTCTTTTTCTGGCATCTCAAGTGAGCGACGAGGCAAAAGGGGGGCAACTTGTGAGGCCAACATGTGAAACCAATACATTTTTGTTGTCAGCAGGTCCGAGATGCACAACAAGACGGTGTCGCGTCGCTTTGGCCTGCTGCTGGAGGCGTTCTGCAGAGCCTGCGGCATGTACCTTAAACACCTGAACCGACAGGTGAGGTCCTTCTTTCGCTATTTGGTCCTTGATTGGTTGATCCACAGGGTGTATGCATGTTTGTGTTCAGGTGGAGGCCATGGATAAACTGGTGAACCTCACAGATACGCTGAAACAGGAAAAGAAAGACGAGACTCAGAAAGTAAGAAACCGAAGTATGCATTGCATCTGAGTGCTGGGTCTGACTTGCCAAATAATCCCGTGCTGTGATTGGTTGTTAGACTCAGATGAAGTTCCTGGTTGAGCACATGTCCCGTCCAGATTACATGGAAGCTCTGCAGGGATTTGTCTCTCCTCTGAACCCTGTGCACCAGCTAGGACACCTCAGGTGATACCCCTCCCACCAATGTCGCTGCTATGCTATGCTATGCAGAAGTGGGGCATTTGACTCAAGTCAGATTGAAGTTGCCAGTTTTAGGAATTGGGACTTGCGTGACAAAAAACTTATGTAAGACTCAACTTGAATTTGACCCGACTTAGACTTGAACACGACTTGACAAGTCTTGGCTGTTTTTTTCTTCAAGGTAGTGTGCCATTTGTTTTGTTTTTGAAACGTTATTATGATGGTGGGGGATCTGAAGCTCCTGTTCTAACCCTGGCTGCCACGCGGACGTTTTGCTTTTTTTTTTTTTTTTTTTTTTAAACGTACCTTCCTGTTCCGCCTTATCTCTGTAACACGCGCACGCTCACAGCCGACAAGGAGGCACTGTAAAGGTGCCATGCCAGCCGGAAGGCCTGGTCCACACGCTGGTTCTCAAGATGGACTTTTTCCCCCCCAAATCTTTTCAGGCTCTTTAAATTGACTTGCTTGAAATTTAGTGGTGACTCGACTTAATTTGCTTGCTTTTTATCATAGTAACACGGGACATGCTGGAAACGTGAAGGTTAAGACTTGAGACTTCTTTATGACTTGCTCCCAACGGTGATTCTATAAAACTTGACCTGTGTGGCCAGGCTGGAGGAGTGCAGGATCATGTCATCAGCAAAGCGCCCTCTGTGGTTGAACTGGGAGAACCCCGACATCATGTCGGAGCTGCTCTTCACCAACAACGAGATCATCTTCAAGAATGGCGACGGTAGAACGTTTTTCATGGGACCGGTGGTAACGTGGTGGCCTTGTGACCGCCGTGTGTTTGTGTGTTGCAGACCTACGGCAGGACATGCTGACACTGCAGATCATCAAAATCATGGAGAACATCTGGCAGAACCAAGGGCTGGACCTGCGGTGAGAAATCGGCAAAAATGACAGACACCCACGACACTTGACTCACTCTTCGTGTGTGTTGGTCGCAGCATGCTCCCCTATGGATGCCTGTCCATCGGCGACTGTGTTGGTCTCATCGAGGTGGTGAAGAGCAGTTTCACCATTATGCAGATTCAGTGCAAAGGAGGCCTGAAGGGGGCGCTGCAGTTCAATTCCAACACTCTGCACCACTGGATTAAAGACAAGAACCGTGGAGAGGCGTCAGTATCTGTCCGTCCGTCAGTATGTGTGTGTGTGTGTGTCTGTCGGCCTAAGTTAGTTTCCGCACCAACAGTAGATAAGTTCCAAACGAGATATCTGTCATATCGTAGGGCCGCGGTAGGTGAACTGCAATTCATGGCGGGGAGGGGGCACACACACGATATCAATCTGAGCGGTTATTGGTGTTAATAAGTGTAGCCTCACGCTCTCTTTCAGGTATGATCGTGCCATTGACTTGTTCACCAGATCGTGTGCCGGCTACTGCGTGGCCACGTTCATTCTGGGAATCGGCGACCGCCACAATTCCAACATCATGGTGAAGGAGAACGGACAGGTGAGCCCTCCCGTCCCCCTTAAGCCACCCTGACTCTGACCGACAGCTTTCTCGCAGCTCTTCCACATCGACTTCGGTCACTTCCTGGATCACAAGAAGAAAAAGTTCGGCTACAAGCGGGAGCGCGTCCCTTTCGTCCTCACGCAGGACTTCCTGATTGTCATCAGCAAAGGCGTCCAGGAGTCGACCAAGACAAAAGAATTTGACAGGTGGTCTGGCCTTTGTTTGCGCCCGCCTTGTCTCCAAGGAAGTTTCTCACCCACTCGTCTCACCACCAGGTTTCAGGAAATGTGCTACAAGGCCTATCTGGCCATTCGCCAGCACGCCAGCCTCTTCATCAACTTGTTCTCGCTGCTACTCGGATGCGGTATGCCTGAACTGCAGAGCTTCGACGACATCGCCTACCTGAGGAAAACCCTGGCACTGGGTAACACCCGCACGCACACACAAAGAAAAACACTGAAGACCTACGGCAAGACGTTTGAGCATTTATTCGATATCCTTCATCTCCATCTTAAGGCCCATGTACTACTACAGTCTTTGTCCTCAGTCGACAACTTTGGCCTACTAGTAGTACAACTACATTAATAGTGATGCAAAAGTCTCCACTCGCTGACAAATGCAGCATCATAAAATGATACGAGTTAACACCTTGTGCTTCACTTGTAGTACTAGTTGTGCACATATGTCAACTAGTGCAATTTTGCCTCACTGGTCAAATTTAGCTGTCCTACTAGTATGCTAACATTGTGCTACTAGTGAGGGCATACTAGTACACTGACCTTGAGCTGGATATCAAGAACACTGAATAGATAAAACGTTTTGCCATTAAGGCATCTATTGATGACATTTCTTTTTGGGGGGGGGACGGGCGGGGGGGCAGAGAAAAGCCAGCAGGAGGCGCTGGAGTACTTCAGCAAACAGATGAACGACGCTCACCACGGAGGCTGGAGCACCAAGATGGACTGGATCTTCCACACCATCCGACACATGCCCAACGAGCACTAACTAATGCACATGCACTACAACGTTGTCACGGCAACGCCAATCTCAGGGTCGCGGGTCCGAGAATGCAAAAGGCGTCTTCCCCTTCTTCGGTGCTAATGTTAAGCCAGTGAGCTGCTGTTGTAGCATACATTCGAATCAAACGTTGCTGACCAACTGCTGTGAAGACGATAAAAGCAATAAAAACTCGAGACAATCAGCCCTAGCCAATCAGTGGGGATATTTTCAGCAGGGGGTGGAGTAAGCGCAATGGTAAATTCCCTCCAGACGGGGTTAAACCTTTGAAATTTGGGGTTAAACCATTGAATTTCTCATCCGGAGCGGCATAATTGGTGAATGATTAAGATTGTATGCTTCAAGGAATGACTGGGTAATGATGTAATTATTGATTTGGTCCACTACGTGTAAAGTGGTGTTTGCACTGTGTGGCAGTCCTTCACTTGAATAAGTGTGACTTTTGCAAAATAAATGAAAGAAATGATTGGGAGCAGTGGTTTTCTTTTTTTTTTTTGATGCATGCAAGATTGTTTGGCGAGATGCCCTGTGAGTTCAGGGCTAGAGTACCTCTGGAAGTAGTTCACAGCAGGCCGCATGTGCTTCCTCTTGGCAGGCGGACCAGTCACTTGTGCTGAGAATGTCTAGGTCACGGTCCGGCGGGACAAAGTCTGGGTCCGGCGCATCATCATCTTCCTCCTTGTCATCATTGCTGATGGCAGAGTGGGCTGGCACAATAGCAGTCCTCCCCTTTTGGTCAAAAAAAAAAAAAACATCTGTGCAGATATCTGATCAAAATTAAATTCTATTTTATTGTAAACAAGTATAAATAACATGAAATATCCTCATGGGATTAATAAGGTATATAAGTACCTAGCTACCTAGTACCTACCTGTAAGTAAAGGTATATACAGAATGCAAGGCATGAAATAATATAGAATGTGTGAATGTCTATTGCTACAAGTATGGTACATCCACGAACTGGCGCTAACAGACTGATAAAACCTAAAACACATGCAATTTAACATTTTAAAAAAAAATGGGGAAAAAAAAGTATTCATTTATTTGTACAGAAAATGCATACGTAATGAATAGTCTATGTCGAGAAACGGATCTTTGTAATCCCTCACATTTGTCATTCTCATTTTACTTACGCCGGTGCTATCGACACACCAGCAATTAGTGTAACTATTCTGACAGAAAAACGTGAGCTGTGAACTTACCATGAAGAGATTAGAATTTACAAGCGCAAAATGTGGGAGTAAGTCCAGTGTTGTTGTTGTTTTTGGTTTTTTTTCCACTATGAAAAAACAAGGAAGTGCTGCACGCTTTAGAACTCAGCTGTTTGGTCAAACGTTTCAATGACATCCTGTGTGCTCCTCGTTGATGGGATTGGTCAGAATCCTGTGGTTCTTCCTCCTTTTGGGAGGGAAGAGGGTGCCAGTTTTGCGCAAGTGAACAACTATAACTTGCCCGAGGAGACAGAGTTGAGGAAGCTTGTGCGGATGTGATTTGGGGGACGCGGTGTTTTTTTTTGTTTTTTT
The DNA here is from genome assembly GCF_024500385.1 of Phyllopteryx taeniolatus. Taxonomy (NCBI): domain Eukaryota; kingdom Metazoa; phylum Chordata; class Actinopteri; order Syngnathiformes; family Syngnathidae; genus Phyllopteryx; species Phyllopteryx taeniolatus. Next base: position 2,085,962 of record NC_084524.1, on the reverse strand, counting down.
TTAGGGGCTCATGCCCCCTTTTTCCCCTGCATAAACCGGCCCTGTGAATTGTAAACTGAAAAACTTGTTAGTGCACTATTTGTGCCGCTGTATAGTGAAATTGCACAAAATGAGGCCACAAAATTTCACTTATGTTTTGGCGCTGATTTCTTTTTAGTAAAGTGCAACATCAGTAGCTTCTTTTTTTTTTTTTAAGGAAAGACAAGTTTGAAGAGCATGATTACTACAGAAACTCTAATGGCATTTGGAATTGCGTTTTCAGAATGGAAGAGGAAATAATACCAGCGATTCCCAACCAATTGCCACTGCAGTGTGCTGCAGGAAATGATCCAATTTCACTTTATTGGTCAGAAAATGCATTTACTAAAATAATATCTTTGTTCATCTATCTATGCTAGTGATGTGTTGTGACAGGTAGGACAGTGCAAAATGTGTGCTTAAATGTTAGGAAACAGTGCAGTAAACCACCACCGTGACTTTTCACCAAGCGTACTCACTGCTCCGTCTCCCAACACGCGACACCTGCCACGACAATGACAAAAAGCATTTTTCAGACAGGAAACAAAACTGCTGTGTGCGTTTTCCCTCTCTTGTTTTATTATAAAAGTTGTTTCTACGTTGACTGTGAACAAAAAAATAAAAAAAAATTAATGACAATGAAGAGTCCAGGGTCTCCATGGCAACATACAGGTAAGCATGGCTGAGGGGAGGGGGCTGGTGTAAGGGTAACCATGGCAACAGTGGCGGGGGTTGGGGGGGGGGGTTCTATTATCGTCCACTTCGGACCTCATCTCACACACGCACACGCAGTCACTCATCCAGAGTGTGTGTTTACGTCACATCTGGGACCCACCACACAGGAAGCAAGGTGCTTTGAGAACTCAAGTAATTAAAATTTTTAAAAGGCATCAGCCCATTGGGGGTGCGGGTGGGGGGCTGTCACCGCGGCAACACAAGTGCCTCTGATTAGCTGTAATCGAGCCTCTTGTGAAACTCCGCCCCTGCCACTTTATAAGCCAATCAGCAGCTTGGAGACGTGGTGTCTTAAAAAAAAAAAACACAAAATGTTTGAAATTTGACGTAACCCCTCCTCTCTTTCACGCTCTCTCGCACCCACACATGCACGCACAGACATCCAACTGCGGGTCCCTACTCATCATCATCATCCTCTTCGTCGTCGTCCTCGCCCTCGTCGTCTTCCTCTTCCTCACCGCCCTGAGCGGACGAACCGGGGTTCCTGGCGTACGAGCCGCCGCCCCGATACGCCACCATATCCTGGGAGGACAGGAAGTACAGTGAGTACATGTTTAAAACATTGCGGCTCTACCTGCAATCGGGGGAAATCCGGGAGCGAGACAGACCGTGTCCAAACTTTCTTTTTGCATAGTTTCGCCCCTGCCACATGCTTTAAACTATTTAAACGTATTAAAACACACTTTTACACATGTAGTAAATGTATCTGAAAACAAAACAAAAAAAGGAGCTAGAGTAATATGTATAGAAAATGTATTGATATTGCAAATTTCCCCATTGTGGGAGTAATATATGTTATTAAAATCTAATCTTTTGTCAGTATTGATAAGTGCTGTGAATATCCCTAAAGTTATGGAGTTTTTTTGTCATGTTGCGAGGGAACCGCAATAAAGCGTTCTCAATACCACTTTTTCTTTTTCCAGAATGGTCAGGATCTTCCTCTGGCGCTTAGGCTCACGTGACCAACATAGTGCTTAAGAGCAAAGTAAAAATGGCGCGACGTAACCAGCAGCCATCAGAGCCCAAGAGAATTACACTCTTTAAATGGTCATTATTTCATACACATATTGATGACTTACTGCATTTTGAACAAGTTTTCAATACTGAACAGTACTTATGTTCTTCTAAAAGGCTGTATCTTAAAAATACAATCTTTCCGTGACAGAAATCCACAAAATAGCGTGTCAGCAGTAACATATGTATTATGCACTTGTACATGTGTTTAAGATTTCTAACCCGGTCATATTTCTCCCGGAGTTTCTGCGCCTTCTCCTCGTACGGAAGCTTGTCGGACTGCGACAACTTGCTCCACATCTCGCCCAGCTTTTTGGCGCAGTCGCCTATGGAGAGGCCGGGGAACTGCTGCTTCACGCTGGGACGGTACTCGCTGCAGAACACGAAGAACGCGGACCTACGAGACACGCGTTAGCTTGAGAAAGGTGCCGCCCCCTTGTGGAGGGAAGGGGCACATTTAAAGCCCTGGCCCTCTTTCGAGGGGTTGGACTTACGGGGGCCGTTTGGGTGCGTTGGGGTCTTTCCTCTTGCGGCCCCTCTTTCCGAAGCCTTTGGGTGGGACGTAGTCTCGCATCTCCCTGTTGTAGCGCACTTTGTCGGCCTTTGCCATGTCCTCGAAACACTTCTTGTCAAGAGTAGACAAACCCTGTCGAGAGACAAACGTTCGCCTCTGTTGACAGAATCACGCCCCCCCCCCCGCGTGCCCTCTTATCGCGGGTCTCACCTTCCATCGCTCCGAGCACTTCTTGGAGAACTCGGCGAAGTTAACTGACTGCTCTGGGTTCTTCTTGCGGTGCTCCTCTCGACACGTCTGCACGAAGAAGGCGTACGCTGACGTCTTCCCCTTGGGCTTGTTCGCGTCCTTTCGCATCATGGTGGCGGCCTGTGACATGACACAGAGGTTAAACATCTATCCCGCAGAATGTCGCCCAGGGCGGCCGCCCATATTAGAAACCGCTCCGGTGTCCATCACTCTCACACTGATGGGATGAGGAGTTCTACAGAACAAAAATTCAATGTGGGCACTGTCTAACATCTCTTTGTTCTGTACTGTATAATCGATGTTCAATAAAAACCTTATTCTTTTTTTTTTTATAGTGTTGCTTATTCTCTTTAGGGTCCAGGGTGAGCTGGGACCTATCGCAGCTGACTTTGGACATGAGTAGGCAAGTACTAACAATTGACATTTATTTATGTTTTCCGCCAGATTAAGAAAATGTTTTATTTTTGGCAGCTACGTTATGGATACTTTCAATTTTGTTGCTAATTTTTAGACAAAGACTGTAATCACCACCAAAGCCCCAGCCCCCTACTATTTATTTATCCATACTGCTTATTCTCATTAGGGCGAGATGGAGCCTATCCCAGCTGACTATGGGCGAGAGGCCGGTCGTCGAGGACTGATAATTGACATTTGTAGTGTTTCTCAACTAAGAAATTTTCACCATCGTTGGTTGACTCACTAAATTATTCTAGTTTTGACATTTATTTTTTTAGCTCATCTTTTAACATATTCAAGCCCCATCCAACCCAGCTGTCCTTCAGGTAAGAGGCCAGGTTCACTCACCCTGGACTGGTCGCCGGCCAATCACAGAGCACGTTTCTTTGAAAATAAATACAAACCTATAAAAACTGGGGAAATAAATAAATGGTAGTCTCATCCATAAACCATTAAAAACAAACGTGTCATTTTTACATGATACAAAAAAATAATAATAAAGTAGTAGCTATTAGTAATCATATATCAACATATATAGTGATGGACTATCTCTTGACTTCCAAACAAGCGTCACGTTCACGCTCCACTCGGGGGCCAAATAACGGCCCATCCTCCGGCCACTAACAAAGAAGCGATGGGGATCCATTTTCTCAGTCGGGGATCTCGGGGGCACAACGTGACGAGCCCGGGATGTGTCTACGGGAGAGGGGGAGTGGGGTGCGGGCGGCCATGCAAGCCGTTCGAGGCCGCACGCAGGAGCGGGAGGAAAAGAAGAAACGTCGGGGGGATGGATGGATGGATGGGTGGTTGGGGGTTGGGGGGGGGTCTTGGCTGTTAGCAACGGTTAGCTTAGCCTGGCTACCAGAACAATGAGCCACCATTTGCTTCCCGCCCTCTGCGGAGCGAGCCTCCCATCCCCCCTACAAGACGTCGTCACAACGGGGTCGTTCTGGAGCACAAAGGCGCCCAGAAAATAGAACATGATTCTTCCATTCCGCCTTTCTTATCCGAGCGCCCATTAAGTGTTCGCAATGGAAATAGGCTCCCCAGTGCCACACAGCTACGCATTTCCAACAACGGGGGCTACGGCTACGCTCTGGAGACGTGAGCAGGGCACGGGGCGGCGCAGACTATTTCCTGGCGTCCACGGTGCCTCAAAATGGGCGTTTCTTGGTCACCGCAACGCGGCTTGAACAGTCGCCGCAGGGCACGCACGAAAAACGGCAGTAGCAGAGTGCCAATTAGAGCCCCACCGCGGTTTTATGCCCTTTCTTTGGCCGAGCTGTGCCCCAGCTTTTGTAAACCCGCGTCCCATACAAGATGGCCGGCTGTACTCACTCGTTAGGAGGGCCGGCGACAGGCTGAAGCACACTCAGGACCGGGGCTTTTGTTTGGTTTTTTTCTCTTTCTTTCTTTCGTTCTCTCTTTCTCTCGCTTTGTTTTTTTTTTTTTTTTTTTTTTTTTTTTGACAAGTCTGCTTATTGTTGACGTCTGGTGGCTGAAGCGGAGACTGGACCGTCCGTTCACTTTCAAACTGGGTCGAGCCGAGGACCGCTCCCGCCCCCAGAACACGCCCCCAACGTCGCGTCTTCCAAATCGGAGGGGCGGGGAGGAAGGAGGCCCCCTGGGCGGGGTTTGGGTCAATACTCACATTTGCTTGGCTGTGTCGTTGACGCGGGGCGGAAATTGTTGTTTCGTCGGGGCGGACAAGTGAATAGCGCCGTGTAATTGGTCAGAGCCGATGTCCGTCAAAGTATGACGTCGGAGTCACATTACGTTGTTTTGTTTGGTAAAATGGCGCCGATTGAAATATTTGCTTTTGGAGAGTTTACACTGCATTTGTAAAAACAAAGACTTCGTTAAATTCAGGCACACTAACTGGAAGGCATACGAAACTATACGACAAAGTAAAACAACAACCGAAACAATACACGAACACTAATGTATTTATCTAATTTAATCCAGATTTACTACCGTTTGGACACATTATTGCGAAACAAACTGCAATAAATACCTTTAATCTGTAATATAATACATGCACAATGTTTTTATAGTTCAATTAAAAAAATATATTTTCTTGAATCCCTTAACCAACTACATCCCTGATCAAAATTATCATATATTTTGTAATTTTAAGAATTTTAACCCAATAGAACGTTATTTTAAAAAAAATAAAAAAATATTAATATTATTATTTATAAATTTAAAATATATATATATATATATATTTTTATTTTTATTTTTATTTTTTTTATTTGTTTTCATACAGTAAATAATTTTATTTTGCTTCTTATATTATTGATACTTTAAATTGTGTTGCAAATCTCTGACATGTCTGTAATCACAAATTAAGTTTTGTCATACAAACTAATTAATTCATGTAGTAAAACTGTAATTTTGTTTAAACTCCTAAAAAGTATTTTGGGTTGTCTTGAGCACCTCTGCTGCAATCTTCCATCACGTTGCTGTTAGCCGTCAAGTTACAGAAAGAGCACAAACGTGCACTAATAGGTGTTGTCTTCAGTCTTACCTCTTGTCTGTCTGTCAGGGTGCGAGGACAGCGTCTGTCCATCTGTGGGCAGGTGACATCCGTCTGCCCCCTGCTGGTCATCTCAGGAACCTCCTTATTCTTCTTTACGTTGTCGGAGCAGTTGTTTTGAGCAGGTCTAAAGATGTGAAGGAGTGATTTATGAAAAATAATATTGATGTTGATTTGCATGTTGCACATTTTTTGGGGCAATAAAAGGCGACCAAAGCGTGCATAATGTATCAACATAAAATCAAAGATACTGGGGGGGGGGATCACTAAAGACAAAGTTCCCTGCAAAATTTCATGTCACACGCTGATGTAAAAATGAGTAAAACGACGGTCAAAGGAAAAATAAAAAAAAAGTACAAAAATGCCTAAGAACAGCATGTGTGCAAAAAGAAAAAAAAACATTTGAATCAGAACCGAGCAAATTTATGATCAAATGGTGACAATTGACTAGCCCTGTTATTTTTGGAACTTTCTCAGAACTAGATAAGGGCCAATTAAGTATTATTTATATTTTTATAACATTGTATACAGTACTGTAGTATATAATAGGAGTGGGCAAAATTGTGTGCTCATATGAGACACTTTTTTTTTTTAAACGGACAGATGGGCCACGTTGTCATTCAATGAAAAGGGGGAAAAGATTTCAATGTCTGTGCAATTTGTAACATCGTTTTCGTTGATAAATAATGTCATTATTCATGTAATTTTGATTGTCACAAATTATTGAAGTAAAATGTTGAATGTAGAAGTACTATTATTTATTTTCTCAATATCTTTATACTATTACTACTAATATGCAACTAAGACTTCTTTATCATTTACAAAAATCCGTAATAAAGACAAGACTTTTGATATTGCTGCGGCAGACGCGTCATTTTTGAGCCTCAGCAGCCGCCGTAGCTTTCCAGGAAGTGCAGTGTTTACACCGCGGAAGACTCACGGCGCGTTTTTTTGTGTTTTGTCTTCAAAATTACAAATGTACAGTTTTGGGCGGACATGGACGCCGTGCAGCTGTTCCGGGATCAGTTTAATGCGCAGAGTGAAGCCGTCAGTATCACAAAGACTCAACGTTCAAAAGTCTACATTGCGGACTCGATCGTAACTCGACTGTTAACAGCTGTCTAGGAAATAATTCGACTCTCATCCGTGCAGGCTCCATCAGTTCATAAACACAGGCAAGATAGGACGGCTCCATCTTGAGTGTTGACGTGGAAAGTATACTACGTATGGCAACCACGAATGGACTCATTTTGGGATGCCGAAGGACAGTAGTTAAGATGCATTGGCATTTGTTTGAGAATCTTGTAAGTGGACAATGAATGGTCGCAGCTGTCCACACCAACGCTCAGGCTCGAGCTGTCTTATCTTCTTCACCTGTGCATGAACTACGGAACCAGACAACCACAACGACCCAGTTGTGGTAGATTTAAGCTCTCAGAGTGCTAACCGGGTGTTTTGTGTGACAATACGACAGACGTACAACACACACGACATGAAATTGTTTTTTTTTTTTTACTACTGAGTTAAAGAGTCAACTTCAATTTGAAGGATTCTCAAGTGCAAAACTTCCTCTTATGTTGTCCGCAGGAGGCCAAATGGTTAGAAGAGCTATTCCGCTTCGTCAGAGAGCACGTGTGGCCTCTGATGTCTGGCCCTGACCCCGGCCCTGACCCCTGCTGTCAGACAGGTGAATCGGCGTCGCATATGTATAACATGCATAGTCGATGTATACGTGTCTCCATATGTACATATACAGATATATAATGGAATTCGGGCGTGTAAAGTCCACTGGGATAGATTCCAGCGTACCTGTGACACCGAATGAGGCTGAGCGGTATTGAAAATGGGTGGATGGATTTATTATAGTGCGCCCCTGGTGGCTAAGGTGCGCAAAGCAGAAGTAGCAGCACAATATCTATTTAATTAAAGCTTGAAATCCTAATGCAAAATGTTGAATTCTTCACATTCAATGTAATTGTTATTACTGTGTATGTTTTTATACTACACGGTGCCATTTTTTCCAGACGAGAAAATGCGTAACAAAATTGGTGGGGTGCTGAAACACATGAATTTCCTTTGATTGGCATTTCCATTCGTTTCAATGGGGAGCATGGTCACGGAACGAATGAAACTCCTAAGTCACGGTGGAATAGAGTGATTTGGAACACGGTCTATATGATTTGCAGCGGAGGAGGGTGTGTCTCAGCTGAGTGCGAGTGTGCTGAAGAGGATACGGGGGAAGATGTCCAGCACGCACACGCTGCCCGTCAGCTACAGGTAAGACGCGCCGTGCCCGTTCCCTCCGCCGTCGTTGCTAACTTTTGACGTCTGGTCACCAGGCTGGTGTGCGTCTCCGAGCTTCTCGCTCACCAGCGGCTGGCGTGCGTCAGTAACCTGTCGTGGAGCACCAATCGGGAGCGGGCGGCGGCCGAGGAGGCGCCGGGTCGGCGGGCACTACCCCGGGCGCACCTCCTGCTGATCGGCCGCCTGACGCACGGCCATGACGGAGAGTGGACGCTGACGGACTCCGGCGGCAGCGTCGTGTGTGAGGTGAGAAACTAGCAACTTTACTGACATCCACGCATTTTCTCTACCGCTCAGGAAAGTACGTCTGCCTGTCTAGGTTGTCTCGCCCTCACCTCTGTGGATGGGTCGTCTCGTTTTCCTACCTCACTGGCACTACATCCCCCACAGTGCCCCTGGGCAAGCGCAGCCGGAAGCGGGAGGCTACGTGGAGCTGATTGGTTCTCCAGTTCTGCTGTGTCCTGGTTCTGTGCAGGGATTGGCCGGCAGTCCTGTCACTGTCAAAGAGGCGGCGGCCTTAGTACACAAAAGGTTTGTCACGCTTGGTCATTCCAAACTCTTATAACAAACATTCCAGTTCAATTTAAATGCTTTACAGATGATTGGAGTTTGAAAAAAATCCATCTGGAAGTGTGATGACGCTGGGGTGATTGTCGCACCCCATAAAACTAGCAATGACTACTTTCCTAATAGCCATATTATTATGTTTTTGACCCAGTGATAAATATATACTCTTATTTTACATTTTTTTATGAACACTGACATTGCAAACAACATATCTACTGACCGTAGCTAACGTTAGTTTCCATTGTTAGCGTCAACATTAGCTCCCAACGTACCGCTAACGTAGACCAATGTGAGTTTCCGAGGCTAGCTTCAACATTAGCTTCCAATGTTGGCATCTAACATTAGATTCCGAACTTAGCATCCAACATTACGTCTAATGTTAGCCTCCAATATCATTTTCACTTTACCTCTGTTTGCTTCCAATGTTAGCATCAACGTTACCACCAGTGTTAGCTTTTAACTTTGCTTCTAATATTAGAGTTAAAGAAGACCAACAGTAGCTTCCACAATTAGCTCCCATGTGAGACCTCTGCTGCAATCTTCCATCACGTTGCTGTTAGCCGTCAAGTTACAGAAAGAGCACAAACGTGCACTAATAGGTGTTTTCTTCAGTCCTTACCTCTTGTCTGTCTGTCAGGGTGCGACGACAACTTCTGTCCATCTGTGGGCAGGTGGCATCCGTCTGCCCCCTGCTGGTCATCTCAGGAACCTCCTTCTTCTTCTTTGCGTTGTCGGACGACACGCACACACTATCCGTCCTGGTCAAAGTACACACAAACACACTCCTGAACGGTCGTCATTGTCTTCTGAACTTTGTTTGTAACGTGTGTGTGTGTGTGTGTGTGTGTGTAGAACAGCAGCAGCCTGTGGTGGGCACAGTGCATGTCTGTCGGCGAGTGTGTGCGCGTGACGGCATTGCGCGTGTGTGGCCTAATGCCGTGGAGAGGGAAAAGCATCCTGTGTGCGACCGAACACTCCGAAATGCACAAGACGCACGATCAGCGGCGCACGTCGGCGGAGGACACGCTGCCGCCGACGGAGTCACAGCCCGGGAGACACGACGACCAATCGGCCGACAGGCTCAAAGAGTCCAGAGTCATCAGTTACCAGGTGAGAAGCGCTACGAATACTTTCCGGCGGCTTCTCCTAATGCCGCTCCTTCCACGTGGTAGGGAACGGTCACCGAGGTGGTGAGCGCGGGGGCGGGCCTGTACGTGATGGACGGGAACCTGGGGCTGTGTCTGGCCTATCAGCCGGAGGTGAAGAGGAAGCTCCGAGTCGGCGACGCGGTGGCGGTGAGATCCCGTTCGCCAAGCGTGCGTCCGAGTTTTCGGGGCTTTCCGTGTTAGCCGTAATTACAGGATCCGCGTTGCCCTCCCAATTCAGCTCCATCACGTTCACTTCCTGTACCGGCCCTGTCCCGACTTCCCTCCCAGCATGCTTTGCACTTGCCTGCGCTCCACTGTGAGGGTGACAAAGTTTAGCGCGGTGGTGAACTCGCGCTCCGAGCCTGACCGCAACTGCCCCGACGACGGCGTGTTGCAGCGGTTACTGGTGGAGAAGAACCCGGACGTGTCCCGGTACCTGTGGACGTGCCACCTGTGCTCCCAGCTTCGACGCAGGTAAAGTGGGGGGGGGGGGGGGGGGGGGGGTGTATCTCCGACGCCCTAACGCGCTAACTTGCGTGTCCGCCCGTTTCAGCCTGCTTCCCAGGGTGTCGCCGCAGTGCACGTGCGTGTTGTCTTGGAAACTGATGGAGCTCGCGTTTGGACAAGGGCAACGACACAGGCGAGACATCTACACCGAGATGTTGGACGAGCCGCACACTTGTCCGCTGACTCAGGTAGACCCTCCACGTCACGCCACATAAACAACACTACCTCACTAGCAATTGTTTTTTTTTTGAATGGGTTTTTACTTTATTCTAAATACCTTACAGCAGTACGTATTAAGTATTAGTACCACCATTATGATCCCATGATCATTATGAAACCAGACAGTTCATAGACGAAATTAAAATGTGTTTTACGATAAGGTGAAATACAACTGAACTGTACTTAACAAATGGCAGACTGGATTCTACATTATTTATTATCCATTTTAACGTATTTAATTCAGTGATTCTTCACTTGAGGAGAGAGAGCCCGCATACCACTGCTGAACAGTATTTTAAAGATAAATATTAAATTGCAGGCCAATATGTAAATGACTTAATTAACACGAAACTCCATACCTGCCACCTAGTTGTATACTTACCAATACTGTACACCCCTTTTCAACTCATTTCATACGAGCATTTTCTTGTGTTGAAATACCTTTCAAATGTGTTTTAATAAGATTCAATGTTTTTTTAGAGCTTGTGGGAGGGGCACAATTCTAATTCCACTGCGGGGGGGGGGGTCTGTGCCTGCGTAACTCTCCAGTACGTCAGCGACTCGGCGCAGCATCAATACGTCGGCCTGTCAGAGCTCCGCGAATCCCTCCAGGAGGACTGTTGGGCGTCCTTGTCGCTCCGCTCGCTGCTCCCACCCGCTGGAGACGGTCTGACCCGAGCCCAGATGAACGCCGCCCTGGCCTGGTCGAGCAGGACTTTGACGTCGGACCCCAGGCACGAGCTGCGGCCCGGAGACACGCTCAGGTAAACCTCGAGCCCTGCGTGAGCCTGGGCACAAAAATGTGGGCAAAAAAATACAAGTGCAGGCTTGGACTTGGACCTTGCGAAATGTGGAAAAGGTAGAAAATGTGAAAAATATTTTCATGAATATGTGGAAAAAAAATACAATACAAAGGAAAATACAAAATGTTATTTTTGCTACAGAAAACATACCCCAAAAATTCAAAATGTCTGCCTGGGCGGGGCTTCTCGTCTGACCGTATGCCAACCCACAGACAGCGCCCCCTGCTGCTCGTGGGCGTGCTGGAGCTGCCGTCGCGCACCTCCCTTCATACGCTGCAGCTGAGAGACCACACGGGAGCCATCGCCTGCGTCGTCACGGAAACCACCCAGGAAGAGGCGGGAGGCCAGCGAGCGGCTTTCAATACGGCATGGATAGGTACACGCGCGCACTGTTTGACAGCAAGTGCGACATATATTTAATCCTTCCTCTCTGTGTGTGTGTGTGTGCTCAGGTTGTCTCGTGTGTGTCCTGCAGTTCACTATGGTAACGGAGCGATTCCTCCAATCGAATTTCCCCTCCTACCAACACCTGGATCAGCACAAGTTCATCACACATAAACACTCCAGGTACACACACACACACACACACACACAGAACCTATACGTTTATGGTCCCTGACTGTGTGTAAATGTGTGTGTGAGCAACAGCGTTTACCTCCAGTTCTCCCAGAAGAGCATACACATTTTGAGTCCGTCCGTTGCCATGGAAACCCACCTGTGCTACAAAGAGGGGGAGTCAGGAGAAGAGGAGAAGGAAGTCATGGCGAGGAAGAGACGACGAGAGGACGAGGGCCCGGAGCCCTCGTCTTCCTCGGTTACCGCGACGACCTGCGTCTCGGTGGTCCTCAGGGTGCAGCAGAAGAACGGCGTGATGTGGCGGGTGGACGAGGAGGCGTCTTTCTCCGTCACAGCGGCCGTGATTGGGCCAGTGGCGACCTGGGGCCGGGACCCCAAGAACGGGCCAATGAAAGACTTTGAGGCAGGCAACGAGAAAAAGGTGAGAGGTCAAAAAAAGGCTTCAGCCAATCGGCAATTGGCAATCGGCAATCAGCGCGCACAGGAACATTAACAGACACGCACACACACAGAGAGACACACGGGCAAACACACACACACACAGGGCATGCATGCAGTTACACACACAAACATGAAGACACTTACTTGGACACACACACACACACACACACAGATGGATTTACCGACATATGGATACACAACACATAAACATGGAGATACACAGACATGGACAGAGACACAAACGGACACAGGGAGACACACACGACGGACGACGCACATATGACTATGCAAGAATAAGGAGATGCTCCCATGATGCACGCGTGTGTGCGCGCAGGTGACCGTGGTGTGTTCAGGTGCGTCGGCTCGTTGGTTTCCCTTCCTGCAGCCGGGATGCTTCTACAGACTGGTGGCGAGCGGCACGCGCGTACGTATGCCACGACGACATCGCCGCCGCTCCGTCGACTCGCCGTCCGTCTCACCGTCCGTCCGTCTGTCCGTCAGGATGCCGGCGTTCTGGCGGGCAACTCCGTCCCTTGGCGGAGCCAGGACGTCACGCTGCCGGTGCGCTCGGACTGGACGTTTCACACGCTGACGCGGCCCCTCCTCGCGCGCGCTTGCGCACGGAGCGTGTGGGCGGCGCCGTTCACGCTGTCGCAAGTCCTGGACGGCAGGTGGATAACGCCCGCCACGTGACGACGTTAACGTCACATGACGGATCAAGTTTGTCATCGTGTGTGTGTGTGTGTGTCCATGCAGTGCGGATATAGTGTGTTTTCAGGGTTTCGTCTCAGACCGGATCATTCTGAATGACAGGACAAAGGACACCGAACACATTAACATTGGTCTGTCCCTCTCACACACTAACACACACACGTTAGACAAAAGAAAGCAGTTCGTCGACAGTGTGTGTGTGTGTGTGTGTGTGTGTGTGTGTGTAGGTGTGCGTCTCACAGTGTGTGACCAAAGTGGAAGGAGCATCCATGCCTTCCTGAACTTCAACCATAACACATACCCGCCTGGCATGTTGCCGGGCAACACACTGCTGCTGTCTGCCTTCCGCAGGAGGGTGTCCAGGTGACACACACACACTCGGAGACGTACACACACCCACACGGGATACTACTACACTGTGTGTGTGCTTTCCAGGTCAGGACGTGTGTATTGCAGTAACATCGCAGTTAGCTCGGTGGCGGTGGTGCGGGTTCGGGACGCGAGGTAACGGCAAGCGTCAAACCTCCCGAGTCATCTCCCGCACGCGCACTCACACATACAAACGCACGCGTCACCCGAACTTGTTAAGCAGGTCGGACGAGCGCCCGCCCACTCCCATCATGCACCTGGCCGAGTGGACACAGCGCAGCTGCACCGTGGGCCGAGTTAAGGGGCACGTGGTGTGTTTCCTCTTCATGCAGCTGCAGTGGAAATGCTTTGAGTGTGAGAGTGTGTACACGCAGGTACAAACACAATCGCACAAAAAAAATACACACGTATGGCCTATGTGCACTCATTCCTTTGCTAATGCTAATCCATGCATCCAACAAAACAATGCAGCTCTGCTTACCTCTCGGCTTTGACATAACAGCGGGGGCACCGCACAGTAGTAGTTGCTGTCCCTCTGCGTGATAGGTTTCAGACAGTGTGGCAGTCGCTTAAAAGTGGCTTTGGATCTTCGCCCAGCCTAGCTGATCAAGTCAATGCCGGACAAACTGTGTGGGGCTGTGGTTATTATGTCAATTAGCTCACAAACACAGAATTCATGGTTCCATCAATCACAGCAAGTCCAGGTCCTGAAGGAGAAAGCAGCCCCAGACCATCACACTACTACCAGTAGGGTGCATTCCTGCCAGAAAATGTGCCGTCCCATAAATTGGGCGCCCTGTGCACCTCTGAGAATTTCCGCAGCCATGGGTGATTGTCAACGGGGAGGGGGAGCTACGGGGGGCAGGCCACACATTATTGATTTAATGACAGAAGCTGCAGGCCGTTGGAAATTTGAATACGGGCCACATTTGGTCTGCGGGCCAGACTTTGGACACACTTTGGCTTATAAGGACTTTAAAAGTAAATTTTCCATAATACTGCATATGCCCCCTTTAAAACATGACCCCTCTCGCTCTCTCTCTCTCTCTCAGTCAGCTTGCAGTGGCCGTTGTCTCTCGTCCTCAGCTGTCTTTGACTGCACCGCCAAGTAAGTGTGTCACATGACCGGCGACCACTCACCTTGATGATGACGATGATGATGATGATGGCCGTCAGGTTGGTCATAGAGGACGGCACAGGCCAGGCCCACGTGCACTTCGCGGGGGCGCTCGTCCGCCAGCTGCTGGCACTGAGCAGTCCCCAGTGGGAGGGGCTTCAAAGAGCACTGAAGGCCAGAGGCCACATCCAAGTGTACCCTCGCGGGCGGAGCCAGGTCCGGTCACGCCCCAACGCTCACTGAATGACGGTGACTGGCCGCTCGTCAGTAAGATGCTTCCCGCTTCCTTCTTGCAGGAGTGCGACGACGGGATCCTTCACTTCCTGTTGGCGTGCGTGCACGGCGTCAACGTGTTGTTTCTCACCTGCAGTAGAGAAAGCCAGGCCAAAGAAGGTGAGGCACGCACGTGGAAACGCACACAACACACGGAGAGACTCACAAAAAAAAAAAAACACACATGGACACACAGACACACAAAGACAAAAAGTACTCACACAGATATACACACACAGCAACACAGATGGACAGACAGACAAAACAGACAAAAGAACACACAAAGGAGGAAACAGACGCACAAAGAGACTCACACAAACACAATGGATCAATGTGTTGCTAAATTGATCAGCTCAGTCGTTTTATTGCAGAGGTCAAAAGGTTACGCCGTGGCAAAAGAGACTTCCTGACCAGGATGGCGCCGACCCTCAAGCTCACCTGTCTGCAAATTCACTGAGCCAACATTATGTGTGTGTGTGTTTGTGTGCTCGGTCACCGTGGCAACAGCTGCCATAACGGGAAGTCACGTGATTTACTTCAAATGTGAAATAAAGTGAAGTGGGAAAAAGAAAAAAAAGCCCCCGTTGTTATTTTTTTTCTCACGCACAAAACAACTTGGAAATGTCGCGATCGGCTTGCCCGGTTACCGATGACACCAGCAATTCTCTGCACCGTGATTGGCCCGGGGTCAGCTGCTGCAGTTGAGCGTCTGGAGCAGTGGAGCAGAAGCTTCGAGCCTGCAAGATGAAGGCGCTCCTCTTCCTCGTGCTCTTCCTCGGCGGCAGCGACGGTGCAACACATGGTGAAGGTAGGTCAGTGAAAGCAATACTTGAGGAGAAGTACAAGTATCTTAACACTAAATCACTTTGCGAGACACTAAAGTCAACTTTTAGAATGCTACTTGAGTCAAAGTCATTTGAAGTATCTGTGTACCTACTTATCAGCAGAAAATAGGGCGAATGTTGCCATACGCGCAAGGTCAAAAGTTTGGCTGAGACGCAAGTTCCTGCTGATGTTTTTCAATATCAGTAAATAATCGATAAATAAAAGTGTAAAGCACTAACAGAGTAAAAGTACCGTTTCTTCTTCATACAAATACTCCAGTAAAAGTTAAAAGTATGATGCATTACATCTATTGTGACAAGTACAATTTATGCAAAATGTTACTTGTGTCAATGTAACGCGTGCCTCTGCTTGTAAATGTACAAGGTGTAATTCTTGGTTTAATGTTTAATTTTTGCGTGAACTTCAAGTGGGCGCGGCCAAAAACACCTTGAAGGCTTTTTTTTTTTTTTTTTTTTTTTAAAAGAATCGTTCACTGTTTGGCAAAGTGCTGATTTTGGGAAGTGAGTTGAGTTCACTGCCACCATTCGGCGCTCGCATCTCAAGTCAGCGCTCACAAGTCAAAAAAAAAAAAAAAAAAAAAGAGGGCATCCGCCAACATCTCGAATCTTGAAAAGTCCGAATTCGAGTCTTTCGAATTTCAAGGGACGATTGTACAGGAAACAACACGGGCGGTCAATTAGTCAAAAGTGTTTGCTTGACAGTAAACTATGTAAAATATATCCAAGTCTAAGCGCTCGGAGTCTTTGACGGGCCGCTTCGTCTTCTTCTCAGATTTCCAAACAGACATTCGCGTGGTTGGCTGCTCCAACACGGAGGGAGAAGACTTCTACGCTCTGTCCGGCGAGGACATGTGGGTTGCCGACTTCGCCGCCAAGAGGGGCGTGGAGCCTCAGCCCAGCTTTGTGGACCACATGACCTACGACAAAGAAGCCTTTCACAGCGCCGAGATCAATCAAAGGATATGCAGGGATAACCTCAACATCACCCAGGAGGCGCTGAGGCATCAACCGCTACAATATGGTACCGTGACCCAACCCAGAAAATGACATCGACAGGCGTGTGTGTTTCTTGTCAGGTCACACAGAAACCCAAACAAACACACACAAACACTTACACGAAGCCACTCGGCATACGTTTGTCTTTTCAGATCGTCCCTCTCATCCCGTCGTCTACCCGAGAGACGAGGAGCTTCTGGGAAAGAAGAACACGCTGGTCTGCCACGTCAGCGGCTTCTTTCCGGCGCCCGTCAAAGTCCGCTGGACCGAGAACGGCGCGCGGGCGGCGGGCCCAGGCCGCGGCTCCACCGCCCCCTACCCCGACGAGGACGGTTCTTTCCACCAGACGTTCCGACTGGACTACATCCCCGCGCAGGGGGACATCTACACCTGCGTCGTGGAACACGCGGCCCTGGAGCAGCCGCGCGCCACCTCCTGGGGTGAGAACCGGTCACCTCGAGCGACCTTGAGAAGGGCAAAGGTTGCAAAAGCTTCAAAGCTCGAAACTTTCCAGCGGAAAGGACAGGAAATAAACCAGGAATGTACAAAATTGCAGCTTGGCTCCAAGTAGGCAACTTTCATTTCATCGGGGAACGTACAGTGGTGCCTTGAGATACCAGTTGAATTTGTTCCGTGACCATGCTCATAACTCAAAACACTTCCGAACTGAATGGAAACGCCGGTACAGTCCCCGTCCCCCGCCAATAGCGGCAGTCCACCGTAATCCGCTGCAGGCTTCCCCCCCAAAATCAAACATCGTTGTAGTGTGTATTTTAATAAGGAAAAATAGCACTCCGCAATGTTGTCCATTTTAAAAACATCAAGTAATGACATCATTAGAATTAAAAAAATCAAACTGATTTTGTTACACAGTGTGCTGCGCTTTCCGGTGTGCCCGCCTTGGCTACCTGGGGGCAGTATAAGACAGACAGACAAACAGTAGACTGAGACTCAACTCCTCTCAGCTCATCAGTACGGCACTAATATTAGTGGAGAATACATTGTCTTTCTACATATGTCTCTGCACCGTTTGTATTCACTTCTGCTGCTTAAAGACCGCAACATAGATGCTAATTAACGTTAGCGTTTAGCTAGCGGTTGTGAGTTGAGTTGTGTTTTGTGCTCGCATTTTGTGGAGAGCAAATGTTACGAGTGTTTTTAAACACGACAATGCAGTCGAGTGCAGTTTTAGTTTTGTTATCAAAAAAAGAATTGTATTTTATTTTTTTATTTTTTTTTTAATTCCCCATCTTCCCCGTCCCACGGAAATGTAGCAGCCATTCGCAACCCCCCCTAAGCGCTAATGCCAAGCGCTAACCGCAACTTTCTGTTCCCAGTGGTGCAGGTGAGCCAGCCGAGTATCGGACCCACCGTCTTCTGCGCCCTGGGACTGACGGTGGGACTCGCCGGCGTGGCTTCCGGAACCTTCTTCCTCATCAAAGGAAACAAGTGCAGCTGATTGGCTGAGCGACGCTGATGATGCCTTCGCTTTTTTCCTGCTTAAATAAACACAACTGTTTACGTCTGATGATGGATGGATATTTAAATACCAAAAATGTACAACTAAACATGGAAGCACAAATCCACTGGCTTAATGCTAACATATAACACAAAATGCCATAGACTGGCTTGCGGAAATGAGCACTTATACTGTAGAAACTCACCCAAATCATTGCTTAAAAGCCCCCAATTTCGTGGGGGTTCCCTGTACACTCTGTTCTCCGGTGATTCCGCCTGCTTGCTCGCCAAGTTTTTAGCTCCTGGGAGATGACAATAAATAAATAAAAGGATCTTCCTCTGGTTTCTGTAACGCTGCTTTCTTCCAGACCCCTTACTAAATTCAGTTAGTCTTTGAAATACTCTTACTGGTTTCCTCAGATTGGGATCCAGATTTCCCAGGACTTCTGACTTGTTTCTACTCAGGTTGGCTGACTCGTCTGCCTGGCAACAAGTGATGCAGCTCATGTGACCAGCCCATTCTTTTTTTAGAGGAGTCACTTCCTCATCCAACCATTCTTCACACTTTTTCTGGACTTGAGGACATGGCTTCTTTTGCTCGGGTCGTCGGCCTCCTCTTCCTCACCTTCTACATAGCAGGTACTTGGCATGGCATAAAAACATTAACTGCATATTGTATGAAATATATATAATTATATATATGCATTACACAGGTACACACATTATATTATGTTTCCAATTAAACTGCGCGAGTGGATAAATAAAGTTCACACAAATCCCAGGTTTTTGTGATATAAAAAAAAAATGAGACCAGGACAAATCAGTTCAAACCTTTTTCCACCATTAATAGAAATAATTTATACCACTCGATTGATTTTTTTTTTTTGGGGGGGGGGGGGTTTGTTTTGTTTGAATTTTTGAGAGGGGAAGACAAAACGAGCAGCTTCGATAAAGCGGTTGCACAAGTGTGCACACCCCCTTATCGGTGGGGATTTGGTTGTGTTGTTCATAATTAACTCATGTTAAATGGGCGTCAGCACACACCTGCCACTCTTTAAAGTGCCACTGATTAACCCGGATTAAGTTCAGATGTGTTTTTTTTCTGTATACAGTGCACCCTAGCTCTTTGTGGGGAAGAGGGACCGGGCCCGACTGTCACTAGTGAAAACTTATAGTTGCTATGAAAAAACACATTTTCTGAAACACTAACCAAACACGACAAAGCAGGAGTTTCCGTGAATAATGAGGGATAAGTTCGCCCAAAAAGCTGCAAATGGATGAATTTGCAAATGCCATACCGAGAATATGCCACAGGTCCCCTCTAGATGGACTGCATAGGCACAGATTATATATAAATGCATAATATATACTATATATGACTACATACATACTGTTAACTGCATCTGTATTGTAGAACTGTAAATATACTGTATATAACTGTTTATATATATTATATACAGTTGTATATAATGACACGACAACTACGCGGATACATTTCCGTATCGAAATCAAGATGGATGAAGTGTGTGAGTGAAATGAATAATCAAGTCATTTGTGCGGACAGACGGCTTCCTGCTTCATCACGATGATCGCTGCGTGTTCAACTCGACCGACCTGGACGACATCGAGTACATCAGTTCGGTAATCTACAACAAATTGGAGCTGTTTCGCTTCAGCAGCGCTTTGGGGAAGTTCGTCGGCTACACCGAGTTTGGCATCAAGCAGGCCGACCGCTTCAACATGGACGACGCCGTCATGAGCAGCATGAGAGCTGTAAAGGAACGCTATTGCAAACACAACATTGAGATTGACTATCAAGCTGCACTCACCAAGTCAGGTACAAAAAAAAAAAAAAAAAAAAAAAACGGGTCAATCGCAAACGATGAGTGCGCGCGTGTTCATAATACACACGTTGCATCTGGAAAGTATTTGCGGCTCTGATGTTGCAGCCTTACTCGAAAACCGATTAAATTCAAACACCCAATAATGCCATGAAATTCATTATTTTGTATACACAGACTACACGAGACCAGCTCAGATTAGACTCAAGTCGAGTAGTTCTCAAAGTTTTTACACCAAGTAACACCTAAAAAAAAAAAATAAAAAAAAAATGACCTACGTGCGTTAAAATATAGTACTGGCAGCGAAGTGTTCATCAAAAAGTATATTTGATTTCACTGCAAGCAGCTGAATTATTATGCACAGTTTGAACACGAGCACTGCTTGACGTTTCGCACATAAAAGTGTAGCTAAATAAATGTTTCCAAAAATACTTTTGTGAAAGAGTCAACGCAAATGTGTTAAAATTTAAAGTGAAATACATTTGCGGACCACTACCACCCTTTGAGAATCACTAGACTAGACTACCACAATCCAGACCGGAACAGAGCAGATTAAGCAGGAATACAAGAGAGCATGTACAAATCTGTTGTGTGGAGAATTTGGAGGGAAAAACTCAACTGAATCCATTTTGGAATAAAGTTGTTCCAAAAGAAAATGGGGGGGAGTGAAGCGCAGCGAATACTTTCCGGAAGCGGCGTTAATACGGACGACGACGAACGTCGACGTGTGTGATGCGTTGCAGTAAAGCCTTACGTCAGACTTCAGTGGGTGTCGCCCCCTGCCGACGGCACCCGCTCCGCCGTGCTGGTGTGCCTCGTCTACGACTTCTACCCCAAGCGCATCCGCGTCACCTGGCTGATGGACGGCCGGGAAGCCACGTCCGGGGTGTCGTCCACCGAAGAGCTGCCCGACGGCGACTGGTACTACCAGCTCCACTCTCACCTGGTCTACACGCCCAGGTGAGTCCGCCGTCGATCCGTCACGACGTCGGCCGTGAAAACCAAAGTGACGGTCGGCGCTTGTGCCCAAGGTCTGGAGAGAAGATCACCTGTGTGGTGGAACACGTCAGCCTCGAGGAACCTCTGCATGTCGACTGGGGTGATGGCCGTCTCGCTTCCGCCCGTCTTACGCTCTCCTGCTGTCTGCCAGCGCGAGAGCTCTCTCGCCCGTCTCCCTTCCTCACTTTCCACATGTCTGACTCGTCATCGCTTTCTTTCACCCGCCTCACTCTCAGTCGCTGGTTTCGTTCACCCTCTAACCTCACTCACTCTCGCACTCGTCTCACTCTCGCGCCGTTTCGACACAGGCGAAACCGTCTCACTCACTTCTCACCTGTTCGAATGCCGCGTTCAACGGCGGACGGCAATCGAACCGATTGAATATGAAGTCAATGCAAACGCGTGAATGGGTGCGACGCGTCCGAGAAGTCGCTTCCTTCGCCCATTTGCTCGGTTTGGGAAATGCGAATTTCAAGTCACTAATTGCGCCGCGGGAGGCGATCAGCTTGGAGAATGGCGAGCAGGGGGAGAAATAAAAATTAAAATCAAAATGTAAAGGTACCAGCTCGCTCACTCGCCTGTGTGTGTGTCTCGCCTCCGGGCAGATCCGTCCCTCCCCAAGTCGGAGATCAACAAGTTGGCCATCGGTGCGTCCGGACTGACTCTGGGGTTGGTCCTGTCCCTGGGAGGCTTCTTGTACTACCGCAAGAAGTCTTGCGGTAAGACTTCCTCAGCACCTCACACGATTCCTTCTGCCTCGTCTTGACCGGCCGTACTTTTTCTTCTTGACTTTTAGATGTGGGTCGCGTTCTGGTTCCCACCCACTGAGCCTGCTCTCGGATCAGCCTCGGTGGGCCTTGCCGCTTTTCATCAATATTTTACACGTTTCCGCTAATTAGTTAGCTGCAACTGACAACTACAAGTGATTGGCTCCCGATTCGTTCCGCTCGATTGACTCCACCCGTCACCCAATAAGGCGCCTCCCTGCACATGTTGGATAGATCTTTATTATGAAACTAGGCTAGACTGGAAAAGACTGGACTGGATTACAACACACCAGATTAGACGAGACTAGAACAATCGAGACTGGACTCTAACAGACCAAACTAAAACTGACCAGTGTAGTCAACAAATTAAATGGAAACAATCCAGACCAGACCAGACTAGTAGAGATCAGATTAGACTTGACTAGCACAAACAGACTACAACAGGTCTAGACTAGACATTAACATACAGGACTAGGACAGTCTAGACCAAACAAGAAATACCAGATTAAGATAGAACAAAGCAGACTGCGCTACAACAGTACAGGCCAGACAAGGACAGACCAGACCAGCCTAGACTACAACAAACCAGACTAGTACAGTTTAAACCAGTCTAGAAAAGACAAGGACAGACCATATTAGCAAAGAATACAACAGACCAGACTGGAATTATGAGATTACGCCAGAATACAACAAACCAGAACTGTCCTGACTAGACAGGTGTAGGACCAGACAAGATTGGACTACTATTGACTACACCAGACCATATTAGATTAGACTAGAACAGTCCAGACCAGACTAGCACACAACCAGATTAGCCTAGCAGCTCAGATTAGACTACAAAACCCGATAGCAGACTACCACAGACCATATTGGATAAACGGGTACAATCCAGACTAGATTACGAACAAATGATTTTAGCTAAACTACTTCACTTTGCTTTTTATGAATAAACTTCAGAGATTGTGATGTGTTGTCTTGTTTTGTTCGCTGGTGAAGCGAGGAGGCTCGGGACTTCAGGAGCAGGAACCAAGGACTTTGGAAAGCTGTTTGAGCATTAGTACGCTCTTTGTAGTCAATAGAACGACAAGTTAGCGCACGTGCAGACTGAAATGTGTGATGTGGGAAAAAAAATATTAATACTAGAAAAAAGCTGAATTGTCTTGCTCGTGAGGCCAAAGAACCTACTAGTGGAAAAATTCAGCGCACTAGTAGGACATGAAATAAATGCTCAAACGGCTTGCCATAAATAGTCACCTCCATCCCGTTTACACGGAGTCACAACTCGGGAGACTTGGCTCTTTTTTTTCTTAGCAATTTATTCCAAGATTTCCACAAATGCGTTCGCCATTTTTGTCCTCCCGCTGACGCAGCGGCGAGAAGAAATCGTTGGAAAGTGTCAACGGACAGTCGTTAGCTGTTAGCGTTAGCTCACCGAGTCTCTGTGCTGTACAGCTGAGGTGGCGGAGCCATGGCCACAGTGTTGTTGATGATGCACAAAGGGATTGTGGGAGATGTAGTCCAGTGTTTGTTGTGCTCAAAGCGAAGCATCATGTGATCTCACAGCCCTGAACTCACTGGGTGTGTGTGTGTGTGTGTGTGTGTGTGTGTGTGTGTGTTTGAGCCCCATTGTTGTATTGACACACGCACATGGTGTGTGTATAGCACAATAATCAATCAATCAATCTGTAAATAAATAGCAGAATTATAAACACATTACCTACACTCTACACTGATCATACTTCGCTCGCTCTGGCGTTGCCATGGATACACAACATGTGCACAGGGGAGGGAGGGAGCAGGAGGGAGACCTCCGCGGACCAATCAGAGGCGGTCGCGGGTCACCACCCAGATGTACGGGCCGCTCTGCTCCTCGATGACCACTTTGACCTGGTGGTACACCTCTTCGAAGGTGTCCCCGTGCACGATGGCTGCGCACACACGCATACACATGATGTAAATGGGCAGGACATCGGCAAAAGTATTCACATTTCTACGTTTTGTTTAGAGATAGACCGATTATTAGTGGTCAAGGAGGCCGATAACTGATATTTGGAGTCGCTATTCATTTGCGGTAAAAACTTGATCAATACAAACTCCAGCACTGTGAAGAATTGCATTTAAGCATGTGTGTTTTGAAACAGCTTCATGTTAAACTTTGATTTTATTTTAATTTTAGACATCTTTAAAATTCTACAATATGCATCAAAATGCCGAATAGCGGCGCTTTGAATCAGCGCGGCCGATAATCGGCGCATCCCTAATTTTGTTTTGGCCTCATTTCAAAACGGTCTCCGCTCCCATCTTAGGCCTACGTAACTTCGAAGGAGTCAAAGTGAATTTATATTTACCAGTGAAACATTCCAGGAAGTCCTGTTCCATTTTGATGGCTCGATCCAGAACCTTCCTGGCCTGATCCTCAGACAGACGCTTGTTCAGGTCGCTACACACACACATACAAACACGCGCACGCGCAATGAGACCACGAACATTTCCCGACCGGTGCGCAGGTGGCCCGACGCACTCACAGGATGTTCTCCAGAGATCGCGGTCTGATGAAGATCGCGATGGGGTGGAGCTGAGCGGCCTGCAGCCTCCTCACGGCGTTGGCCGACACGTCCAGGATGCAGTGCTTGCCCTGCACGCACGCGGACGCAGCGGCGGGGCTTATAAAAGCGCACGTGCGTGCATCGCCGCGGCAACCTGAACTGCTACCGGGCGGAGACGTCGCCATAGCGACCGCCGCGTCTCACCTGCCGGGCCACCTGCCTGACGCTTTGCACCGACGTGCCGTACAGGTGGTTGTTGTACTGGCCCGCCTCGATGAAGTGATGCGATTGGATGTCGCGCTCCATCTGTTCGCGGGACGACACAAAGTGGTAGTCCCGCCCGTCCACCTCGTAGTCCCTGCGGGGGCGAGTCGTATCTGCGGAGGTGGGACCAAAACTTGGAAGTAGGCTCGCTCGTATCTCAAGCGACCACCGCAGTTTCGAATCTACGTCAAGTTGCGTCTTTGCGGGTCCCGAGTCCGTCACACTCACGTGGCACGCAGGAGCCGAACTTGTCCGGGAAGTCCGTTAGCAGGTCGTCGTTGACTCGGTCTTTGGTGGGCCCCAGGACGATGACGGGTCGGGCGTAGTCCACTGCGGACACAGCAGTTACGTCACGTTTAATTGTTAACAACTGGAAGTGGCCAATAGGAATGCTGAATTGCAAATACGTTGGGGGGGGGCCTGTACCACGTTGACCCACCTTCAGTCTGCGCCACCGGCTCGTAGCTTTGGACCAGCCCTGCAGCGGGAAAGGACAGCAATGACACGCGGCCTCTCGGTCCCGTCCTCGCGTTCGTCATCACAACGCAACTCACCTCGACTCTTCATCCGGGACCACTCCTTCCTCTCGACCCTGAAACAAAAACACGCATCACACGCGCGCCGTCAGCCACGAAGCCGAAGCGGAGGTGAAGGTGCGTGCACTGCGTTACCTGTGTTTGGACGGGATGTATCCCAGCTCCTCCAGCTCGCCCTCCTGGTTGACCCGTCTGGCCTGCCACCATTCGTCGTCCGAGCTGTCAATCACGTGAAGCACCTCCCCGAAGTTGAAGTCCAGAGCTTGGGACAGAACGCCGCAGTCCCACGTCTTGTCGTAGTCGAACAACGCCCTGCCACACAAGGGGCGCCGTCGACGCCTCGCTGAGTCACACGCGGCGCACTTCCCTTCCTGTGTGTGTGTGTGTGTGTGTGTGTTACCTGACGTAGAAGCTTCGGTTGGCTCGCAGGCTTCCTGGCGAGCTGTTCATCATCTGCTCGCGCAGGTCGTGGATCTTGGCTTCGAAGCGGCTGTATTCTACATAACACACACACAGGCACTCAGAGACACACATACAGAAACAAACAGACACAAGGACGCGAACACACACACACATGCATACATGCATGCAACGCACACAGACACGTGCATGTACACACACACAAAGATGGAAACACACACACACAGCTGGACACTGACTTTGTCAGCACACTGAGGTCAACGTGCCGATGGTGCGCTCTTGCGCGTGCACTCACCCTCGGGTCTGTACTGTGTTACTATGGTAACACTTTGACCGGCGTTCTTCAGAGCTGCTGCGGCCTGTTCGTGCGTGGCGAACCTGAGATCCACACCGTTCACCTGCACACACACACACACACACACAAACACAAACACACACTGTTGCTGAAGGTGTGATGCCACCGCGTTGGCGTTTGCGTGTCACACGCACGCTGAGGATCTGGTCGCCCTTCTGCAGTTCCCCACTGAGGTCCGCCGGCCCCCCGGCGAGGATGAAAGAGATGAAGATCCCTTCGCCGTCCTCGCCGCCCACGATGTTGAAGCCCAGGCCGCTGGCGCCGCGCTGCACGCACACCCGGCGCGGCTCTCGGCCGTAGTCGTCCTCTCCCGTCATGCCGCGGTGCAGCGGCGAGTAGCGGCGAGGGGACGGCGGCGGGAGGGCTTGCGGGTAATCGCACATGTAGTCCGGCTCCATGTAGGCTGCGAGGAGGACATGGAGGCGGATGTCGACATTCTGCTCGGGCTGGACGATGTGGCCTTAAAAGACTATCTCTGATCTTTATCACAAAAATTCCATTTTCAAAAAGTTGTATAATTCTCTGTAGATGCCACAAGATTGTGACAAAGCAGTACATGAAACTCCTCAACTCACGTAGACAGAGTTCCTTGGCACCAAAAGATGGCGGCAAATCACTACTTTTGTCAAAATGAAGCTCCTCAGCTCATTTCAACATACAACACGGTTTATGCCAACAGTGGACGTACAGCTGGTGAGGTCCGGGGGGCTGAATCGCTCGGCCGGGTGGATGTAGTGCGAGGTGGGCGTGGCCACCTTCAGGTAGACCACCTCGCCCGTGTTCTTCAGGGCCGACACGGCGTCTTCGTGCAGGACGTCCTCTAGGGATAAATGGTTGACCTGCAGGGGTCAAAGTTCACGAGTCAGGTACACACACACACACATACATACATACAAGCGTATACAAATAAACATGTAAACGTACACACACGGATAAAAATACACACACACGCATACAAAAAATACAGACGCAGACACACCAACGGAAAGACACACTCGAGTACGCACGGCGAGGATCTTGTCGCCGATCTGGAGGCGGCCGTCCCGCTGCGCCGCGCCGCCCTCGATGATCTTGGTGACGTAGATGCTGTTGTCTCCCGGGACGTGCTGGTTGCCGATCCCGCCGGCGATGCTGAAGCCCAGACCTGACGCGCGCACACCAAAATACGTCAACATCCGTCCGTCCTTTGCGGGCGGGCACTGCGAAACCGAGGCGTCCCCGTTCCCACCTTTGGGTCCCTTCATCAGCTTGATCTTGGCCACGTGCTCGCCGAGCGGGCGTCGCCTCAGGACGTAGAGCCGCACCACGGGCCCCGCCTCTTTCAGGGCCTCCACGGCCACCGAGTGAGTGACCTCGCGCACGTCCACGTCGTTGACAAACACGATGCTGTCGTTGACCCTGGGGACGGACGCGCAAACGTTTGCGTGTGCGTGCGTGCGCGCGCGCCTGCGGACGTACCTCAGACGTCCGTCCTGGGCCGCGGCCCCCCCCGGAATGATCTTGGTGATGAAGATGGATGGATCATCTCCAATGTGAGGATTGTCAGTCCCTCCCGCGATGCTGAAGCCCAAACCCGAGTTTCCCTGAATGCGCACATGAGACAGTTGAATCTCGCAACTATACAGCGGCGCCTTGAGATACGAGTCTGATTCATTACGGCGCCTTTTGGTGTGCGCAACGTGGCCACCGGGGGGCAGTATAATACAGTCATGAATACTACTGTCAGTAACTCAGTAAGCTGCACTAACATTGGTCGTTTTTCGCAGAGGATAACTGTGACTGTGCATACTGTGATATTGTCTATATCTACAGTTGTTGCTGCCCCATTTGTGTTAACAGGGTTAGCCCATCTATGGCATTTACCCTTATGTGTTAGCATTAAGCTAGCAATTTTAAAGTGTGTCTGTGTGTGCACTCACTCTCTCCAGCGTGATCTCCTCATACTCCAGCTCTCCTTCGGATCCGTTCATCTGTGAAAACACACCAAGGGTTAAATCGCATTCAACACCCCACACACACACACGTCTGTTGACCGGTTGCCACGGCGACAGTTGCCTTCAGGCCCGGGCTGCCGTAACGGGCAGCCGCGCCGAGCGTGTCTCTCAAGTCGCTGTTGCTATGACATCACTTCCGCCTGTCCTGCGTGAGCAACTGACGCTCCCTGGAAAAATGTTTCAGGTTGCCCGTGTTAATGGTTTAAACCATAAATAGAAACTGTAATCCCCGAAACACTTCAATGTCATTTCAAACTTATCTCACAACATTCAAAATAAATGACTTGCAGATGATTTGATATCCCTGAAAAATGCAGCAAAAGTGCGCATGTAGATGTACATTGGGCAAAGACTCTCCCTATCTCCTGCTAATGACCCAGGCTAAACTTGTTAACATTAGTTAGTCTCTCAGTCAAGATGCATCACTTCAAGACAGAGTTGACATAAATTACTACTTTCAGGGCTTTGGTGGCATCACACACAAAGAAACAGAAAACAACACAAATAATTAAAGAATTAAATTCACAAATAGCATGTTGCAAATACCCGTCAATTCAATTCGTTGTGCTGCTCCTCCTGGTGTACCTGCCTCGGCTACGGTGTGGCATTATAATACAGTCATGCAGACACAAACAAAGAATAGTTTCTCAACTACTCTGCTGCTGTAATATTCGTTTTTCACAGATGATAAAGAATATATGCCTGTGAGTATTGTGATACTGTCTGTCTACATGTGTTGCAACACCATCAGTGTTCAAATATCCAATGCCTAAAGCATCACAACACCGCCACATAGATACTATTCATTAGCCTGTCTATGGTGTTTCTCAATATGTGTAGCATTAAGCTAGCGGACTTAAAGACAAAGTTACTGTATGTGGTTGTTGTTCAAATAGCTGTTTCTTAAAGGGTTATAACACCGCAACTATCAATGCTACCCGTTAGCCCGTCAATGGCATTTTCCATTAAGTGTTAGCATTAAGCTAGCAGGGGCATTCTTAAGGCATAATTGTTTGGTTATTTTAAATAGACGAGCTGTAATTCTCTTTGTTTGATGTTTAGTTTGACAGTAGTCTCCAGTAGTCTTTTTGGGATTTTGGGACCATAGTTTATGGCAATTTTGAAAAGATTTTGTGGAGGCGTCAATTTGTGCTATTCCCAGGGGTCGACTGAACCCTGAATGCTTGGCGGCGGTAACAAATCATCATTTTGCCCGAGTGGGGAGCGGAATGGGTGCGTGGCAGGTGGAAGGATGAGGAGATGACACGTTTCATTTCCAGAAGGAGGAGGAGGAGGAGGAGGTTGTGGAGTCTGTGATTATGTAACAGCGATGTTAGTTACACTTCACACTCAGTTTCCCATGACACCTCTGTGTGTGTGTGTGTGCGTGTGTGTGCGCGCGCGAGCGCGTGTTTGTGGAGGTCAAAAATGAACGTTTATCACACAACGAGGAGGAGGAGGCTGTGTTGGAGCTAAAATGTTTTTGGAATGTGGGAGGAAGCCGGCGTACCCGAAGAAAACCCACGCAAGCACGGGCCCCCCACAAACACGCAGACTGCCCACAAAGGAAGGCATTCGAACTCCCAACCTCACAACTGTGTGGCAGACAGCTTAACCACTCCTGCACCGTGCTGCTAATCGACGCAAGGATGCCACAGCAAGCCGTGCAGTTATCCCCGCCCACTACGCCATTCACGCCCCCCAATTAGTTGAGCCTGACTCGGTCCGGGAAAAGGTGAACTTGTAAACGTTACCATCATCCTTTGCCTGTGTCGCTTGGCTCTGCGCACGTTGTTGATGAAGCGTCGTCCCATCTTCTTGGCGTACCACACCGACACGAACATCACTTCCTGTCTCCGCGGCGTCTCGCCCCCTTCGTGGCGGGGGGGGGTGGGGGGATTACATAAAGATGGAGGAGTGACGGATGAACGATCGAGCCGTCTTGTTAGGTCTTGCCGTCGGCTCGGTTCATCCCGGTGAGAGGGGGGAAAAAAAGAAACGGACTAACGAGCAAATCCGACGAGAGGACGACGCTCATCGGCGCTCGTCATCCTCATCCTCATCCTCATCCTCCCCCGCTCACTGTGATCAACCCAACTGCTGAGTTTCTTCTCTCTCTCTCTGCCCCCCTCCCCCATCTATGCCAGGAATCACCTCCCCTGCGTGATGTCACACACACACACGCACAAAATAATACTGCTACCATGGCGACCCCATCCCCCTTTTCTTGCCCATTGCCATGGTGATGAACAGGAAAGTGTGTGTGTGTGTGTGTGTTGGTACGTACAGTGAGCGCAGCAGGCTGTGAGAGTGTGTCCAGGTGTGTGTGCGCAAACTCGGGGGCGTGTCTGTCAGTCACGTTTCCAGGGCTTGGCTGGTCGTCGTCGTCATGGTAACGGTACTTCTGCAAGGGACACACACACACACACACATACAGTCACAAAGCGAGCGTTAGCGTTCAGCGACTAGCGTGACCCGGAAACAGCCGGCGGCGCCGTCTTCCGACATTTGTGTGACCCGAGTGAGGAGCAGGAAGTGGAAGACACACAAGTGGTACGTGCTAATCAACACACACACACGCGCGCGCACACAGGTGTAAATACAGAAAAACACACATGAGCACACTGATGTGTGTCGCTCCGCTCTTACCTTGGTGGTGACAATGCAGAGGCAGTCCATATCCACACACACACACACAGTCACACACACATTTTCACACACACACACACAGAGAGACGCACACACACACACACACACACACACACACACACACACACGCACACACACACACACACTTTGATCGCTCTTTGTGGCCCCCCCTCTCTCCGCTGTTCTCCTCCTCCGCTTCCCACCGTCTGTCGACAATGAGCCAACGAGGAGGAAGGGGGGTGGGGGGTGGGGGGGCGATGCAACGAGTGTGTTATTTTCTGCTGGGGGGGGGTCACCTCCTTGACGACAGAGCGAGAGGAAAGAGGAGAGGAGGGGGCTGTGCGCTTGTTGCCATGGTGTGATGCAGCTGTTGCTAAGGAACGGCAGCCGGCTGTTGGACGGAAGGCGCACCTGGACAGGTGTCTGCGGAGGGCTCGTCGCGTGGCTTTCACACACCGCCAGCTCGTAGAACTCCTGGATGTCTGCGCGCACAATTATTACAGGTTTGTAGTGGGCGTAATTGCTGAAAACATGCAAAGACTGACAACTAAATTGAAATATTTCGCCAAACAACCCGAAAATGCATCTTCCCTTCGGATAGTCCGCTGGTGTGGCCGCTTTAGAGCGCCTCATTGTTGGCCGTGAGTGCGCGCACGTCACGCACAGAAAGACGGAAGAGTGAGGAGGGGGGAAAAGAAAGGAAGCCAGCGCGTGGACCAGAGTTTCACGCTGGCGTAGCCGCTTTAGAGCGCCTCGCTGTTGGCCTGTGAGTGCACGCACAGACCAAAAACATTTTAAAAACTCTTGATGTGACAGCGAGCATGTGGACAGGGCTTCATGCTCTAGAGCGCCCTATTGTCAGGCCGTGGAAAAGCCCCACGACGACCCTATGGGATATATTCCATCCACCGGTGGCTTGAAGCGAATATACTCTCGTGGCTCAAACATATGTGTCGCCATGAGGAAGATGCTAGACAAAGTAGAATCCATTTTTTCTAGGTCATAGTAGATATTTGATTGACAGTTGAGTGGACACGCCCACAGCCTCCGAGAGTGGGGAAAACAGCTTTATTTTCACCATTTTGAAGCGTAATTTTACATCTCATTCAAATTCGGCATGCTTGTTCACAACACTCTTCTCTTGGTGTCCAATTTTAGACATTTATTCTTCGCTGTGCTCAAAAGGTATATTTAACGCCTTGGAAACTCTTTCGAATCCCAATCCTGAGTGAAACCTTTGAAGAATGACATCCCTGTTTTAGGAGGGTGTGCACACTTGCGCAACTACATTATCATGCCTTTTAAATTCCCCTCTCACAACGATTTCATTTTTTTCCAATATGGTTGTATAGGTCATAGATGACAACGGTGGAAAAACTTTTACGTTTTTTTTTTTTTTTTTTTTTAACAGCAGACGCACCTGGCATTTGAGCAGAGGTGTGTAGACTTATTATATGCACTCTATAGACACATATATCACACCCGTTCCCACGCTACAGTCTATGGCCGAGACATGAAACTGCAGTACCGAGCAATGCCTGAAACAGGTCACTCTGGAAGATGTTGAGCAGTTTCTCCGCCTCTTTCCCTTTGACCCCGTCAGAGCAGGCCTCCATCAGCTGGAGCGCTCGCTGAGTGTCTGGAAACAAACGGACGCGACACGTGAGCCGACGCAAAGAACCATTTGTTGAAAATCACAAAAAGGTCACATCTCACCGTCTCGCTTCAGCGGCATGTCGTCCTCTGATCCCACGGAAATCCTCTTTAGGGATTTGCCAGGCGCACTGCATGCTGGGTAGCGAAGTCCGCTGAAAGATTGAGCCCGCTCAGCCCCGAATGCGGGAATGAGTCACACACGAAGCAATGAGTGACACCATTGATTTAAATCTAAGCCAAATGTATCGATTTATTCGAATGATCAGGTGGGCAAGCACGTTGGGTGGTGTAGTTTTTCTCCGTTTTTGGTGACCCTATACCACATACATACACAAAAGAAGACTTGCTATACAGTAGGCAGTCCACGTCGGACCTTTATCAAATCCACAATGTTTTCCAGAGTGCTTCATTGAAACTTCAGTAAACGCAGAATGATGATATCCTTGCGCCACGCCATTGGGAGTTCTGACTCCAATCAGTCCACTCGGCATCTTTCCTGAGACGATGACGTGGTTGTTCTAGATGTTGCACATCTCTTGAAACGATACTGTGTCGATAATAAGGAAAACATCAGCTGTTGTGAGAGTCAAGTCCCCACCGAAGTGAGCTACAGGGCTGAGCGCAAGCAAGTTTAGAATGACGTGAAATCAACAATGACTCAACATGTCTCCCATTTCAGTTTTACTCTCGCTTTCTCTGCGCGCATTACATATTTGAGATGCAACTCAGTCAAAGACGACCTGCTTTGACATCGGAGAAAGGCGTCTCTGGTTTTTATTTTGGTTCATATTAGTCATCAATTTTGGGCAAAGAAAACGATGGAGTGGAGCAAATGTGATTTAATGTTAAAGGGCAACAGATGGCTGCAGAAATAACGTTTTGCCAGTAACGTCACTCATTATGTTGCTTACATTTATGGCCTAAACCTAAAGACTAATTCCTCAGTTAATGCTTTTTTGTGTACTTAGAAATTCCACTCTGTTGTAAAGTATTGTCAAACAGTAACATGTTTTGCCTGTAATTCATATCTTTGTTGTTGTAAGCATTAAGGGAGCTATTTTATTCATTATATATTTTTCTAATTAATTGGATGATTAATCGGTCTGCAGAATTTTCTTGTCACAGATATCGGGAATTGGCCTTAAAAAAAGCCATGACGGTTGGGCCTTAATCTAAACTATAGCCCTCTAGTTACACTTTTTAACGACAACATTTGTTTTGTTATAAAAAGTCTAAGAGAAAAATAGGAAGGAGCTGAATATTTACAAAAAGTCCTCTCATCTGAAGTTCAGTTGTTTTTCTCCAGAGGTGAGCTCGAACTCGATTTACGCCGTCTCGAGCCCAAAGTCAGCTGTCGGCCCCAATGATGAGGACAAGCGCTAAAGAAACGGGACGGAGGGTCACGTGACTTCCAAAATCCAGCAGCTGACATGACCGGGGATGGCGAACACCAGCCCATCCGGCCGTCCGACTTGAGGAGAAACCTCTCCGAATGTATGACGGGGAAACACCCCCATCTTTCTCGACACAAACAAACGAGCGTCACTTCCGATCACGTAATCCAATCACACGACAGGAGCCGGTGCTGTCCAATCGCGAGCTCACGACGCCATGGAGGCTCACTTCTTGTGGAACAGGTAGATGGGCTGTTTCTCACCTGGAAAAAAAAAAACTTCAGATCAGTGTGTGCCTGTGCCAGCATGTGCCAGTGTGCCAGTGCGTGTACCAGCGTGTGTGAGGAGTCTGTAGGAGCTGAAGCCGACATTGTCCATCAAGTAGGAGGTGAAGTGCTCTGGTCTCACTTGCAAACTCCTGTAGTGATGGTATGTGGTCGCCTAGGAGACAATACCAGTCATGTCAATGGCGTCATGTAGTGAACCTCTACGCGTGTGTGCGCGTGCGCACTACCGAGGCTTTTTTGCTGCGGCCGTAGCGTCGCCACGGCTGAGGCTCGAGGATGAAAAATCCGCCCGGCGACAGGCTCTGATAGGCTCGTCTGAAGAGTCGGGCCACGCCCTCATCGCCGGCCTGCAGCTGCACCCACTTGGTTACGCCCAGACACATGACGACATCATACTGACCCCGCCCAGGCCACGCCTCCTGCTCTGACACGTAGTCTCCCTGTAGTTGAGCGCAGGGCTGTAAACCTCTCAAGCGCCGTGATGACCGCAAACAGGAACCAGAGCGCGACACTCACCTGGATGAAGGAGATGTTGTGGGGAAACCTGCACGAGGGCGGCAGCATGGCCGGGAGGAGAGGGGGCGCGGCCAGAGGACCGCGACTCACCCTCAGCGACAGCGGGAAGGCCAGGAGGCGCACAGCTTTGTCCTCCTTCAGCTCCTCTTGCTTCTCCTCCTCATTTTTGGCTCCCTCTAGACTTGGAGAGGCGCTCCTCCTCTTCCTCTCCTCTTCCACCAGGTCATGTGACAGGAAATGCCTGATGTTCTGCCTGGCGGCACGCACCAGTCGCCCGTCCATCTCCACCCCCAGGATGTGCGCGGGGTTGAAGGTGCGGGCCACGGTCAGCGTCAGGTGACCGGCGCCGCAGCCCACGTCCAGCGCCTTCTTGTCTCGGAACCAATCGGCTTGCAGCAAGCGGAGCCGCGCGTCCTCTGCAGGCCCGATGCGCCCCTCCCAACCGTTGCCATAGAAACCGTGGTAGCCATAGTAGCGGCAATAGTTGCCGTACTGGTAGCGGTGTTTGTCCTTCTTCTCCGGGGGCTTACGGGTGCACCTGTGGAGCGCAACGGTCACGTGGACCAGCAGCCAATCACGGTAATTTCAAAATTCTGTGAATTTTCAAAAGTGGAAACATTCCATGGGAATTAACTCATTCACTGCGGTGGACATTTACATTCGGCAACAGGAATACAACGCTTTACTGCCAAGGACGTATATATTTGTCAAGAATGTTTTTCAACAGGTAGTTATGGAAGTGGGTCTTGTCCAGCTTGTCTTTGAAATTCAGGTTTGCAAACAATTGGAATGACAAACAGACCCACCAACTAACAGTAGATAGTAGCGTTGAGGAGTTACAAAATCAAACAAATATTTGCGTCAAAGGAAACTTCTGCTTGACATGTAAATAAAGCAGTGTCTTTGTGAAAAAAAAATGTATTGCTGATTACTAAAGAACAAAAAAAGCTGGAAACAAACTTTTTTCTGGTGTAAGAAAAGCGTGTACTCTTTTGGTAGGTACGGGGCTTATATTGTCGTAGAACACAACATTAGATCAGACAAAATGCTCTAAAACGGACTGACAATATGGGGAACTCTGCTTTGAAAACGGTTTTGGGGAATGTATCAAATTGAAAGTTAATAAGGAGCTTAAAACATACTTGGGGAAATACATTTTAGCATAATGCGATTGCTGATAAAAACAACCATCACATTCCGGTGTTTGCATTTCAGCCGGAACACTCACTTGTCGAGTCCCGCCCCTCCCGCCAGCGGTGTGCGGAACCGGGCCGGTTCCGCCGTGTCGGCGACGACGCGCGTCGAGATTCCAGAAGTGGTGCGGCGTCGAGTCCTCTGGCGCCGGTCGTTGGACTTGCGCGTGCCGCCCGGCAGAGGGTGCGAGTGTCTCCTGGGAAGGATCGGGGGCGGGGCGACGTCCTCTCGACAGGTGATCGCCGTGTTGAGCTCGCAAGGAAGAGGGGACACCGCCGCACTGCCCTCTCTGGACAACACTGGAACTGTCACAACAAAACATCATTTGCCGTGTAAAATTGCCATTTACTTACCACTGCCACGCTACTTTGCGGATTTTTTGTGGAACGTGTTAACAGTGAACCCCCGTTCATCGCAGGATACACATTCCAGACCCACCCGAAATAGGTGAAAATCCGCAGTAAAGAACACATAAAAAACTTTTTTTTAATGTAATTTTACTCCCCAACATATGCACTTATTAATGATCCCGATCCCCAACCCACGCAAATAGCGAGGTTGACTGCACTGCATCTGCATGCCAGCAGGTGTCTCACCAGTCAGTCCATCTGTGGAGGGAAAGATGGGCCGGGCCACCGCCTGCTTGTCGCCGCCATGATGGTTCCGGTGTCTCCTCCTGGACTTGAGGGGGGACAGGAGGACGCCCGCCGCCTCGCCGCCAGGCCTTCCCTCACCTTTCAGGTTCAAAGGATCCGTGATGTCTCGGGGAACCAGAATGTCTACGGGGTCCCTGCTGCGGGACGGCAGGGGCGAACACTTCGGAGTCGTCTGATTAGTCGCCCTGACGACAAGCAACGGAACAAAGTCGGAGATACTGCGATGATACGGGCACGGAACAACATCAACAACCTATCGGCAGTGGTGAAAAGTAACCATGTACAAATATTCCATTATTATATTTCAGTAGATTTTTCTGACAACTTTTACTCCATAGATTTAAAAACACATACATTCTTCTCCTTACTTATAGGCTTGTTACTTTTTTCAACCCACACAGATGACATGTAAAAAAATATATCTGTTCAAGCTCCTCAAAAAAGACTTCAAATCTTGCATAAAAATAGAAGCGAATGTAAAGAACTCGTTCTATAACACGAAATTACGCACTGTAGTATTGGTGTGTTCTGCCTTTAAGGGGTGTGGCCTTTTGCCACCTCTGGATGCCAGCTCTTCCTCACCTGTTGACGTCTTCGTCCAACAACGAGTTCAGGTTGAGCGGGTCAAAGATGTTCCCGCCCATCAGGAAGTGACTGGGCAGCAGGGACTCCACTTGACTGTCACTATGGACGCGCCGACGGCGCTTGGTCGGCCCCTTGAAGGCGACACCCACCGAGTAGCGCTTCCTGGGGATGCGCTGAGCGGGCGCCGCCAGGGCGCTCTGGCCGCTGCCGTTCGTCGGGGGGCGGGGCCGAGGCCCGATGGAGACCTTTTTGGACTTGTCCAGCGACATCATCATCTCCTTAGAGAACAGCAAGTTGGACAAAAAGTAATGGAACGTTCAACAGTTGGACATGTGCATTCAAAAGTGTGTCACGCACTATGGCTTTGTTTGTCACAAAAGTTTAAAGAAGTTAGACCCAAAGAGCCAAATATCCCCAACTTTTGTTCAAAATAATTTGAACTTTCAATTTTTATTTCTGTTTTAATGATTTGTAAATTGCATCTCCTAAGTTTCTTCTTTCCTTTTTCTGTTTTACTGTCTCTGTAAGGCACTTTGAGTACAAATGAAACTTGCCTTGCGAAGGTGTTTTTTTTTTTTACTACTCAAGAAAACTACGTTTTCTTTTTTGTTCTTAACTGACACAAAAGTGGAAAATGTAGGTGCCAGCTGCAGCTGACAACCATTGCACTAAATATTTGTTAAGCCTGGTGAATTCTGTGCCTGTCTCCACAAACCATGTTTACACGTTGGTTAGAATGTCAGCTCCAGGGTGCGACCATACACAAGTACTATCGTATACATTTTTTTGTGGGGGAGTGGGACTTACTTGGTCTAATATCTTGTCTTTTCCAGCGTGTTGTTGCCAAACGAATACAAATAGAAAAGTTAAAAGTGTCTAATTTAGTCCCGCCCACCGGAAGTTAAATGCACCAATCGCGGACCGAGCCCAGCGAACACTTAGCTTCTCATTAGCTGTCCGTAAGATGTGGCTAGCTCAGTGCTAACTCGAGTCCTTCGCGAAGCCCAACGACAACAAACAAAGCATACCGTGGGCTTCGAGTGTACGTAAGTCTCGACTATATCTCCACCAGACGACATAGCTAACGTTAGCCCCCGTGGAACTGTTTGGTTTCCTCTCTCGAAGTGGCGAGACGGCCTGTATTAATTTTCACCAGTCGTGGATGGAGGAAACGCCAGCCTGGGTGATCGACGACGAGAATGACCAATCACAAAACGGGCTGCGCTTCCGCCTCCTGCAAAAGCACCAATCGAATAGTAGGGACGTCTCAAGCCGCGCCTGACTAAAAACACGCGAGAGATCGAGTCGCAGGATGGGTCAAAAGTGCTAATTTAAGGAAAGGAAACAAGGGTTGTATGGAAGAGAGGACGAGAGAAAGGGTGAAAGTTTGGGAGGAAGGATAGGACCAAAAAGGAAAAATAATGTCTGAAAGGAAGGGACAAAGGATGGGATGGAGGAAGGAAGGAAGCAAACAAGGATGGTATAATGAAAGGGTGGAAGGGAGGATGAAGTGGGGGAACAAGGATACCATAAAAAGGAAAGGACTGAGGAGGGACGGAAACAAGGACGTTATTCATAAAATAGAATAACTTTATTGTCATTGTTGTGCATGACAAAACAGAAACATCTGAATGGAGGAAAGAGTCAAGGAAAAATATGATAAAGGATTGATGAAGCAAGGATGCCTCAAACTGTTTTGTGTTTTTTATTTTTAAATAAAAGACTCAAAGCTTATATAAGTGTCAACCCACTTTAATGTTTCCCTCAAACATCCAGCCACCTCCATTGGAACCCTTCATATGAAAATGCGTCAAGTGACGCGGGGGTTGTAATACGGCAGCGCTCTGACGAAAGCATCCAGTCGTGTGCTGAAAAGATCGCTGTCCAAAGTGTTACCCAAGACGCACGTCGGGTTCTTGACGATATTCTCCACGTACAGCTGAAACACACACAACACGTGTGCACGTCACTGCCGTGGAGACAATGGTTTTGATTTGCGTGGCGCATCACTGACATTGCTGTAGATGTGCTGCAGCGCGTCCCGGGCGTTGCTCACGGACAGATCGGTGTTCATGACAAACTTGAGTCCACTGGGGGTCTCGAAGTAGTGAAGACGATAGCGGCTGGTCTGAAAAGACTGGAAGCCCTCCTTCCTGAAAACGGCTAAGGAACACGTGCGCAATGCTGACCAGCGGGCCGTGTTGTAACACCGACGTTCACCTGTTTCTTTACGATTTCAAGTAGAAACGTACGCTAATGAGGACAAGTGCTACAGAAAATAAATGGATGCCAAACAGACAAGACAGGTGAGTCGTGTTGGCCAAAGGATACGAGTCCAGAGGCGACATCTTACTGACGAAGGAGCGGATGGAGAAAAGCATGCCGTACATCAGCTTATACTCCTGCAGGCAAAACAGTCACTTTGATTTTCTCTTCCCCTCCTTGAACACAGGATTTTTGTTTGCTTTCAAGTACTTAATTTAGGAGGCTAATTTGCTCTGTTCCCATGGTCATAAACTCAAATCGCCACATTGAAAAAAATGCAAATGCCATAAATCTGTTCCAGCCCCCATAAAACACCCCATATACTAAAAACTGTTTAAGTATTAGTGTTGCACTTTATAAAAACAGAGTAATTACATAATTAAATTGAAGGTAAAGAATTAAACAACATGATCATGATTTGATGTTTCAATTCAATGGTCACTGTACTGCTCCTTTTGGTGTTTGTGCCTTGCCCACCAGAGGGGGCATTAAAATACATACGCCGATGAAATACATGTGATTTGCAGTAATATTCTTTTTTTTTTACCATATGCTGTTTGAATCTGTTGCTGCACCATTTGTATTGAAATATCAGGTTTTTTTTAAGGTTTATAACCAAAGCCAAGAAATCAAAACTGTACCTCCTCCTTTGAGATGCCGGCTTGTTTCTTACGGTTCCACTCATTGTAATGAAGGCACTTTCCATTTCGGTCGAAGATGTACACGTTATGGACTGTCATCTGAAACGCACACATGCATGAATAAAATCATCATTTTGATAAATATTCTTTTCACATGTTCATCCATTTCCTTTTTCAGGGTTGTGGGTAAACTGGAGCCAATCCCAGCGGACTTTGGGCACTTACAGTATTCCATGACCCGAACATACATGTTTGTGGTTATGTGGGGGGGGGACCCGGAAATCAAACCTTCTGACCAACCACCGAATTGTGAGGCAGACGTGCCGTGTTGCCTACTTTACAGGTGCACATTTGAATTCGAGGGATTTAAACGGCCAATTCCCTTACAAGCTCGCACTCGTCCTCGCGATATTGTTACAAATCAACGTCTCGATATGAAAGAAGAATATTACGTCTTCGAAAGAGAAAATAGAGAGAACATTTCCGAAGCGGAATCTGTATTTACCGTCCAGTTCCATTTCCCGTAGGACCCCCCCACCCCCCAATGCAGGGTAGTCCGCTCAGATGCCTGTTGAACATTTTCGCGCCGTATAATTATTTAAGTGTTTAAAAATATATAAACACGAAGACAAAACACACGCTCATATATTAAATCATCCAATGAACCATATTATTGTGTGCAGTTTTGAAACTACGAGGCAAAGCGTAACGCGTCGAGTGGACGTCGGCGACATCAGGGGGCAGCTACCCTGGGGTCCTGTTAATGTAAAAAATAACATACTCCCTTTGGAGCGGCATAAAAGTTCTTAAGACATAACGGCCGTCAAGAAGTCAGTGCAGGGTTTTTGGCCATCAATTTGGAAGGATCTGCTACTAAACGTATGGGTTGTGAGACTTAATCCAATAAACAATCTCGTGCACTTGGTACCTCGGAACTGTTGCTCTACGAATGTCCAGCAGGTGGCGTCAGATGATTGTGTTGCCAAAGCCGCGTTGCCTGGAAACATGACTGTGTACGCACGCTCAGTGCATCGTAGTGACGTCAGTGACATGTCCCCGCCCACATAGCAGACAGACAGCCTGACATGCCAATCGTAGGTCGAGTGGGAGTCCAGAGGTTCTTGGTTCGAATCCCTCCTGTTGATTAAAGTGAATTAACGACTCTAAAAAGTGTGAATGGATGTCTGTTTCCATTTGGCCTGTGAATGACTGTGGCCAGTCCTGGGTGTACCCCGCCTCTCGTCCAAAGTCAACTGGGATTGGGTCCAGCTCAACCACGATCCTAATAAGGACAAGCAATTAAAAATGGATGGAAGGATGGACGGATGGACGGCCTGAGCAAAACTCACCAATGCTTCGACTATGTGTCAAGAGGGGGGATAATAGAGGTTATCATCATCATTAAGGCACCTGCAAGAATCTCAAAGCACGAGAAACCAAATCCTGTGTCCTACGTTCAAGGTCATCATGGATTGTGAGCTAAACTCCGGCCTCACCAGGGTCAGAGGTCAGACGTCACAGCTGTAAGCACATACGCTGGGGGGGAAGGGGGGCGAGGATTAGGGTGCGATCAAATCAAGAAGTGGGCGAGCGTCCACGTGTGACATCTGTGCACAGGCCTGACTATTTGGGCGTTTTTTTACTTTTAATCAGAATACGCGAGACGTGATTGGTCAGATTAGCGCGAAGGCTTTGTTTAAAAAGCCTGCGAACAAGCGGGTGGCATAAAGGTGCGCGGACGGGCAGGGGACGGACGATTGACCAGACGACCAGGTAGTCAGATACAAACCTGAAACGCACTCTTTTGTCATTAGCATCAGCATCATCAGCTATTGCATTCTGTAGCTAACATCAGAAGTTGAAATTGAAGCTAACTTCAGAAGTTTACACTAGAGGCTAATGTTGGAGGTAAGGATTGAAGCTAACATTGGAGGTAACAATCAATCAACACTAACATTGGATATTTAGCTTAAGAGTAACGTCGGAAGGTACATTTGGAATTTAACGTTGGACGCTAACTTCAGACGTTTATGTTGAAGCTTACATTAAAACTAACGTTGGAAGCTAACGTTAGACAACGTGATCCAAGCTAAGTTCAGAAGTTAACATTGGCATCTAACGACGTAGCTAATATTGGAAGCTAATGTTTCGGGGTAACGTTGGCGCTCCGTTTCAGCCATGTTCGCGGGCCGGGTGCCAGCGACGGCAGGAAAAGGCACCAAGTTTTCCATGGAAGAGCTGTACGGTTTCACCAAGAAGCCCAAGGTTACCAGAGGGCATTGCGCGAAAGCGGACAAGGCGGGCGGCAGGAAGGACGTGAAGGAGAAAGAAGAATCGGTGCTGGCATCGCACATCCTGGAGGCGGCCAAGCGAGTGATGGAGAGACGCAGGCTGGAAATCTACATGCGCGAGTGTGACGTCACTATGGAAGACAGCGGCATGGCCTACAGGTGAGTGCGCCACGCACACACACGCTCATAGCACTTCCTTTTATGGGCGCCACAATTCCTGTCTGTTGGCTGTGATGACACCCAATGACCATCGGTCATTTGAATCCAATTTTCACCTTCGCTCACAGAAAAAGCAAACAAAATGCCATTGAATTCATCCCGATCCCAAAGATGCCATGCTGAGACCGTTTGGTTTCTTTCAGGAATCTCGGAAAATCCGGACTCAGAGTGTCCTGCTTGGGACTGGGTGAACACACACACACACACACACACGCGCGCGCACGCACACACGCGCTCACGGACTGCTATATTTTTTTTCTCTTCACAGGAACGTGGGTGACCTTTGGCTCTCAGATCTCAGATGAGGTGAGTTTGCGTGTGCAGTTTTCGTGATCACCTCACCTGTTGACTGCTTGTGTGCGTGTGTGTAGATGGCGGATAGTGTGATGACCTTGGCGTACGACAACGGCATCAACTTGTTTGACACGGCTGAAGTCTACGCCTCTGGCAGGTCAATTACACACCGCGTGTGCATCTGCGTGCGTGTGTGTGTTAGATGGAGCCATACGACTATGTGTATTTCAGGGCCGAGACAACGTTGGGAAACATTCTGGAGAAAAAAGGCTGGAGGTAAGGGGGCGTGACTCATCTGTCCTGCTTGTTCTTATTGTTGTTGTGTTCTCATTGTTGTTGTTGTTATTGACCAGGAGGTCCAGTTACGTGGTGACCACAAAGATCTACTGGGGAGGACAGTGAGTATGATTGGCAGCCACCAATCACAAGACGAGCACAGAAGTTGACTTTGTGTTGCGTTTTGCAGGGCCGAGACGGAGCGAGGGTTGTCACGGAAACACATCATCGAAGGTAAACACACAAACACACACACTATATTTAGCAGCTCACAAAACATCTAAAAAAACTTCGAAGAACTCAGGACACATCAGGAGGTGAAATTGTGTGTGCGTGTGTGTGTGTAAGGGCTGCGTGGTTCTCTCGCCAGGCTGAAGCTGGACTACGTCGACATCGTCTTTGCCAACAGGAGCGACGTGAACTCGCCCATGGAGGGTTCGAGAGCGCGCTGCATCCCAAGCTCACGATGCTAACGTTAGGATGCTAACACACAGGCCTGTGTGTGTGTGTGTGTGTGTGTGTGTGTGTGTATACGCAGAGGTGGTGCGAGCGATGACCTTTGTGATCGAGCAGGGCATGGCCATGTACTGGGGCACCTCACGCTGGAATGTGATGGAGATCATGGTAAACTCCATCTGGGCCTGCAGCCTCAAACCTTTGTGTGCGACAGCTACTGTATGTCGTGTGTGTGTCTGACAGGAAGCGTACTCCATCGCGCGCCAGTTTAATCTGGTTCCTCCGGTGTGCGAGCAGGCCGAGTATCACTTCTTCCAACGAGACAAAGTGGAACTACACCTGCCTGAACTCTACCACAAAATTGGTACCACACACGCACGGAAACACAAACGCTAACATACAGAGACGCACGCTCACATATACACAGACATCGATACACACGTACACAACCCCCACACACACATAGACACGTGTGTGTGTGTTGCAGGTGTTGGGGCTATGACGTGGTCACCTTTAGCTTGTG
This sequence comes from Phyllopteryx taeniolatus, assembly GCF_024500385.1. NCBI lineage: Eukaryota > Metazoa > Chordata > Actinopteri > Syngnathiformes > Syngnathidae > Phyllopteryx > Phyllopteryx taeniolatus. The sequence continues at coordinate 2,042,479 of NC_084524.1, read as the reverse complement.
GAATGCTCACAGGAAAATACAACAACGGTGTCCCTCAAAGCTCCAGAGCTGCCATTAAGGTGCGTTCAGCAACAACAACAACAATCATTGTCATCTCTAAATGAGGCGCGTCTGTTTCCATGGTGACCAATCCTACGCGTGCAGGCTCACGCGTGGCTGAAGAAGCGTCTGAGCAGCGACGAGGGCAAACAGCAGCTGAGTAAGGTCAGAGAGATTCACCTGCTGGCCGACAGGCTCGGCTGCACCCCCGCTCAGCTCGCCATTGGTACACGCACACACACACACACACACTCTGCAATGAAGTAGTAAAGTGTGACTTCGTGTGTGTCAGCCTGGTGTCTGCGCAGTGAAGGCGTCAGTTCGGTTCTACTGGGCGTTTCTAACACACAGCAGCTCGTGGAGAACCTCAGCTCCATCAAGGTGACTCACGGCGAGAACAGCCAACCAATCAGACGCCAGCTGAATCACAGAGCACTTCCTGCTCTCTTCCAGGTCCTCTCACAGCTGACTCCATCCCTCATTGCAGAGATAGACACGTTGCTAGGCAACAAGCCTCGGAAGCCCAAGAAGGAAGCAAGAAGCTGACAGGCGAACATATGCAAATGAGGGGGGCAAGGCGGAGACAAAGGTGGCCCGGATGTTAATGACAAGCACTTAAAAAAAATCTTATTTGACGAATAAAAATATAACTTTTATTGTTTTTGTCTCTTTAGTTGAATGAATACATGAACCTCTTTAGAAACAAACCCAGCGAAACACTCACACGTGACATTCCGACGGACATGGACTCACGCACAAAAAAGACGTCACTTCCAAATGAATGACGTCCTTTTCCCACCTGGATGTAGTTACTCCAACTATCCACAAGATGGTAGCATTGCATGGCCTTTTTTGCTTAGCACTGATCACAGCTATTCCGAAGCATTTTCCACTGTATTTGACGCAGGGTGTTCATGTGTACCGCTGTTCTTCGATTTGTGCTATAGGTTTCCTCATTGAGGATTTACCGCTTTAGCTTGTTACACTTTTCTTCGCCATACCCGCTTAGGCGCTCAACCAATGAGCGTCGACTGCGAACATAAAACACCTCACGTTTACGTCACCCCATAAAACATGTACAAATGTCCAAAACAGGTTAAAGTAGGACAGTCCAACTAACTTTGTGATGTATTTTTTTATTTTTTTTTACTGCCAGAAGTAAAGAGAGTCGATTCTAAACATGAGCTGTGCGTAGACGTCTTTTCACGTTGTTCTCAGCAACGGAAGATCACATTTCCGAGCTATACTTGAAGGCAACAGTGAGTTCGGAGCTCTTCGGCCTCAGCTGCTGATTGGTCCGCTGCCCGAACCGAGTGTTTGGACACCTTCGGCCTGGTCTGCGGATTGGCCCGTGGTCTCACGTGACCCGACCGTGCCTCCTCAGTGTCACCTTGGCCCGGGCTGCTTCAGGTGGACTGTCCGGCCCACAGGCAGGCAGGCACAAAGACAGGAAGGGAGCCGGCAATCGGAATCGGAGCGGGCCAACCATGACGTCTCCGAAGAGCAAGACGTCTCCGAAGGCCATCAAGTTCCTCTTCGGAGGCTTGGCCGGGTAAGCGGCACCGCTAGCTTCCTAGACTGGCGTGCTAATTGCTAACAAACGAGCTCGTTAGCCAGCTAGCTGTTTCCAGTCCCGAGTTTATTGATAGTCTTCCCCCCCCATCTTTGTCGCCAATAAAGAGCATCATCTACGTTATATTAATCATCCATATCAACTCGCCAGAGTGTTGAAATAATCAAAACAAGTTGATACAACTTTTGTTGGTGAATGGTAAAGCCGGTTTTCAGATAGAAAGCTGCTGGAACAAAGCCAACTTTTCTGAATGTCACAAACCAGATTAACTGTGTGTGTGTGTGTGTGTGTGTGTGTGTTATATAGGATGGGCGCCACGGTGTTCGTGCAGCCCCTGGACCTCGTGAAGAACCGCATGCAGCTGAGCGGTCAGGGCACGAAGGCTCGCGAGTACAAGACCAGCTTCCACGCGCTCGCCTCCATCTTGAAGAACGAGGGCATCGGCGGCGTCTACACCGGGTAGCCCGCCGTGACTTTTCACCTTTCTGGGTTTGCGGTTAACATCTGCCGCGTGTGTTAGTCTGTCTGCAGGTCTGCTGCGCCAGGCCACGTACACCACCACCCGTCTAGGCATCTATACCATCTTGTTCGAGAAGATGACGTCGGCCGACGGACGCCCGCCAAACTTCTTCCTCAAGGTGGCCGAAGCGACGCCGCTCTCGGCACCTGTCGGCAGGTAGGACCAAAATGTGAACCCCCGCCCTGACGCCGTCCTGTGCTGCCCCCGCAGGCGCTGATCGGGATGACGGCCGGAGCCACCGGCGCCTTCGTCGGCACGCCGGCCGAGGTGGCGCTCATCCGCATGACGGCGGACGGGCGGTGAGGGTCACGCCTTCATCATACGACACTACTACATCATAAGCCACTTTTACAACATTATTGCATTACTCCTATGTCACTACTAGTTCATACTTCACTACTAGATCATTTGTGTATTACTACTACACCTTACGTACATCACTAATACGTTATTCACCCGTCAACCCATCTTTTAGTCATACATCGCAACTAAATCATTCATAGAGCATTGCATGCATACATACTGCTCCTACATCAGTCATTCATCACCACTACATGGCAAGTGGCGAGTGATTGCGCAATTGTGACGAGACCTCAAATGACATCACGCGTGCAGACTTCCTGCGGACCAGCGACGAGGATACACCAATGTCTTCAACGCCCTGGCCCGAATCACGCGGGAAGAGGGCGTCGCCACCCTGTGGAGGGTGAGAGCGCCCGCCTACCTGCCACTCGCACGTGTGTCTGTCCACTCGGGCTCACTGATCTGTGTGTTTTTTTTTGGTTTTTGTTATTTCCCCCTCAAGGGTTGCATTCCCACCATGGCGCGGGCGGTGGTGGTCAACGCTGCCCAACTGGCATCTTATTCGCAGTCCAAACAGGCACTGCTAGACTCTGGTACTCAGAGAAAAGAGAGACACACAAACACACAAATACAGAGACATGCACACTGCCAGACACAATGACACAAATACACACAAACAGAGACAGACACACAAAGACATATTGTGTGGAAATACGAACTCAGACAAATGGAAAGCCACACACAAACACCAAACGCACATTGACACACAAACAGATGGACAAACAAATACACACACGCAAACACGTATGAACCGACAGACACACACACGTAAACCCAGAGACACATGGACAAAAACACACACAGTCAGATGTACACACATGGATGCACACAAACATGTAATACAGACCGACACACACTCCCGCAGCTGGCAGACACTCACATGCGCCATGTGCCCTCAGGTTACTTCGGTGACGACATCCTGTGTCATTTCTGCGCCAGCATGATCAGCGGCCTAGTGACCACGGCGGCGTCCATGCCCGTCGACATCGTCAAGACCAGGTGAGCACCGATCGGGCGCCGGACGCGGCCTCGCGGCTCTCACCGCGTCGCCATCTTTTCTCTCCAGGATTCAGAACATGAGGATGATCGACGGCAAACCCGAGTACAAGAACGGCCTGGTGAGTTTCGGACGACCGCGCGAACGGCGGCTTTTCAAAATGGTGAAAATGACGAGGCCCGTCATGTGCGCTCTGACCTGTAGGAGGTGCTGGTGCGCGTGGTGGGCAAGGAGGGCTTCTTCTCGCTGTGGAAAGGCTTCACGCCGTACTACGCTCGCCTCGGACCGCACACCGTGCTCACCTTCATCTTCCTGGAGCAGATGAACCGCCTGTACAAGACCTACGTGCTGGACCGCTAACACATGCGCGCGCGCACACACACACACACACACACACGCACGGAGAGAGAGAGATCCACTCATACGCATAGGTGTTATAATTTAATTCTTTTTGTAAAAAGAATGTTACAAATGGTTATTTCAATCATGGGTTAGACAACAACAACAGGAGTAACCATGGTTACAGATGCTGATCATGATGAGGGTCTATTAAACACATTGGGACAACTGCTTGGACTTGGTCAATGGCGTGTTGCATCATCAACACACAAACACGGAGATACATAAATGTACACACTGAATACACTAAAAAGGACACACACACACACACAGATGGATGCAAGCATAGATACACACAGAAACAAACATGGAAACATGGACGTAGACACACACACACACGAGAGACGCACACAAACATGGTGACACGGACGGACGGGCAAACATACTAAGGCACAAAAATCGACAGTACAAACACACAATGAGGGACACAAATGTAAGATACACACACCGAGACACAAACCTGGAGGAAAAAACCACACACACTGACACACAGAGAGAGACAGACACAAAACACGGAGTGACACACAAACAAGGGGGACATGGAGACAAATGCGGAGATTCGCACACAGACATGGAGATACACAAGATGCACACGGAGACACAAACACTCTGGTACGCACTGAAATAATATGGAGACAGACACACGCACACACAAACAAAGGCATTCAGACGGGCAGACGGACACACACAGATGTGGAGACACGTACACACATATAGACGCTTAAAGTTGTCATGTGACACAACACTTGAAGCCACTCAAACAAACGGTAACTGTAACTGTTACACAATAATAAGTGCAGAGATACTGTAGTTGTACACGCAGTCCTGAACATCGTCTGTTTTCTAAAGCGCTTCTCCTCATTGGTCCCCCCTGGACTGCTGGCCAGCCAATCGCAGCGCACACAGCGACAAACAAGCGTTCACATTCACACCTATGCGCGATTTCGAGTCGTCATTGGCCCTAGCAGGCGTGTTTTTGGAACGTGGGGGGGAAGCCAGTGCGCAGCACACGTAGTCTAGCCGGACGGCCGCAGCAGAGATTCGAACCCCGCGCCTCGGACGTGTGAGGCGGCCGTGCAACCGCTTCTCCCACGTGCTGCCCAGCCCTGAAGATGACTTTTCTATTTCTGTTCTCCGCTGCTTAAGGTGAACGTAAAGGTTAAAGTGTGTGCATGGGTTTGTGACTGACCTTTGCTTGAAGGCTGAGCGTGTCACATTTCTCCTTTGGATGAACTCTGACCTTCTCTTGGTGCACACCAGGGACCGTCTGACTGTTACACACACTGCAAAATGTAATTATGTAGAAGCAATGTAACAAATGTGGATTTAGATTGTTTCGCGCTTCTCGTGGCTTAACATCCCTGCCCCAACCACGAGTAACCATGGTTACAGATGATGATGATAAGGGTCAATTAAAAAGTTGGGACATCTCCATGTTGTTGCATCAAGTGACCAATATGGATGGACACACAAACACCTTACAGTAACGCTTACACACACACAAAGATGCGTCTTTTCCACACACTCCCTTGGCGTCCCGCTGGGCCCGCCCCCCGGCCGGCTGACGCCCATAAAAAGCGGTTCGCAGTCCCCGTTGCGGGACACTTCCTCTTTGATCAGGCAGACCACCAGCACCAGCAGCCCCCCTCCCTCACCGAAGACAGCTGAGGTAGGCGCCCCCACCCCACACACCTCTGCGGCCCTCCACTTGTGCTATTTTCTAGTCATTTGTGAGAGACCTTCACAACAAGGTCAAAGTTGAGATAAACAGGAAGTGAGGACAAAGTCCAGAAGGATGGGCAAACTTTTGAGCTCAAGGGCCACATCGGACTTTTAAAATCCTATGTTGATTTTAAGAAAGTCAAAAATGTAAATGTAAAATTGTTTTTTACATTTTTATAAAACCAATTCATACATTTCAAATTGTACTGCTTACAACTGATGTAATTGTAATGAATGAATGAACAATTTAATAAAAAAAGATACGTTTTAATTTACAAATTTGGAGGATTTTATGTAAAATTGTTATTTTACAAACACTGTTGTCAAATTATTTTACAATTATATTAATTATTTTACAATTATTTCTTCAAATTTTTTAAATAAAATTTAGAATCAATTTCAACCATCAACCAATTGTTTAATTTAATAAATGTAAATATATTTATATTTGTGTTTATTTTCATAAAATGATTCATTCTATTAAATGTATTATATTTACAGTGCATTAACCAAATTATAATGTTTTACTAATATGTAAGTTTGTTATAATTAACAATATGTCAATCAACCATTTCATTTCATTACCGCTTGCTACAATTGCTGGGCAGCCTCAGCCAACACTTTGACTAACCGAAATGATTAGAGAAGGTCACGCTATTAATAGCACAAATAGTTCTGTAGAGTACAGTGTTGACCCCCCCAGCCATCCCCCCCCCCCACACACACACACTGTTGATTTTGATTGGCTGGCAGGGAAGGGGGACTGTGTTGAGAGAGTTTTACAAACGCTACTTCCTGTCCTCAGACAGGATGTCCATCACAAAGATCCACGCTCGGGAGATTCTCGACTCCAGGGGAAACCCAACCGTGGAAGTGGACCTGTGGACCGCCAAAGGTGAGGGGGAGGGGGCACGGCGAGTCCGGCACAGCTGAGCGTAGCCGTTCATGAAGACTCAAGACGCGCGTTCTCCACAGGTCACTTCAGGGCGGCCGTCCCCAGCGGCGCCTCCACCGGGGTCCACGAGGCTCTGGAGCTGCGAGATGGTGACAAGAGCCGCTACCTGGGCAAAGGTACGCCCCCCGCCCCCGTTGGTGCCAACATGGCCGTTGCCAGTCACGTGTTCATTTTGTATTTTTTTTTGTAGGGACCTTGAAGGCGGTGGAGCACGTCAACAAGGACATCGCCCCCAAGCTCATTGCCAAGGTTGCTACATAAATCCCCCCTGCAGATTTTCAGTTCACAAGTTCACCAATGGGTCATTTTCATATAATTTGATGCATAACGGTAAAGACATCCATGCATTATCTGAGCCGCTTATCCTCACAAGGCTCGCGGGAGCGCTGGAGCCTATCCCAGCTATCCTCGGGCAGGAGGCGGGGTACACCCTGAACTGGTTGCCTGCCAATCGCAGGGCACACATAAACAAACAACCATTCGCACACACATTCACACCTACGGGCAATTTAGAGCCTTCAATTAACCTAGCATGCATGATTTTGGGATGTGGGAGGAAAGACATGGCCCAAAGAATTTCCTTTTGAAAATCAATTAATTTGACTGAGTATTTGAATTATTGGCAGTTGTTATCCATCATCAATCTTTATGAATTTGTGAACGTGACGGATCTATTGCACGTCTTTACCGTTATTATGATTGTACTTGAATGACTAGTTCGGATCTTTTTCGTACTTGTATCCATCGAGAGCAACGTGTCAGTTGTGCGATGGATCCGAATTTATGTCTTTGCAATTATGCAATTTCGTCTTTACCGTTATGCAAGAAGTGTATTTGAGTGGGCGACCACCAAGTGGACTTTAAGCGTGGCTGTTTCAGCATGGCAGAGAAAACCAAGGCCCCAGGAAAAACTGCTGAATTAGGTTTTCTTGTGTCTTTTCCGTTATTGATCAAATGATCTGAAAATGAGCCCTATTGTGTCGAATAGGAAAGTAGTACATGTGTTTCCGTCTCCTTCCAGAACCTCAGCGTCGTCGAGCAGGAGAAGATTGACAACTTCATGCTGGAATTGGACGGCACTGAAAACAAATGTAAGTCTGTGCGTGTGACCCCGTCTGACCCTGCCTGACCCCGTCTGCCCCCGCAGCAAAGTTCGGCGCCAACGCCATCCTGGGAGTGTCGCTGGCCGTGTGCAAGGCGGGCGCCGCTGAGAAGGGCGTCCCCCTTTACCGCCACATCGCCGACCTGGCCGGACACAAGGACGTCATCCTTCCCGTTCCCGTGAGTGGGATGGGATCAAATAACTAGCGCTTATGGCAAGCCACTCCAGCATTTAGTCAAGATCAACTTGTCAACTTGTGTACAGTTTTGCTTCACTAGTAGCATGTAGTTGTCCAACTAGTGTGTCCTAGTCATTCTACTAGTGTACAGAAATGTCATACCGAAGTGCAACACAGTCATTCCACTAGTGCATCTTAGTTGTTCCACTAATGCGTACTACCACTAATGTGTACTAGCCGTTCTACTAGTGCGTCGAAATGTAACAGCAGTGGCAAAGAAAACATCACTAGTAAGACAGTCATTCTACGGGTGCATTGAATTGTCCTACTAGTTGGGAAATTCACTGCACTAGTAAGATATTGACTAAATGCTGAAAGGGCGTGGCATAAGCGGTCGTAGCCTAGCGTCTCACGGGCGTCGCGCGGTGCCCGCAGGCGTTCAACGTGATCAACGGGGGCAGTCACGCCGGGAACAAGCTGGCCATGCAGGAGTTTATGATCCTGCCCGTGGGCGCCGCCAACTTCCACGAGGCCATGAGGATCGGCGCCGAGGTGAGGCGGCGTCTACCGTAGCCATAGTTGGCGCGGCGCCGGCGCTTTAACGGTCCGTCGTCCGTCCCGCCCGCAGGTCTACCACAACCTGAAGAACGTCATCAAGGCCAAGTACGGCAAGGATGCCACCAACGTGGGCGACGAGGGAGGCTTCGCTCCCAACATCCTGGAGAACAACGAAGGTGAGACGCAAAGATGACGTCATCGGCGCCGCGAACGTCAAATATACGTCGACCCCGCCTGAGGGGGGTTAGCCCTATATTGGATAAGTCAGCGTGTCCGCCATATTGGATGTGGCAGATCTGCCATTTAAACTGATGCGCACACCCTTTACAGAATTTCTCTCACACACAAATACACATTGTATACTCATACACACTTTCTCTCACACACACACACACACCTGTCTCACATAGACACACATACACACGCATACACACAGTATGATAAATGTTAATTCACCTACTAACAACAATTAGAATACTTGCTTTCGGGGAATTTAGCTGTATAGAAAATACTTGAGCATTTGTTCCACTTTTGACACATCCAATATGGCGGCGAGGTTCACGTACATTCTGATGTCTTCGATTGTGACGCAGCTCTGGAGCTGTTGAAGACGGCCATCGAGAAGGCCGGCTACCCGGACAAGATTATCATTGGCATGGACGTGGCGGCGTCCGAGTTCTTCCGGGCCGGGAAGTACGACCTGGACTTCAAGTCGCCTGATGACCCTGCTAGGCACATCAGCGGCGAGAAGCTCGGGGACTTGTACCGCAGCTTCATCAAGAACTACCCCGGTAGGCTAAAAAATTGCTAGGCGCCTAACCGCTAGGCGACTAACCCCAGCCTGCTCCGTCCAGTCCAGTCCATCGAGGACCCGTTTGACCAGGACGACTGGGAGCATTGGGCCAAGTTCACGTCCTCCGTGGACATCCAGGTGACCGCCGCCGTCTCGCATCGCGCACGCAAACACTTGCGTCCGCACAAACTAAGAGAGCATCCCATCAGATCGTAGGGGACGACCTGACCGTGACCAATCCCAAGAGGATCCAACAAGCGGTGGACAAGAAGGCCTGCAACTGCCTGCTGCTCAAAGTCAACCAGATCGGCTCCGTCACCGAGTCCATTCGCGCGTAAGACGCCCGTCTACCCGTCAGTCCGTCGGTCGGGCCATCGGTCGGTCCGTCCGACTGACCTCACCTGTGTGTGTGTGTGTGTGTGTGTGGCAGGTGTAAGCTGGCTCAGAACAGCGGCTGGGGTGTGATGGTCAGCCACCGTTCAGGAGAGACTGAGGACACGTTCATCTCAGATTTGGTGGTCGGACTCTGCACCGGACAGGTGACGCTGACACAAAAACATGCAAGACAAAAAGTGCTACGACTGCTAAGAGCTTCACTTCTCGCGCTTCATCTTGGGGCTGTTACCAATGAGAATTGTTCAAATGCTAACATGCTAGCAGTTGCTATTCTAACATGTCATAACATAGCAACCAAATGTCGATGCCGCAGATCAAGACTGGCGCCCCCTGCAGGTCCGAGCGTTTGGCCAAATACAATCAGCTGATGAGGTAAGCGCTTCCCTTTTTACTTCCTTGTTGACTTTTTGGTTTACTTTCTGATTTAATTCCTGGTTTACTTCCGTGCGCGTACCCACCTCCTCTCTGATGTGCGACCCCCCCCCCAGGATCGAGGAGGAGCTGGGCGACAAGGCCACGTTCGCTGGCAAGGACTTCCGCCACCCCAAGATCCACTGAGGCCCTGGCCATTGTTTTCTACAGAAGACAAAACAACAATAACAATAATAAAAACAATGACAAAAAAATCAATCTAATGGCACTAAGTCAATACACACACACATGCCTCTGACGTCAGCGTGGACGTTTGGGCGAAGGCCGCCGGTTGCCTGGCGATGGGCGGCGGCCATGTGACAAGACATCATTGAAGACAAAACCATTGCCACCAACTTCTGTGTTTACGTGTGGAAAAAGAGAGAGCGAGAGAAAGGGGGATGAGAGGGAAAGAGGGAGAAGAGAGGGAGTTAAGAGTGAGGAAGGCGGAAGGATTGAGGGGAAATCGGGTGTGAGACAGAAAAAAGGTGGGGGAGAGAGGTGGGAAAAGAGGGAGAAATAGGGGGGCAAGAGAAAGGGGAGAGAGAGAGAAAGAGAGACATGTTCCATCATTATTCCAGTCTTTTTTTTTACCCTCAAAATTCTACACAGACACCCCACAATAAGACTTTTTAATTTTTTGCTAATTTCTTAAAAAAGTTTTCAAAAAGAATACTTCTTCATTGTTCACAGTCTGTTGTTGCACGTTTGTCAGCAATCACAATCGGAAGTCATTTTTGAATACGATGGCAGACTTTGTGCCGTTTGGATCTGCTTCAGCTTTCATATCGCTCCAAAGATTTCCGATCCGATCCGATTCCAGTCCGAAGGGTTCGCTCACGGGCGTGCCTCGCAGGTCTACGGACACTACTTTGACTTCATGCTTGTTTTGTGCTTAGCGTATATAGAAATGTGTGCGCCATTCCAAATCAACGGAAATTCCCACTCCAATTAACCTGTACAAACAAACACAAGATGATGTAGGAAAAGTGAAGCTCTGTGATCACTTTCTGGAGACACAGTATGTATGTATGTATGTATGTGTGTGCGTGCGCGCGTGCGTGGCCGGCCACTCTCTGTATTGCTAACAGGCACAATAGCGCATCAATCACCAGGCAAAAAGGCCCACGACTGCGTGTGCGCGCGATGACGTCAATCTGCTGAAAGGCGGCCGACACAAAAGCGGGGCGGGCGGGTCATTAGCCGCACCTTTGGGTCGGCACCATGTGAACCCCTCGCCCCCTCCCACGGGAAATATTTTAACGGGACGACCCGGTCGCCACGGCGACACTTTACGAGGGGGCGGGATGCGATGTCCAGCGGTCACCGTGGGGAAAAAAAAGTGACGATGACGGTAACCAACGACTTTTCCCACAAGAACCTGTGAGGAGGCGGCACGGAGGAGGGAAATTGTCCTCAGGTGTGAATTGCAAGGTTTGTTTGTCTATATGCACGCCGCAATTGGCTGGCGACCAGTCCAGGGTGTCCCCCGCCTCTCGCAGAAGACGACCGATGATGGAACATGTACGGAATCATGTCCAGGTGACTCCCCGTCAAAGCATCAGTCCCGCCTCAACACTTCCAACGAGACCTTCACTTTGCGTGTGTGTGCGTGAGAGAGGCACGCAGTCACCACGGCGACCCCGGTACCAAGCATGTGTGACATCACGCCATCGAATGAATATAAAAGGGCGGCCGGGACCTCGGTCCTCAGACGCGTCCCGACCGGGAGGAACTTTTTTGGGGCTCATTAGCTAACGACGACCGACACGAGTTGTGTCGGGATCTCGGTACGAGTCCTGCGAAGCGCATCGAAACGACAACGAGCGACAGCTTCCGGCCAATCTCAGCGCAACGTGACTGACCTGAAAATGGACGCCTCTGCAGCCTCCTTCCTCTCCCTCCTGGTCCTTATCTTCATCCTCAACCTCGCCGCCGAGGCCGGGCCTGCGTCTCAGGGTCGCGATGTCAAGGTCGGTCAGGCTCCAGACGGCCTTCCGTCACCTCCCATTAGATTGTTAGCGTCTTCAAGTCGTGACCGACAAAAATATGCTCATGTATTTTATGCTATTGATTTTGGTAACAGACAAAATATCAATCAGAAATGCTTAATGGGTTCAATTCCCTGCAACTCCGCAAGAATTCATGCTCCCAGAGACTAGCTGGTGCCCACATGGCCCATAATCCTATTACGACTTTATCTTATCTAAAAAATATAACTTTTTCTCTCTTACTTTTTATGGTAACATTGCACCTTTTTTTTTAAAAAAAATACAAAATGCAACTCTTCAATTCAGAGGGTATTTAACTAGGGGGTGCACATTTGATTTGTGTCAAGATTGCAAGGGGGTTCGGGAAAAGACAAAAATTGTCTGTGGAGCCCAAAAGTTTGAGAATTGCTCTATACCACTCAGGGCAAGCCTGAAGATGTCAGACACAAGATCTGCAAAGGGCTCGGTGAGAAAGTGACGACTATTGGTGTGAAAGACACAAATTGACCATCCAGTGCTCTTGGCTTGAAAGAGTTTGAAGTTAAGCTAAGCGAGCTATCTTAAAATACATGGCGAGAACTGTCGTACTGTTTATAGGCCCCCTTAAGTTGGTCAAGATACAAGCAAAGTTGAGCTATTTGGCATCAAGTTGACCTGCCGTGTTTGGAAGAAGAAAAAGTGTCAGTATGAGGCAAACAACACCATTATCACAGTCAAGCATGCAGGCGGAAACGGAGCCCTGTACTGTCAAAAACTCCTCGGAGACGCGACGCGGCCTTGCAGCACGAGCGTCACCCGAAACATACGACCGGGGAGAGTCTCGAGAAGAAGCGTATTGAGATGGTGGAGTGGCCTCCAGACCTCAGCCCATATGAAAACCTGTGGGGAAGAGAGCAATGCAAGAACGGGGGGGGGGCGAGAGAGGGCAAGCAAACTCCAAGAGTCAAACCTCGAGCCTCAGAACTGTGAGGCAGACGTGCGAACCACTACCGCACCGCGGTGCCACTTAATTTCCTTTTAAGTCAGCAAACTTACTGATGTCTTGCTTGTGTCGTCAGGCCATGACCGCACTGTTTGGCTCGCGGCTCTCCTCTCTCCTCATGGCCCCGCCGCCGCCCCCGTCCGAGGGCTCAGCGGAAGGTCCGGCGGCGGCGGTGGGGTCACGCTTCCTCGTGGACGACCTGCGGCGACACGCCAAGATGAGGAGGCGCGGCGGGAAGTGGACGGCGCTGGGAGGACGAGGATGCTTCGGCTTGAAGATGGATCGCATCGGCGCGGTCAGCCGTCTCGGATGCTGAACTCTGACACGCTACCTCTGACCCCTGGCAAAAGGCTGCTGGAAGACTGCGTGCGATTGACAAGACAAGCGTGTGTTAAACATGTGCATTTGAGTGTTGACAAGTTGTTGTACTGGGACGACATTCCATTGCTGGATGAAAGTGCGTGTGTGAGAAAGAATGAATAAAGAGGAAAAGGTTCATTAGTTGTCTTCTACTTCAATCACACACCCATCTTTTTTTCTCCAGTACTCATTGGGTAAATGTCTTCAAATGATTACAAAACTGGTGGATATCAGTGTTGGAAAAATAATCTCTACGATCCCCTCTTGACACATGGTCAAACCCAAGAATCACTTTGGCTTAGGCCAATTATCCATTCTTTTCTTTCACAATTGTCTTCATTAGGGTCAATTTCCACCTTGAATGAGGAGGAATCTGGAGCATACCAATATTGGAAAAAACAACAACCTCTATCATCAGCAACCTTGACACAACCCATGCGTCAAAAGCTTAGGCCATCCATGTAATTTTTGCTAACACTTGTCCTCAGAGTGATGTAAACCAGGGTTAAATAACTTCTATGACACACGGTCCAACCCACGGGTCAATAGGCCCTGTTTAAAAGGAAGCTGACGTGTACTTTGGTTAAGAAAAAAAAATACAATACTATGTTGAGCTGCATTGTACTCGCTTTTATTTTGTATGAATCGATTACTGCTTGAGCGATTTTTGTTTTGGTTTGTCATGTCTATGAGACTTTCACTTTGGAAGTTACACATTCCCATTTGAATCATTTTGTCTGGTTGACGTTCACGCTTTGATTAAAAAAAACATACACATTTGATTAAAAAAACGTACACATTAGCTTCACTGATTTCCTTTCACTTTTGATTTCCGTGAGGGTAAAAATGATTGCGACGCCGTCCAGCAGGCGGCGGTCTAAGCCCACCGACGCTATTGCTAACCACCGCGTCACGTGACGAGCTGGCCTCCGTCTGGTGGCTATTGCTAACCACCGCGTCACGTGACGAGCTGGCCTGCGTCTGGTGGCTATTGCTAACCACCGCGTCACGTGACGAGCTGGCCTCCGTCTGGTGGCTATTGCTAACAGTTAAGATCTCCCGCGAGGAGCAGCGCCGCTCTTTTCGGTACCAATCCGCGTCGTCGCCCTCCCGTCCCGGTTCTACTCCGGTCCGCAACCATGTCGGCGGTGCAGCGAATGAAGGTGGCGAACGAACGGCACAGCAAAACCATCACGCAGCGGGGACACGTCCAGAAAACCTCGGTAGGTACCGACAGCTAACCGGACCGACGCTCTTTTAGCGCCTCGATTTCTACGTCATTTGCGGCTCTGAGCTGCTTCCATTCCGAAAATGACCGCGGGAGTTTTTGTCTTGCAGCGGCCGGTCAACGAAGACAAGTCTCCGGTGGGTCCGTGGCTTCTGGCGCTCTTCGTCTTCGTGGTTTGTGGATCAGGTGAGTCCATTCAGACGTCAGCACTTCAAGTCCTCCACTTGAGCGTGTCAATGTGTGTTGCAGCCATCTTCCAGATCATCCAAAGTATCAGACAGGGCATGTGATGACCCGGAGCTGACTCTGATGTTCCCCGGACCTTGTTGACACATACACACTGTTCTCGTTTAGTCATTGTTTAGTTTGTTTTCATTGTTGATCAGATATTGATGATTGTTTTCTTTTTTTAATTTTTTTTTTTACATACACACACACACAAAGCATGTGAACGACACATATCACAATGCTTTGCTTTTTTGATGTTCAAAGCGTGTTTGAAATAAAGCTGATATATTTCTCTACATGCCTCTTTTGTCGATGTCATGCAAAACGAGTGAGACTGCTGTCTCTGAATCACAGTTCAGTTCATTAAGACTCACTTGCAGTCATAAATAACAGCATTTGAAAAGTCCCGTGTATTGTACGTGTGGATTCATGCGTACCGACATGTCAATATGAACAAAGATGGACATTGGCCTCCACGCACTCCGTCAGGAACTACATTCATCAGGATGCCGAGCGGGGGTCTACGCTGTGGTTTTACGTGGTCAGACCTCGTCTCTCCAGCTCCCGGTTCTGCTTCAGCTCCTTGATCCTGCACCAATACGAGTCTGTCAGATCATTGGCGCGTCGTTTGGTGTGTGTGTGTGTGTGTGTTACCGGTGCCTGCAACGTCTCAGGAACCTCATGATCTTGCGTGCAGCCTGGTCCTGTTTCTTGGTCAGGTAGGTCCCCCTGGTGGACAGCACAGGCTCACAATCAATCCGGGACTGGGAGGTTGAGACACAC
Organism: Phyllopteryx taeniolatus; assembly: GCF_024500385.1. Taxonomy (NCBI): domain Eukaryota; kingdom Metazoa; phylum Chordata; class Actinopteri; order Syngnathiformes; family Syngnathidae; genus Phyllopteryx; species Phyllopteryx taeniolatus. The sequence goes on along the minus strand of NC_084524.1, from coordinate 2,026,901 downwards.
ACAATGGACACCGTGTTTACTTGATTTTGGGGTTGTGGCCTGCGCCGCAGCCGCCCGGGCTCTGTTTGAGCCTCTCGTACTCCTTGTAGCTGCGGTAGTACTGCTGGATGAGCACAGCCGCGCGCCGACTCTGCTGGAAGCGCTTCTGCTCGTAGTATGAGCGAAACTTGGACTGGATCAAGATGGCCGCCTGGGTCATCTTCTTGTAGATGGCGTACTGGGGGCGGGGGCGAAGAAGAGATAGGAAGTGATCTCCATATTTCATATTTGACCACTACTCCAGACACTTGTACCAATTAAGCCTCCTTAATGTCGCCACAACAGGGGCTTACCTAACCTTTTATCTGCCTTGACCGGTGGCACATGGTAGCATTCGAGGTTTAGTGTGTTTTCTGCATAAATGGGTTGCCGAGGGTAGCGATTGTGGCTTAACCAGATTACGTCCCAAACTGGTTAAACACAGGAACATTAGACGCTTAACTAGTTTTTTTGACTAAACGGGTTGCCTGTGGTACTGTTTTGGCTAAACGGGTGGCACCTACTTTCTGCCCAAATGTTTGATTTGTTCACTATTATCCAGTTCTGTGTAGTTCAGTTACATTGGTCAGTGTATGGCGGGCTTCTTACACTTACTGACAAACACACACACACACATCTACGTCTACTGGTCACCATATTACCTTGAGAGCTATCCATGTTAGCTAGCCAGAGAGGGAGGTAGAGAGGCAGCAGTTAAGTGTTAGTGAATCTGGAGGACACACACTAGGACTGGGCAATATGGCCTTAAAATACAAGAATTCCCCAATTTTCATTTTTTTTTTTTTAGGATTTATGTTAATGTGAAAAAAAAAAAATGTAACAAAAAAAAGGCATAAAAACACACACACACCTGTTTATATTTGCGGTAGCATCTCTGAATGACGGCTGCGGCCATGTCCTGCTGCTCCTTTAACCTGCGACCCTGCACACACAGAGGCAGTGAGCATGAGGCTCAGCAGGGGGCAGTATGCGCAAGCGTAAAAAGCTCACCTTGTATCTCCGGAAGGCGTTCTGGATGATCCTGGCCGCCTCGTAGAGCTCCCTCTGCTCGCCGTCCGTCAGCGTCAGCAGGGCGAAGTCGCGCTCCATCCTCCCGTTGGCCGACGCGTTCAGAAACTCTGCCCACGCCGCAGAGGAGGGAGGGCGCAGCCTCTGGAGGGCCAATGCGCTGAGAGGTGAGGGGGGGCACACCTGCCTGCGCAGACGCAGAAACCTGTTGCTAAGTTGTAGACTGCGAACTAAATTGTGGTGTATGTGCACGGCGCGTACGGGGCTACCTGGGCAGGGCATCGGTGTGGGCGTCCACCGTGTCCAGGTAGGTCGCCAGCCAGGTGTCCTGGATGTCCCGCCTCTCACGGAGCATCGACTCGGCCCCCCCTGGCGAAGTCCTCGTGTTTGATTCGCTCCGGCGTCGCCTCTATGATTTGCTCCGCAAGTGTCGCCATGTCGACCTATCACACGGGAGGCGAGAGAGTCAACACGCGTGTCCCTGTGGCAACAGACATTTTGTGCGGCGTGCAGTCGTTCCACCTCCTCTTCTTCCTCGTCCTCTTCGTTCTCCATGTTGTCGCTGTAGCTCAGGAGCTGCTCTGCCAGCGTGGGCGCCAGGCGGGGGCACGCGGGGCCCTCGCTCGGACACTCCGAGAGGGTCAAAGCTGCAAGAAGCAAGAGTGAGAACGCCAGTCCTGCACAGACGCCATACTTGTACAGGCAACCCTCGCCAATTCTCGAATCAGTTACTTGTGAAGTTTTCTTTCTCAAGAGTCATTTGCAACACATGTATTTAAAAAACGGAAGTATCTCTTTATCACTGAGTCTGAAACGTAATAAAACGGCTAATGGGAAAGTAGTTAGCCTTTCAGTAAGTGAGGAGTGTGGTTTTAGACCTGCTCAATATGTCAAGTACCCCGACATGACTTCTGTTGTGATTTGGCGCTATAAAATGAAATTCAATATATTAACTGTAAATTCATCTAATCTTACCTGCGTGCGGCTCCTCCACTGGCAAGCAGGACAAGGAGGATGAGGATGGGGACGAGGGGGAGATGTCCATGGGGGCGGCCGAACTTTGGGAGGGAGAGGTGGGGAGGCTGCTGGAGGAGCTGACGCCTGCAGGGAGAGGCAGAGGCAAGATTGTGAGAGGCCAAAGGTGACTATGACGATGACGCCGCGCGCGTCACCTGTGTCCGGGCTCGTCGACGCGGGTGAGGCCGCGGCGTGCGTGTGCAGCTCCTCCAAAGCGGCGGCCAGACAAGTGTGCCCTCGCGAGCGGGCCACGGCCAGCGGGAGGCGGCCCAGCGAGTCCGGGATCCCGAGAGCCACGCCGCTCCAGCCGTACAGGAGCTCCGCTGCGCTCCGGTGGCCCAGAGCGCACGCCCACATCTGAAACACGGGTAACCACGGCGACTGAGCATTTTGACCGCAAGTCTGAACCGGCCAATCGGCGAACAGAGAATGTGTTGTACCAGCGGCGTGCAGGAGAAGTGGTCCACGTTGAGAGGGTCAACTTCCTGTTCCAGGTCCAAACTGTCGCTGTGTACACGTCTACAAACACATCAAGTAATTCAGACAGCAGAGCATTTACATGATCAAGAATAATGTAATATTATTTGCATGAATCTAGCAGTTTTTACAAATGTTGCCTAATTAAAATGTGTTTTTTAAAATTCATATACCTCATTAATTAATTGGTTTAATAATGGTGGAAAAAAATGTCTTTAGGTGAAAGTGTGTGCGTGCGTACCTCCAGGTTATCAGCGTGTGTATCAAATGAGTGTAACCCTGCGCGGCGGCCAGGTGGAGCAGCGTCATCCCTCGGTGGCGCGCCGAGTGCTGAAGCCGCTCTTCGTCGCCTCCGCTCCACCGCACTCCTCTCATCATCCTCTCGCACACTCGCACGATCCTCCTCTCGAACCACTGGGACGACTGATGATGAGTTAGATGATGTCGTCGTCACGGCCGCGGGTCAAGCCTCCTCACCTGGTTGCGGTCCTCGGGTGTGTGCGGAGGAAGGGGTGCGGTGGCGGCCATTTGGCTGCCACGTCGCTGCTGCTGCTGCTGCTGCTGCTGTCGTTGCGCGATGTCGCGGGCCGCCATCGCTGCCATCCTGCGCTCCATCTGCTCCAGGCGCTCCAGGATGGACACCCTGAATTGATTGTCTGCAGAACAGAAAGCACAAAAACAGCTCAGCGGTCACTCGAGTAGACTGGAACAGAACAGTTCTGAGACAAAAAAAAATTGGGGTGCAACTCCAAATTTGTGTTTACAAATAAAAAAACACTTTAAACAAGACCAGACTAAAATGAAATATACCGTCAATAAATAACAGTATTTACAATGTAATGTTAAATGTAGACGTGCAACAATTTGGATTATCGATTCATCGTTTAGGGACCTTGTTTAACTTAGTTGTCCAAATCCTGGCAATTTCAGCCTCAACAGTAAATATTCTGATTTCTGGAGTCTTCAATGAAAGCAGATGGATTATTTTTGTTTAATCAAAGTAAGACATTTGCAAACATCTGCTTTTACTTTGGAAAACGATCAACATTTTTGCTGATTTTCTTTCATGTTATGGACCACAGCAGTAACGATTAGTCGATTAATGGAAAAAAAATAATTGACAGATAAATGGATTATTAAAATAATTGTTAGTTGCATCCGTAGTTAAAGCTGCAGCATATGGAATAAATAACAATTAGTGTTTGTTAGGAACGCGGCGGTAATAACGGAACAGACCGTCCAATGACAGCCAGTCGAGCTGAGAGCTGGGCAGCGAGCTGGCATTCCTAGCGCGGTACTCGAACAGAACCGATGAGGACACGGAACCCCCGGACTCCACAACCTGAAGACACACCAGACCGGCCTCGTGGGCTGCGGATAGAAGACCAAAAGGTCCAGTTAGACTTTCTACCTTTGAGTATGCGTGCATGCATGTGCGCGTGTGTACCAGGGCAGTAGCAGCGCAGCACGCCGGGCTGGATCAGCGAAGCCGGGACAGCGCTCTGATCAAACACGCACGTGTAGCGACCCGACTGCTCACTCCACGGTCCTGTGATCAACACTTTCACCCCACCCTGCACAATACACACATAGTCAGGAAATCTGTACTTCAATGGAGTCTCTGGTTTTCTGGCAACCGTTTACTCGCTACATTTCAAAGCACATGTGTGTACTTTCTACACTTTTTCTTTCTTTCTTTTTTTTTTTATTTACTTTTATCCCGCCCGGATTGTCTGGAGAATTGGAAGCACAAATTACTTGTGATGAGTGGAATCATGAATTTTTGTTTCTTACACAAGTACCTGCACTTCTACGTAAATACAGAGTGTGAGTACTTTTGCCAACACTGCAGAACAGCTGTTCCATAAAAGCAGGTTGTGGCTGCGGGTTACCTCGGGATACGACCACTCCGGGGAGAAGTCCGTGATGGAGGCGAGCGGCGACGAAGACGGCAGCGGGTGAGGAAAGGGGAGGAAGGAAGTGGAAGGGGAAGGTTGCGGGGGCACCACGTAGCGAATCCCAGCTGAGAAAACGACCGGGTTGGGGGCCACGTCGGCGGGAGCGGAGGGAGGCGCCGCCGCCACAGGATTGGCCTCCACTGTGATGAGGTCAGAGATGAGGTCCGGAAACTGGCTGTCGAAGGAGATTTCTAGATCCTCCGCTTCCTGCTGCGTGTCCATGGGAGGGGTGTCGGCATCGTGGCCCGGCCCGTTGACCTCCTTCACCTGCAGGGTGGGCGGCGCCTGAGCGGAGGTTTCCATGGTGACATCTTCTGGGTTGGCGGAGGCGGGGGGTCCGGGCAGATGACCGTAGGGCCGCTCCTGCGATGCGGTGCCACTTCCTGGCGTTGACGACAGGCTGGGCTGCACCACACAGACGTTACCGTGGTGATTATGATCACGCAAAATGCATATGCACTTAAATCTATCTAAATCTTACATCTTCCACAGGGCTACATTTCTTGTCGTACGGAAAAAAAATATGAAAATGATTTCGGTCATGTTGTGCATTTGAAGTCACTAGAGGAGTCAAATGGCAAGACTGACTGCGCTTTTGTAAACTAGGTCCTCTCGGTTTGCATCCATGTTGTAAGTGGAAGCGTTCGCTGAAAGCTCAAATTTGTTGCCCAGCACCAACGTGTGCTCACCTGCTGCAGCTTCGTGGGAGGCGCTAAGCTGCGAACGTCATCTCCCCGCTCATTCTCCTCAAGGTCGCCTCCCACCGCCTCCGCTGGGACCTCGACAGCTCCCAGCTCCAGACAGAGGGGAAGGAGGGGCGGCGCCACCGAGGAAGTGGGCGACAGGAGGAAGGAAGGCGGAAGCGAGGCAGAGTCCTTCCTGTCCGTCTCGCAGGAGGACGAAGACAGCGACGAGGGAGGGGAGATGGACGAGGGCGGGGTGGACGTGGGCGACAGCGCCAGAGAGGAGGGAGAGAGCGGGGAGGAGGAGGCGCAGATGATGGGAGGAAGGGGCCCGCCGTATGTCTGGCCCTGCTTGGGGGAGTTCAGGAAGGAGTCTGGGTCAAATGCGGGCGGGAGGAATGGCGGGGGGAGAGAGGGTGAAGAAAAAGACAGGGGAGGGGAGGCGGAAGAGGAGGGAGCGAGAAGCAGGCCTCCTATGACGGGCGAGGGAAGGAGGGTGAGGGAGAGGGTGTGATGCACGGGCGCGGGGAGGGAGGGAGTTGTGGGGGAGAGCGGGCAGGGCAAGGGGGGCTTGCCGTGATGGGGGAGGGAGGGCGAGAGAAGCAATTGGCTGGAGCGGCCCAGCGACAGGCTCTCCTTGGGCGGATCCTCCCCGCTGCCCCTGGAGATGGCGGTGGTGGTCGCCATGACGATGAGGGCGTTGTGCGGCAGCGCCACGGTGCTCAGTGGCGGGGAAGTGGCCGACCTGCAAGAGCACCACACGGGGTCAAGGTTAGAATAGTTTGGGGCTCTTTCATTTTTATTCTGTTTTGACTTTTTGTTTTTCAAATTCAGTTAGTTGTCTATTAGCTTTTAGAAAAGTTTTGCCAGTTGTTGTTTCTTTAGTAAAATGGCATTTTTGTCAGGGGTGAAATTAGAAAAGGTCACAATAAGTATTGTTGTAAAACCTACAAAACAAAAGTTACCATTTTATCAAAATGAACAATCATCCATAAATCAAATACAAAAACAGCCCAATCCATAGATTTCAAATGAACCCATAAAGCTTTTGTAGGAAATACAATGACAAAGATGAACATTTTTGCTATATAATGGTGCCTTGACTTACGAGCTTTTTGAGTTACGGGGCGAATTTTGTCTTGAGATAAGATCAAAATTTGAGATATGAGTGTGCTTCAGACCGCCACCTGGTCACCATCAATTCACATTGGTTTCCTTGCAGTAGAAGGAAAATATCAGTTGGTGGCAGTAGTGTGCCATTAAGCTGCTTTGCCAACTGTCTTTAGACCCCACAGAAGTAAAAAAAGAAGGACAATACATTAGGTACAGTCGCTTATTTCCGCTAATGCCCACTCACGTGGAGGCGGGGCTGGGAGAGGAGGCGGGGCTGCCCTGAGCCTGGAGCTGGGGCAGTTTGGCGTCCCCCCCGCCGCCCCCAAGCTCCCCCGTCTCCAAGGACAGCGGCGAGGAGGACGAGGGGGGCAGCTTGGGGGAGATGATCCGATGTTTGGTGCTGTTGCAGCTGTGGGGAATGTTCCGTCCTGACACACACACATTATAACTCACCAATTACCTCTTACAAACGAAGTTACAGTTATACGTAAAAATGTTTTTGTAAATAGTGATTTGACGATTTTCAACAAAATCTATTAGTCAAATAAATGATTATCTGACAAAATGAATGAATAAATACATTTTAACTAACCACTTTTTGGAAAAAAAAACAACAAAAAATTAACACACCAGGTAATAGAGGACTCTTTTTCATGTAAACGCTTGAACCGTACTCGGCCCACCCCTGGTCGAGCGCATGTGTGTGATGTCACAGAGGGGGCGTTACCCTGGTTGCCGTTACAGAGGCAGGCGTGCGTGCGCGGCTGCGGTTTGGTTCTCTGGCGCTCCAGGATGAGCTGCACCAGCTCCTCGATGCTGAAATCACCGCTCCCGCCGGAACACTTGATGCTGTGAACTGACACACACACACACACACACACACTGCATTGACGTGTACTACGCGTGTGTACACACGTGCCACGGAGTGCGTCGTACACATGGGCTTGAGCTGTCCGAGCAAGTCGTCGCGGTTCCATTTCATGCTGTCGTGGCGACTGGTCACGGCACACAGCAGTGGACTGCATTTCCCAGAATCCTCTAGGGAGGGCACGTTCAGGTAATGGACCAGCACAATGTCTGGGTTCTGTTCAAATGCAAAAGGCACAAGTGTATGTTTGGCGTTGGTATGTTTATGCATGTGATTCGCAACTTGAGATCATTTGGTGTGCGTGTTCGCTCAATAAAGGTTGGGCAACATTGCGTAAATGTGTGCGCTTACTTGCAGCAGCCAGTAGCACCGGCGGTGGAATGTTGGCACAATGGCGGAATGGACGTAGTTACCGTAGAGACACTGCAAGCGCAATTAACGACACACTCCATCATGACTGCACTACTGGTGAACGAACCCAGGGGGGCGCCGCTGCTCACCTCCATGCCTTGCACCTTCAGCTTCATGTGGTCCTCTCGGGTGTCCTTCCCATCCTTGCGTTTCTTCCAGCAGTACCCATCTTTCCTGTACTTTACCTTCTTCCTGTTGTAGAGGATGATGCTGCCGTTCTTTGGCCTGAAACAATCTACAGTTAGAAGAGTCCACCATCTTTATGAATGTGTGTGTGTGTGTGTACCTGGTTTTCAGGGTGCAGGAGAGCCACTCGTCATGCTTGTCAAAGCTTACCAGATAAGACGCGATCTCCTGTAGACAAACACAGGCTCTGTTATGTGGAAAAGACCTCATCTCCCATCAAGACTGGATGAAGAAAACACACTACCCTAGTTACAAATACGTTAAGAAGGCTATCCGAAGTTTTTATTTATTCGTAAGAAGATGACCGCTTTCGGTATGTTCGAGGCTTTGTAATCCATTTCTTTTGTCCAGACCGCTTCCCCTATTTGCATGTTTTTAATATATTTTTTTGTCCAATCAGATTACAGCCTCTATGTGTTTCCATGTTCATCTAATCTGCCCAGGGCTTTCGGAATAAGTGGTGCTGGCCCTTGTAACTTAAACTATATTAGCAATGGGATGGTTTCTTGACCCAGTCAAATTCCAAATCCGACCTCAATGATAGCAGCATTTTCTGTCCTGATTGGTTTGTCAGAACAGGCCAAGTTAGACAGGCAAAACACATTTGTAGCAATGGAGACAATACATTTAATAATGAGCATCTCTGGTGAATAGGATTTACTTTACTTACTTTTATGAACTGCTCCACATAATGTGCTGTTATATTACGTTTTCCGTATTTCACGTAGTCACGATATCGCGGTATCAAAAGTGCCTCGATATTATTGTGGTCTTGTCTCGGGATAAAGTAAAGAGCCATTGTGCTTAAAATGTAGTTCTGGGTCGGCTATATGTAGGCACGTCGCTTAGCTGGGCTGCTTACAGCGATCTCGTCGCTTCCTTGTTACGTTATTTATGCATCTGATTGGCCGTGTAACCCATGTGACCACATCACAAGAAATACACTCATGATCGGCTGACAGGCCCATATGACCGAAATGCTGTTCGCAAGTCAAATGTTCGTTAGTAGAGTTGCGTCTCTGGTAGTTAGTCTACACACACTTACATCATTAGTGTTCCATCTCAGACGCTCGTTGGGCAGACAGGAAGAGCGAGGGAGGCACTCCAGCAGCTTGTTCCTCTGTCCTTTACTCTCTAAACACACACACACACACACACTACATCATAACTTGTTATTTCCATGTACAGGGTTACCATAGCAACAGAGCTGACACTGACCAGTGTAACCTGTGGAAACCATCTCCTTGTTGCTCATGGCGATGAGTCCATGCAGGGTGGTCTCACAAGAAGCACGGCCACCTGCACTGACCCACTACACACACACACACACACACTGAACTCACAGTGGCCAACTATGGGAAAACACAGTTCCTTGTTGCCTAGCAACCACTGTTAAGGGAGGGTGCCTTTGCTTGTGGAGGCCTGAATCAGACCGGGCACTCACTTAGCCACTCGCCCAACTCCCGGTGCATCTCCGCCGGCTACAAGCTCTGCTCACTCCCGGAAGCGAACTTTTTTTTAACTGCTTAAATAATTAATAACATCTTACATAACACGCTCAACTAAACCAAAACGCGTTACACCAAGTCAAAGTGGTCAAGTGAGAGTAATATTTATCATTAGCTGCTCATTAGCCCTGCTGTGCTAACCATGCTAACAGCACTGATTTGACGCCTCCGAAATAATTATACACTCTATTACCACAAAGTACGGCGGTGCCGGCCGACGCTCAAGCTGGGGACCCGTCACCAATAACGGCGGTTCGACACAAACACCTCCACAAACTACTTTACCTTCCGCCTTCAGACCGGCAGCCATCTTACTTTCCTCTGACGTCTTGGCGCAGACACCGTAATGCCCAGTAGGAGTGCTTTTACCGTAATGCCGACTGAACATGCGCTGTTAGATTCGTCAATTTCTGCTTAACAGCGAATAGCAGTGGGATGGTAGATTCTAGTAGAGATCAGGTAGCGGGATGACTGCTGGCAAACCAAAGCTGGAATGAAATGCTTGAAGCTTGGGATGGAGAAACTAGTTGACGCACTTAAAAGGAGCTCCATCTGCTGGCTAAACATGAGAACAGCGGCACCTTGAGATGCGCTTCAAACACAGATCATCTTTCCCTATTGAAATGAATAGAAATGCCATTAATTCGTTCCAGTCTAAAAAAAATAATAATAATAATAAGGAAAATAGAACTATAATATTGTACTTCATAAAAACAGAGTATAGCATAATTAAATAGAATGTAACGGATAAAACCATTTTCGTTTCATGATTTATTCATTGCGGTTCCTGGTGTGATATGGAAGTGATTGTGGAACAGTGGCAAATATATTTGAGTATCTGTACTTCTTAAGGAAAGTGTTTGACTACTTCTGTGCTTTTACATGAGTCCAAACAGTATTTCTACTTTGTCTTTATATGCAAGTATCTGTACTTCTATTTAAGTACAGTGTGAGTACAATTTTACCGTTACATCGGTAAAGGAAATGAATCAGTGCTTCTGCCTCAGTACAGTTCAGAACATTCGTTTTGGATTTGTTCAAATGTGGCTGTATGGGTTTTAGTATTGTGCGTTTTGGTCAAAAAGAAACAGCAAATAAATACATTGTCATTTTAAGTCTATACTTTATTTGTATAGCACTTTTCTTCACACTGTTACAACAACACGGCTCACATTCTCACCAGTCAGTGGTGCTCTGGATCCAAGACAATTGGAATAAAATCACAAGAGCTTGGAGTATTTTCTTTTGCCTAAAGATTTTTAAAAGTTTATTCATTTGCTTTTAAATAATTTAAAGCAGTTTATACAAAGCCAAGCATGGCGGTGGATCCTTTTTTCAAATATAAATATTCCACGGAAAAGCCCCGCTTACATGACCAAAGTAAAAAGGAAATTCAACACTAAAATCTTTTTTACTCTCTCTCAAAAATGTCTTATAAAGTCACATGCACACACACAGTGTGTTGGAGTTTCTAGAAAAAGGCACCACTGTGACAAAAGGATCCCATAAAAAAAAATAGACAAGTATCTGTCCTTTCACAGGTCTAGGGGTCCACAAAGGACACCATGATGTACCTGGTTCCGCTGGTGGTGGGAAGACCCTCGTGGTAGTGAGTTAGGCGGCCGGGGTGCATGAAGGACCAGCCCTTCCTGGGCGACTCCACGTTGCAGTCGTAACGCAGGAACCGGCAACCTCCGCCCTGACACACACAACACAGACGGCATTAGTCGGTCGAGCCTGAGGTGGGCAAAGCTGAGCGAAGGCTAGTTGGGCCAGCGCAAAGTACCTGGTAGTCTACGTTCTTGCTGTTGAGGGCAATGTTGATGGTGAACGTGGACGAGTCGTGATGCGGCCGCAATGACGGCTGCTCGTCGGGACGGTAGCGCACCACGAAATTCATGATCGCCTGAGCCTGCGTCCGGCACAACCAAAGAAAAGTAAGATAGTCTTTCTATTGTTAAATAATTTGTGTGTGACTGAGAGCGAGTTGGGTTCGTTTCGATGAAGTTTCTGTCACACAAATGCCTCCAGATAGCAACAGCAAACCTCATGGTGTAGCCACCGTCATCCCTTGACCTCAACCCGACTGCGAGCCTGGGGAGCTTGTACCTTAGGCGAGTATCCGGGGTAGAGTTTTTCCGTGATGGGGGCAATGTATTCTTTGAGAAACTTGAGCCACTCCTTCTCAAATCCAATCTGGTTCATGTGGATGTCCACAGTGGGAACGTTTTCGTAGCCGCCGGCCAAACGCTCGTCCTGCGTGACGCACAACATGCACGCGAAATGCCATTTATCACTTCAGAGACCAGTCTTGTGGGTTCTGGCGTACAGAGCACGGAGGCCCGTCAGGGGGTCACCTTGTGCTTGCCGCCGGACCATTCGCCGTAGTCCTCCGTGGTCTCCACCAGGTCGTCGCACATCTTTTCCGTGAATGCCGGGAACCAGTACACGTCCGGACACGGCTGTAACGGAACATAAATGGTCGGCAAAATAATTTGCAGTAAATTGCTGTAGAATTTTAAAAAGTGCATTCCAACACATGGGGAAGGTGCACTAATAAAACAAAACAAAGAAATTACTCCTCCCTAACTTAGTGAATAAAACAAACAAACAAATTACTCCTCCCTAACTTAGCTTAGCTCTGATACGATTGTGACCTATCAACACATAAATCTGAAATCCCTCAACTTTGACTTTAACTAATTCACTGCCAGCCTTCCCAGTTAACATGGATATTTGACTTCGAAAGCCGTCAATGGCAGTGAATGTGGTAATATTACAATATTACAATTTTATTTTAGGGAAAATATGACTAATATTACAAGATACAGTGAACCTCCCATTCATCGCAGGGGATAAGTTCCAGACCCACCCACCATAGGTGAAAATCCAGAACAGACCATAAATCAATTCTTTTAATTTGTTTGACCCCTCTCACATGGTTCAAATACATTTCATCTTTTACTCCTTGAAGAGAAGATGACGTGTTCACTTACCTGCTCCACGAAGCTCTTCGGGTCTTCAAAGATCTTGGAGTAGTTCTCATGGATGTACTTGGCCCTCCAGTCCTGACACAAACACACAATTCGTGTCAGTTTTACAATTTGTGTATATTGTTTGTGTGTGTGTGTGTGTGTGTTGAGGGCACCAGAGGATTGTCAAAGATCTGCCACATGTCCGGGTGCAGCCTGGACGTGTTGAAGTTGTTGGACGACACCAGACGGCCAAAGTCGTAGCGGTTGGACACGAACATGAACACTCCCTGCGTGTGGGTGGGAGACATGGACAGGTTACTGTTTTTTGTTTTTTTTCTTCCTCCCCATGTGTAATGACTGCGGCGATGAAAGCTACCTGCTCTCGGACCCTGCGACAGAACGCCATGTCCGGGTCCAAGTTGGGGTCCTCGTACAGGTTGACCTTGGACAGTTTGGAGCGCAGCACGCTGCCTTTGATCAGGTAGGCCTGGGACATGTACGGAACGTTCCACAGACCGCTGTGACACACAGAGACACACACAAGCGGTGGTGAGTCAACGAGTGGTCGGGCGGTTGGGGGGGGGGTCGAGTACGAGGCACTACAAGACTCACATCCTCTTCCCTTGAACGATCTCGATGTAGTCTTCTGATCTGGAGTAGTATCCTTCGGCGCTCAGGGCACCCCAAAAGTTGCTCCACAGCTTTCCGGGTTTGGAGAGCATGGGCGCGATGACGGACCTGGAAAACAACGGCAGCAACGATAACAATTATCAAAAAAATGAGCGCAACCTGGTGAGGAGTTCATGCTCACTTGTTTTCCTCAATGAGGATCCTCAGGGTGTCGGGGTTGGTCAAGACAACATCCGAGTCGATACTGAAGTAGTAATCGCAACGGGAATCCTTCCGACACGCCTCCCTACACACACACACGAACAGTGACAAGCCGGGGATCAGTTCTGGAAGCATCCAAGCTCACTGTGACTCGCCGTGCACTCACACGGCCATCTTGCGCGCCCGATCCTCCGGCAGGTTCTCCTCGGGTCCGACCAGAACGGCGTCGGGGAAGAGAGCGCGGTGCCGCTGCCAGAACTCGTGGATGTGGCGCTCGTGGTACACCACCTGCCAGGGCGGAGGTGAAAAAAAATCAGAATCATCTTCAGAACATTTGCTTTCCATTCTCTGATTACAATTTTGCCATATGTTAGCATACCTACTGTTAGCATGTCAAGCATTTCACTTTCTGTTTGACCTCAGCTCTTCGGCATTTACACTCCCTTTTATTTTTAAAGTGCATTCTCTCGTTACTGTTACTAAGTGAAAGGAGAAGTTGAGACGCTTCTCCGCAAACTCACGTTGTTGTGGATAAAGAGGTGGAGGCGCGTCAGAGGGTAGTTGAGCGTGGTCAGCCGCTCCAGGAAGTCCCCCATGAAGGGCGTGGCGTGGTGGATGAACACGGCCACGTGTACCAGCGGCATGTCCTGCTCCTGAACTCGCGCACACAAAAACAACGAATGATGTGGCCCTTTCGCGGACAAGGCGGCGGCAGCATACGCACATCTATTTCGTCGAAGAAGAGCAGGTCGTCATCGCAGTTGCCGCAGCCCTCCTCGTACGTCCACGCCGTCGGGACGTAGTTGGCTAAATAGTTGAGTTGCAGCTGCGGGCCACAAGTGACATCACAGTTTATGGGTCGGAAAATTATTACACATTGACGACAAATAATGTATCTTGGGTCATCCATCTACGCCAGTGACATAAGTAGAACAATGCTTTTCCATCACTATATATACTTGTTGTGAAATTTGTGTTTGGTACTCCAGGAAGCATTAAGCAGCCTACCTTGGTGGGCCCGTTGCCGTGTATGACAACAGGAAGCGTGTCGTAGGCCACGTTCCTCACGCGGACCTTGGCCCTTTCGAACTTGAGGACGACTTCATCTGAGAAAAACGACGTCGAGGAGACAGCGGGCACATTGCATAACAGCTCGCTTGGCAACACAGCTAACAGCTAGCGGGGTCTTACCAACGGCGCCGTTGAGATTCTGGAAGATTCTGGAGCGGTGGTCCAATGTCATGTTCAATTTCGTCTGAGGATAACGAAAACAAATTATAATAATAATGCTCATGGCGTCAGTGTGGCCGGCCGGACGCCATCGTACCCGCTGCGTGCGGTCCAAGTAGATTTTGGTGTAGAAGAGCTGGTCATCGTCGTAGTCTTTCAACTTCCACTGCTGGACCATGGTGTTAACATCCGGTGCGAAGCCCATGAACCCTTGACAGATGTACAAATAAGGACATTTTCAGTAGCAAACGTCAAAATGCTGAGTCTAGTCGGAATGTCCAATTTAACCTGAGAACAAAACACCCCAAATTTTGAAAATCAGATGATTGGTTGCAGAGGAATTGAGATGTGATATCACTTACAGATATCACTTTTCTCAAACTGAGGCACAAAAATGCCGTCGTGAGGCTCTCTTACCTCCCGAGTTGAGGTAGCGTTTCCCGGAGTGCACGGCGGGGTACTTGGGGGCCAGCCTCTGGTCGGGCCAGCAGAAGCCCTCTGCGGAGAACACCACGCGGTGGCCCAGGCGCGAGAACTTGTACAGGATTTCCTCGGGACCTGACGCGAACACCACGTCGTAGCTGGAGGGCCGGACACAGGAGGTCCACTTCAAAACCGGGCCAATGCCTCGGCGCAGGAAGGAAGGAAGCTGGGCGTTACCTGTCCACAAACAAGACCACCAAGTCCTCCTGCTGCGAGTGTTTGAGCAGCTCCTTCTTCAGCCAGCGCACCTTCTGCCCGCCGCCCACCGTACGTGCGACGTCGCCCCCTTTCCACTCCTCCCCCAGGCCTAGAACCTGAACGCCAGCATCACAATCAGCAACCATCATCACGGCCAACATCATCATCGCAGGATTACCTTCACAGTATAGTTGAACTCTCTGGCAGTCCTCATGAAGCGCAAAAAGCCGTCGGTCTCCTCCGTTGCGGCCGTGACGACCAGAAGATTCTCTGCACACACAAACTCATACTTTTGAATTATTTCAAAGAAAGAATTCCACACTGAGGTGGGAAAAAGAGGGGGGGGGGCAGGGGGGAGTGCTAGGGGCGTTTAAGCAGAAAGTTGCAGTGGTTTCCATGACAACAGCCTAGCTTAGCATCCCTCCCTCTATGCGAATCAGCAAGGGGCTTGCTTCACTTTACTCGGCCTTACTTGAGTCTTTGCCGGGGCATAAAAATCAAGGGGTTCAACTAAGAGTGGCTTCGAAGCTACGAGGAACTTCACGAGAGTTTGAGTGAGTCGACAACGTCATTATAAGCAAAAGTTGCAGTGACGTAAGAGGAGCGGAAAGCAGGAAACGTGTGGAGAGACTTCAGCGGGACACGGCGGTTCCCCTGGCCCGCCTGGAGACGCTCCAGATCGGCCTTACCTGGCGAGAGGCTCCGCGGTTGAGCGTGAAGCGCAACCCCGAGTGTTAGCAAGCCGAGGAGCCAAGAAGACATGGCGGCGGCCACTTGTCGATGGAAACGCTTCCTTTCCATCGCAGAACACTCCTCTTCGCTCCTCTCGTCTGTCTTTCACAGCTCCGACGGAAGCCCAGCGGAATCTCGCGAGAACAACAATGCCAGTTGGCACGTAAACGTCAACGGGAAGTGATTGGACGCCCGTGCCCGACACAGCGGCCAATGAGAAGCTCGATACCTTAGATTGACGGGGCTTCTTGCCAATCACCAGAACACAAATGAGGTTTTTTTTTTGTCCTCCGACCACCGAAAGTTTGGACCCCAAGATTGCCACGTCACACGCGTTCACGATTTACGTTCTCAGTGTCCACTTAAAGACCGCTGTGACTACTTCAAAACACGTATGACGTCATTAAACTACATAACAAGTCATTCATCATATTACACCACGGTAAGTAAACCTCAACGAGAAGTGATTGGCCGTCCGTCCTTGACGCGGCGGCCAATGAAAAGCTCGCCAGCTTTGGCCCACGCGGCTCTTTGCCAATCGGGCGTGTCGATGAACGAGCCAATCACAGAGAGACAAACGGCATTTATTTTTTCTTTTTTGTTGTGTCCTGGGGCGACGGAAAGTTCTCGTTTGCCACGTCACACAATTTTACTCTTTATGTTTTTATCGTCAACCAAAAGGCTGCTGTGAGACTTTAGATCCATATGATGTCATTAAAATAAAAATCATGTTTTTTTTTTCATTTTCTTGTCTTTTGTCACAATAAACTCCCCTTCCTCCTTGTTGTCATGGTAACCTAGCAACACGGTAGCGACAAAAAGCTGCCTCTTTTCAAATTCTTGAACTTTTTTGCAGAGGGGGGGTTGATGCCAAATAGGCCGAGCTTCTTCACGCCCGCTCAGGTGGCGGCTCACAATACAGCGGCCGACCTATGGGTGTCCTTCCTGGGCAGAGTGTGTGACCTGACCCCCCTGGTGAGGCAGCATGAGGGTGAGCAGCACGAGCATCTTGAGTATTATAATCATTTTCAGTTCATCTAGAAACTGTGTGTGAATGGTGAAGATCTGAACTGTAATTCCATAGGACAAAGTCAAATGTCAGTCACATGGAACGTGAGAATTGGAAAATAAATTGAACATACGATTCAGCTACTACGTCTCGCGAGAATTTATCAAATGCTAACATGCTAGCAGTTGGTATGCTAACATAGCAAAATAGTAACCTGATCATGGAAAGCAAATGTCCCGAATGAGCTGAACAACTTGAAGTTGGAATGGCTTGAATCGGGAAATATGTAAAAACTGTTGCTTAATGTTGGGATTTCCCAAAAATGGTTAATTTTTGGAATGTGAGAAATAGTTCCACTGATGTCCTGAATTAGCTGAACAGTCTGAAGTTGGAATGGTTTGAACTGATGGAGAAATGTGGAAGGATTAGATATTTTGTAAAATGTCTCCATTCATTTGTCATGTAAATGGTGAAATATTGGAAAATGCTCTCCAACATTCACACGATAATATTCTAACAAGAACGATTTCTCCCAGGCGATGTTTTGCTGCTTCCAATCATGGAGTTTGCAGGCAAGGACATCAGCAGCTGGTTCGACCCCGAGACCAAAGACGTGAGTGTGCGCGCACACGGCAACCAATCGCACAGCGGCCTTTACCGTTCATATCCGCACCTGTGCGCAGGTGTTGACGTTCGTGCACCCGCTGACCGACTGCGTGAGCTACTACACGCCGCGGGGACGCTTCGTGCACGTCCCGCCGGCCGGCCCGCGTTCCGACTGGGCCAGCGACATCGAGCCGGCCTGGTGGAAGGACCGGCGCTACGAGGTGGGACGGCTGTCCGCCAAGACCAGGTGGATACGCGTCATCAACACGCTGACGTCGCAGGAGCAGCGGCTGGAGGTGAACCGCACGCCTAGCCTAGCCTAGCCTCCCGCAATTGACGCTAAGCTCGGCTAACGGCTCCTCCCCCGCCCTCCTTCCGGCTCAGGTGTGTTCCGAGGAGACGCTGGCCGAGGTCCTGGAGCGCTACCTGCCGTACAACTCGCACGCGTGCAGCTACACGTGGAAGCACAACGGCGCCAGCCTGGACATGAGCAAGACGCTAAGTCAGAACAACGTCCCCGACGACGACGTCAAGCTCCAGAAGCTGCGTCTCGACTGCGATCTCTTCACGCCCGCCATCCTCCTCCACTTTAACGACGACCTGACTGAGGGATGAATGCCACGTTGTGTCAATCACGCCGTGTCGCGTGCAGAGCGATGACCTCATTTTATGAATAAAGCATGTGTTTGTGTGTTGGCGTTTGAAGCGTGTGATGTCTTTTACAAAAGCTGCGACTGGATCGCACACAAACACACACATAGCCAGTAGTGTAGTTCAAAGTTCGCTCGGCGGTCACTCACCTCCAGCCGGCCTCGACATTCTCTGTCGCCGAGCTCCTCTTCATCACGAAGACGACGCAAAGAAGCTTGATTACCATGACGACAGAATATCATGACGACGTCGACGACAACAGCTTCTGGAATAAAGGTACAAGTGTATGTATAGTGTATATCTGGTGTTTGTGTGTGTATGTGCAATTGTGTTTGTATCATGACGACGTCGACGACAACAGCTTCTGGAATAAAGGTACAAGTGTATGTATAGTGTATATCTGGTGTTTGTGTGTGTATGTGCAATTGTGTTTGTGTATGTGCAATTGTGTGTGGTGTATATTGTATATCTGGTGTGCAATTGTGTGTGCAATTGTGTTTGTGTATGTGCAATTGTGTGTGGTGTATATTGTATATCTGGTGTGCAATTGTGTGTGTTGTATATTGTATATCTGGTGTTTGTGTGTGTTGTGTAATTGTGTGTGTTGTATATTGTATATCTGGTGTTTGTTGTGTAATTGTGTTAGTGTATATTATATATCTGGTCTTTGTGTATATTGTATATCCGGTGTTGTGTAAAGAACGTTTTGTGTGTGTTCTTTGTGGATTGTTGGTGCCTGTTGTGTAGTGTATGTCGTCTGGTGTGTACATTGTATGGATTGTGTTTTGCGTGGGTCTCTGGTGTGCACGTGTGTGTGCTGTACGTCCTGTGTGGTATGTGTGTGCTGTGCATGGTGTGAGCTTGTGTTATATGGTGTGCATGTTGTATAGCGTGTACGTGTAATAACGTATATGTTGCGTGTCTTGTTTGGGTATATTGTGTGTTCTGTGTGGTTTGTGTTGCGTGTGTGACTTCATGTCAACTCACGTGCAAACTTGTGCATCAGGACCCCCTCTCAGCGCTCGTTCAGGCGTGTCCAGGCTCATACGCCGCTTGTTTCCCTTTCTGACCGCAGCAGCCATCTTGATTCTAGGAATTGCACTGGGAGCCAGCTGTGAGAGCACACACACACACACACACACACGACACATACTTCTACGCTTCTGTTACACACACTAAAGTGAACGTGCATGTGTGTGTGTGACAGACTCGAGGTTGACGAGTCGTTTGTGGTCTGTGGAGCAGAGTGTTTCCAACATGAGCCAATCACTGAGCAGTGTCGAGAAACTCACCGCAGGTAATTTTGCGCAATCACGCTAGGTCGCACCGTACCGCACGATGCTGCGTTGTTGTCACGCGGTACCATGCCACGTTTCGTTGCGCCGCGCGTGTCACACCTTGTCACGGTGCACTCATGTCGCAGACGCCGCCAAAGATGTGGAGCGACTCAAGTTCGGGGTGGCGAGCGCCAAAGACGAGCTGCGCTCAAGTGAGATTTTGTTATGTTATAACCGTGTCGTGTTGCACAATGCCGAGCTGTGTCGTACCGCGTCGTTGTGGTCATGTTAAACGCCGCCATGTTGTGTTGTCCAATGCCACGTAGCTTCCGAGGCCTTGAAGCAGCTCGCCACTTTGGACACCATCAGCAGAGTGGTGGCTTCCCTCCAATGTTCCGTTGAACGCATCATCAACAATGGTACACTACGCACACAAACACACACAAACCCACACAGAGTGGACATTTGAGGGCTTGTGGTTTAAAGGGTCGAGATCGGTAGGCTCCGGCTGCTGTCCTCTGGACTGGCAGAGCTTTGGCTCCAACTGTTACTTCTTCAGTCGGTCGCTGCTGTCCTGGCACAACGCCCGCGACTGGTGCAACGGGCACGAGTCGCACTTGGCCATCATCCTGACGGACGAGGAGTGGGACTTTCTGAAGCGGGAGTCGCTGGGAGCCTTCTTCTGGGTGGGCCTGAGCGACGAGAGGACGGGATCGTGGGAGTGGGTCAACCGGACGCCTTATGTCATGAACCGCAGGTGGGCGGCGCCCGTCCTCACGTCTCCATCTTCATCCTGTGGCACACTCGGTTTATTGGGGTGAAAGGAAGCACCGAGAGCCGATGCGTTGTCCGCGAATGTTAACTGAAACCCGTAGATTAGCGTGACAATGACCTGAAAACGTCAACAAAATCCTGCAGACTATATAGCACTCGTGCATCAAGCGTGTGCACGCCAAGAAGTGTGCGGAAAGCGTGCGGACCAACATTTTATCACGTTGGACTCGGGCGTGAATGTAGACACACCTCTGATCGTGCGTACACACAAAACTTTGTGGTAGAACTGCGAAAGTACAAATAGAACACAATAAGAGGGTCACACAATGAAACAATCGAAAAGCACGAGTGGTGAAAAGTCGGGTTGTTGCTTCATTGTGCCGCTCCAGTTAAAGATAATTCTCATCTTTTGGCATTGAGTTTGAGGTCAAAAAATGTCTTTTTTTTATTCACGAGATTGCTCTTTTCTCTGTTCCGACAGAATTAACAGCAGCAATTATAGCTTCTCCCACACCATTGTTTCCCCTTTTGTTGGTATTGCCTGCATGAACCGTTCCAAATAGTATTTTCTGGTTTGTGCTGCAACCGTATATGGTCAATTGAGGCGTTTTTCAATGCAAATGAGGCCAAATGTGCACAAACGTGGCAGTTTAGAACAGGTGGGACTTATCAACACACACGACTTACTTGTGTTCGTACAAAACGTGTCCGCGCCTTTGTTGAATACGAATTTTCTTTTGTACTTACAAAAGATCACGAATGAGAATATTTTCAAAATTGGTAAAATTGACCTGTCGTTCGTTTGGCTCAGGCACTGGCGGCCCGGGCAGCCCGACAGCTGGACCCACCACGGCCTGGGAGGCGGAGACGAGGACTGCGCTCACGTGCACACGGACGGACGCCTCAACGACCTGCACTGCTCCAGCAGGCTGCGCTTCCTCTGCCAGAAGCACGCCTGACCACGCCGGGAAAAAACAAGACAAAGAAACGCTTGCGACGACACTTTTTAATGAAAACCAAATAAAGTGCAACAAAGATATTCCTACAGGAAAACGTGTGCAACAGCTTCTGCTTGTAAACATGTTGAAAAGTGCAAAACAGACATCGAAAACGATTTTGTAAACAATCCAACGCCGAACGTTGCAGACAGTGAGGTAGACGTCGTAACTGCAATTCAACCGCGCAGCTCAATGTCAAAAACGTGACAAAACAAACTTGGGAGTCCTCAGGTCATCGGGAACGCTCGTCTGATGACCACCTCGTTGGAGTCTCCGCCCAGATGACACACATCCAGCAAACACGCCAACCTACGATTGGCCAGCTGCCTTGCCGTGGCGATGAGGTCACCTGACGGAGGCAGACGGCGACCGTCGTTAACTGCCGAGAGCCAGTTTGCGTGAGTGCGCGAGTGTGTGCGTGCACGCACCTGGCGACGGCGGGGGCGCGTGAGATGAGAAGGCTCCGTGGGACAAGATGGAGGCCCAGGTGTTGCCGTGGGAGCCGGGGCGTGGCAAGAGGGAGGAAGAGGACGACTGGGGGAGGAAGATGGCGTGGATGCACGTGTCGTCCGACAAAGCTGTGTGGGTCAAAACATCGGGTGTCACGGAGGGGGGGGGGGGGGGGGGGGGGGAGGCACCGTTTCCCAGAAAGGAATGAAGGAAGGAAGAATGTAAGGAGACAAGGAAGAATAGAAGAAAGAAAGGAAAGAAGAGAAGAAAAAGGAAAGAAAGAACGCAGAAAGGGATAAGGAAAGCTGCCACGTGTCCGCGGGGGGCGGCGGGGCGTTACCCTTAAGCCTGAGCGTGTAGTAATTGTCGGAGGCGAAGACGGCGGCACAGGTGAGGCTTCCTCCCATCGTCACGGCAACCGCCTGTTCTTTCTTACAGGCGGGGTTGTAGCGCATGGCCAGCGTCTCCACGGCGACGTGCGGGAAATGCGGCGGGGAAGGGCTGCTGGTGGAATAAGAAGTGTCGCCCTGCTCATCCTCTTCCTCCTCCTCCTCCTCTTCGTCGTCGTCGTCGGTGTTATGGAGGAACTCCATGGAAGCCTCGAAAAGAAGATCTGGACAAGGTGACACTTTAGTGCACACACGTTAGCGAGGTCACGTTGATGTCGTTGTTGCCGTACTCCGCCATGTTGTCTTTTTGTACCGCGACGTGTTGTGTTGTCGCGAGGAATGTGTTGCGTGGCATCACGCCATGTTGTGTTGGCTCATACCGTCACGCCACGTCATGTTGGACGTACACACGGACACACCTGTCTCGTTGCTGCCTTTGGGTTGGACGGTCGCTCGAGGACGTCTTCG
This sequence comes from Phyllopteryx taeniolatus, assembly GCF_024500385.1. Classification (NCBI taxonomy): domain Eukaryota; kingdom Metazoa; phylum Chordata; class Actinopteri; order Syngnathiformes; family Syngnathidae; genus Phyllopteryx; species Phyllopteryx taeniolatus. The sequence goes on along the minus strand of NC_084524.1, from coordinate 2,004,562 downwards.
GAGACAAAAGGGACAAGGTCATCGATCCGACCGATCGGAGCGATGCATTTCTAATGAGCGGGCGTGGCCAGTTCTCACCCTTTTGCCGGCGTGTCCGAGTGCAGCAGCAGCTTCCTCTTACACGGCCTGTCGTGCGCAAACACAAGCTCGCATGAACGGGGCAGATTTCAAAGGGGAAACCGAGGCCGGAAATGCCGTGACCTGCCGCTGCTGGTGGATGTCAGCGGGCGGGCCGTCCGCTGACTGGCAGTCGGCGACGGCGTAACCCGGCAGGAGGAGGAGGGCGAGGGGGAGGAGGAGGAGGAGGAGGAGGACAGAGACGAAGATGCGTCTCGCCAAAAGATGCAACTCCCCTCCTAAAGCATTTCGCGAACAAATTATGATCTCACGACAGTATTATTATCCATAAACAATCAATCGGTCAAATTATTGGGATATGTGATTGTGTGTGTACCTCTCCTCGGCTACAGTATGCAACCATGGTAACGGTGGCCTCGATACAGAAGGTGCGTCGCTCCCTGTAACAAAGTTTCTTCATCTCCCGCAGAAGCACAGTCCCCCGGAGGAAACCGGGCTCCCCTGAAAGAAAGAAAGGACGGAAGCCAGCAAGGAAGGAATTAAGAAAAGGGAGGAACGAAAGGACAGAAGGAAGGAGGAAATGGATAGACGAAGGAAAGAAGAAAGAAAAAGAAAGGTAGGAAAGAATGAGGAAAGGCAAGATGAGAGGAGGGGGGAAAGGAAGGAAGAAAAGAAGGGAAAGATATTACAAATACAACAGAGAAAGAAAGAAGGAAGTGAGGAAAAAAGAAAGGACGGAATGGGGGAAGAAAGGGGAGGAAGAAAGAGGAAGAAATAAAGAATAAAACAAAGTTAAAAGGAGTGGAAAGGAAGGAATGAAAGTAAAGGAGGTAAGAAATAATGAAGGAAGGAATTTAGGAAGAGGGACACAGGGTGAGAGGCCGCTGAATTTCCTTTCCAAGCACGCCGGTGACGGTCCGCTGACCTCGACTGTCTCTCATGTACGTTTCCAAGGAGACGGGAGGGGGCGGGTAGACGAAGTACCCGCCAATCAGAGCCGCGCGCTTCATCCGCTTGTCGTCCTGCCGCCGCAGCCAGTCGAGGAACTGCTGCACCGCCGGCAGCTGGCCGTAACCTCTGTGCCCGCCTGTCAATCGAGCCCGCCGTCGATGATGATGGTGATGATGAAGTCACAAAAAGAGCTGGTACCTGTGAGCTGTAGCATTGTGTGCGGCGTGTTGGTCAGGTACAAGACTCCCGCCGCCGTCTGGACCACCTTCAGACGAGAACACACCACCACCATTACTGCGCACGCACACACACACACACACACACACACACACACACGCCGCTTGTCAGCGTGACTTCTCGCTTCCTTCGCCTCCATCTTTCGTTCCTTCCTTCATCTCACATGGGTGGAGCCTGCGGTGAGTCTGCGGCTGAGAGGTGGCGAAAAGCTGGATCCAGATTGGACGAGAGCAGCGCCCGTCCTGCAAACGCAGCCAGCGATACTCCAAGAGCTCTGACCCTGCGCACACGCAAACACACGCACGTGGACGCGCGGGTTCAGTAAGTGCGTCCGCATCCCCGTCACCATGGCGATGCTCCTCACCCTTTCTCAGCCGCTCGGAGCGCCCCGCGAAGACCAGCAAGCCGATGACGTCGCAGACGGCGCCGTGAGCGCGAGCCGAAAGTTGCTCACTGTGACAAGAAGCCGGTCAAGGGCGCTCGCCGAAGACGCGGTGCCCATGGAATTTTTTTTAAAATTTGGGAAAAGAAAAGTTTAGTAGCAGGAAAATTATCTTGTGGGCAAAACTCTTGAACAATGTCATTGCTACTTGCAATTTCCCAAAAAACAAGGGGTGTAGTCCATTACAATTGTTAAATGTCCATATTTGTTTTTGGAAAGAGGAGATCTGACTTGAAGCCGCCTACCTGCCGCAGAAGTCGTAGGCGCTCGCGGGCGGCGGCAGGCGGGCGGGCGCCACCGACGCCTCCGGGAGCAGAGAGATGCGAGCGGCGAGATTCTGGCTGTTCGCGCTGATCTCTGTGCGCCCAGGAAAAAAAGGGATGGGAGAGGGAGGAAAGAAGGAACGAAGGAAGGAAGGAAGGAAGAAGAATAGGAAGGAAGGAAGGAAAGAAGGAAGGGGGAAGGAGGAAGAAAGGAAGGAAGAAGGAAAGAAGAATAGGAACGAAGGAAGGAAGGCAGGAAGGAAGAAGGAAAGAAGGAAAGGAAGGAAGGAAGGAAGGAAGGAAGGAAGGAAGGAGGAAGGAAGGAAGGAAGAAGGAAGGAAGGAAGGAAGGAAGGAAGGAACGAAGGAAGGAAGGAAGGAAGGAAGAAGGAAAGAAGAATAGGAAGGAAGGAAGGAAGGCAGGAAGGAAGGAAGGAAGGAAGGAAGGAAGGAAGGAAGGAAGGAAGGAAGGAAGGAAGGAAGGAAGGAAGGAAGAAGGAAGAAGGAAGGAAGGAAGGAAGGAAGGAAGGAAGGAAGGAAGGAAGGAAGGAAGGAAGGAAGGAAGGAAGGAAGGAAAGAAGAATAGGAAGGAAGGAATCAAGAAGCAAGGAAAGAATGGACAAAAGAAAGGAAGGATGAAAGAAAGCCAGGAGAGAAAGTCAGGAAGGAAAGAGAAAAAACAAAGGAATGAGATAAGGAAAGAGGGAAGAAAGGAAGAAAATAAGAAAAGATGGAAGGAAGCAAGTACCGATGTCGTCGCCCTCGGACATGTAGCGCCGCTTGACCCGGAAGTGGCTCAGGCTGATGACGTCACCGGGCTTGAGAACGCAGAACCAGTTGACACACAGGCCGTTCCACATCACCACCGACACGCTTCCCGTGCGGTCGCACGCCTCCAACAGCCCCTGCCGAGCGAGCGCATGCGAGCGTGCGTGCGTGCGTAAGACGCCGCGTCCGCTTTCCTCGATGGCGACGCCTTCACCCACCTGATAAGGACACTTGGAGTTCCTATCTGCTTTCCCATAATAAGTCAGTTTTGACTTCGCCGTGATGCGCAGGATCAGCCGGTGCAGGATGCTGCCCCGGACCCAAACTTTGCGCCCTATAAATCCCTCGCGGAGGCCTTTGATGGTCACGGACGGGTGGTAAACTGCGGCCGCACCATCAGAGAGAGAAAGAAATAAAGTATGTAAATGTGTCCGGTGCGCGTGCGCCACCCACCTTTCCCGTCGTGCTCGCTCATGGGAGGCGGCGTCTGCTTCCAGGCGTCTCCGTGGAAGTCCACTTTATTCCACAGTGGCAGAAAGAACGCTCGACTGGCCAGCAGAGGACCTGTAGCGCACGCACGTTCACCAATGGCGCGCGAGCGTAGGGGCGCGGCTTAGCTCATTCACCTGACACATCGGGCGAGCCGCTCCAGGGCAGCGAGTCCCAATCCGAGTCCCGGCTCTCGTCGTCGCCCGCGGCCACGCTCATCTCCACGTTGACCAAGATGAAGCTGCACACAAGAAGGACGACATGCGACACTTTGGCCTGTTTTACTGCCCCCCCCCCCCCCCATCTGCTAGCTATTTTGTAATTAAGGGATATATAAACTTCTCCTGGAAATTTGACTGGAAATCTTCCACCCATTTGCAACCCTCGCGGCTACCTTTGGTCCTCAGTGCGGTCCGCCAAGCCCACCATGGCGGGGGCCAGGGTGGCGGTCCGCAAGGCCGCGCCCAACCGCAGGACGTGCCTCTCCACCAGCACGTTGAGCCCGGGATCCAGGGTGACGCGCAGGCGGCAGTCGCGGTCGCTCAGTGTGACGTCGTACAGGTCGTCGCCTGGACACGGAAGCGGCCCGGGTCAGAGGTGAACGGGAGGACCCCGGAGAGGGCGGCGCACTCACCGCTGAAGACGGTGTGCGGGAAGTAGATGGAGGAGCCCAGGTCTCTGGTGTAGCGCAACACGTCCAACACGTAGAGCGTCTCCCTGCAGACCACCTGGGACCGCTGAAGACACAACTTGATTTGAGATTTTACGTTACCGGCTTGCTCAAGGACCTTCCATCGCTCTCCCACTTCTTTACCCGTCATCATAATCCATCCATCCTCCACGGCGCTTGTCCTTAGCCCAGGCGTGGGCGACTGGCGGCCCGCGCCCATAATCTCGCTGGCCCCTTGATTAACACCCCCTCAACATTGTTTTTCCTCTGTGGCCCTGGTAGCGCTGCCGAAAAATTGCGGCCCCCTCCCTCGTTTAGGTCTCGCCGATCCACTCCAATAAACGCCGTACCCCAAATAATCGACTTCTAATACTTAGAATAATCTAGATGGCCCTTTCCGCTAAGGAAAAATGTACCAGTCAGTGTCATACACAAAGCGGAAATAGTGTAAATAAAGACCACCTCTCAAAATAAACGCCTTGCCTTAAACACCAGCTACTCTCTGCAGTTTAGTCAAACTGGCAACATATAGCTAAGCTCATTTTTGCTGTAGTTGCTTCAAACAACAATAAACGACATGCTTTGTGTACTTTTATGCTTTTAAAAAAAAAAAATAACACAAAATGGTACCGATATCCGCTGAGTATTAATCCTCGTGTAATGTTTCGAAACTAACGTTAAAGTTGCACATCCTTCTCTCTTTTCTTTTCAGAAGACACACACGCACGCACGCGCACGCACGCACGCGTGCACACGCACACACACACGCGCGGGCACGCACACATGCAAACGTCACATGAAGACACGAAGGGCTTGGTTTTCGTTCTTATTGAAGATATGTGACATGTCAGGACCTGATTTGGCGCGGTTCTGGACCGCCTCAGAGTTCGGCGTAAGACGCAGTCGGTTGCCGCCATGCTGCAAAAAACACGGTTTTTTTTTTTCTTTTGGCAAAAGCCACAGGCTGCGCATGCGTGGTTGGGCGTCGACGGAAACCTTTGCGGGACAAAAATTATTGAGGGCTAATACATTAAACCGCAAGGTGACGCTTCAAGGTCAAATTTGGAAAAGTATTTCATGTTAGTTAATGCAGCAGAATGGAACAGGACCAGAGAGAGCCAATCACAAGTCTCGGCTTCACAACAACTACACACTATCTCCCAGTCATGTAATAGATTACAATTACGTTTTATAATGACATCATCTCAATACATGTAGTTACCCCCAACACTGTGACTGCATATATGTAACACCCTGGTGCAAATTTGTGACAAGGCCAAAGCCCTTACTCTTAGGAAAGTAGTCATTGGCGTCAAGGAAGTACGTTGACATGATACCAACCTTGTCCAAATACTCGCGCTTCAGCCTCTCAGCACGAAATATTGCCATATGTCAGCAGTCCGCCGTGAAAGCAGACCGATTGTCTTCGTCATCAAAATAAGACATTTGCTTTTTACTTTTTTAAAGCAATGATCACCAAGTTTGCCTATTTGCTGACATGTTCAGGACCAAACCGCTCCCTCAATTGTAATCAGTTCATTTGGAATAATGTTCTGTTTTTCAATCAAGGGATAGAAACGAAAAATGTTTTGTTTCTATCCAATTTATTGACAAATCAAAAAAATTATAGACAGATTAATGGAATAGTAAAATAATCATTGAAGCCCTACAAATGACCTTTAATTGTGTTATCATAAATAATTACTGATATTCATCGATGGTAAGACACTGATCATGTTCATTATTTCTCACAATAAGTATCACCAATGATTTAACAAGGCAGGAAACGTAAAAATAAATATGCAACACTTGATATATTTTACATATTCAAATGATCACTTCGAGAGAATTCCTTGGAAATCACAATGCCCGGTCACTCGTGAGCTATTTTTACAATAGGTGTGGTGACATGGTCCTTGGGGACTGCCTGTTGCCCGCGGGCTCCACGTTGGCGACCCCTGACGTGACGGATCTCGACTGATGAACCGAGTTTAGCCTGGGTTGTTAGCGGAAGTTACGGGGTTGTCGCCGCATGTACGTGGAAACTTGAAAATGCGGTCTTCCAGAAGGAGGCTTGAAAAATCCCTCGGTCGCAAAGGCCGCGTTCAAGTGCGCGCAAAGTGCTGCGAGTCTCTGAACTCCAGGAAGAGGCTGAAGAGCAGGTGCAGCGCTTGGATGCGGCTGCAGTACACGGGGACGTCCAGCAGGGCGCACACGACGTCGCAGTACCGCGACAAGCTGCAGTGGAGGCGGGCGGGGGGCAAGCGCACGCGGCCCAGAGTCTCCTCCACCTCCGGCGGCCACTCCTGCATGAGGGCGTCGATGTCGGGCATGGCGCGCGCGTACTGCACGCTGGCCGCCGCCTTGGAGCGGTGCAGGGCGCCGATGCTCTCCACCCAGCTGTCCACGGCGCGGGGGTTGGACTGAGGACTGGACACGCTGGTCACCTTCAGCTGGGAGACACACGTCAATCAATATTTATGTAATAACACGATTTTTAGGGGCAATCCCAATTGTTCCCCTAAACGGCTCAAAGAATTGGGACGACACGTCAACACCTACTTTCTGCTGGCTGGGTCGTAGGCAGACATGACAGTTGTTTACATTTGCAAGATGCCTTCTTCTTGTGTTAAATGAATGTTGCAATTATTATTAATTGCTTTTTTCAAATTTAAACGTGTCTTTTTGTCCAGTTTCCAAAGGTGACTGGCATTTTAAAACGGTTTCTAATTAATGTTTCCTACCACGTGACAGGGTGCATGCATTTACATATTTCTTCCTTGTCTACTCTAAAACACATTTGTATAGAATAAACATTTTGACAAACTAACTTTATGGCCTAATGTCAGCCAATAAATAAAAACAACCGTCACAAAACAGAATAGAAAAGAAAAGAACTTTGTCACTGTCACAGGAACAACGAATATCAGTTCAGCATCTCACAATTTGCAGGGATAAGCCCTTCAGCTTACCTCGCCGGTGGCGTGCTGCTTGGTCTCCTCGGACAACCAGAGCGACAGGAGCGTAGGGTCCGACTGCTTGACGCTGGGCTCGTCCAGAACCAGAAGGCCCAGCCCGTCCGCTTCGCCGTCCGGCCTCGGCACCTGCGCGCCGCCCAAGAGAAGACTGGTGATCTTTGACTTGGGCACGAGCGGAGCAGGAAGAAGGAACCTACCTTGAGGAAGGCGTCGATGTCGCCCACGGCCGGAATGAAGTCCGGGATGAAGGGTCTTAGGCTGTGTTTTAGCTGGATGGACTGAGGAGAGTACCTTGGGAAGACCCAACGCACACAATCAGTCAGTCAGTCCGTCTACCAGACAGCCAGAGTCAGTCGGTCAGTCAGTCAATGTCAAAAAGCATCAGTGTCAGTTAGTAAACAGCGTCAGTCAATGCCATCATTAGCCAGTCTCAGTAAGTCAGACATTGTGAGTCAGTGTCAGTCAGCCAAAGTTGTCTCCGTCAGTCAGTCGGTCAGCGGCATCGCCGCCACACAGACGTCGCTCCAAACTCACCGCACGATGTACTGGAATAACTCTTTGATCTCTGCGCTGACGGGCAGGATGGCGTAGTCGGCCGGGTCGTACGCGCCCTCCGGAGCCTCGCTGGTCTCGTCGTCCTCGTCCTCGTCCTCCGATTCCCCCGACTCTTCTTCCTCGTCCTCGTCGTCTTCCTCGTTTGGGCTGACGCCGGGCTGCCTGCCGATTGAGCCTTTACCCCTCGGAGGCTCGAGGTCTTTGTCCATCTCGTCACTGCTGCTGTGGTCGGACATGTGGCTACGCCCCATCCTGTTCCTCCCGCGCTCGGCCTAAAAGGCACAAATGGTGACGGCCGCCCCTGACCCTCGCCCCACGTGAGGAATAAGGAGGCATGAGGATGGAGACCCTCGTTACCTGGCCGCGGACGCTCGCCTCCTCTGCCGAGTCGCTCACTTCCACGCTCTCGTCGTATGGTTGGTTCTTCACAAGTCGACGGTCGGCTCGCTCCATGATCAACTACACAAACACAAGTTACTTATTAACCTACTGATTATTGTAATATTTTAGCATCGTATCGCTTATGTTGTTCTCAATTCCCTTCCCTGAATAAATAAAGGTTAAATAAATGTTTCATTCACACACACACACACACAACCCTAACTTAAATTTAACACGGCAGCATAGTCTAAATGCTAAATTGAACTTGTTAAATTCCTTTTATTATTTAACGTGTGTCATCATTGCATAGCTTACATGCTAACGTTAGCCACCTAGCACCAGTGAAAAATGGGCTTCTTGTAGGCAAGGCGAAAGATTTTTCGCGACGGTTTCCAATGTTGTCCTAAAGCGCTGTTTCCTGTCACATAAATGTAGAAAACAAGCTTTTTTGTTTAAAAAAAAAAAGTGTAATTTACTGTCTAGTTTCGCTCAGGTGAGGCACAAAAGCACAACGACGAACGCTTTGGTAGCCTAGCAACCGCAGACGCCATGTTGTATTCTTCTTCTTCTGCTTCTTCTTCTTCTGCTTCTTCTTCTTCTTCTTCTTCTTCTTCTTCTTCTTCTTCTTCTTCTTCTTCTTCTCCTTCTTCTTCTTCTCCTTCTTCTCCTTCTTCCCCTTCTTCTCCTTCTTCATCGCCAAAGCCGCTCGTTGCAAGCGCACTCCACTGCCACCGTGTGGACTGGTGCGCCAGCGAGTTAAATAAGCTTTCTGTCAACGAGAAAATGTGCCAGCATCATATCAAAAGTCACCAAAGTTAAAAGTTACACCTTATTAATTAATTGTACACAAAAGTGCATTTCAAGGCGGTGTTTTAGCCCCTCCGGGGCACTAGAGGGCAACTTGGGCCCGGAAAGGGTGTCGTGATTGGTCGTTGTGGCGGCGGGACCGTTTCGTGTGAGCTGGTCTCCTTGTTTTCGTCCGGCAACGTTTTCAGGTAAATTGTACAACAAAATCAACAACAAAAATATCGACATGGACTCGTCAACAAAGTTTTGTTTAATACGCTCCAAATTCGTAGTCATTAGCGGAGTGCGGCTAACTAGCGGCGCTTAAGCTAAAGGAGGGCTAACGGCGAGGGAGCCCTAGCTGTTAGCCGCTAATGTAAAGTTACTATTCCAGCAATCTGCTATACCACACAGCTGATTTTACTATTTATTTTCTATATTTTTGCCAGTACAGTATATAATGAGCAAAAAGCATCCACGCAAATGTTTATGTGGCGGCTACTATGTCAGTATGTATTAGGAATACTAACAGGAGGATACAGACGCTCATTTGACCTTTTGCCATCAGTTGCAAGCGCAATTAATTGTTCTGTCTGTCATTATAGGACACTGGCATAGGCATTATTGTAGCGAGATGGTGTGTTTATTACTAAATGCTGCAAATTGTGGGATGTCGAAGTGATTTTCATTGTTTCTGTGTCAGTGACATTTCAGTTCTATTCTGCAAACATTGCTGATATAGCAAGGTATTTTTGTCACTATGGAAGAATCACAATAGCACCTCCCAAATGCAAAGCTCTGGGATATTTGTTCTCTTTTTTACTAACAGTCCCTTGGCGGAGGCCAGTGGGTCAGTCCCGAGAGGCTCAGTATATGTGTATTTGTGTGCAGACCAATGGGTGACAGTGATGATGAGTTCGACAGGAGGCGGCGCGACAAGTTCCGAAGGGAGCGGAGCGACATGGAGCGATCCCGAGAGCGAGAAGAGAGGCGACGCGACGACTGGCCCGACAGGTGGAACCGTCATTGAAAAAAATATTTTTCCGACGGAGTAGTTGTTGGGCATATACAAACAATTCAACACAATACATGTTGTGAAAACAAAGGACAGAAAACTCAAAAAGTGAAAACACACACACACAAAAAACACACATATAGAAGGCAGCAGTAGAGTTTGTCCTTTGATACTAATGTACTTGTTCAATAGGAAGTAGGAAGAAGTAAAAAACGTATGCGGTCCTACCCATAGCGCAATCCAGAGATCCTGAGTTCGGATCTCCACTCGACCCTTAAAGAGGGTAGAAAATGTCTGGACGGCTCGCGTGATGAGTGTACGTGTGCACATTCAGGGACTGGGAACGCGGCAGAGAGAGAAGACGGGACTACGACCGTGGTCGCAGGGAGAGGTTTTCGCCGCCGAGACACATGAGCCCTCAGCACAAGCGCATGAGGAGAGACTGGTGAGCGGCGGCCGCGTATGGCTCGCGTCAACCTCCACGCGCCGCAGCTCAACGTGTCCTGGTTTCGCCAGGGACGACCACCGGGGCGAGCCATACCGCTTTGAGCAGCCCTTTGGAGGAGGCGGCGGCGCTTTGTTCCCAAGGGTGGGGCCTCAAGGCTGGCCCCCCGACATCCCGCAATTGCCCATCCATCACGGAGCTCACCCGCTGCAGGGCAGGTGCGACCACGTGCTTCCACGGGCACACGTGCGCGTGCTTGGCGGCGCGTTAGACGCACTTTTATCTTTCCTCAGGTTGGCGATGGTGGATCCTGACTTGCCGCCCCCCGGACCTCCAACCATGAGAAGCTTCAAGGTGAGTGAAGCAAGCGGTCAGGGTGTCACGGGGAAAAAAAATGGCTTGGAATACAAATTTGTCCTGACAAATAAACAAATAACAACAATAACCCAGCCCTTAGCTCTTGCGTGTGTCGCGCAGGACTTCCTGCTGAACACGGAGGACAGCGTGGACGAGACGGAGGCGGTCAAGCGCTACAATCAGTACAAAGTGGACTTCCGGCGCCAGCAGCTGCAGGACTTCTTCGTCCAGCACAAAGAGCAGGAGTGGTTCCGCTCCAAGTACCACCCCGACGACATCGCGGCCAGGAAGGCGGAGTCCCTGGCCGCGCTCAAACGCCGTCTGGGTGTGTTCCTCTTCCTGTGGGACAACAAGTGGCTGGACGGCGTGGCGCTGGACATGGAGCACGCCACCGCCATCATTCAAGTGCTGGATGCAGGTCAGCCGCGGTCCAGGAGGCAGGAGGTTGCGCACGGGTGACTTCTGACCTCGCCTTCTCGTCCGCAGCCGTCATCAAGATGGAGGGTGGCACGGACTTGGACCTGAAGGTGCTGGAGCCCGGCGGGGAGCACGCCGGCGGAGGCGTAGGCGAGTCCGCGGCGGGTCCGAGCAAGGAGCCGGCGGACGGCGAGCTGGGCAGGACCCGAAGTCAGGTGAGAGTGCAGCGTGGGGGTTCTAGTATCTGCTTTTCTTTGTCACAGAAAGCCCCTCTATATCGTGGAACATTTCCTCGCGATAAACAGGGAATCGCTGTTGAACTCAATGACGATTTCACACCTCAGAAGGATGAGGACAGCAAGCAGAATGGGGAAGACGAGGAGGAGGAGGAGGAAGAGGACAAGGAGGAGGAGCAGAAGGAGGAAGAGGAGGCCAAGAAAAGCAGGAAGAGGAAGCGCAGCATGTCGGCTGACAGTGGCGAAGGCTCGGCCTCCGACTCCTCGCACTCTGACGGCGAGAAGGAAGAGAAGGCGCCGGCGTCGCCGGTGAGGCCTCGGCCGCTGCACCTCACCACCTCGCTTTTCATCAGGAGCGTCCCGCCCGACGCGTCCAAAGAGGAGATCGCCGCAGTGAGTGCCCACCGCCCCCGCTGCCGATCGGCATCTTCCGCTGCCCCTGAATGCGCACTCGAGCCCTCTGTGTTTGCAGCTGTGTCGCAGGTACTCGGGCTTCCTACGGGTGGCGCTGTCAGACCCTCAGCCAGAGAGGAGGTGAGTAGAAAGTGTGCGATGGTAAAAAGCGTGACCGGCGACTGCGCATCACAATACAGATGTGCGCCAGGTTCTTTCGGCGGTGCTGGCTGACGTTCGACCGTGGCGTCAACATCAAGGAGACATGCTGGAACCTGCAGAATATTCGGGTAACCGTCGTCACCCGCCCGCGCCCTCGCCGCCGTCTGCTACCGTCTTCTTCCAACTCGTCTCATCTTCTCCGGCCCCTCGCAGCTCCGAGACTGCGAGCTTTCCCCGGTGGTCAACCGCGATTTGTGCCGTCGCGTCCGCAGCGTCAACGGGCTGACTCAGCACAAGCCCGTGGCGAGGAACGACGTCCGCCTGGCCGCCAGGCTGGTGCACACGCTGGACCAGAGGGCGGAGCTGTGGCAGGAACAGGTGCCGCTTCCCGTTGCCCCGCCTCCACCCCTCGGCACTTTCTGTTTGGCTCCGAACCCACGTGCGAATGCACCGCTGCAGACGGAGACCAACCCCGTCCTGAAGAACATCACGGATTACCTCATCGAGGAGGTGAGCGCCGAAGAGGAGGAGCTGACGGGCGGCGAGGCCGGCGACGCCAAAGACGCGGTGTCCTCGGATGTTACCGTGGAGACTGATAAGACGTTGTTGAAGGTGGGACCAGCTGTTTGTGTGTGTGCTGTCTTCATGCGGTGTTGCAGTGCGTGTTTGTTTGTGTGCAGGTGCTGGACACGCTGCTGCTCTACTTGCGTGTGGTCCACTCGCTGGACTACTACAACTTCTGCCAGTATCCCGCTGAGGACCACATGCCTCATCGCTGCGGACTGATACATGTGCGGGGACCCCTGCCCGTGGCCAAGATCACAGCGGCTGAAGGTATACCACACACGCGCACGCGCGCCCGCGCGGTCGAGCCCGCCGTGACGTACTTTGCTGTGGTCGCCCAGTGGGTGAACACCTGAAGATGTGTGAGGAGCGTCTGGCTCCTCTGCTGAGTCCGCCCGAAGTGGTGAGTGCAGACGACGCCGCGCGCCTGGGGAAGAAAGACCCGGAACAGGAAGTGAGACTTTCCGCTGCCGCTATCACGTAGTCTCGTGGGTCAGTATTGACGGCATTCGTTTGGCAGGTGGAGAAGTTCCTGGCGGCCAACACTCAGGAGCTCAGCAAAGACAAGTGGCTGTGTCCTCTGAGCGGCAAGAAGTTTAAGGCTCCGGAGTTTGTGCGTAAACACATCCTCAACAAACACGGCGAGAAGGTGGATGCCGTCAGACAGGAAGTGGACTACTTCAACAACTACCTGTTGGACGCCAAGAGACCGGTGTTGCCCGAGAACAAGCCCCCGCCGCCTCCGGCTCAAGGTAAGCTCGAAAAGAGACGTCCCGACAAAAGGTACGAGCCGGCTCGTTCCCAGAACGAGCTCCCTCCGCCCACATGTCAAGGAAAGGTCAACCCTCAGACACCTGGTCCCCTGACCCCGCGTTTGCGTTCCTGCCTCTAGCCCCCCCCACCAGCTTTCCCACAGTGTCACCTCAACCGCAAAGCCTTCTGGGATACCCGCCCGGCATCAGGCCTCTGCTGCCCGCCTTCCCCGGAACTCCCCATTTCCCCGCCAACCAGTTCGGGGCCGGCCGCGGTCACTATGACAACTTCAGGGGCAACTTAGGCTTCCCGGGGAAACAGCCAAACAACAGGTGAGGAAACACGATGACGGTCAACACCGCCCATGTTGGCGTGTAATTCTGTGTTCGTGTGTGCGCAGGGGTATGCGAGGAGACCCCCGCTCCATCATAGAGTACAGAGACCTGGACGCTCCGGACGACCTGGACTTCTTTTAAACCGGCAGCTTTCTTCCCCAGGATTCCCTCTCAGTTTCTGTGCGTGTGCGTGTGTGTGTTCCTTCCAGCTGGACCAAGATTACTTTTTAAAAAGCCATGATGTCATATTAAAGAAAACAAAAAAAACACACCTTCCTCTTTGAATTCAGTGAACTAGTTTTGCTCGTTTTAAACCCAGTTGGAAAATACAAGCCCATCCCCGGAATTAAATCCAACTTCGACTTTTTTTTTTCACCAAACGTCCGATTGTTCACCCGCTAATCGGAAACGTGAGCTGCGTTTAGACTAGTGTGAGACAGGTTACTTTTAGCCCTCTCTTGATCACCCCCAGTGCTTTGCTGCTGCTTTTCTTTTTTAAGGATGTTTTTTTTAGGTGTGCTTTCCTTGTCATGTAGCTTTATCATTGACTGTAAATTCTTGCTTCAATTCATTAACTGCTATGAATTTTTAATAAACTCATTCTGTAAATGTGATGACTGTCAACTAAATTTAGTGATATTCAAAGTACAGCGAACCCTCGTTTATCGTGGGAGTTAGGTTCCAGGGCTGGGCGCGATAAGCGAATTTCCGTCAAGTAGAGACACTATATTGGGTTAATTATTTAACGTGTATTTTGATCTTACGTGTATTTTATTGCACACTACATAGCAGTAACAATGAAAATTAAATAAAAAAATAAAGATGGGTACTGTACTGTAAATAATGTCCATATGTATAAATTAAAAACCCTGCAAAGTCGTGAATCCATTCCCACAATCAGCAAACCAGTTCTCAAACTTGTTTTTATTGAACTCAGTAATTTGCGTACCAAACTTTGAGAATCACTGCAATAACCCATTCCACTTGTAGCACTGACTGGACTCCCTCAGGTTTGCCACCCAGGAAGTTGACAGAAGTGTTGTTTTTTTTTTTTTTTTTTTTTTTTATGTCACTGAATTTTCTGTTCGTGACACAGACTTGAAAGGGATTTTATTCTGAAATAATACATAATCAATTCCCGGAGAATCCTAGGATCGTTTAGTAATTTGCAGAACGGTAGAAATTAGAGAGTCATCCTTAAAAACCTGTGGCATACAATCATCCTGGTTGCTGACTTTTATTTTTTATTTTGAAAGCGGCGCTTTCCCGTCATGCTTCCCGTTTAAAGCGGAAGTCGGCCGAACCGCAGTGTCATATGACAAGGGCAGCAGCCGATTCACCACTCTGTTCCTAGGTGGTCAGGCGCAGCGGATGATCACAATAAAGTAGTCCCCCACCAAATAACACACATAGACACACTCCCACTCGATTTGGGGCTATGGCGCCTTTTAGGAAAGAAACAGTTGCTGTAATATACCGACCCAATTGCCATCATACGTCGATGTGGTTTATACGTGGTTGTAGCCCTCTTACGTCACGTTGTTATTGTATATCCCTCCGCGCGCCATAGCTAGCCACTTTAGCATCGTTTGTTGTTGTCGTGGTTGGTTTGTCAGCGATTTTCTCCCCCCGAACCCGGAACGAGCGACCGACTGACTCGCCGTCCGTCATCTCTCGTAACGATGAAGTTCCAATACAAAGAGGAGCATCCCTTTGAGAAAAGGCGGTCCGAAGGCGAGAAGATTCGGAAGAAGTATCCGGATAGGGTTCCCGTAAGTAGTGTGCTAACGTTAGCGGCTAACTAGGAGGCTGGCTTTCGTGAGCTAGTTCCCCACGGCGCTCCCTCGGCCCAATGTGTGCGTGTATGTGCTGTCTTTCTACAAATGTGGTGAAAATGCAGCCAAATGTCGCATTCATTGAGCAGCAACAGGCCGAGCTAGCTTTCCGTTCAACGTCGTAGTATATATATATATATGTTCATGTATATATATTTTAAAAAAAAACTTCCGCGTTTTGAGAGCGACACCGCTAATAATCAATAAGTTAGCTCACCTAATAATTGCTCAGTTGGTTTGTTGTCAAAATGAAAATATGTAAAATAAACCAATACAGGGAAATAAGACTTATATTCATGACAAATAAAAATAGTAGATATTTTACAAATGTTTTTCAAAAATGTTTACTTATTAATTTTATTTAACTTATTTTGTCTTTGCAAAATGAATTTAATACCCCAAACATTTAACAAATAAAACAAAGTTTTCAATTTTAAAAACGTTTTTACTTTTTTTATTAAATAATTGGTTCATTAATTGTAAATGAAAACAGTATTTTCTCATTAAAGAAATTATGAGACATGCTTTTAAAGTAACATTTGTTTTCATTTTATTCTGAATTAAATCAAATGCATTTTATTTTTTTTAAATAAACTGTTACATATTTGAAAACCATTTTTTACTTGATTGAGAATTGTAAATGAAAAGCTAAATTATTATTTTTTTACATACTTTGACAACTGTTTTATTAACTAAAGGGGTAGATATTAAATTATAAATAAACGTGGTTTAAAATAAATTACATCTAGTTTAAAAAAAAAACATTTACTAATAAACAGGTAAATATAAATAAAATTAGCATGAGTCTACATACACTAACATTTTTGAAAACATTTTTTTGTATTTTTGATATAATGGGATGAATTATACATTACATTCACTTTAAAAATAGTTTGCCCACCCCTGATGTACAGTATGTCCGTTTTATGATCATTTTATACATTTTAATAGATTAGTTTCACCACGGAGGAACCAAATTATTTTCCCCCTGCATTATTGTGAAGAATCCCGTTCATTGTCATGAATACAGGCACATTCATGATTTCATGAAAATTCATTTTTATAAATGTATATGTATTTTCCAGGTTATTGTGGAGAAAGCTCCCAAAGCCAGAATAGGTGATCTGGACAAGAAGAAGTATCTTGTCCCCTCCGACCTGACAGGTGAATAAACATTTGCTTCTACTTACTGGTAACAAAATGATTTCTGTTGGCGCAATGCAATCCCAAATCAAATGAAGGTGGTTTTGTGTCATTATTCCTCACAATCGCGGCCTCGCGCCACTGATCATTTCTGTTTTATATTCATTTGACAGCTGTGATTTTTATAAAATGTTTAAGAAAAAAGGTTTTTGAGCACATAGGGTAATCTGCTACTGTAAGTATTTAGATTTTTTTTTTTTTTAATTGTACTTTAAAAACAAAAAATGGAGGGCTTGTGGTAAGATCCCTGGATCTGAAAATGTAATTTTCTCTTGTACTTCTGTTTTGTTTTTAAAAATAATTTCACAAAACATTAAGGCGTGTATAATCCCCATTTTTGTCTTCCAAATCCAGTGGGCCAGTTTTATTTCCTCATCCGAAAACGAATCCACTTGCGAGCCGAGGATGCGCTCTTCTTCTTCGTAAACAACGTCATTCCACCCACCTCGGCCACCATGGGACTGTTGTACCAGGTGAGGTCATCGCTCGCGCCGTTCAGGCTTCAAAAACGGCGCTGTGGTTTACGCACGTCTCCCCTTTCTACGTTTTCAGGAGCACCACGAAGAGGATTTTTTCCTCTACATTGCCTACAGCGACGAGAGCGTGTACGGGAGCAGCCGAAGGGAAATGTGATCCCCGCTCTGTGGCTCCCCCGCCTTCCCGCGACGCATACATACATCCATTGGGAATATTTAATCTAGCTCAGCAGCTCGGAGTTCACAGAGCAAAAGGCGTCAGATGCACTTTCACCCGTCCCTATCTCCATCAGTGTCACGTTGTATCTATCGGCCTCCATTTCTTATTTCCCAACTGCTACGGAACGGTTATATTGACTATGATTATTGTGGTTATTGTTAATTTTAGATGGCTTTATTTACTTTATCGTGAAGCTGAGTGCAATTTTTTTTCCTCTTCTTTTTTTTAAGAACTCTCTAGAGCTGCATTACTGGCGCTTTCTCTCCACTCGTGACCATAAAATTATAAAATTTGAGGAAAAAGCTACATGGGTGTCTCTTGTCTTCAATTCTAAGTTCTTATTAAAGAAATATTTTCAAAGAAATTAATCTGCTACCGTATATACATGTCAATTCATATTTTTAAAACAAAATGAAATACAGTAATTTAAGTTTTGTGATGCTTGTATGTAAAATAATTCTTGAAAGAAATAGTTTATGGGGATTGCCACTTTTGAAACGATACTCTATGTATTTGAGAATAAATATAGTAATTGAAATACCTATAAAAATCGAGTATTTTAAGAACTATTTTAGCATGTTTACTACATTTATATTTTTTAATTAGATACCAATGTTAGTACACTCTGTCCATGTTTTTTTTCCCCACAAGTTCTCGCGAGGGAAGTCGTTGTGTGACGAAAACGCCATTACCCACAATGCGTTAGTACACTCAGTCCATGCTTTATTTTCCTCACAAGGTCTCGCGAGAGAATCCGTTCCGTGAAGAAAACGCCATTACCCACAATGCATCGTCACCATCACTGCTCTGTTGAGAGTTAGCGGCGGGATCTTGTGTTGTTCTGTATAAACGCCAAGCGTCGGGAGTACAAAATAGTTGGCAGTTCAACTGACTTCACGTTAAAGGAGACACGCGACGTCAAAAGTAAGCATTGTGGACTCATTTATTGTATTTAGCGTCACCGCGCCGGCCAAATGACGCCGCTAGCTTGTTACGTACGAGAAGCTAACTGCTTCCATTTTGTTGCTTTTGGGAACGTACTTGCTTGTTCAAATGCACGATTTCCGTCACTACTATGCATTAATACGTTATTAGAAATGTACATTTGCAACAGCAGTCTCCGTTATTATTGCAAAAGAAGCTTAGTGGCTTCCTGTCAAATATCTTTAACGATACAAGATAAAAGTAACACACAATGAATATGGCTGTTTGGTCAAAATATTTGTTATTAATTAGTATGTATAGAATGGTCATCTGCCACAAAAACAAATGCATAAAAAGATAAGTACATTTTATATATTTATTATATATTGTAAAAATAAACTTGGAGAAAATACTATTGAACTAAATATTTATTTCAGGAAAAAAAATCTTTTATTTTAACTATTTCTGTTAGGGGAAAACTGTAATACTATAATAGTAGTTACCTGAAGAACTATGATAATGTGCCACTGTGTACAATTTTTTTTAGATGCAATTTTCTGTTATAATAAAATGCCAAAGTATAGTAACTAGTGATTATGATTTGGAGCTGGCCCCTCCACTGCCCGTCACCATGCCCGCACTGCTGGAGAGACCCAAGCTGTCCAACGCGATGGCCCGAGCGCTCCACAAGCACATCATGAGGGAGCGAGAGCGCAAGAGACAAGGTGACACACCAGCACGCCGCCCGACCACCGCCACGCAGCGCTGGCGACGCGGCCCATTGGACGCCTTTGGTTGTTGTTGTTGTTGTTGTTGTTTTCTCCAGAGGAAGAGGAAGTGGACAAGATGATGGAGCAGAAGATGAAGGAGGAGGAGGAGAGGAAGAGGACCAAAGAGATCGAGGAGAGGATGTCCTTGGAGGAAACCAAGGAGCAGGTTTGGATAAATAAAACCGATGCAAATTCACAGTCAAGTCCAATTACAATAAGTGAAATAGCTACAATGTGTATGTTAATAGTTTATTTTGATAATAAAATAGGAATGTATTCTATTTTATTAATTAGACCTATTTATTTTTGATTTAACTTTTATTTATCCAGGTAAGGTAATTGAGAACAGATTCTCATTTTCACTGCCGACCCGGATGCGGAGTAAAAACAAAGCAGAATAAAAGCAGTACAGTAAATTCATTTGAAGAAAATTCCGTTTTTTTTCATTTTTTGTTAAAATTGCTAAAATATTTTTAAGTGTATGGAAAATGTGTACATTTGCCTATCGATAAAATTGATTAGCATCAATTTAGTTCATTAAATCATAAGTGTATTATTTAATGTGTAATTACTTGAAAAATATATTTTTGTATCTTAAATCTCATTTATAATTTTTAATAAAGCGATTATTTACTGAAATAAATAGACATTTAAAAACAACATTGTATGTCTAGTAGTTCATTTTGGTGCAAATGGATGTAGTGAAACAATGCTGAAAAGGATTCTATTTTAGTACACATTTCCTTAAAAAGATAATGGGGAAAAAAGAGTCTAATAAATAATTCATTGTCTTTGTTACATCTCATTTCTTAAGCTATAATCAATTAACCAATTATTGAATATTATGAAATGTACCTGCCATTTATTCCCCCTCTGATATTTTGGATTATTTAATGACAAGTGAATAAGTACATTTTAACTGGCCAAAATAAATGGAACAAATATTACAGGACTCTAATGTAAATTATGAATTACATTTCCCAAATTGAGTCTTTTGAACACTCGTTCAGGTGATGAAGATGGGCGAAAAGCTTCAGGGGCTCCAAGAGGAGAAACATCAGCTCTTCTTGCAACTCAAGAAAGTTCTCCACGAAGAAGAGAAAAGACGGCGGAAGGAGCAGAGGTGAGCGCCGTTCGCCGAAAGCGACGTCCGCCGTGGTTTCCCGACGCGCCGTCGGCTCACCCGCTGTCCTTTCAGCGACATCACCACCTTGACGTCGGCCAGCTACCAGGCCGGTCTTCCCATGCACGCGGGCCAGCACCTCCTCAGCATTCAGGGTGAGTCTCTCTGGAAAGTCCACCGGCAAGGCGCCGCAAAATGTTAACGTCGCCGCTCGAACGCAGGCAGCCCCGTCAGCCACAGCCGACCCGGCGCCCTGCTCGGAGATCGGAGCAAGCAGCTTTTCCAGAGCGCCGTTCTTCCCGTGAGTATCTGCCCGCGGCTTTCACAAAAAAAGCCGAACTTGGCCCCTCCCCGCTTGTGATGAGACCGCGCAGCAAAACGGCCAACTCTGATATCGCGGCTAGGGAGGGATTCGTCCTTCAAATCTCGTGTCTTTTCTTTGTTCAGACGCGCCACTATCAGACGCCCGCGTTCAGTTCGGCTTCGGCGGAGCACGGCCAATTCGGCGGGGCGCAGGGGGTCCACGAGTCCTACGGGGTGGCCCAAGCCCAGCATCCCGCCACCTACGCCGCCGGACCGTCCGTCCCGGTCAGCTTCGCCGGCGGTTCTCAGATCAGAGGTACGGCCGGTGTATCGAAACCAATGCGGGAAAAGTGTTTCTGGAACTGTGTGGCTTTCCCTCGTCGCCCCTTCAGGAGCGTCCGCCTTCCAGGCCATGCAGTACCTGCCCCACCAGCAGCCTGCCTACCCGGTCCACGGTCACTTCACCTCCCAGCCCGGTCAGTTCCCGGTCCTGTCGCTATGCGCTCAATAGTTGCACACAGAAGCACCCATTCTTTTTTGACGCACATTTACCTAAAATGCAATATATATATATATATATATTCAAATAATGACAACCACCCCCAGAAAATCTGATAAAAAAAACTATTATTCATTTTGTCAACTTAAATTTGTATTTATTTTGCACAAAATGTCAACTTCAACTGACCATGGGTAAAAAATATTCATCACTTAATTTATTCAGAAATGTTTATTCATTTGAGACGTTATATTTTTACACTACAATTGTTAATGTTTGGTTTATTTTCAATCTAAAGAAAAAATATTTGTCACTCACTAAAAATTGTTAATTTTAGATGGGGGTTAAAAAAATATATTTTTAATGCAATTACTTAAAAATGTTAATACATTTGTAACTGATGTGTTGCAAATCGTTAATAATATTAACGACCCCCATAAAATCTGATTGTCTGCTAATTATGTTTGTCATTTTAGATTTAGAATGCTTTATTTGTTGATTGAAGAAAAAAAAGTTAATTTCCTTGACTGGTAAATTCGAAACATTGTATATTTTAGGTGATTTGTTTAGTCATTATTAGACTAAAGAAAATGTTTGATCCATTTTTCAGTCAATCCAGGCTTCGATTTTTTTGCGCCTCCAAGATCCTTTTCCATCGATCAAATCCGGTGGATGAGTTATCACCACATATAGCGGGACGAATCAAGTTGTTGTGACTTAGCGTTTCATCGTCTCAGGGTACATCCCGGGGGCCGGAATCCCCCTCCAGAAGCAGCTGGAACACGCCAATCAGCAGTCGGGCTTCACCGACGCGGTACGTGCCCGTTTTTTGCACACGTAGCGGCGGCCCAAACGTTCCATTTGCGCTTGTCCCCGCAGGGCGCCCTGAGGCCCATGCACCCGCCCGCCATGCATCCCTCAACTCAAGGCTTGCTGTCCGCGCCGACCATGGCCGTCCAGATTCCCGGCGCAAAGGTGAACCGCCCGCACCGAGCCGTCCGCTCGGCTAACCGGTAAAAACCGCACGCTGCAGCCACGCCTTTTTGTTGTCGCCCAGGCTGCGTTCCAGAACTCGCCGCAGGCGGCGCCGCGTCACAGCTTCCTGCCCCACGGCCAGAGCGGCCAGAGGTTTTACCACCACGGCAAGTGAGCCGTCCTGGCATTTCCTGCTCTCGGCTTGAGTTCACCCGTGGGACGATGGCTGGACCCTTTTTTTTTTTTTTTTTTTTCCCTCCCCTCCCCTCCCATGTGTTGTTGATTGTAAGTTTATGTACAGCATATGTTCACGTTATGACGTATATTCTATTTACAGCTTTTACTGTTTGTTTCTTAATAAAATGTTGTGCAACTCCCCGAGCGTATTTCTATTTTTCCTTGATCAACTATAAAGAAAACGATCATTTTAAGTATTTTTTAATTAGTTTGATAGTTGTTTTTAAACATTTGCTTGACTGTAGGCAAACGTATTCATCGTTGTGTTATGAATTTTAGATGTTGAAATGTATTTTTTTAATGAATGCGATGTGAAATCATTATTGATAACCACCACCAGAAAATCTATGGGGTACACTATTGACAATTACAATAGTTTCTTTTTGTTTTAACATTGTAATTCACTTTAGATGCTTTTATTGTTTATTTTCTTCCCCACATTAAATTAACTATGGGTTCAATTCCTGATCAAATAATTTGTAATAGTATATTTATAGGGAAAAGAGAAACTCGATAAATTTGTCGGTGCCTACAAAAAAAGTAATTTTTTATTGTTCTTTTTTGGGGGGGTAATTTTCCTTAAAATACCCATCAATAAATACATTTTTAACTTTCTTAATTATAATAATAATGTATGACAGTAACCATCCCCAGAAAATCTGACAACTGATGGAGAAAACTAATTTCCTTTAGTAGGGCATTTTTTAAAAATGTAATCTTCTACTTCTACTTTAAATCTGCCCGTTAACATTTTTAAATTACTTTTAGATGTCAGAAAAACTAAACGTGTTTAAAGTATTTTGAACAGCGTTTGCATGACTTCTTTTAATTCTGGCCAGCAAATAAATTGAATCAAGACTCAATTACAACAAAAGGACTTGTAGGTTGCTTCTGTTTTAATTGGACTTCCCTGTGATGAACGAATGAGGAAACCATAGTGTATTTCAAGCCTTCATCATTTTGCAATGAAGCCCTTTTATAAAACATGGGAACAAGTTCACAAAAAATAAAAGAAAATAGTTGCATTAACGCCACTTTTACCTGAACCCTTGTTATACTTTTGTGTATATTCCCAATTGCTCTGAGGACATTTAACCCCCAAATGCTCATAATATACAATCATCATAATAAACATTATAAACCTGTGCTCTAACGTATACAGAGGGAGGCTATGAAAAAGAACGAAAGGAGGAAGGACAGCAACGTTCCCTCCTTTTCCCCCCCCCAAGGTCCGGCAGCCCCTGTAACACAGTGACAAGAAGACGAGACGAAGAGAGAAGCAAGTGTAAGGGCGCTCGGAAACCAGAAGGAAGAAAAGTTGTTTTCTGAGTGCCGTGCGTCCAATAGAAACAAGGACGAAATGCAAAATGGCGCTGATGTGCATGCTGTGGATTTATTGACCTGGCTGCCGCTTATTTCCCCAAAGCTTTGATGCCAATGGCAGCTTCCTCATCCATCGCGTTGAGAACGGTCACCTGCAAGACAAACGTTAACGCCTCGCCTCAAATCGACATCTCCCCCGAAACAAGTGCAAGTGTTCTTCAGACCGCCGTTATTTTTCAAAACGATGGCCTCCACTCGAATCGACGCCATGCCCCAATTTAAGAAGCGCCTCCTTTTTTATCCCCTCATAAAAACGACCTCCGCGAAAATAAAAGCCCTACTTCATTAAAGTCTCTGTAGCTTAGTAAATAAATGCCTCTGGCCTTGAGGAAAACGATTGTATTTTCTCAAACCGTGGTGTCCGTTCCAATAGATGGTGTGCCCCAAATAATTGCCGAGTCTACTTCAAGGACGGTCTCCCTTCAATGAGATGCCCCCCCCCCCCCCCCCCCAAAGACGGTAACCATGACAGGTGTTCAGTTTAGTAACCGAACACCCCAGCTTCTATGAAAACAATCATATTTTCTCTGCTCTAATGGATGCCATACTTTGATTACTTCAAACACGCACCTCTTTTTCCTCCTCAGCCATCAGGGGCAGTCATACAAGCACAATCGAAGGCCTCCTTCAAAATAAAAGCCTTTCTTCAAATAAACGCCCGCCATCTATTTGAAGTAAGGCTCGAGTACAGCAAGCGCAAACTTGAATAACTTCGCCAAAGCGCTTGCGTCTATCATACTTGCTCTTGGACGAGTTGACTTCCAATAAACGTACGGTACTTTCTGCAGTTGAGTCAGTACTGACCAGGATTTCTTCCCCGGCTTCGTTTTTGCTCTCGATCTCTTTGCCCAGGTCGCCCTCTGGGATCTTCAGGTCCTCTCTCACCTCCCCGCTGTCCTGGAGCAGGGACAGGTAGCCATCTTGGATCCCGATCAGCTGGGAGAGGAGAGGAGGTGGAAAAGATGCGAAAATTTGGGGTGCGGCGGCGAAGGGGGCGCGTCCGCCAGGTCTCACCTGGTAGTCGACCCTCTTGATGTTGGGCACGTCCATGTTGTGGGTGGAAGGGCAGATGTCTTCGTACTTCTTCCCGGAGAAGATGTCGATGCCAACCAGGTGGACCTGCGGAAGCGAGCCAAACTCTGGTTAGCGTTGGAATCCCGAACGCCAGCTTGGGCGCGGGGCCGCCGGCGCCGACCTTGGCGTGGCCGTGCTTGCCCGTCTTGGAGGTGGACATCTCCATAATCTTGCAGGGGCGGCCTTTAAGCACAACGTGGCCGTTCTTGCGTAGGGCCGAGCACTGCATGGGGTAGGTGGCCGACGCGCCGGCATCGCCCGTCTGGAAGTCCAGCTCTGCGTCTGCCATGTCTGCTGTGGGGCACACACTTTCTACCACGTCACTTTCACAACACGCCCGCCGCGGCTAATTAGACACCGAGCCCCATATAATCGTCTCGTCCGCTTCAAGGAATGCCTCGCCCCAAACAGATGCATCCCTTTTCACCCAGAAGGAAAAATATGGCAGTCGGTATCCTACACAAGCCTCCTCGAAACTAAATGCCTTACTTCCAATTATACCGTCTGTAGTTTAGTCAAACTAAAAAGAACCGGCGACATGCAGTTGGGTTCATTTTTGAAGTCGTTGCTTAAAACAACCATAAACGGTATTTCCTCAAATAGCGGCCTCCGCTCTAATAGACGCCGTACCCCCGAATAATCGGTGCGTCCACTTGAGGAAATGGCAACGAAAATAAATGCCTTATGTCAAATAAACGCCTAGTACTCTGTAGTTGATGCAGTAATGTAAACGGAGTAACGGGCAACATGCAGATGGGCTAATTTTTGTTGCTCAAACATTATTGAACATGATTTCCTCAATTAGTGACCGTTGCTTGAATAGATGCCATGCAGCCACTTAAAAAAAAAAGAAACGCCTCCCCTCCAATAGATGCCATCGTGCTAAAAGAGTAGTGATCAGTAGAACCACCGCTGCACTAGACCTGTTGTCAAATCAAAAGGAATCATGTCGGGATATTCCGACAAAATCAAATGAGGACAATTGAGACAATTTGTCTTTTCTCCCTTTTCTCACATATTCAAAATCAAGTGACTCGACTCTTGCTTCATTTTGCGAGTCCTGCTGCCTGAGGCCTAGCCCGAGCCGCGCGTCCGCGTCCCCGCCGTCGTGCCCGAAAGTCGCCCGCGCTCGAACCGCGTCACAATCGCGCAACCCGGCCCGAGTCTTCCTCATCGGCCCGCTAGCGCAGCTGCTGCGAGCTAGCCCCGAGTGTCATGACTAAGCCATTACTTGCTGCTGCACTTGCGCGCCACCTTTTTGTAAGGCGCCCAGCAGGCGTTGAAAGAAAAACAAACCAACAAAAAATGCCATGCACAATTGCATGTACTTGAAATGTGCCATTCGGGGGAAAGGTTTGGCGTTGTGGAGGTTTAATTAGCTCGAATCAAATGTGCAGGTGTCTGAACACTTCGGCTGAGGAGGACAAATCCGACTCCTTTCAATGTGTTTCCCCGCTAATGCGGACATGTTTCTATGCCGCACGGCAATGCTGACGCTCTCGACACTGTTTTGGTGCGTAACTCACCCTTTTCGGACAAAGACTTTTCTCGGTGGCCTCACTTGGTTTCAAGTCCCCCAACGCCGTGGCCTCGTCGTCCACTCGCTCGCCTTCGTCTGCTGCGTCGTCGTTGTTAGTCTTTCATTTCAGTCCCGACTGGCTTTGTTGTTGTTGTTGTTGCTGTTGTTGTTGTTGTTGCTGTTGCTGTTGCTGTTGCTGCTGCTGCTGCTGCTGCGTCTTTAGTCACCCTGGCCTCAACCGTCAAAAGTCCGACGCCGGACCGGAGTGAACACGCCCGCCCAACGGTCCCGTTATTTGGCTGTGACGTCACAGGCTCCGGTGCGCCCCGCCCCGCCCCTCCCGGCCGTCTTGTGACGGAGTTGTGGATCGCAACGTCCGCTTGGGACCTTCGCAAGAAAATGGTCGACCGTCCTCGCCGAGTTCGGCGTGTGGCGATTACATTGAAGGCGGAAGTCAAGTTGAAGTCAATATTCGTCGCCTCGCCTCGTGGTGGCGAGCTTGATTTGATTTCCGGAAGGCGCGAATGTTGATTCAAGTTCGGGCGACGTGACGCGCCGCTTTTGCTTTGAAGGTCAAACCGATATCCGGTCTGACGTCGATGACATGAAAATGAATTTATTCTCGCAATATTACAACTAACGATGGTTTTTTTCCTAAGAGCGACTTTTTTGGACATTGCTATTTTTACAGAGTGCCATTAGCTTTTTCTATTACTACTTCGCCCCTGTAATATTCCAATATATATTCTCGTCTACTTAATTCGTCGCAACTGTTGTTGTAACATGACAATATCAGATGCATTCTGACTTTGTTCTACTTGTGTTAATTCACCCTCATATTGTTCCTGTTACCGGGCGAATAAAATATTGGGCGACGGCGTGACGCCGAGCGATGATAAACAGGAAGTGACGAAAGGCTCGACCGGAAACGCCTTTGCCCCCGCGTTCGGATTGGTTCGCAGCAGTATCCTTCAGTGTGGCCATTGGCCAATGAGGCGACAGCACCTGCTTGTGCGCTCCCGCCTCCCGTTGGGCGCACAATCCCAAAGCAAAACCCCCGAACGCACCTCGGATGTCGCGGCGACAAACGGAGGAAATCGCTCGTCACATTTGGATCGCGGCGTGCATCCGTGCCACGTGAGCGCCTCGCACGTCAGCAAAGCAGCCCGGGAACGTTTTTGGACGTCATTTGGGCTAGCGGTCCCGGTGACGAGATGCATCCACGGACCGCTACTTGAACCTGCTCCACAAAGCCCGTCGAGCAGGCCCGCCCGTCCTATTGTCCGCAATTGTGGTTTCTTTGCGTTTTTATTTCTTTGAGCTCCATCGGCCGATGATGAGCAAACATGTCAGGGAAGCACTACAAAGGCCACGAAGTCAGCTGCTGCATCAAATACTTCATTTTTGGGTTCAACATCCTCTTTTGGGTAAGCGACGAGGCCGATCCCGATCAGTCCACATCGCGTTCGAAGAGGAAAAGA
Organism: Phyllopteryx taeniolatus; assembly: GCF_024500385.1. NCBI lineage: Eukaryota > Metazoa > Chordata > Actinopteri > Syngnathiformes > Syngnathidae > Phyllopteryx > Phyllopteryx taeniolatus. The sequence goes on along the minus strand of NC_084524.1, from coordinate 1,977,266 downwards.
ACGGCTCCGAGCCCTGCTGGTGCAGCGCCCAAAGCGACAGCCCGACAGCCGCTAATCGGCTTGTTGGTGCCCTTCAGGGTCAAGCTTTCAAAGACGGAAAGGCACAAGCTCTGGGGGGGGGGGGGTGGGGGGTTTATTTGTAGTAGTATTGTTTTTGTTTGGGCGGGTGGAGGCGACAATTGTCATAGTAAAAAGATGGAATCCACTTCAAAAAAAAATGTTACATTTTCTCCATACAGAGTTGGGCAAAAGTAGTTCTGCAGCAACACCCCGCACATAAGCGATTCGTTATTCGCGTCTCTCTTTACCTGGGTTTTTTAAAAATATTTTTTTGGGGGGTCCATTTCCGCCACATTCGGCCACCCTCGCTCACGATTTTGTGCTCTAATTCAATGGGCATCTTGAGCTTATTCGTCTCGGCTCTCACGTCCTTAGGACCCACGGTTAGGAAAAACGAATGTGACCTAATGCCACAAAAACAAGCGATACTGGACTTTTGCTGCAAAGAAACCTCGTGAACGGATCGTGGCCAGATGTTGTGAAGTACACTCCTACTGCCACGTGGTGTAAATGATTATGATTTCATCTGTAAGCCATTTAATTTAGGACTAAAGATGAGTTTGAAATGAACGTATATCACGGTTTGTTTAGATTTTAAACTATTCGGATAGGCAATTTAACGTCAATTACTCACAGTTTTTGGCTATTCTCAGTCCCGAACCCTCGCGTGTCGGGAAAGACTGAGGCAATATTTCATAACATTTCTTATGACGTTGTCCACTTTGTGACTGTAGTTGTTTGATTTGTTTTTCAGCTGCTGGGCATGGCCTTGGTGGGAATTGGCTTGTGGGCATGGAGTGAGAAGGTGAGCGGGCATAACAGCACCCTCTGCTGGACATTCGTCACATTATTTACTGCGGTAGCATGATGAGTTGTGTTTTTCACCCTTTATTCCCGGAACATTCTGACTTTGTAATGTTGGCTTACCCCGTTTTTTGCCGACGCCGCAAAGTCTCCCCTCGGATACAATTTGTCGTCCGGTTGGGTTTTTCCCAGTTTCCCGCTGTGTGTCTCCTCCAGGGGGTTTTGTCCAACATTTCATCCATCACCGACCTGGGCGGTCTGGACCCGGTGTGGCTCTTCATGGTGGTCGGTGGGGTCATGTTCATTTTGGGCTTTGCCGGATGCATCGGAGCGCTGCGGGAAAACACCTTCCTGCTCAAATTTGTATGTCGCATGCGATTAACGAGCACTCATCTCCATTCAGTAATGACCGACAAGCATCACGACTGACCGTGAACGGCGTCCTCCCCGCGGGGCTGAGATCTTTTCCTCCCGCAGTTCTCCGTGTTCCTGGGAATCATCTTTTTCCTGGAGCTGACCGCCGGAATCCTGGCTTTCGTCTTCAAGGACTGGATTAAGGACCAGTTGAACTTGTTCATCAACAACAACATCCGGGCCTACCGGGACGACATCGACCTGCAGAACCTCATCGATTTCACGCAGGAATATGTAAGGTCAACTCGCACACAGCCGATTAAAGCGACGAGAAGAAAACCGTTAATTGTCGGGACTATTCCAGCATAATAGTAACCTTCGAAATATAGAAAATCAGAATACTGTGTTCTTCTGCTACTGTATACCGCAGATTTTCTTTTTTTTTCTTTTTTGTCGAATAGATCTACTTTCTGTGCTGGAAATCCCGGATATAATCGCAAACATCTTGGGTTTATAGCCATCATTTTTTTTTTTTTTTTTAAATGGGTTTTTACAGCTTTTTACGCAAATGTCAAAATTGAAAATATAAACATTGATTAAACTGCAGTAAAAAGTGACTATGTATTTAAAGTAATGCAGTCTCGCCGGATCAGACAATGCGATACTCACAGGGACGTATTCTTTATCCTCTGCAACAAATGGATTTTACTGCAGCATACCGAGGAGTTGTGACCATCCCCATGTGTTACACTGCCCCAGGAATTCTTTCCATTCTATTTAATGATAATGACTTTGACTATGTTTTCATAATATGCGCTTCGAGTGCCATTTTAACGCATCTGCCTTCAAATAGACGCTATTCTGTAACGTGGCACGTTTTTGTCGTCGCCATCAGTGGGAGTGCTGCGGTGCTTTTGGAGCGGACGACTGGAACCTCAACATCTACTTCAACTGCACCGACACAAACCCCAGTCGGGAAAAGTGCGGCGTCCCCTTCTCCTGCTGCACCAAGGACCCCGCCGTACGTGCAGCGGCACAGAGTCTATATGGACACGTGACTATTACTCGACTGATACTCAACATATTTTTTTTGTCCTTAGGAGGACGTAATAAACACTCAGTGTGGATACGACGTTCGAGCAAAATCAGTAAGTGCGTCATTTTTTTTTACATATTCGTCGAAGCAGCAATTCTGTCACAAAATGTAGTATTTCACCGTATCAGCACCGTCGCGACTTGTACTGCAAAGGCCTTTCGTCGTCATCCTCCACTTTCTTCTTGTATTTGTTTGAACATTGTAGCTGAATATTGATCTATCCTGATTTCCCAGGCACTTTTGTGACTAACAGTGTGGTTTATCATTTTCTACCACTCCCCGCAAATATCAAGATCGATAGATCCGTGCTGCTTTTCCACTCTAGCGTGGAACGATCTCCCGCGAGCCATCTGACCGGTTTGACGCTTGCGTTCCGCAGGACTCGGAGCAGAAGGATTACATCAATGTGAAAGGTTGCGTGCCGCAGTTTGAGAAGTGGCTGCAGGACAACCTGACCTTGGTGGCCGGGATATTCATCGGCGTTGCGTTGCTCCAGGTCAGCCTTGCTAACTTGTTTGACTTTTATGTTTTACTTTTAATTTCCATTACATTTACCCAGGTGCCATTTTGCCATCCACAGATCTTTGGAATTTGTTTGGCGCAGAACTTGGTGAGCGACATTGAAGCTGTGCGCGCAAGCTGGTAAGGAAATGAGCAGAACGCCACCAGAGGCGCTTGGTTTTGTTTTGCCCCCGAATCCATCTTGTCACCACGATTGTAGTTTCCATTTTGCTACGTGATGAGGATACAGCGGAACCTCTAAAGCCGAATACCTTCGTTGCCGTCACTGGCTTTGTATGATTTCAGAACATTTGGCTTCAATTCCAAATTCTCCCGACTGCGTCGCACAGGTCCGGTCCTTTTCCTGTTCTCTGGTCGGCTTTGAGTTCAGCGGTTCCAAGTAGGAACGACATGAATTCACTCCGCCCCTTTTTCTCCCCCCTCCCGCATGCTTCGTCAGGGTGCCCCCCCAACTGTCCGTCCGTCGAGCCCCGCCACACTCGAGCAAGAAAGCGCCAGCGTACTACTCGTGAGACACGTGCTATGCGTGTTGGTATGCGGTGGGTTTTGGTTGGCTTGATGTGATCTACTTCTAGTTGAATTTTGCACCACTAGTCATTTTAGTTACATTTTGTAAAAAAAAAAAATCAAAATAAATAAAGATAATAGCATCTGTTGTTGGCGGAGCAGCCAGGACATTTCTTGCGTTAGCGCTTTTGTGTCTTGATTGTGACATTGTTGACGTATGTTGTGATGTCTAGGCTTGCTAATAAGCTTCCCATCCCTCCTTTTTCTAGTTTCTTTCCCGAGAGCGGAAACTGCTTTTTAATCCTAACAGGTAACAGTGGATTAAAGAGCTATTTCCCACACGGGACAGCTCTATTCCCTTGAATTAGTTTTCGCAGCATGTTGTTTTGTTTCGGTGTGGTTATCGAAACAGTGCTCCGTTTTTAAACTGGAACTTTGTGTCTGCCACCCGAGTAGCTCCCGTTTTCCCTTTTAGAAGGTCAAATGTCAGCGGGACAGCAAAAGTCCATGATAAAAGGACCATTCAAGTACTCACCCCAGTACAACCTTGGTTTTCCGCCCATGGTCATTTGTCAGATTATTGCTGTCTGTGCAAGCGTAGCCATTGAACTGCAAGCCTCAAAAAGGAGTATTGAGCAATAAGCTTTAATAAAAATAAAAAAAAAAGCCTATTTTTTAAATTGTTTCTCTTATTTTGGTCTAGTGGATTTTGACAAGTCAGGTGCAGGACTTGAGGCCTTCACGAGGACGTCAATGAAGGGGACATTCACCCGCACTACTCACAGAGCCAGCACCTTTTTAAAGGCACTACACCACTGTATGAAAACGATGATGTATGTACAGTTATATACGTGTAAAATGAAAAACACTTGTTTGCTGTTGTAGTTGAGACACTGTTCCCGTAATGCTGGCTAGTTCTCTAGTATTTACCATTACAGTCGTTAAAAAAAGGCAATAAAACGTGGGCAACCGGGAGCTAGCCAGGGAGCTAGCCGGGTAGGCTAAGCCTGCTAGTGCCACTAACTTGACCTCACGTTAGCATTTTGAGCTAGCATGGCTCATGCATTGCTCACCAAACACGTTTTGATAAATGCTTTTAATATTGCATCAGTATTTTCCATAATGCGTCATGGCTACGTCCATAAAGCCCTGCTGTCGTTAACTATTTGTTTGCGTGATACAATGCGTACACTTTAGCTTTGTTACAACTTCAGCCATCAAAACATATACCGTTTACTTAATTCGTGAGCAGCTCGAGGGTTCGAACTTTATCCATTTAAAACACGTTATTTACTATGCTAAAGATGTTTCACACAACATGGCCCGTTGAAGGTACAAAATTTGACTTAACGTTTTTTTTATTGTAACATAACTGTCACTTGAGGTCTTCAACAATGTGAAAGGTTTGCCATACAAGTCGTTATTTTTGGAAGGAGTTTAATACACTTAAAAAAATGTTACTCGTTTGGGTTTGCAGCAGGAGCTGTCACGTTTTATTTTAATATTGTATTTGCCACTCACTCGTGACATATTGTATGTTCTTGCACTTGAATCAAATCTGACAAGCATCTGCATTTTTTTCTAAACGTGCTGAAATACATTAAAAAAAAAAAAAAAAAGCATTGTATTTGATGAATTGTGTGTAAAATACTCATCACTGTCCACTGTACCGATACCTTGGATTGTTTTAGCTCAGAGCATATCCCACGAAAGTTATTAATTTATGTTGTGTTCTCGCTCATTACCTTAAAAATGACTGCTTTTAAAATAAATGGTGAGAATGAAATTTCTTGTCAAAACATTGTGTGAAGTGTTAGTATTGTGTCGCTACATCAAGTTATTCAGCGTAAAAATGTCTTTTTTTTTTAGTTCTGATAAAAAAATAAAAAAAAAAAAGACAGCAAACTGCGCGAGCTATCTTTTAATTATCTTCTGTGTTACAATCCTCCAAATGTACAACGCTTTGACGTTTACAACAAACATTTGTTTATAGTACTTTTATGCTGTTGCTATGGATGCAACTCATTAAGAGCACAAATCTGATAAATAACCATCCATACCTTTTTTTAAAAAAAAAAAAAACAACAACGATATGGTAACATTTGTTATAGATTGGGACATGCCAAGATTTACAGTGTGTGTGATGTGATATGAGAAAGCATCCTTCATTGATCCCACCGTTGTGGCGGCTCATGCATTTCTTCACTAATGTGCATTCACTTACCGACGCTAGCTGCGCTTTTATTTACTGCTAAAACAACATCGAAAAATTCATTGCGTTTTTTTTTTTTTGCGCTTTTGTGCTCCCAATGAATAAAGTCATAAATATTTCAACGGGTTTTCGACAATGCACCGTTGACACCGGTGGGGTTAGGGGGGGAAATGATTGGCATAAACATGATCCATATTTACTTTCTCAAACATATCGTAGTTCCTCAATTCTTCATTTCTTGAGCCCCTTTTCCACTACCTATAATACAGTATAGCTGACGTTTACCAAGGAGAGATGAGCCGGTGTCCGGAGCAGACGTAGCATCTGTAAAGCTGATGGTGCCCACGTGCAGTGACGAAAAGTCAAATGTTTCGCAAATTTAGTCTAGTACGCGTATTCGGTAGCAATTGGACAAGTTCGTCTTTTGAGAACACCAGAAAATGACCCCAAAAAACTGTAAAATGGCTGACTTCCTGTGTGTTTTCAGGCAGTTTTTTTGAAGACATTTTGTGGTTCTACTCATGACAGACGTGCCTACCAAATTTCAATATCCTGCGTTGGCCGAGTGCAAAAGGCTCACAGACGCCTGATACTCTGCACTTGGATATAAACAGCCGATATATGAGGTAACACGGTCATTTTCTGAGTGAAGGAGACCTGACTAATGAAAGGTGCCTCACTCTTTAGTTCTGACTTTTTCCACAGATCTGTAGACCCTTTGGTCAGCAGCGAGACCACGTACTCGATCAACGTAAACTTAAAAAATAAATAAAAATAAGACTCAAACCTCAAAGGAATGCAAAAAAAAATAAAAAATGTGGACAAGACTCGAGGAAGCGGCGTATATTTCGAGCAGTGTTGGGGAAGCTCGTGCCCGTGGATGAAATACACTACTCACGAGACGTTCAGGATATTTGGTGAAATTTCCCGACAAATCTAAAATGCACTATCACCTTTACTGGTGAACGTACTTTTACTTTCTCTGAACTCTTGAATGCACCTATTATACTGTTCAATATCCTTAACGTGTCGTTAGCATGTTAGTATTGTATGGTCCTGCCATGTAATTCGAAAAACAAATACAATAAAAAATGTACTTTAAAAATCCATATATTGAATCGATTTAGATGACTTGGTAAAAAAAAACCTAAAAGGGGTTCCCCACTCTGCTGGCCAAAGGAAAACATGCACCATCCTGGAGCGACGCTGTTGGGTTGAACAGGGCAGCCGGCGTCACGTTTGTTCTACAAGTGTTGCAAAGACGCATGCACGAGGGTTGCACGGTATACCGGCACTACAAAAGTAGCGCCGGTATATCTCGCCATCCAAAATGAAACGATACCACATATTTTTAGTAGCGGTACTTCTGCAAACATTTCTCCAAAAAAAGAGATAGAATGTCCTCGCTTGAAGATGCTTATTAGTCTCTCCCGTAAAAAAGAATATATGCTGTATTTGTATGTGGAAAGAACGAAAGCCGGACTAACGCGCTGCGGTAGACTGTAGCGACTTTATTCAGCCTCTGGGGTCCCACACAACAACAGTACAGCAAGCGCGGAAGAACAGCACCTGAAGCCTAATCAGCAGTGCACTACAAGTTCAACTTGAAGTTTAGTGTCAAACCGATACCTCAAACAAAGAACTAAACATTGTACAGTATATATTCAAGCCCAAAATCTTCAACCGAACCGCATCATTTCGTCGAACAAAAGTCTGCTAGCTTAATGCTAACAATGTGAAACACCAGCGACAGGCTGATGGAGCAACCTTTTAAATGATACTTATTGAATCATTTCAAGAAATATTTGACACTGCCCAGTATTTTTTTGAAATGCTAAGAATTTGAAGATCTGTGTTTCGTCAATATGATTCCACCGCTGTTACTGATGTTTTAGGTTTTTGCCGTGGTATCGTTTCAGTATCGGTATCGAGGTAATTTATGCAGGTATACTATCAAAGTCAGAATTTGGGTACCGTGACAACACTAGCATGCACAAGCCGAGGGACCGCGGAAAGCCTGACGCGTCAAAATGTGCTACCTCACCTAGCTAAATCGCATTATTATGACGGCGGGTTTTGGTGCTCCGCAAATGTAACTCAATTCATACGTGACGTACGTCGGTCTGTCCTTAGCACGAGTCAAGAGGATGTCTGTCTGGCAGTCGACGCAACATGGTACCTTGGCACGTGACGATGGCGTTACAGTACAAGGGGTAGAGCATTCATCGGGTGATTAGGCGCAGGGCGTCGGGGTGCCGTGGCTGGGGGCGGGGGGCTGATGGCGAACACGGTCGTTTAGCTCTGGGCGGTTAGCCGCTGCTCTGTCAGCGACGCCTGGTGCGACACAGTCTTGTTTTCGTGCGCGCGGAGCTTGGACACCACGTCGATGAAGGCCCGGCTCTGGACTTCTTTGTGGAGGGGCTCTGACAGAACAGAGAGGAGTCAACGCTGCTTCTTCAAAACACAATTCATCTACAAAACTAAAAATTCATCCATATTAATGTCATCCATGGGGCCCATTTGTCCAAATATGGTCAATGTCATTTTTTTCACAAATCCATACTACAGCTCTGTCCCCATGTTGTCTGTTATTTTAACAGATTATTAACTGACGTAAAGCGTAAAAAATAGCTTGAGAACAACTATTATTCGCCGTGTTGGACATTTGAACCGTCTGACAAGTATCGCAAAACTTGGCTGTTTCCTCATTCTGCGGGAGACGTGTGGCATTATGTCACCTCAAGATTGATAGTCGATGTTTTTCTAAACACTGAATGAAATGCCTGTTGTGTTAAAAAAAAAGGATCGTTGTAATGTTTCGGTGCACAAGGACGTGAGTCAGCCACAAAGATGTACAGATGTATTTACACCTATTAGACCGTTTAGTCAGCTTTTTGTTTTAGTTGAAGATTCGCGTTTGTATTAAAAGTATTAGAGACCTTTTTTTGTCTGCTCGTTTTAATCAATGACAGCGTAACAAATTAGCCATTTTTTTGTGTATTAGATGAACAATTGAACGTGAATTTTGGGGTGGTGTTGTGTTGATGTTGGTGCACAACGGTATATGATAGCCTTATACGGTATAGCACCAACTTGAATGATTCGGTGTTTGGTAATTCAAGCACGATGTTTTTTTTTCTTCCCCCATCTCCTAAATTCCAATGATTTGGGAAATGCAAGGATTCCACTCGACAACAACGATATTGATTCATTTAGGCCACGCAATGTGATTTAGTAAACCTGAGACGAATTGCGATGGCTGATTTTGCATCTTTAAATACACTCGATGGGTACTCGGGATGAGTTAAATCAAACAGTTGCTAGTTTCACCAACATCGGCGGCGAGATCAGTTTTTTTTCCTGTAAATAAGTAATGCTCGTCTTCCACTAACACTCCCAATTCCATCACTTCATTTTGCGCTTGCCGCGCTCACCCTCCTAAATATTCAATCATGGAAACCGTCAGCACTGCTTCAAGCGCAAATCCCTCTTAAATACGGGAACTCCACCACTTTTAAACCTGTTGCCAACAGCGTGCGCAATCCGTTCCAGTGAGTGAACACGCAAGTTGAGCGGCCGCTGTTTGGTATTTTAGCAAATCAATCATTCAATGTGTGTGTGGTCTCACCGGAGCCCATGACAGCACAGATGAGTATCATGGAGTTGTATTTAATCTCCGGCGCACTCCTCTCATCTGACAAGAGCTTGTGAAGCACAGCTACGAGGTTCGCGGCCACAAAGTCCTTCTCCGCTGCAACTATGCATCGATCATAACAACAGGTCATTCTGGCGACTGATTAATAGACGCAAGTCACCTCTCGTCGTCGTTCTCACCCAAATCTAGCGCTGCGATGAGGCCCAGCGCCACCAGCGCTTCATTCTGCATGATCATGTGCTCGCTGGTTGCCATGGTAACTAAGTGCTTGACTCCACCTCCCTGGATGACTGTCCTGATGACTTCCTGAAAATAGATACGAAAAAAAAAAAAAAAGAAAGAGGAACAATCAGTGAAAATGAGCCTAAAATGGCTGCTTCAAAGCAAAATGTCTGACTTCCCGTGTCTCGCGTGGGCTCAGACCTTGGACTTGCTGTGTCGAATGAGAGCAGAAAGGAGCCTGTTGGACTCGCCCATCACCCCGGCGTGATCTTTGGCTTCACACCACTCCACCAGCCGCTCCACCAGTTTCCCATTGGTGCCGAGCTGGTCCGCTGCTTCCACTGGTACCAACAACGAGACAGATTCAGGCCGTCGGCATGACCGTTCGCTCCATTGTGACGGCGGCGTGTTCCCCTGCTATATCGCAGATTTTTTTTTTTTTTGCACAACGTATGTATCCATCTGCCGCAGAAATACTCATTTTATTGCAGAAATATGCAATTGATAGCAATCGTTAGTAAAGGTTTTTACAGCCTCTCATGTTATTACAGTATTGAAAACAGATATTGATTAAAATGCTATAAAAAGTTAATATGTATAGCAATAAGTAGTCTTGCGGGATTTTTATCCTCTTGGACTGATTTGGCTGCTGGTATGAATTTGATGTTTTATATAAAGCAGTTGTATTCTTTTTAGTAAGCTGCTACTTGTGTAGACATGATATATGTTGTTAAGTGTGTTTTACCAACTTTAAATGTTTAAAGGTTGTGGGAGTGGTAAATTGGTCTCTTCATATGGCAACCGCGGGGTGGGTCTGGAAGGATAAACGTATGTATGACAAGAAGGATGCAAAGACTTTCACCTTGTGTGTCGATGAGCATGCGTAAAGTCCCGAGAAGCTTAAACTGAACCGGTGGCATCTCCGACTGCGAGAATTTCAATACCACATCTGCGACTCCGGCTGACAGCATCTTGGATTTGTTCACAACTGGCGGGACATAAAACAATGAGATCAACGTGGAATCCTGGCCCCTGCACAATGAAATATGGTAACACAACTGTATTGTATATATTTACAGACACTACATGAAGAAGCGACCCAACTTTTGGCCGGCAGTGTATATTAAAAGACTCCGCTCACCAGGTATGGCCAGGTTCCGAAGAGCACTGAGAGCTGCGTGTTGAACTGTGACATTGCCTTCATCAACGTGTCGATCCAACAGCTCCAAAAGCTTCTGCACGATACCAGTGTCCACCATGTGGATGCAGTTCCCATCTGTCCACAGAAAGAAAAAGATGGGTGCCTCGGCTCGAGAAAGGTTGGGAAACACTGGTCTAGGTCGAGTATGTGGTGTGAAAATGGCTTTGGGGTTCAATTAGCAACATGCTCGAACAAACCGGCAGCTTCTTCAGTCTTACCGTTGCGGGCAAAATTAGCAATGGCAAGAGCGCCGGCCAGTTGCAACTGGTGGTTGTGCGACGGTATCCAAGAAAGCACCCTCTGGAAGACACTGCCCTTCCCGCCCTCAAACAGCTTCTGCATGGACTCGTCTGCGCAGACAGTCAAGAATGGAGCCGCAGCGCGGATGAACCGCAACGTCTGTAAATGCGGCGTTGTTACCTCCGAGCAGCAGCAGCACCATGAGGTCAGAGGCCGTCTTCAGCTGGGCGACGTCTTCCTCCCGCTCGCCATCCACAGTCTGGGCCACCACCTCCAGGAGACATTCCACCAAGCCCGCCTCCACCATCTGCAACTTTATCACATCTGGACGGGAGCGAAGGTGGAGGCCAGTCGGTCATGTGGGCATCAAACATTGCTATTGGATTACAGCAAGTCTCTATTGGCAAGAGCAGCCCAGCAATACAACCAATAGACGCATAAACACAGCAGTCAAAAATGCTCATCCCAAAAATTCACAGCAAATCTTACACACGTCAGTAAAACACAAATCAGCCAACTATGCTCATTCACCCCATTAAAAATAAACACTAATTTCTACTCAAACATAACTAGATTAAATGTCATTTAAAAAATAAATAAAGAAATACAATGATATACAATCAAATGTAACAATCATGCTACAAGTATTATTATTATTGATAATCCTATTATTATTATTAGGTACATACTTTGAATGCGGAACCTGTCAACCATGACTGCCAAGTTCTGAATCAGTATTTGCATACGGCCAATTTTCACGGCACACCAGCCAAAATGTATTTCACAAAAAGCATACACATTGAAATGATCTCGTCTAGATTTCCTCACAAATTTAATTACGCAGGCCTTTGTAGTTGAACACAAAACTATTATGCTCTTGTATGAAATGCAACTGGAGGCTACAAAGTTTGCCATCTAGTGGAAGAGCCTTGAATTGTTCTACCAGTGACGATGCGTCACTGGCATACATAGATGAAAGATACATTCATTATTGTAATAAATACACATTGTCAGGCTAAGTAAGATTGGATAGATTGGTTATCTATTTTGCACATTTTTTTCCCCTTGTTTTTTTTAAGCCCGTTGTGTGCAGTGTGCACGATGAAAAAGACTATCACACATTACCGTTCTCCGCCAGGGGAGCCAGGACCTCAAATATCATTTCTTTCTTTTCGTGCTCCGCTTGCTTCTGGAAAAGGCGCACCAGCTCCTCGGCAATGTTGGTGGAGGCGAACTGCTCCTTGCTCGACTCTGACGAGACAACGGCGGCCACGTCACAAATCGCAAAGGACGTCGTCTCCACGTAGCAGAACGTCAGCTTTGATTCCCAGTTTACTAGAGGCGATATCGTTAAGGCACCGCATTTTAAGCCGTTGGACAGATTGCTTATTTGGCAGGGCAGATGTCAGCCATTTTACGGTCGAGGCAAATAAGTCCTCGAAGTTTTACCTGAACGCAATCAAGTTCCAACTGTTTCCAGAACAGACGGATGACACAAAATTTCCCTTCTAGCGTGTGGGCGGAGCGGCTAAACTCACCGAGCTCGGCTAAATTTCCAAAGGCGATGAGACACATTTCGGTCAGGGCGGCGTTGTGGGAATGGATGCCGAGCAGCTTCACCAGAGTGGGGATCACGCCCATGCTGATCAGTTGGCCTTGTAGGGAATCTACAGAGGGGACGGGGGTCGTTGGGAAAATACAATCAGACAGAGGTTTTGTTAAAACTATGGCGACTGTGAAGGAAACCATTCAAAAGTTTGTACCCCTTTGACATATTGCCCACCGAGGGCCCAAAATGGGTCGCAGGTCCATTTTTATTGGGTCGCGAGTAGAATGCTGTATGTTATCATGAGTTTTATGTAGCGTGTATGTCAATCTAATTTCAGAGGTAAAGCTGGAAAATAGCAGAGCAGGGCAAAAAAGATGAGAAGAAAGAAAAATCCCTCGCATTTTTTTTTTTTTTTTTTTTAATGGTGTACAAGAGAACACCCGCGCATTAGATGACAGTTGTTCTGACGGTCATTACCATTATCATTGCTATAGTTCATCAGCATGCCACAAAAGACTGTCAAGAGCTTCTCATTTTCCGGCTCTGTATTTTGGGAGAGGGTTTTAATGTGTTCAGCTACTATCTGAGCCCCTCCTGCCAGGTCAACTGCACTCCTGCCCTCATCTGCAAAACAAAAGAGGCCCAGACACAAATCAACCACAAAGGAAAAAAAAAAAAAAAAAAAAAAAAAAAAAGGAAAAAGAAAATGAGGAAAACAACCACTTGATGGAAAAAAATAAGTAAATGTACATTATCCCTGAAGTGTAACAAAGTCAACTGTAAATGTAGACAAATGTTGAGAAAATGGTCCAAAAATATATTTTTGGACCATATACACTCCTGACAATCACTTTCTTTCATAAATTATTTTTTGGTCATAAATGATGCGTAGCTACCAATCTAAATGCTTATCTATGAATCAAGGGAAAGCTCAGTACTATTGTCTTTCCTCACCACCGTTTTAAACAGCATAAGGATGAGCGACATGCTTCATTACACTCCCACCGTTGAGTCCATAATCAAGCCAAAAACAAAGGCCACATCCCACTGAATTCCACAGATGAGCAAGCTTTCAGTACGGGAAGCGCCAGAACCGAAAGCGGGTATTTAAAGCTCCACCGATGGCCACGCTTGAATCCGTCTTTAAAACGTATCAAGGAGTCCAAAATTTGAAAGCAGTTGGCGTATCCTAATTTATCAATACCCTCCTCCAAAGAGGAAACAAATATAAATTCACAACCAGTTCGCATATCAATCGCTGTCCGAAGAATGTCATTTAAATAAAAAAAATATAAAAACACTACAGTCTATGTTTTTGTTATTTTGACTCATTTATAACAGTGTCAAAATCGTCATTAAGACGATACGCAGGACTGATGGCTCTGCTGTTTTCCCCTGCAAACGTCACACTCCAAAGGCCACAATGCTCGCAACCCAAAACCGCGTTCACACAGCAACGCTACTTACGGCTGTCGTAACAGATGTTGCCGAGAGCCCGGCCGGTCTGCAGTAGAACCTCCTGATCGCTGGAGTTCAACAGCTGAATGAGCGGAGGGATGAGGCCCGCTTCCACACAGGAACTCCGCATGAACTCTAGGGAGGAAAAGGCTTCAGCATTTGAACGCATCGCACCGAGCATAGAGCGGGCTGGTTCAAAGTCAGTGTCACGCAATCGGTCTACTATACAGTGTTCAAAATGACTGGAAATTGGCTGCTTCACAACAAAATGCCAGACTTCAAGTGTATTTGTGTGTGTGGGGGGTTTACCTCATAATAATAGAGACGCCTACCAAATTTCACGTTGCTAAACGTTTGGACCAAGTGTCGAGATGAAAGTTTGATTTCAACTCATTCGCTGCCGTCGATCATGTTTATATTCTTCAATTGAAATCCAAGCGTCTGTGGAATTCAGGTTTGTAAATCACCGCCAAGACTAACGATCCCTGTAGATGGCCACATTGCATCGCTTTGCACCGGAGTGGCGATCAGTACAGTTTTTGAGTGGGAGATAACGATTAGGGGGTGAATCTCGGCCTTTCACGGAAATTATGAGGGAGAGAAATGCCAAATGACACGTTGGAAGGAAGGCAGACAAGTTTATAGCTGGATCAGACTACAGGATTGGATCGGGGTGGGGGCCTGGAATGTAACACCTGTGATGGAGGGGCATTTTTCTAGGTTCTTGGGGGGGGCTTACACATGACCAGACGTGTCAAGTATACACGGTTTGTCTTTGTAAGACCCCTGGAGCCTAACATGGTAGCAAAATGTCTGACTCCTCACCATTTTTGGCCACCTCAGCGATGATATTGGCAACTTTGGGGGAGCAGGATGACTGGGGGCTTAGCAGGGTGGGGAGCAGGGGAAGAACACCCATCTCCTGGATCTTCAGACTGGCCTCCGTGTCTGCACAAAACACACCCAGTTAACGGTCAGCGCCGGAGCTCGGGCGCGCCCGTTTGGAACCCTACTTACTGTTGTTGACGAGCGCTTTCAGCAGGCAGTCCAGACAGCTCTCCACGCTGTCCGAGGCGCCGTCTGTGGATGCAAGTTTCAGCTTCGCCAAGGCGTCACTCAGGTTGTCTGGAAACAAAAAACACAATAATAATCAAAATAAGCAACATTACGCGCCACAAACAGGTGGCTGTATTGACCGATTCTGTGACTGTCAGCACTTCACTTCTTACTACAATTCACACTGGCTGCTGTGCAGACGTGGCATCTGTAAAGCTGTAGCTTACGGTTACAGTTTAAAGAGGAAGCTAAAGCGACAGTATTTTTATTATATGCTTCAATATCATATTTGTGGAACATTGAGATTAAAAAATATTGCACAATATGCATTTTCATCATATTACATACAATATTGTAAAATATATTTATAGTGGTGGCTTGGGATGACAGTTTAATTGTACACATATAGATGCTATAATGTACCCTATCCTTGAAAACAATCGCAATCAAACATCCATCCATGTACACATCCTGGAAGGAGTGCAGCCAAGAGAAATGCTACGAAATGAAGAGAATAGCCTGTTGGGAAAAAGTTCACGGAGGGACTATTGGAATTTCGGTTGAAAATGTAGGTCAGTTCTTGTGATGGTGTTTCTGCCAGCAGAAGGCCTTTGCTGGTCCTGACGGGCGGGCCGCATGTGGCCCCCGGGCCTTACCTTTCCTAGGCCCCGACTTAAATGAAGAACTACATGCTCCGGTGGAGCAATATGGAGCCCGATTGTGTTGCGTAACAGCTGTAAAGATGGAGGAGTGCCATCGGTGCCATTTCAGAGGATGGAGCCCACACCCGAGCCTCCCAGCATTTACTGCGGTTGCAACGGCACCAGACGAGCAGGCAGCCTGCCCATTTGGCCACATCGCTCCTCACACAGCAACGGGGTGACGTCATTATTAAAAGCCGATTTGGATTGACAGGTTAGCTGGTTAGCTTAGCGAGCCACTCACCCATCTCGACGGGATGCTGCACCGGGAAAGAGACGAGCGTGGGGGGAGGGGGGGTGTGTGGAAGCTCTCCAGCTCGTCGTCGCGGCCTCTAATGAAAGCCGGCTTCCCCCCGAGACACACACACGCGCGCGCGTCGCTCTTCTTCTTGTCGCCACACTTGTCTCCGTCGCGTCTTCGTTGATGTAGCGAGTGAGCTAACGAGCTAGCACTCAGCAAGTCCCTTAAAAAAGGTCAAACGCTTGCGACGCGACTAACTTCCTCTCATTGCCCCACCCCGCCCACGGAAAGAGTTGATTTTTATGGAGGAATTTTTGGGGGGTCAGAGCCTCTCTTTTGTACAGTACCACTTTGGTGAAAAAGTGGGGTCGCGCAGTAAGATCAATTTTCCGGTTAAGCCTTCAAAATGAAAGCACGGACACGTCAGGAAGGAAAGGCTTCCGGCTACACCTTCAAAATAAAACCTCACAGCAGCTCCCTTCAAATGCATGAGCGAGTAACTGTGTTTTTTTCCTCACCATATTGCCATTTTTTTCTTGAAATATTCTGGTAAAATTTTTAGTTTTTCAAGTGAAATTGCAACTTTTTTTTGTTTTTGCTCGTTCTGCAGCATTGCCATTTTTAAGACATTTTTCCCCAATATAATTTTTCTCAAAACTTTCTTTTTCCTCATAATACTGTATTCCTTTTTCTTGGAATATTCTTGTAATTCTCGTAGTCGTTCAATTTTCCTTTCATAGTGCGTAATATTACAACGTTTTTCCATGTGGTTGCACAACATTTTTCCTGTCTGAATTACATTTCTTTTCGTCATACTATTACAACATTTTGTGTTTTTCTCTTTCAGTTGCAGTCTCCATAGAGAGCGTTGGCGGGCGGAGTCTCCTGCGTCAGTAACCTTTGTCAAGGCGCTTGTTATTTGCATTTCCCTCAGGCTTGTGTGCTCCATTTGTCTCAATAAATATTGTGATACCTGCCTCGTTGTTCGTTCGCTTTAAAATCCACCGTTAGCGTTTTGGGAATTCATCTCATGAAAAGAATTTCTTGTCATACAACGCCTTTACTCTGATGCTTTGTCCTCATATTACGACTTCTTAAATCATGTCAAATCATGTGACATCATCTTCTGACTGTGGTTTTCTTGTAATATTGTTGCAGGCGATTCGGAATATCTTTTTCACATTTTTTTTTCTTGCCTCATTATGTGCATGTTATTTTTTTTCCTCACCCATTTTCCATTACTTGTGCCCTTCTGTGTTGAGTAGAGGATAAAATCTATGCTTGTGGGGTGGGGGGTTCACACACGCACACAGGGACGCGAACGCGCGCACACACCCCTCCCTCACGGCATCGCCGGCCACCAGCAGCGTCTGACGCTCAGCCCGAGTCGCGACGCAGCAGAGCCTCATCTGCTCGTGACATTCCGGCTTTTGTGTCTGAGCGAGGAGGGGGGGGGAAGACCTTCTTTGTGGACCACCACGGACATGATGGGTGACAAAGAGCGGCGACGTGTCAACTGCAAAGGCTTGCTGAAGAAGAACTGGCTGCTGATCGCCACGGTGGCATCGGTGCTGCTCGGTATGCATCGGCGCTATTTCCATGCGCATCCATCTCCATTTTAGCCTTCAGCCTCTTTTGCAGTGCACGCCGAGCGCATACGTGATGCTTTAGATGAAGAGTGGGGGAGGCTTTTCCCTCTCAAGTCCTCTGGGGGCCATGCAAAATGTATGAAAAAAAAAATTAGGATGCAACCATCCAACCAGCGCTTGTAGGTTAAATGTTTTATTATGGCGTAGTTCCTCTCAGGCTTTTTTCCTGCATGCCAGCAAAAATGTGTTCGCGATTGGGCTTAGAAATAATATGACCACAATAAAGTCCACGTACTTGCAAAGTCAAAGTCAGAATTACAATTTATTCTCATAACCTTACATTTTTTGTTGTAATACGACTGCACTCTCGAAACATGAGAAATATTCGTTGTAAGGTTATTCTCCTAACGCCACGATTTTACTCCCGTAACATTATGACTTAATTCCCGCAAGATTCAGTTTGATTTTTTTACAAGTTTGTGGCTTTATTTGCTTTATTGTTGTAATACTAGGACGTTTTCGTATCATAACGACGTTATCCTTAGAAGACTGCGTCTTCTGACAGCGCAACTTTATTTTCATGCGATTATCGATGACTTCGCTCCCATCACAGGATTTGTATTCTAACATTAACATTACAAATTCATTCTCACAAGATAACGATAATCTCTAACAGTCTTGCAACACTTTGGCTATTTTCGCAAGATTCCAACTTTATCCTAACAAGATTATGTCTTTAATCTCTCGTGCCATTATGACCTTTGCCTCCTTTATTTCTGCAAAAGACTGATTGTACTGTATGTATATACAATGGGAGCGTCTCTCGCTCCTGTACCGTATCGTCGTGGCATTCAGCAGGCAATCGGCTTCTTATTGCAGGGATCAGTCTGGGTGTTGCCGTAAGAGAGTACGCCTCCCTGTCCCATCTTCACAAGCAGTATTTCGGCTTCCCGGGAGAGATTCTCATGCGAATGCTGAAGCTGGTCATCCTCCCACTGATCATTTCCAGCATGATAACAGGTAAAAGCACGAGGCGACGATCCAAGCAGTGAATGCTGAACAATTCGGTACGTGGCGTGCGTTATGTCTCTGCTGCGCACGCACAACAGGTGTCGCGGCCCTGGACTCGGAGGTGTCAGGCAAGATCGGCCTGCGAGCTGTCATTTATTACTTCTCCACGACGATTATCGCCGTCGTCCTTGGTGAGTTTAACTCGATGGATGTTCAAAACAACAAAACCAACACAGACCTTTTGTCACAATTGGATGACTTTTCTTCTCATAACATTAGAGCTGTATTTCTATATTACTTTTTGTCAAAATAAAACGACTTTATTCTCACAACATCTCACACTTTTTGTTCGAAAACAAATATATTAGTGTAACACTACGGATTTTTCTCATATTACAACTCAGTTCTTGTTACGTAAATATTGTTTTCCCCTAGTAATTTGACAACTTTATTCCAATGTTATGACTTCTCTGTCTGTAATGGGTTTTTTTTCCATATTAACAGTACATTTGTTTTTCATTGTAATATTGCAGCATGTTGAGTAACCCGTCCATTAATAGCAAGGTTTTTCTCGGACTATTCTGACTATTTTTGTAACATTTATTTTTTTTCCCCTCATGTATTTTTCTGTGAAATTAAAACTTTATTCTTGTCAAATTATGACCTTTTCCCTTAAAATATTCCAACTTTATTCTAGTAATGTCTCTGTCCGTGTTAATACGATTTTTCTCATTTTTCTTCTTGTAATATTAAAACTTTATTCTCATATTACGACATCTCCAACCGTAATAATACATTTTTTTTCTCAACGTAATTTTTGCTACATAGCTAACAAGCTAGCCGTTAGCAGCTAACCTTTCTCTGCATCATCTTGAGCAGTTTACCACCCTGCTTTTTCTGACGTCAAGCTCCCCAAGACCCTCACCTGCCTTTTGGACCTTTATTGGAATCTTCCGTCCGCTGCTGTTCGCTGTCGAGCCCGTCAGCTACTGGCCGGAGTTTGGGCGGCATCTTAGGAAAAGAGCACAAAAATCCACAGATCGGCGCCTTTTTCAGCCAATAGTTGTTACTTAGCTTCTACATAAACATAGGCGGCGAGGAGGTGAGTTTGAGAATGGTGAAAATAATGAAATGAACGCACCCGTGGATCCTCGGCAGGCATTATTTTGGTGATGACGATCAAGCCCGGAGTCTCTCAAACGGCGCAGCACATCGACAGAGCCGGAACCACGCCCAACGTCACAACCGTCGACACGCTGCTGGACCTCCTCAGGTGCGTGATTCCAATATCTATGTTTTTTGTAAACGATGATTGATTCGTCTACATTTCTATTCTGACACACATTTATCACTATTTAATTTCTAATAAACAGAAACATGTTCCCGGAAAACTTGGTTCAGGCTTGTTTCCAACAGGTAAGCATGCGTACACCAACGCGTGGTCCTCACATCATGTGCCGCTAATGCTAACTAGTGTCTTGCACTAGTACAAAACCAAGCGCAAAGAGCTGGAGCCGCCTCAGAAGGTTCCCGTCGCGAACACGGCCATTCCTCCTCTCGCGACCACTGTCATGGCTGCCGTGGAGGTAGGCTGCTCCGTTATGAATGCACATGGTTTAATGTGACAAGTTATTAGAAGGGTCAGCTTTACAGATGCCAGCTATGACACATGTCATTTTTACATGATCAAGAGTGCATGCATTTCCCCCTCCCTAAAATTGGTTAAAAATATGTATCATTTTAAATACAATTTAAAAATGACTGACTTTTTTTGATGAACCTAATTTCTTTGACACCAGCAATTTTCTATTTGTCATCAGAACATCACCAAAGATTACAAAATCAGCGGCACGTATTCCGACGGAATCAACGTTTTGGGCCTCATCGTATTCTGCGTTGCGTTCGGACTCGTCATCGGGAAGATGGGCGAAAAGGGACGCATCCTTCTGGAGTTTTTTGATGCCTTGAACGATGCCACCATGAAACTGGTGCACATAATTATGTGGTAGGTCAGACTTCTTTAACCCTGAAGGCATTCTCGGGACATTTTTTGCCATTTCCGATTTTTATTCGAAAGTCATTTTGGCTGTATTGAATGAATACAAGTTTTGTCACCCGTGTTCCCTAAAATAGCCGAAAATAGCAAATCGAGAAGAAAAATGACATTTGTTCTTAGTGAGACAAAAATGTATATTTATCCACCAGATGGCGCTACTTCCCCCCCATTCAAAGCATGCAGCAAAATGTCACGAGAACCTAAAATGCATTCAATTTACAGGTACAACTTTTAATGTTGCAATATGTTTTGCACAAGTTGCTCCTCTCGAACAAGGAGCTGAACTGCAAAATTTACAACAAGCGTTATTGTGTTCGTTTAAAGCAATTTTTTTGGGTGGGGGGGGGTGGGGGGGGGGGGTGTAATGCTATTTTTCCAGCAGATTTTGGGAAGCTGACAATTGTTGTCGATAGGTCCAAATGAACGAAGACGCCGCTCATTCTTTGTTTGTTTTTTCAGCTACATGCCAATCGGGATCATGTTCCTAATTGCCGCGAAGATCATCGAGGTGGAAGACTGGGAGATCTTCCGGAAGATGGGTCTTTATATGGTGACGGTGCTGAGCGGGTAAGCGGGGGCGGGGCGCGATTTATGCTTGACATTTGGGCCAATTCTCCCGTGACTGCAGTGTGGCCGCAGATAAGGCAAGGACATTTCGAAACTGCTCAACCTGCACATAGCGTAATGAAAGTTAGAAGCTCACACCTGTAAATCTAAGTCAGGGTCAGTACATTCTTTGCGGTAAGGTCTCAAGAAGGATACACACCCACACCTTTATCCCGCACTTCAACGGAATTAGGTGGAACGTTTTGCTGTGGAAAAGGAAGCGGCATCACTCACAGTGCGTGTTTGTTCTCGCACAGTCTCGCCATCCACGCCGTCGTCTGTCTGCCGCTCATCTTCTTCGTCATTGTGAGGAAGAACCCGTACGCGTTCACCCTGGGGATGGCGCAGGCCCTGGTGACGGCGCTCATGATCTCCTCCAGGTGCGATGCTCGTCATTCGCGCGCTAATTCGCGGCCTTCGAAGAAAATCTCAGATTCTTTTCACCAAAAATCCCATTTATGATTTTAACTGATTGTTTCCTTTCGTGTGCTTTTAGAAAAAGTAAATGACGAGGGGTGGTTCTAGGATCAGACTTTAGGGGTGCCTGGATTCATCTTAGGGGTCCCCAAAACTGGGCTAGAAACGCTTATGACGTGATGAAAATAAGTGCTTCCTCTTGGAAAAACACCTGTTCTCAAATCCAGCATTATTTCTAAGACAGTAGCGCCTGGCGATAGGAGTTGAACCATGCTTGCCACTCAAAATGAAGGAAAATGCCATGAATCCATTCCAGACTCCCAAAACACCCAACACATTTTTTTTTGTTAATAAGCAAAATAGCACTCTATAATATTAGGCTTTAAAAAAATAAAATAAAATAGAATGTGAAGAATTAAACAATTTGTGTATCATTCATCATCACTCATTGTGGCTCCTTCTGACATGCACGACCTGGCCACAAGGGGGCAGCATATCACATTTGTGCAGACAAATGAAAAATCAGTTTCACAACTCCTGTAGGTGACTCGGCAAACTGCAGTTATACAAGTAATTTTTCACAGCCGATAAAGAAAATACACCTGTGAACGTTGTTATATCGTTTGTCTACATGTGTTGCTGCACCGTCTGTTTTCAAATATCTGTTACTTTGCGTTATAACACCGCAACATAGCTACTAATTGTTCCTGTCTATGACAGTTCTCATTATGTTAGCATTAAGCTAGCGGAAGGCAAAGTTTTTTGTGATTGTTTAAATACCAAAATACACAGTTTGTAACTCTCTTTGTTTGATGTTTAGTGTGACAGTAAACATCTTAAAGCTTCTTTTTTGAACAATCGTCCACTATCTGCCAAACTGCTGCTTGTGAAGTGAGTCAATTTGACTGCCCATACAGTGCTCGCAAGTCAAAGCAAAAAAAAAAAAAAAAGGTCACAAGGACTCGTAAGTTGGGTCACTCATATCTCAAGGCACCACTGTATTTAGGTTGTCAATACTGTACAGTATTTATGTTGCTGTAAAAAGCTTTCAAACCCCATAGAAGTGCGATTTCCCCGACTCACAAGTCGATTTGTCCGATGTACACGTCGCGGGGCTGCGGTCGGCGGATTGCGACATAAATGTCGGTAAATGTGTGTTGCAGCTCTGCCACCCTGCCCGTCACCTTCCGCTGCGCTGAGGAAAACAACGGCGTGGACAAGCGCATCACCCGCTTCGTCCTGCCCGTGGGCGCCACCATTAACATGGACGGCACGGCGCTCTACGAGGCCGTCGCCGCCATTTTTATCGCCCAGCTCAACGACTACGCGCTGGACGTGGGGCAGATCGTGACCATCAGGTGCGGCGCTCGCTCGCCTGTCGGACATACGCCACAATCGATACGTTTCATTTCAAACTCAGGCCTCGTTGCACTTTGCGACCCTGTCGTAATTCTTATTGCGACTTTTCTCTCGTAACGTGGAGATTTTTGTAACGTTGTAACTTTGCTCTGCAAACATTACAATTTTATTTTCATAGCATACATAACTACTTTAGTTTCATATGACTTTTTTTTGCACAACATCCAGCTTTGTTCTGTCAACATTACGACTTCTCATAAGATCCCGACTTTTATTGTAATGTTACCAGGTTTTTTTATATTTTATATTTATATAACAGACTTTTTCCTCAAGAAATTCAGACTTCTGTCTTGTCAAATAATACATTTTACGCCTTTTTCCTTATTTCAACTTTCTCATTTTTGTACGATTGTGACTTTTTTTCTTCATACTACCAACTTGGTTCTTGTGATGCCTTTTTCCACGTAGCGACTTTTCTTTTTTTCTGCACAATATTGTGACTGTATTTCATACAACGTTTTTCCTCATAAAGGTTCCAGCTTCATTGTCACATGATTGAACTTTTTTCCATGCATTATTCTTACTTTTGTTTCAAAATATTGCGGCTTTTCCTATCAAAAATGCCGATTTTTTTTTCTTCTCCGTACCACACTTTGACAATCACGACCGTAACCCATTAGACATGTTGTTTCCTCTTTGTGGTAGTATTACAGCAACAGTGGCAAGTATCGGAGCTGCGGGGGTCCCTAACGCCGGCCTGGTTACCATGGTAATCGTCTTGACAGCTGTCGGACTACCTGCCAGCGATGTCACGCTCATCGTCGCTGTGGATTGGCTGCTGTAAGTCAAACGCTTCGATACGTTTGACCTGGCAGGTGACTTTATTGACATTAACATCAGCGTGCGCCAAATTACTCAACTCCACTTGATAGCATTGCAGTTCCTCTTCGCCACGATTGGTGAGAATAAATTACACTGTGAGAAACATAAGGTATATTTTTTTTTTTTTAAGAAAAAAGTTATGAGAAAAAAGCTGGACCGTTAAAAGAAAAAACTCCAAATGCTACCAGAAAAACGTAACGTTATCATACTGGTTGTGAGAAGAAAGTTGGAAACTTAGGAGGGAACGAAGTTCTAATGTCACATGAAAAAAAGTCAGATTAAGAGAAAATGTGGTTCTGCCGCAGAGACCGTTTCCGCACCATGATCAACGTGCTGGGCGACGCTTACGGCGCCGGCATCGTCCAGAAGCTCTCCAAGCACGAGCTGGAGAGGACGGACCTGAGCTCGGACGTGGACCTGGCCAACCCCTTCGCCCTGGAGGCCACGCTGGACGGCGACGAGTGCGACAAGAAATCCTACGTCAACGGCGGCTTCGCCGTCGACAAGACGGACGCCATCTCCTTTACCGAAACGTCGCAGTTCTAGAACCCCGCCCCCGCCTGAAGAAAGTGCCACATACCCTGAGGGTTAATAGCCTCTATCAGCACCTATCATCAGCAATAGCAGCTTCCATTCATCACTGACATTTACCACCAATTTCAAGTGCTTCCTTTTTACACCGAAACGATACATTTATACTCCTGGAAAAGTCCTTAGTGGACGGATGAGAGGCCTGTTTATCAAGCAGTGACATTCCACAACGCAGCTTTATTTGCTTCCGAGTAGAAACGCACGGCTACTATTAACTATTTGTACAGAAATGTTACAACTGTGCCAAGCCTGTGAAGAGGTGAGTTGCCTTGACGGCTCGAGTCGTGAAACACTGTGAACTTTGGCCACATAATAAGCGTACCGCCCTGTTCTCGTGAGAATTTTTTTTGGGGGGGGGGGGGGGAATGGCGCAGGAAAAGTTGCGATATTGTGAGAAAAAAAAGTCGTAACGTCACCAGATTAAGGCTGGAATATTACAAGAAAAAAGTTCAAAGAAAGAATGGTGTAAGGTTTATGATTTGAGACGCATAAGGAAAGAAATTTGAGAAAATATTGTTATGACAAAGTTGTCATGCTGCGAAAAATGTGTAGTTTCAGAAAAGGTCGTAGGGTTGCGCTAAAGATATGAGGAAAAAAAGTCTCAGTGTTGCGAAGTGATGAAATTACAAGAAAAATGTGGTAATACCGTGTGGGCAAAAAACGGAAAGTTGCAAAAAAAAGTGGTCATATGAGGAAAAGATTTAAGTTTGGAATATTACAAGAAAAATGATGATCACAAAGTTATGAAAAAAAGTTGTGGTATTCCAAAAAAAAAAAAAAAAAAGTTGAGTCTCTTTATTTTAATGTGCAATTAAATTGAAAAAAAAAAAAAAAAACATAAAATTCCAGTGTGACAAATTAAGGGTTGGAATATTAGAAAAAAGTGATGAGGGTGTGAGGAAAAGCCGTAAGATTGTGAAACTGTGACGCTACAAGAAAAAAAAAATGCAACATTGGAAAATTAACATCAGAAAACTGCAAGAAAACATCAGTAATACTGCGTGAAATAAGTTGTAATATTGCGAAAATCTGGCAATATGAGAAGCAAATCACAATGGTAAATTCTCCCGAGAACAGGCTTTTCGAGTAGCGCCTTGTGTTTAGGCTGTTACAAAATAGATGAGAACCCGTTCTTTTTTCTTGTTGTTCATGTTGTAATTCAGCCCAAATTGCACACACACGCACACACACACACACCAAGGAGACCAAGGTACCGTACTGTATGCTCTTGTTACCTCCAGTCAGCTTTCCAAGTGTACTCCAAGACAACGACTAAATTCCCTCCGACGCATTTTGCCATTGAAAGCGGACAAGGTTGTCGGGCGCAACGTGGCTCGAACGCTTGATGAGTTTGTCGATTCATGTATTCGCTGTCCAATATATGAATAAAAAGAAGTCGCTTCCAAAGCACAAATTACTATTGATTATTGCTCCGTGGGTAAGTCGGTCGCTGCCGGCGGTTAT
The DNA here is from genome assembly GCF_024500385.1 of Phyllopteryx taeniolatus. Lineage (NCBI taxonomy): Eukaryota > Metazoa > Chordata > Actinopteri > Syngnathiformes > Syngnathidae > Phyllopteryx > Phyllopteryx taeniolatus. The sequence goes on along the minus strand of NC_084524.1, from coordinate 1,951,413 downwards.
TTATGACGCGGTTTGAGGACAAGAAACCCGATCGGAATGGGAGGCTGCTTCAGCACATCTCGTGCAATAGATCGCAATGTTCCTCTTGTAGCTTCTGAGCTACGGCCTCAGACGCTTCACTGTTTGCCTTTAATGGCCTCGCAGTGATTTAACGCCCACGCCCGCCCGCCCGCCCCTAATGACACGCCGCACTTCTCCAGGATGAAAGTCAAAGCACCTCCAAAGTGCTTGTACCTGTTCACGTCCTCACGTGTAACGGACCCTAATGTTAAAAACATTTTTAAAAAAAGGGCATTTTCACAAAAAGTAAAGTTGTATTTTCATGAGAATAGCTGTAATGAGATTTTGTTTTTGCTTTTACAAAAATGCAGCTGTAACACTATGAGAAAATTAATTTTACATTAATGTAGTCATAATATGAGCATAAATAAATGACATTTTACGAGAAAACCTTAATGATAGCGATAAAATAAAATCATAATATCCTGAGCATTTTCTTTTATTTTACAAGCATGAAGCTGTTTTATTTGAAAAGAATGAAGCCTTATTTTGTGAAACAAAATGATAGTTTTACAAGCGTCGTTGTACTATAAAAAAAAAACATTTTGCAAGAATAAAGTTGAAGTATTAATGAAGAAAAATAATCTTCACTTTGCGAGAGATAAAGAAAATTCTATTAACTATTGTAAAACTATTTACAAGAATAAAGTCATAATTTTCTGAGAAAAATACATTCATCTTATCCGAAATAGTCATGAGTTTTTTTTGTTTTTTTTTTACTTTTTCAAAAATATTATATTTCAACTTCATTCTTGTAAAATGACGACTTCATTCAGTTTGGCCCTAATACTTCTAATGTGTCTGAGCACCATTTCAATAAACACAAAACGCATCCATGATGTCATCCCGTTGGATTTTAAATCGATTTGGCACAATCAGAAAGCAAAAGTCATCAAAATGGAAATAAAAAGTCAAGTCGTGTTAACAATTCAACTAAGGAAGGAGCCCGGAGCAAGCTCAATAAATAATTCGGTAGCAGGAGTTTGGGGCTCACTTGTCGGTCGATGGGGGCGCGTCGAGGTCCGAGCGGCCCTCCGCTCGGTCCTCTCGTCCATCTTCTCGGGGGTCGTCGCCTCCCGGGTCCCGAGCCACGGCCTTGGCTCCTTTCCTCGGAGGCAGCACGGAGAAGAAGGCGTCCCGCCAGCTGCCTTGCTCCACGTACGCCAGGATGATCTCGAACACTGTCGGGGAACAAACACCACACCCTCAACAAAAGGCCACACAGTCCGACGGAGGGGGGAATAAAGTAAAAAAACTACTGTGACCAGGATGAAGGCCAAATATTTGGAGAAAAATGTTTTCAATGTTATGAGATTAAAGACATGCTGTTATCACGAGGAAAGAATGTAATAATAGTGAGAATATTAGGAGAAGCGTCGCAGTACCGTGGTTGACGGCTAGAACTTTGCGACTGTTCATCTGGACAAAGCTGCTGAGGGGAAGCTGGGCGTGGCAGATCCCCTGATCCTGGGCCCGCTCCAAGGTGACACCCTGAAAAGTCCGCATGGAGAAAGAAATGAAGGTGGGAAGGAAGGAGCGCCTTGAGGAACACCGTGGACATTTTCGGAGGCAGCTTTCAGGCGTTTGGAGCGCAGACCTTGTGGTGGTTGTGGTCCACCAGCCCGCCGATCACATACGCCTTTTTGTGGTCCAGTTCAGTCAGCACGTTGGGGGAGTCCGACGTCAGGTAGACCACATCCTCCTTGGCCAGCACTTCGCTGTAGTGCTCCAATTTAATGCTGATATCCTGCAAAAACAAACACACACTTGGGACTTTTTCACATGAAATGTACTTCTTTTTTCTTCCTTTTTTGCAATCTTACCATTTTATTCTTGTAAAAATATTTTTGTGCCCTCTAATAGGTCTTTTTCTCTCAAAATTTTAATTGTTTTCTCAGAATATTGTGACTTAATTCTTTCAATATTTTCATTATATTGTTTGATGGTTGCACTTTTTCATGTAATATTACAACTAAAGTGTGTGATAAAGAAAAAGTGCACTCACCTTCCAGTTGATCCATCCTTTATCTTTTTCATCCATACTCTGTTTAAGTTGTCCACCAAGGCTTGTCAGGTAAAACTGGACGAAAGGGACACACATAAGCTTTGGCTTTCCCTGCCCGTAGTCTCCATTTGAATCAAAAATGTCATTACGACTGATGCGTTCAGTGTGGTGTGTTTTTCCTCGTTTGCAGCTGTACTGATTTGGAGTAGAAAACTTAGAGAAACGCACTGGCTTGTTTTCATGCTGCCCGTAGTCTCCTCATGAATAAGATGGGCCGTTCCAACTCATGTATTCAGCTCGGCGTGTTTTTTGTGGATTACCGCAGTACTACTTTGAAGTGGAAAATAGAATACCCCAGCGCCAGCGGCCCCAATTTCTCTCTGCCCATAATCTCCTCTTAAATAAGAATTATTGTTACAGCTGAGCGGTTCAGTGTGACAGGTTTTTCATAGATTCTAGAACTATTATTCTGCTATCTCAAAGCGGAAAACCAATCAGCCAAAACACACTGGCTCATTTTAGCGCTGCCCGTAGTCTCCATTTTAATAAAATGTCATACCGACCAATGCATTCAGTGAGGTGTGTTTTCCGAAATTTGAAGCTGTACTGATTTGAAGTGAAAAACAAATCGTCCCAAATGCACTAGCTTTTCCCTCTGCCCGTAGTCTCCTCATGAATAACATGCATTATTCCAACTGATGAGTTGAATGCAGCATGTTTTCCATAGATTCCTGCAGTACTATTTTGAAGTGGAAAATCGATCGCCGCCCCAAAAGTGTTGGTCTGTTTATTGAGTGCCCACAATCTCTTCCTGAATAAAATGCGCAGACGTCAGTGGCGACCCACCTGGACTGGTCGCGAGGCTCGTCTGTTTTCAGCATAGCACCTCTGGATCTGCTTGTGAAGCTTGTGCACATCCTGAGGAGAAGCGAATACGTGAGAACCGGGAAGCAAATGTTGGACTTGGGACTTCCCAGATGCGTTTGACCTTGGTCAACATGAGGTCGTCAAAACTGCAGTCCACCACCAGCCTGAGCGAGGCGGGCGTGACCTCCCGCCGCAGTCGCTTCCTGGCCCTGCTTTGGTCTTCGCCCTCGTTCTCCTGACGGTCGATTTGCCTTTGCAGGCGGCGCTGCTGCTTCCTGTCCTTGCGCCTCTGCCTGCATCGCGACACATTTGCAGTCAATCAGGCAGTCACAGGTCTTCTATGCAATAAAATGGAAATATTCTGTCACATTATTCCTGTGAATAAATATTCTTGTTAGATTACAACTTGATTCTTGCATAAATGTAATATTCAATCATAAGGTACATTTTATTTCCAAATAAGTCAAGTTTTTTCCTGTTCTTTTTTTTACTGTTTTAAAACGTGTTTTTCTCAATACAAATTTATCCTCACAAAATTTTGATTTTCTTTTTTCCTTATTACACTGCAACTTATTCCTTTGAATTGTTTTCCTTCTGAATATTATGACTTTATTCTTAAATTTGTTTTCACATTACATAATTACTTTCTCCTAAAAATCACATTTGTTTCTTCATATTATGACTTTAATAAAATGAAGATTTTTCTTCTTGCTACATTGTGACTTTTTTCTTGGAATATTACGGCTTTAGTCTCATAATATTTTCTCCCCTCTCTATTTACCACTTGGACTATGGTCTTGATGGATGGATGCAATGTGACAAATTAGTTGAGTTCTTGTTTTAGTATGACCTTATTGGTGTAAAATTACTTTTCCTCGCAATATTGCAATTTTGTTTCAGCACAAAATGTGTGTATTTTTCCCACTTCCAACGCTCGTCTTTTTTTTGGGGGGGGGGGAATGAAACGTTATATGATGAATTTCCATCTTACTTTCTCAGATCCCTCTCCTCCTCCCATTTCTGCTGCTTTAGAAGCTTCTTCTTTTGCCTTTTGGACAAAGGTTGCTTCTCGGTGGCTTCTCCGTCTTCGCTGTCGCCATCCACTGTTTTAATAGTATTATTATTGTGACTATTATTATTTAGAAGTTTGTTGTCATCGCCCTTAACGCTGTCGTCATCTTCCATTTGTTAATTTGGACGTCCTGTCGATAAAAGGGGCAACGTAAACCGACTCACTACTGTTATTATTATTTATTATAACACCCCTCAAAAAGAAAAAACAAGTTTAAATGCAAATGAACGTCAAATACAGGATTTTAATTAAAAGTAAAATGCCAATCAAGTGAAAACAGGAATGTCAACGTCGAGCTGAATTCCCACATGGCGGCGCTTATTGGTGACGTAATTTAAGCGCGCCTGGTGCGTTCAAACGTCTCCGTTTAACGCATAATCGACCGTCGACGAGCTATCAGACATTATTTAATGGCCATTTCCTAATACAGAGTGGGCCAAAGGTAGGTATGTACTTTAAACATTTTTCTTTTGACTACATTTATACGTTTTTTTTTTACAACTAGATCTATTCAACACAACAACGTTTCTCGTTAATTTAAAAAAAAAACGGCTTCAAGGCAGGTTTAGCGTCTTCAAATGGGGCCTCTGGGTTTGGGTTTGCAGTTAGCGATTCAAGTCATGGTTGGAAGCCAGGGTTAGGGTTTTAACTTGGGGTTAAGGTTTCAAAATGGGGTTTCAAGACCAGTGTTAAGGTTTAAAGTCCCGTTGTGTGTTTGTGTGTTGGACTGCTTGCCTGTGAGCCCCTTCCTTCCTTCCTTCCTTCCTTCATGTCATACCTTAATTGTTTCCTCCCATGCATCCATCCTCCCTTTCATCCTTCTTCCCTTCCTTTCTTTAATTCTTTCACCCATACTTCCTTCTTCCATCGTTCCTTCCTTTTATTCACCCTTCCCTCCTAACTTTCATCTTTTCGCTTTCCCTTCCTCACTCCTTTCCTTAATTCCTTCCTTTTCCTACATCCTCCAGTGCATCCTTCCTTTCTTACTCCTCAGTGTCCTTCTTTCCATGCCATTCTTCATTTTTCTGTACATCCCTTCTTCCTCCCCTTCCTTCCTTTCTCCTTTCCTTCCTTCCTCCCTTCCCTTAATCCTTCCTCCTCCTTAGCTTCTTGCATTTCTCCCTTCCTTTCATACCATACTTGTTTCCTTGCTTCCTCGTTCCCTAAATTTCCATGTTAGTGTTTGGAAAGTGAATGAAGTGAGCACACGCCAGGAGTCATTGCGCAGTAAGAAGGAATGGAAAGGATGAAGTGTTGCTGAGTCAGCGAGGCGGCGGCCAACTTCAACACAACGCGCTCACGCTCGCTTTACACAATCGGCTTGTATGTACTGGACTGTTGCCATGGCGATAGACCCCATTAGGAGAAACCCAAAGGTTTATGTTCAAATACAAAACAAAAATAATCATCATATTCTGATTGAGAAAAATATTTTGTCATGCAATTTTGCTATTGGCTTTGAGGAGTTTTGATTTGTGAGCATAGCAAAAGCTTCAAATGTACTTTTGGATGCTTTTGCCATGTGTCACCTTTTAGGCGCTTTAACCCCTCCCTCAAAAAAAATCTTTGTTTTGTTGCTAATAGCAAACAGATGTTGCTGATGCATCCTTTTATATTTAGACACGATTGTCCCAGTCCCTCTAAAATGTTCCCTTTCCATTTATGGTGCGGGTGCCTATAAGTCTTCCAGTTAGATAAGAAATGACCCCATCGGGACTTTTTGGGGGTTGCCAAATGCCTGACCCCCAGCCCAGAATGGAAAAATTCCACTACTTCCCATTTACTGTACTGCATATACCAGATGCTCGGTGAGAAGAGTGATAAGGAATGTTGTTATTCTCTAGAAAAGGTTTTCTTTCGATGCGTCACCCTCCACAGATCAACGACTGTGTTCAAGATAAACTCGCACCGTTTGTATTTTTATTTTTTTGAAAGCAATTATAAATAGTTGTCACTCAGCATGCACGCACGATGTCGAGAATTAAGGTGGAATTCGAAGCTTTAATGTTATACATGGAAAAAATAGATGATGATAAAGTATTAGTAATATTTTACATTGCTACGTCACAGTGGTGTCTAATGATTGACATGTAAAAAAAAAAAAAAAAAAAAGACCAAAACAAATCTAAATCAATGATGCCCATTGTTTTCCCTATTCCCACAAATCGGGCCGTAGTCATCCTAAAAGTAGTTTTACAAAATACTTGTCATATTTATGTCATTGATCACATTGAGTGTTTCACTTTCTCCTTGTGAGGACAGTTCCTGCATACCAGAGGGATTTGTGTGTGTGTGTGTGTTTTAGTGGCGAGGAGAAAACACTGAAGTGACTTTTTTCCACACACCAGACAGAACGAGTGGGCGGATGTGTCAAGTGTATGAAAAGGAAGCCTTTCCAGACAGTGCCAAATGACATCATCATCACAAATAACCTCTGTGTGCGCAAGGGGGGGGGCAGGCTTTAGACCCGACCGCAACTTACTGCGTGTGTGTGTGTGTTCAAACCCTATAAAAGCAAAGGAACTCCTCGGGTCATTTACATTCAAGCAGCAGCCACAGCAAACGAGATAGCTTGGACGGCGTTGACAAGGTAGGAACCTTTCGCTAATTGTCTGCAAGCTACGTATAACTAAGCCTGTCGTTTATTTTGCGACGCTCGTCCAGTAAGGCAATCATAATAGAAGGTTTTCTATTTGTGAACATTTTAGCAGGGAAAAAGTTGTAATGGTGGCAGGAAAATCTATTTCATTATTTTTATTTTTTTTTGCATTATTATACTTTTATTTTTGATTTACTTTTATTTAGTCATTGTCAGGTTGGAATTGTGTCAGGAAAAAGTCATATTTTTAGAGAGAATAACGTCAGACTTTCTAAAGAAATAAATAGTCATATTATGAGAATTGCATTGCTGGGACATAAAGTCACAAAAAATGTCTTAATGCTAAGTGGAAAGTTGTAATGTCACGAGAAAAGTTATATTCTTGCAAGAAAAGGTCGTCATGTAAGGGGAAACGGAATTGTCGTATTGTTATAGGAATAAAATGACAATGTCACAGAAAAAAATCATAATGTTACAAGAAATGTACTGTCACCAGACAAGTTATATTGCTATGAGGAAAAAAACTCATGTCGTAAAAAAAAGTTGGAAAGTTAGAAGAAAAAGTCAATGTTATGAAAAAAAAATCAGAATCAGAAGTCGTAAAGTTGAGCGAAACAGTCATATTATTAAAAAAAAAATCCCAAACATAATGGGAAAAGTTGCAATGTTATGTGAAAAGTCGTTTTGTCACGTGAATGTGACAAGAAAAAACACTTTGTTGCTTAATGCTATGATAAAATGTCATAAACGTTACGAGAAAAAGAAAATGTCATGTTACAAGACCAGCCATATTATTACAGGGGGAAAAAACATTTGAGAAAAAAGTCCAAATATTACAAGAAGTAAAGTTGTCATTTGCTTCCAATAAATGAAGTCATTATGTTCAAATGTGAACTTTTCCAAGCCTCTGTTTGGACTGGATGTTTGCGCAACGCCGGCGCCGACTCGTTGCGCAAACACGACCCGAGTCAAAGGTCGTCGGCCAAAAAGCGCTGGTGTGCCGCCTCGCGTGGCAAACCGGTGTGAACGCAAATACAAATAAACTCTTATTTTTTGAAAAGAGTTGTAATTTTAGAAAAAAATACTGAAATGTTATCAGAATAAAATCATATTGCTTTGAAACAAGTCCTAATATTACAAGGACAAACAGTTGCATTGTAATGTGAATAAGTTCCTAATTTCATTTATTTGTTTTAGAAAAAAAGTCAGAATTTTATGAGAATAAAATCCGACTTTTATTTATTTAGCATAAACTCCATTTTTGGGTGGGGGAACATAAGTCGAGGAAAAAAAATTAGCTTGTAACATTAAGAGGATAATGTCGTAAATGTATATTGCGAGAAAAAAAATGTAATGTGACGAGACTAAAGTTCCAACAATAAAGCGGTGATGTTTTCGTCAACAGGATGTTTAGCAGGTACTTTTCCGTTGTGCTGTTGCTGGCCGCGAGCGGAGGGGCGCTGGGCTCTCTGCAGGACAAACAGAGCGACTTCGGCTTGAGGCTCTTCGCCCGCTTGGCCGCAGCCTCGGCGGACCGCAACGTGATTTTCTCCCCGTACGGCGTTTCTTCCGTCCTGGCGATGGCGCAACTCGGAGCGGCGGGGAACACTCGCAAGGCCATGACCGCCGCGATGGGATTTTCCCTGCAAGGTGACGACGATATGTGCGTCGTATGACCACGGAGACGCGCTTGCTCGTATCGTTGTGACTAGCTACTCGCCTCCTATGATCAAAAATGATCCAAATATTTGTTCGGAATTGCTGGGAAAATTCAAGAATGAGTCAAAAGGGCAGGGGAAAAAAGTCAAAATTTGACAAAATACAGTTACCATTTTGCTAGAAAAAGTCAGCATTTTACGAGTATAAAGAAAGTAGTAATTTTTACGAAAGAAAATGTGAATATTACAAGGGGAAAAAAAGTGCATTTTTTAAGTCTGAATTTACAAGAAAAAAGTCAATTTTACTTTTAAAAAGTCTGTATATGAGGACAAAGTAATTTCTCAAGTAAAAAGTCAGGATTTGACAAACAGGTTTTAATTTTACTAAAGAAATCTCTTAATATAATGAGAAAATGTCACTAAAAACTAAAAAATGCAAATTTTACAAAAACAAGTCAAAACTAACAATCTTTTTTTTTTTTAAGTATAAATTCTGAATATTACAAGAATAGAAGTCTGAATTTTACAAGAACAAAGTCAAAATAAGGCTGAATATTAAAACAAAAATGCACATTTTGCAGAGGGGAAAGCAAACCCCGCAGAATTTTACACAGAAAACAAATCTTAACGTTACGAGGAAAAGTTTTTACTGTTACAAGAAAGAAATTGTAAGTTGACACATTTTTTCCCCATGTTGCTGAAAGTATTAGCGACGGCATCTACAGTTTGAAGCCTATTGCAAATGCTTACGCGGCGCTTTAATAAAAATATTTCCCGCAGAGCGAGGAATGTCTCGCCAACAGCACCTCCTGCAGCGCGACCTCCACGCCGAGGACGGCTTGGAGATGGCTAGCGGGGTCATGGTGGAGAGGAAGCTGAGCCTGGGCAAAGGATACCGCCGGGCGCTGTCCAAGGCCTTCAGGAGCCACCCGCACCAAGTGGACTTCAGCAGGCCCCAGCAGGCGCTGGACGTCATCAACGCCTGGGTCTCGGACCACACCGCCGGTAACCCAAAAGCCACAGTTTTACAGTGCCCCAGAAAAGTCGCAATATTACATGCAAAAGTCCCAACAAAGTCAAGATTTGCCCGAGAAAAGTCGTGGAGGAAATTCAGTATTGCAACGAGACAACTGTAATGTTACGAGAGTAAAGCCATATTTTTTTGCCCGACAAAAGAAGTCGGAACATGACGACTTTAAAAAGTCGCACTGTTTACGAGAACGAGGGGCAGTCCGAAAGTGTTGACATTTTGTGGAACAGTCGTAAATTATTTTACAAAGGTTACGAGAATAAAGTTTTCATTTTAAGGAAGAAAACAACAACAAAATTGGAATGCTACGAGAATAATCATACTTTTTTCCTTGTACCCCCGCCAAAAATGATCTTCAGTCTTGTAATTTTCCTTTTCACGTTTTGAGCGCGGCCGCTGTTGCTTTTTTCCCAGGCGCCATCCCCGAGTTCTTGGCGCGGGGATCTCTGAGCGACGAGACGCGCCTGGTGCTCCTCAACGCGCTCCACTTCCAGGGACTCTGGAAGGTGCCCTTCGACCCCAAGCTGACGCACGAGAGGATGTTCCACTGCGCCAACGGCAGCGCTGTGCCCGTTCCAATGATGACGCTCATCAACCGTTTCAACTACGGTAGCGTCAAAATAACACTCACGCATCTAGTTAAGTACAGTAGCTAAATTGTTGTACTTCTTGGTCTAAACTCTCCTTTGACTGCGTCCACAGGGGAGTTTGTGACCGCCAGCGGCGTGGACTATGACGTCGTGGAGGTCCCGTACGAGAGCGACTCGCTGAGCATGCTCCTGGTGTCGCCCTTCGAAGCCGACGTGCCGCTGAGCGCGCTCGGCGGCGACCTGAGCGGCCAGAGGATCCGGCAGTGGCGAGCCGCGCTCAGGAGCGTTCGGCGGCAGCTAACCATGCCCAGGTAAGGAATCCCGCCGCATATAATATTCCGTACTGGGAGACCGAAGTTGTCATTTTACGGGAACCAAGTCGGAACGGTCCCGTAATAGCGTCACGGGGGGAAAAAGCCAGAACATTATGAGATTAAAGTCTTGAAATGAAAAAAAAAAATCACAAAATGAAGAGACTAAAGTTGTAATTTTACGTCGCTAAATCTTTTGGGCCGTTTAGGCGAGAATAGCATGAAGCAGCGTTTGTTGGCGTTTTCAGGTTTACTCTGAACTCGGAAGTCAACTTGAAGGCTGCGCTCACCGAAGTGGGCCTGGCCAACATCTTCAGTCCGGCCACGGCCGACTTCAGCCACATTACCAGTGAGTACAACAACAAACGCATTTATTTCAGATGGTTGCAATTCATTGGGGCGCGGCATCTAACCACCTATTTGAGGAACTACAGCGTTTTTTAATGTCGGGTTTCTTGCCTTCAGCCGACGAGAGGCTTTGGGTGTCCAAGGTCCTGCAGACGGTCAAGTTTGAGGTCAACGAGCGAGGAACGAAGGGAGCGGCGGCAACGGGTAAGGCGGGTGCTCGACTGCAGATGGGCGAGGCCTCCATTTGAATACATTGAAAAACGCGCACAACATGGCGGTGCAACCGCATAGCAGTGGAACGCTCTCATTGGACTGAAAAAGATGGCAACATTATGAAAATAAAGTTTCAATTTTTACGTTAAAAAAAAGTGGCCAACGTTACTGGGTTAGAGGTTGGGGGGAACATGGTTACATTACTAGAATAAACAGATTTTTTTTTTTTAATGGGAAATAGTGGTAATATTACAATAAGAATGTCATAATTTTAGCTGGGGGAAAAAAGTGGAAAGTTAATGAGGAAAAAAAGTTGTAATTTTGCGTGAAAAAGTGGTAACAAGTACGAGACTAAAGTTGTTATTTTATGTGAGAAAACGTGATAAGACTATGAGAATAAAGTCATAATTTGATGTGACAAAATCATTACTTTACGAGAATAAAGTCCTAATATGAGATAGTCAAGAGTGGTGTGCAAAGGGCGGGTCCTGACCGCATTTGTGTGTCTTTTCAGCCGCGGTGATGTTTTCCCGAATGGCAGTGGAGGAGTTGACTTTGGATCGGCCTTTTGTCTTCTTGATCCAGCACAAACGCACGGGGGCCATTTTGTTCATGGGCCAGTTCAGTCATCCCGCTTGAGAAGCCAGCACGACTTCCGCCGTATCCGACCGACGACGACTCGACACCACATGACAACTTTTCAAAACTAGGACTTGACAGACATGACACTGATGCACTTCCTCTTTCTGCTCGTTTTCACTCAGTCTTGTTGCCATGCTACGTCTGTATTTATATTGTATTTATTAAAAGATATATATATTGTTTTAACTTCTTTCTTTGTGAATGTTGAAAAAGGTGTCCGTCATCAAAGTTACAGCCTCAAGGCGAATTTTTTTTTGCCAGAAAAGTCCCTTGATGTGAAAAAAAAGCGGTAACATGATCAAGTTAAAAGTAAAAAAAAAGTCATAATATTTTGAGAATGAAGTAATTATGTTAAGTTTAAAAAGTAACATTTTGAGAATAAAATTGCAATTTCATGTGGGAAAAAAGTGGTAGCATTATCAAGTTGTACTTTAACATTACAATATTTTAATAGTCATATATAAAATTTTTTAAGTAACATGAATGGAGTCATAATTTTCTGTAAAAAAAAAAAAAAAAAAAGCAAATTACGAGTAAAATTTTAATTTTATGTTTGAAAAAGTGGTGACAGAAGAATAAAGTTGAAATTTTTCGACACAAAAAATGCTAACATTACGAGAAGAAGCTTGTAATGTTATACTTAAAAGTGAATAGTCATAATTTTACATTTTATAAAAAGTGGTAACATGAGAAAGTCACACTTTCACTTGACAAAAAAAATTGCAAAATTATGTGACTAAAGTTATAATTTTATGTTGAAAAATGGTAACATACAGTGGGTACGGAAAGTTTTCAGACCCCTTTAAATTTGTCACTCTTTTTTTATATTGCAGCCATTTGCTAAAGTCATTTAAGTTCATTTTTTTCACATTAATGTACACATAGCACCCCATATGACAGAAAAAAAACAGAACTGTTGAAATTTTTGCAGATTTATTAAAAAATACTTATGGCTGTGTGATATTACAGTTTTTCTTTTTTAATAAATCAGCAATAATTTCAATAAATATTTTTTCTGCCAATATGGGGTGCTGTGTGTACATTAATGAGGGAAAAAAAATGAACTTAAAGTATTTCAATAAATGGCTGCAATATAACAAAGAGTGTAAAATTTAAAGGGGTCTGAAAACTTTCCGTACCCACTGTAACTAATTATTTTACAGGGGAAACAAAGAAATAGACTGTTGTAAATGTCGAAAAATTACAAAGTTACATTGTAAAGGCAATTTTTCGAGATAAAAGAATAAAGAATAAATAAAGATAACGATGCTAACAGTTTACACAGATTAACAAGGGACCTTCTCATCCCACAATGGACAGATACTGAACCTCTAAAGTTTTATTTATTTTGTTGTTTATTTTATTTTACATTTAGGTAACTTATTTTTGCTGTTGGGTGTCGATTAAGAGGGATAAAATGTAAGAAATAAAGTAAAATAAGAGCTCGCTTACCTGCACTTTCGACCAAACTTCCGCTCCTTTTTTCGTTTTCTTCTTCTATGGTGTTTTTTGACCCGCTCCTCCTTTCCCGCCCCTGCGCTCGTTTAGCCAATCAGGAGGCGACTTCCGCCCGGTGGCCCCGGGCGACGTCTGGATAAAAATGTGAACAGGTGGTCGGTGGGTCGGAGAACTTTAGGTCGGGAGTCAGGGCGAGGAGACCGAGGTACTACACTCAGCATGTCCGACGCCGAGGCGCAGAGCGCTCCACCTGCGGCCCCCGAGGAAGACAAGCCACAAGCAGAAAGAAAAGTCTTAGGTGAGTCTTAGGTGTGTGACTGGCTAATCAATCACGGCATAAGTGAGCGCAGCTGTGACGCCATTTTTATTGTCTTATGTGAGTTTGTGATAAAAGTTGCTGTGCAGTCTTGAGTGGTTTATTTGGCCTACATTTGCTCTAACGGGGCACTTAATGGCGTATTTGTGGGCTCAGGTGCAACCTCCAGTTTAATTCAGTGATTGCGAAATGAGGTCAACTGAAGTGTCGGCCCCTCAAATTTGAGAGCTCAAAACTTTTTTTTTTTTTTTTTTTTTGTCAGGAATTCACACTTGACTTTAGAAACATTATCAGGGAGGTGGAGAAATAGGAGTTTCTATTGGTGTTTAAAAAAAATAAAAATAAAATAAAAAACTTGAACTATGAATACCAGTGCTGTCTGATATGTGAAATAATCACTGATTTACAGTAAATGTTCAAACTGTAAATAGAGGCTTAAACTACAGTACATTTGCGTAAAGTTCAGTTGTATTTAACTTGAGTAGAACGTTTGAATTTAATCTTTCAAGGACTTTTTGTTTCTAAACTGGTAAAATTTTCATTTAACTGTATTTTGTTGTTTGGGATGTTGCTTGAGCCAAATTTATTTATTTTAGGCGGTACTTTGTGTAATGTTTGCGAACACTTTAAATTGAGGACCAATGACCAACGGATTTTACGATTGGGATGAAAATTTGCATTGGGGGGGATTTGGGAGCCCTGTTTTAAGATGACTGCTGGAAAGTGTTGTGTTTTGAGAATTTGACTTATTTTTATGACATTGGCACTTCCTTGTGAACTGGATCTCAAAGTCTTGCTGTTAATGATTAGCTCACACACAAACGATGCACAATTCAGAATCATGTGGACAATCCCCCTCCCCTAAAATCCCTACTGCTGTGCTAGTTAGCATGATTAGCATTGTGTGTTTTATTGACTCTGCTTTTAATCAAATGCTAACATTGCTTTAGCCACCTTGGTGCAAGGGAGAGTAAAGTGGTTCAACGTACGTAACGGATATGGCTTCATAAACAGGTATTTATTTATTTTGGTACTTAGGATCATCTTACAACCAGAATGGTTTATTTGATCTTTTTTTCTTTCTTTAGGAATGATACCAAGGAAGATGTTTTTGTTCATCAGGTAAAGCGAGACTGACGTTTGGCTTCGGCTCGTGTCTGTTGGTGACTCTTGTTGTCTTTTGGCAGACTGCAATCAAGAAAAACAACCCGAGAAAGTTCCTGCGGAGTGTTGGGGACGGTGAGGTGGTCGAGTTTGATGTGATCGAAGCTGTCAAGGTGAGCTGAAGCCATTTTGATTTTTTTTTTAAATAAATAATAATAATAATTCTATTTTCATAGGACTTTAAAAATGTTGATTTCCTTCCCAGTATTTTATACTGCTAGTTTGTAGAATACCTTTTTTTTTCTTCAATTTAGGAATATTGTATTTTTGACAAATTGTGATGACTGTGGAAAAAGTGGTACTTAAATTAGAAAACTTGCAAAACTGCTAGTTCTTTCTGATGACCTCGCCTCCCAAGGGTTCGGAAGCAGCCAACGTGACTGGCCCCGGCGGGGTGCCCGTTAAGGGCAGTCGATACGCGCCCAACAAGCGGCGCTTCCGGCGGCGGTTCTTCCCGCGGCCCGGCGACAAGGCCGCAGACGGCCGGCCCGTCGGCGACGACGAGGAGGGGCACGCGGAGAACGGCAGACCCCAGCAGCGCCGCCAAAGGCCTCCCCGACCGCGTCCGGAGCCGCAAAACGTGAGACGAAATACTTTATGGTTCTGCCTTAGCATTTTCTGTACAGTTATTGCTATCGTGCCAAATATTATCCTACCAGCTGCTAGCATGTTAGCATTTTATCCAGTATTAGGGTTTGTTTGTTTTTTTTCTTTTCAGGGTGAAGCTGGTGAGCCAAAAGCCACAGGAGAAGATCAAGCACAATCAAGACCACCACGACGTCGGTTCTGGCGGCCGTATCGGCGGTAACGTGTTTTGTTTTTTGTTTTTCTTTGCTGACTCGCTGCTTTATTGATTGCCGTATGCGTTAACGGTTCCAGTCCGTTCCGTCCGCGGCCTGCTTCGGATCAGCCGAAGGCGGAAGATCAGCAGCAGCGGGCTAGCGCGCCCGAGGACCAACCGGAATCATCCGAAAACGACGGCGGTGCCGGCGACGGGCCGAAGCAGCGGCGCCAGGCCGGCCGCCGCCGGCAGAGGAACTCTGAGTCATCTGTCTCCAAAGTGAGACTCCGTCTAGTAAACGCCACATTTTGCTCAGGTCTGTACCGGAATTGAGCTCCCACTCTGTCGCCGCAGAACGGTACTGAGAAGTCTGCCTCGGAAACCGGTACCCCTCCTCAGACATCCAAGGTGGATGTGCAAGTCAAATCCCAGAAGGGCTCCCTTCAAAGTTCGCCCAAATCGCCAGAGGTAAGTCGCCGAATAAACCGCTGCTCGTTCTAGAGGGTGACGGCATTGACTTGTTGCCGCTGACTTGCAGCAAGCCGCTGACACAACTGTCCCGGCGCCGACTGAGTGACGTCCCCGAGCGGACAGTCGTGGGACCCTCGAAGAGGTGCAGATGAACCTTTTAGTTCAGTGTTAAATGTTAGCAGGCCAAATGGTAACATTTTATCCAGTTTCAATAGCCTTTTTTTTGTTTGTTTTTTTTGTGTTGTTGTTTTTTGGTACCTCCATTTTTGTAATGGGTCCATGTGTTGAAGGACTGGCCCTATTTGAGAACGCACATCTCCCCTCCTTGTATGCCCCAAAACCTGCTTCGCCCCTCGGCCCACCTGTGCCCCTTCCTCCGTAGGACGCAGGTGTCGAAACAGGGGACGGGTGTCTAATTTGATCTTTACAAGGGGCAAAAAAAAAAAAAAAAAAAGGGAAATCAAATGACCGGTACTTGCCCAAATTCCCTATTTAAACAAATGAATTTTCTTTAAATTGACGCATCAAGTAGTTACTACAGGAACTAGCCTTGATTTTTATTTAACTTTTTAATTTATTTGAAGAGGGGAGAACAAAGCAGCTGCATTACGGGGCTGGGATTTGGTACCGCCAGACAATTCTTAAAGGCTCGTTATCGTTCGTTATCCTTGTCAGAGGGTGCATTATTAATGGAAAGACTTTAGTTTTTGTTTGACTTTTGAATTTTCTTTTTTTTTCTTTTTTTTTTTTTTTTTTTTTTTCCATGGAGGGGATTATGTGCAATGTTAAGCCAATGATAATAAAACCATGTTTGCAATCCTGATCTGTTTTTATTGCAGTTTATTTACATCTGGGCAGAAAATGTACTTCTAACATGATTTGAAATTAATATCTACACGAGGTATTGACGGAATAGATTTTCTTCTAATAAGTAGGAAAGCACTCCAAAAGCCCAGCTGGCTCAATGTTGTTCACTACACTGATGGGCATTTGGCTAAATTTGCTTGATGTGAAAGCTATTGCAAAAAGTTGAGATTGTGCTTAATATTGGCTAGTGAAAAGATGGAACGTCAAAGATGACTTTGCATGACTTTTCAATAAATCATTGAATGTTGCACATGTTATGATTTTTGTAATTTTAGCATCACTCATCTGGTAATGTTTAAAATTGGGTTGGTGTTAGCCAAAAATCCAAGACCGCTTTGTTTTTCTGCAATGTTTTTTTAATACCTGAATAATCCATTTTTGCTGACATGCCATTATAAAAAAAAAAAAAAAATGGAAAACTTTTGTATTTTACCATCTGGTAGTGATTTGACAAGGCACCTAACAACTTTGCTTACACACTGACAAAAATGCAAAATGTCTACAATTTAGCATGGTTACAAATTGCTCTTGGATGAAAATGTCTGGGAAAAGTTGTTTTGTAGGACTTCCTGGATTTAGTTATCGAACTTTACTCACCATGTGACAAATATGTAATTCAGCGTTACCATGCGTCTGTCGAATACACTTGGTTAAAGTCAGATGAAATGTTTGAGATGAGTTCCTGTTTTGAGGCTTTTTTTTTTTTTTTTTTTTTTTCTTTTCTCTTTTAATAACACAAACAGCCACTGATGTATATTATTAAAGTGCAGAAATTACAGTGTGGAATTAAAAGTAAATGTGCGTTACGCATCCTGCGGAAATAAGAGCTAAAATTTTGTCGGAAACCAAAGCACGCCATAATAAATACAATAAAACCCCTCAAACGTCATCATGGAAAATGTCCAGTTCTCAGTTAACTTTCGTCCCCCAAATAGTCCAATTCCGTGCTGGTCTTGTTGAGCTCCATATCCATGTCCATCATGGCGTCGGGCAAGCTGCGGTGGAAGTTGGCGGCGATCTGGTCGAAGGTCTTGCCCCGCGTCTCGGGCACGCGGAAGAACGTGAAGACGAGGAAGACGAGCAGGAGCACGGCGAAGATCAGGAAGACGTACGGACCGCACAGCTCCTGGCGGGAATGGAGCGGACCGATGTGTTGGATCATGATGCGGTATGCTTTGGATCAGGAGAGCACGTCCATCAAAAGGAACGGTTTGTGATCCAAAGCGTGCCACATCGTGCGCCTATTGAACGGTAACAAAATCTGATGGTATCACGTATGGAAATGTGCCCATCGTGATCCAAAGCATACCACATCATGAGTCTTCCGTGAAAGGAATCCGTATTCTTCGCATTGTGAGGAGCTACTTTAGTTAGATAAGTGACACGATCAATTATTGCGAGGGGAACGGGGAGCGTACTCACAGCAACGTACTGGAAGCCCATGCCGACGACGAAGTTAGCGGTCCAGTTCGAGCACCCCGCCACGGCCATTGCGGCCGGCCGGGGACCCTGCGAGAACAGCTCGGCGACAAAGAACCAAGGGATGGGACCCGGACCCACCTCGAAGAAGGCCACAAAGCCAAAGATGGACAGCATGCTGACGTAGCTCATGGCGGGGACCGTGTCCTGTGAGGAGCGGAGACGGACAAGCGTCAGGAAACAGCCGGCGCCGCGCGGGCGGACTGGAACGCGGGGAGGCCGACCAATAAGCTGAGCGCGACGGTCATGAGCACGGCGCAGACGCACATGCCGCCCAGTCCCAGCATGTGGAGGGTCCTCCGGCCCATCCGCTCCACTAGGAAGAGCTGTGAAGAAGTTGGAGTCGCATTCATTCCTGACATATCTGGAAACTATTCTCAGCACTCCACTTTTCCCAAATTTGATGCTACAGCAAAACGGATTCAAGGAATGTTTTCCTCAAAGTTTTAGACACAACACTGCATAATAGTGACATAAGTTATTTTTTAATAAATTAAACCAATTACATGTTCAGTAGTCCAACAATGAATGCAAATCTGTTGTTTGTGTATCTTTTAAAGTTTGATGCATAATACCAATAAAACATGCATGTGAGGCGCATGTATTATTTTTGTCCACTTGGGGTCGCCATCTTAGTATCTGTGTTTCAATCTGTGTGTCTGGCCCAGTGAGTCAGTTGCAAAATGGCTGCCCATCTAACCTGATGGCGCTCGAGAGGTATGCGCCAAGCTGCGGTGCCAAGCTCGTGGCATTGGTTTAAACAAAATGTTTAAACTGCCACCACGGGTGAATCAACAAAAGAGAGCAAATGTGCATGCGATTGTCTTTTTTTTTTTCCTTCACATTGTCGCTATTGGCTGCGGAAAAAGTGAAGCGCTGTGAATCCAAAACCGAGAAATTGTTCCGACTGACCGAGACCACGGTGAAAGCACAGTTCACTATTCCGGCTCCTACTGTGGCGTAAACCGGACTCTGGACTCCGGCCTTGGTGAAGATGCTCGTGGAGTAGTAGAAAATCTGCGCGGAGGCAGAGAGAGAGAAAAATGAAACAACATCACCGAAGAGATTCGGAACATCTCCCGAGGGCAACCGACCGCATTGATCCCGGAGAGCTGCTGGGAGAGCTGCAGCAGGATGGAGATGACGAGGGGCTGGCGGTGCACCGGCGAGCGGAACAGCTCCACGATGGAGACCTTCCGCTCCATGTCCATCCTCCTCTTCTCCTCCTTCATCTCCGCCAGCAGGTCGCCCACGTCCTGACGGCCGGTCAACCGCCGCAGGCCTGAAAACCCGACGGGAACGCCGCTTAAACTCCTGCCGGTCAACCGCGTTTCATGTTTTTGCTTACTTGCCACTGGGAACGCTTTCATGTCGGGCGAAGAGGAAGAAGGGAAGGAAGAATCGGCGATAGAGAGGGGAAGAAGAGGAGCAAGAAGAAAGAGGAGGAGGAAGAAAAGAAGGTGAAGATGGAGACAACGATGAGGAATCAGAAAAGGAAGAATAAGAGGAGATGATGAGGAAGAGGGAGAAGGAAGAAGAAGGCGGGAGGACAAAAAGGTGGAAGAGTGGGAAGACGAGGAGGACTCGGGAAGACCGTGAAGGAGTCATCCGGGGGCTGCTGCGGCGCTCACCTCTCTTGGCCTGGTGCTCCTGACAGCGGACGATGAAGAGGAAGCGGGGGCTCTCCGGGCAGAAGGGCAACAGTGCCATCTGGAGGACGGTGGGCACCACCGTCAGCCCCATCAGGACGGGCCACAGCTCCTCGCCGCCCAGCAGCTGCTGCAGCCCTAAGATCTAAATCGAGGCAGGCGCCTTGGGATTCGTGACTACGGTGGCCGAGACGGCTCACGAAAATTGCGAGCGCCACAGCGCAAAATGTTGAAAGCACCAAACGCGCAATGGAAACGCAAACGCCACAACAGAACGACTCGAACCCTCAGCGGAGCAACGTGAGGCCCAGGTAACCAATTCACGAATGAAACAGTCAGAGGGAGCGAGAGCGCACTTCCGGTGGGGCTTAAAGTCGTTGTGTGTTAATGTCCTTCGCCATTGTTCGTACGTTACTGTTCTTCGCCAAACTCGCTGCCCTCTCACCTGCGCGATGAGAATTCCCGTGACGATCGCCAGCTGATGCAGCGTGCCCAGCGCCCCCCGCAGACCGGTGGGCGCGATCTCCCCCACGTACATGGGGGTCAAGCCGGACGCCAGCCCTGGGGGCCGAAAGGAGCGGCGTCAAACGCGATCGCGGCGGCCGAAGAAAAGCGCGACGCGGGAGGCGAGGCCCACCGCAGTAGGCGCCGATGACGCAGCGTCCGAGGATCATCATTTCGAAGGAGCGACACAGCTTGGACAGGCCCATCAGGCCGCCGCCCACGAAGGCCAGCAGGTTGTTGATCAGCAGAGCTTTTCTCCTGCAACACCACACATCCGCCACTTACTGCAAGGTGCTTTCTCAAGTCAAAAGTGGGCTGAAATGTCCAAGTTTGGGCAGTCACAATTGAAGAGCTGCATTGACAAAGCTGTTGTTGTTTTGCTGTCTGTAAAGTAAACACGCTAGCGCTGCTGTTTTATTTTATTACTTTTTTTTTTTTCCCCTCAAAATGACTCATTTTGATTGGCTCGCGGAAGCTACGTGCGCGGTCACGTGACTGCCTTGTGTCGTCTGATTGGTGAGTTGGAGTCAAATGACCTTAGTGATTGGCGCAGCGGGCGCCCTATGCGGAAGTCGAAGGCGGAGTCTAAAAATAGACTCGCACGCAGCAAGAATGGATAAATAAAAGTAACGAACGGCAAATCCATCTTTGTAACGGAGTAAAAGTATCGATCCTTCTTCACATAAATACTCAAGTAAATGTAAAAAGTACGGTGCATTTAAAGTACTCTGACAAGCACAGTTGATCGGAAATGTGACTTGAGTAAATGTCGCGCGTTACTACCCACCTCTGCCCCCGAGGCGCACAGACCAACAGGAGCAGCGTAAAGTACATTCAAGTGAAGCAAAGTGAAGTTCGGAGGGTTTTGAATTACGAGCGCAGGCATTGAACAAATTTACCCCGCCCCTGAAGGCGCCGCAGTCCGATTTCGAATGTGCGGAGTAAAAGTAAAAAGTCGTAAGAACACACAAGTGCTTAGCGTTGCCCAAAGTCTGCAATAGCTTCATGCTAACTGACGATAAAAAAAACAGCGTGGACGGCAGAGCAGCTTAGCAATGGATTTTGGAACACAAACGGCGGAGCAACACATATAGACAGATAATATAACACTACTTACAGGTATATAGTTTTTATCCTTCGCAAAGAACAAGTAATATTATTACTGCGGCATACTGAGCTATCGTGCTTTTGCGTTTGAAGTGTACAGTAGCGCTCGCTCGGTTACCTGCCCAGCCACTCGGAAACAAAGCCCACGCAGAATGAGGACAGCATGCCTCCGATGGAGAAGATGGCCACCGACAGGGACCACAGGGACGTGAGGGTCCCCGCCGGGATGGCTTGTCCGTGCCGGTGCGCCCATGTGGAGTTGTAGTCCTCCTCGATGATCTGAGCACACGACAATATCCGGTCACGAGCCCACGCTCGCCTGTGTTCAAAATAAATATCTCGGCCCCTATTTTGGCTGCGCTTGTCAGCTGGTGTGTGCGTGACTGTCAAGGTGAAGCCGGTCGCATGACTCGCGAGTAACAGCCCAAAGTTTGAACTTTCAATGACGAATAAGCCAATGTCAGTCGTTGCGTATTTTTGTTTTACAGCAATTGTGTGTATTCCTTTTCTTTAATTGCATTTGATTTGAGTGAAACTTTATGACACTCCGGACTCCCGCTCGTACCTTCTGAGGCGCATTGATGACGCCGATGTTGTATCCGAACTCCAGTGATCCCAGGACAGCAGTGAAGACCGATAGAGCCAGGGTCCCGGTCACCGTCTGCAACACGCACATTATTTGGAAAAGACATCACGCGCAAACACGCGTACACACACTAATAATACACACTGTATATAAATATAACCCACATATTCCCCTTAGGCCACCATACAGGCACCTGTTTCCACGGTGACAGACAGGTGAAACTTGCCTGCGGTTCCTGACGCCGTGTTCTAACTAAATGGGAACTCCGCAAAGACGAACATCATAATAATAATAATAAAAAAATCTACAGCGGAGGCATAGCAGTCAAACGAGCTGGCCTCAAGGTCAAAGCGCAGAAGCAAGCAAGGAATGTTTTGGTTCCGGAGGCCTCGCTTTTTCGGCCGAACACGCACATTTCATCCCAATCGTGAGCACTCGCTTGGCCGAAACCCTCCCCGGCAAATCCCCCGAGGCCACCGACCTCTCCTCCGAGTTGCTGAAAGCCGGCCGGCATGACTTTTGGCAGCTCCGTCGACCTCCGCCCCTAAAGAGAGCGCGCCGAGCTCCCCCCTTGGACGTCAACCTTCAAGGCAAAACGTGATACAATCCAAAAGGGAAACGCGTCCACCGTCCAGGACTGTCTTGTAAAGTGACACCGAGCGCAACCATGTGCGTGCCTCTGTCCGAAGGGGAGGGCGGCGGTTAGGTAGTCGCTGGTGGGAGTGTCGGGGTGAGGGGGGGGGGGGGGGCTCGAAGTTTGAAGAACAAGGTCAAAAAGGTGAGCGGGCCTTTGGGCTATTGCGATGAAAGACAGCTTTTATGGAACAGGGGGCTCGTCTCTGCTCCCGATCGTCGCCATTGTCTGTACGTCCCACCGCCCGTAAATGGATTTCTATTTTAGGGTACATGCCAGAAGGTCGCCCGCAGCCCTAACCCCACCCACCCTCTTGTTCGAGACACACAACAAAGCCACGGGAGAACAGGCGCAATCTCAATCTGGGAACATACTACCTTAATCATTAAGGTACGCTGCTCGACACACACAAAAGTCGCGTACTCTACGAGTAGTTGGCCGTTTTGCTTTTGAAGTGACATTTCAATTTCTTGCTGATGTGTCGATATCGTATGGCGAGCAAAATTGATCATTGGCAATATCGATAGAACCGAATCCGTTTTTCGTTGTTCGGACGATATTGGGAGAAGTCATAGAGTGACCGTATTCATATGTGACGGTGTGGTGTTTTGATACTGTATCCAAATCCATACCGTATGTATCCAGGATTTCGATACGGTATCGACTTCTCCGAACAACATCCGAACAATGCAAAAAACAGAATTGGTTTCATTGGTACTGCATAGAGTAACGATGTTAATATTCTATTATTTGGTGTATCGATACTGTATCGAAATCAATAACGATACATGGTGATATCGATAAATACAAATCTGTTTTTCCCATTTTTCAGGGTGTTCAGATACCGTTAGGAAAAAAATCAAAATAGTACATAGCAAGTAACCAATAATAATAAATCGGCATTTAAAAAAATGGTTATATATGAATAGGTAAACAATAATTAAAAAAACAGACATATATTTTTATTTTACGAATATTTCTATATTTGAATAAGTCATCCCATTCCAAATTGTATTAGTTATAGTTGAATTAACCAATTATTTAGCAAAATAAAAAGAACATTGTTATTTATATACTATGTTGTTCAGTATATAGATTTATTTTACTACTATTCAACCAATCAACTCAATGAATAAGAAGATTAATAAAATGAAGAAAATTCATTGTTACTGAAAAAACTACGATGACCATGAACGCAGCAGGAGGTTTTGGCGGTGTTCATGTTCGCGGCCCGTTGATTGGTGTATGAGAAGTCACGAGGGAGTAAGCCACGCCCCCTCACCACCCTCTGGTGGGAGTGATTGGTGGAAAACCCCAAAACAACAACGTGCTCGACGTTTTGGGCTCAAAATATTTTGGCATTTGATTTTCGACTGACTCAATTCGGAACATTCCTCCGCGCAAAGTGACTCATTTGGCCACTCGGTGGTAAGCTGGGCATACATACCAGGTGCGTGTGTCACATCGTGTGTGCTTTAGGCGAACTACAGGGACTTCTTTGGAGCACAAAGTTTGTCGGCCATGGCGCTGCATAACTCGAATGGCCATGCTAATTAGCCAGCTATGCTAACGCCATTCCGCCTCGACTTTCACGGAGTTTTGTTGAACGCACTCCGTTCTGCTATGCGGTCTCATAATGCATATAAATCGGTTTAAAAGCGAACTAATCGATGTTGGAGTAAGGGCAACTGCGATTAAGTGCGAAATGGCCTGCTAGCTGAACAATTAGCATTAGCGACGTGGATGTAATTCTCCCTCCCACAAATACAATTGATGAAAAAAACTTTATTTGCAAGTCAACGATGTCAACACAGTAACAGCTGTAAACGATGGACAATAAAAACAGTCACCACATCAAATTTATTGCGCTTAAAAATGAGGCTTATGTTTAAAATGCGTGCATAAATAAGAAATTAAAATACTAATAGTTAAAAAAGTTGAAATACTAAAATTTAGCATGATGTAAAGTGACCTTGTGATTAGCAAAATCCCTGATTATAATTTATTTGTCATAGAAATCTTATTTTATCTACCCCTCTTTACATATAGAGAAAGCGAATGACAATGACATATTCAAATCTACTTTCACTTTAGCCTTCCCCCGTTCTGGGATTTGCATCATTTCTCCCGATGCCAAACAAGTTTGTCTTTCCATGGCAGTTTCATCTTGAATGTCGAAATGTTGTCAACTATGTTGTTTCCCGTGCCGTCTTGCTCATTTTGTCGTCTCCGTCTCTTGACATGAAAGATGGAGTCGAGCCTGGACGACTTGTCTATCAGCCAGGAGCTCCAGATGAGCCAGGAATCATTCCTGAAAGTCTGGGGCACCTAGTAAGTCCCCTTTTTTTTTTTCTTCTTTGTGGTATCACTTCAGAATGGAAAATCGGACACTTTTCTTTTCTCCCCCTCCCCAGCCTGACTTGCCCCTTCCCTCCCAATGAAGATAATGACCCATCGAGCACCAACCAGGTAACCCACCTGATAGTTGTACTCGGTCTGCTTTTTCCTTGTTGGCGAATCTCTGGTGTCTTTTTTTTCTCACCCCGCCACCGTCTCGCAGCTCCAAGGCTTGCCGGAGCAATTTGACGAGAATCTCTTCAACATGGCGGCCGAGGCGCCCGTCAGCGACGGCGTGCCCCCGCCGGCCTCCACCGTGCCGGTCACCACAGACCATCCCGGGGACTATGGCTTCCTCCTCCGTTTCCACAACTCTGGCACCGCCAAGTCGGTCACGTCCACTGTGAGTTCCAGGCTCAAACTGTCCTCATCATCAATAATAATAATAATAATAATAATAAATTGGGTTTGTACAGTGCCTCTCAAGGGACTCATAAAGATGGGCGCCAATTGACCATGGAGGAAATAAATGCATTTCAAATAATTTTAGTTTAGTTTTACATATTCTACAAATACGGATTTGAATTTTAGATCAAAATCAACGATTCAAATAAGACTTCAGCTTGAATGTTTTTTTTTTTTTTAGTTCTGTCATAAAGAAAAAAGAAGTTGCAACAAAACCAAAGTACAAGCGAGCAATAATTTTGTAAGACGGCAAACAAAAAGCTGAAACTGAACTGAACGCAACTGAAAACCTGTGCTAGGCTTGTGTTATATTGTGATTTTCTTTTTAAACATTGCAAATTCTTTTTCCCCCCCCACTTTGAACGGCATGAATTGAATTTGAATATTCTGAACTATCGGGGAACTTAACAATGATTTAAAAATTGAAAACAATTTGGATATAAAAAGTTTCGATGTATATATTTTCCGTGTGTTTTTAATGGCGTTTGATTGTGGATTATCTACTGTAGCAACAGCAGCAACAGGTCACCACCCCCATCCGTGCTTTGCTCAGGCTACTTTTTAATGCTAATACCCAGCAAGCGAGAATAGAAAACGTATTGGAACCGAGGTTTTATGAAAGTTAAAATCTTACCTTGGCATCCGTTCGGAACTGCTCTTTGGTTCTTTCTCTCATTGCGCCGCGGAATGTCATTCACTCTGGCCGAACGACGACAATCGCTCTCTCTCGCCCGCCGCGAGCCAATGGCGTTGCTTGCGACGCGACCCACGGCGCGCTCCGGTTGGCCCCTTTTTTTTTTTCTTTTTCTTTTTTTTTCAAGATAGGTTGATCTGGCCCTAAAAGCTCCCTCCCCACCTTCCCCCTGCTGGCGACTTGATAGCAAGAGCGAAACATGACGGGACATGTTCCCCTCACTGCCTTTCCTGCAGCACACGAGGGGTTAAAAAACGGACTTTGGCGAGGTAAAACAAAACCCCCCCCAAAAATAAATGTTGTGCGTTTCCCGTCAGTATTCCGTGATGCTCGACAAGCTGTACTGCCAGCTGGCCAAGACCAGCCCGGTGGAAGTGCTGGTGAGCAAAGAGCCGCCGGCGGGCGCCGTCCTCCGAGCCACGGCGGTCTACAAGAAGACGGAGCACGTGGCCGACGTGGTGCGCCGTTGCCCTCACCACCAGAACCTGGATGGTACGTCTGCCCGCGACACCCTGACGACAAACAGCGCTGCTAGTCCCAAGCGATGCCAAATTTTCATTTCAAAAATGTATTTTTTGTTCATGTATCTCTTTGAATAATGGATTAGTTGTAAGTAATAAAAGAAATATTTGTAAAATAAACAATTTTACAAATCATATTCTACTATCGTGTTAATTGGTTAACTCTAATTAAGTCATAACATAAATCTAATTTAACAAATGAGTGAGTTATTTTTAAAATAAACTTTTATGGACACTAACATTTTTGTTGTTGCTAATTTTACTTACGGATAAATGGACATAAAATAATACAGTTGGTTACAAATCATGCAATGAAAAATTGAGAATTATTTTGGTAAACTAATTAGGTAAATTTACAAATGTAAACGTTTTTGACTTATTAAATTAGGTCGGATGAGAAGTAATTACTATTAAAATAAAAATTTAAATGTGTACTTGAGATTATATTTGGTTAAATAATTAGTATGAAAGTATTTGGTTGAATAATTAGAATTAATTGATTAAAAATATATTTTTTGTATTGACAATTATTTTATTGATAAACTATTTTGCATAGTCATTTAAAAATGAAACTTAATTTAATTCATTAGCCAATTATTTGGTTAAATAATTAGGAATCATTCCATTAAAATGGGAATTAATTCGTTTATAATCTAAACGTGCTTTTTATGTATCTTACACAATAACAAAAGGTAAAAAAAAACAATTCCTTCTTGCATTCAAACATTCATCATAATGAAATGATACATAAATAAATATAATTAAATTAAATATTTTACAGAAATATTGTAACATTTTTGAAAATATTTTCTTTTATAAATTAATTAGATGTAATCAATTCTAAATAATAAAATAAAAAATATTTTGGGGTGTAAAATTAGATTTTTTTTTTTTTCTTATTATTTTTTTTTACATCCACATTATTGTTTAACTTGCGCACTTATTTCTACTGTTTGCTATGTTTATGTTTATGTTTGCTATGTTTATGTGGACGCCCTTGCTCTCCGGCAAGGGCGTCCACATAAACATTGTCCATATGTTGACGTCTAGCCGCGGAGTACCGCAGCCATCTGATCCGAATGGAGGGCAGCCAGCGGGCGCAGTATTTCGAGGACGCGTACACCAAGAGGCAGAGCGTGACCGTCCCCTACGAGCCCCCCCAGGTCGGTCGCGAAAACAGCTCCAACTGAAAAATGCGCTCCAAACTACGGAATGTTGTCCGTTTCTTAGCTGGGCTCCGAGATGACGACCATCCTGCTCAGCTTCATGTGCAACAGCTCCTGCATGGGGGGCATGAACCGCCGGCCCATCCTCACCATTATGACTCTGGAGACCCCTGAGTAAGTTCTGTGCTCTGATTGTACTTGGACCCCTTGTCCCCTTACTGGCTCATTTATCTCTGCCTTTCCTCAGCGGGCTGATTTTGGGCCGCAGGTGTTTTGAGGTGCGCATTTGCGCGTGTCCCGGCCGGGATCGCAAAACCGAAGAGGAGAACAACACCAAGAAGCAAAATGGCACCAAGGAAACCAAAAAACGGAGTAGGTGGTCAAAATGACCCTCAGATGCCTCCTTCGAACACGGGTTCTTGAGACTTTTTACTCACGATAGACATGCCGACCACATTTTTGTGTTGCTCTTTGAAACTGCCTTTGGGGGCTGAATTTTCTGGTTCCCCCACAAATGCTCAAAAATATCCATATGGAATAATAATTTGTTCCAATTTATCCACAGAGAGCACCCCAGTCGCGGCCGCCGCCCCAGTTAAGAAGCCCAAACCAACTTCCAGCACTGATGGAGACGACAAAGAAATTATTTATTTGGCGGTAAGTCACCACAAAGGTACAATTTTCACTTATTTGCTTTATTTGTTGAAACATTGTAATATTTCCTTGCAGGTTCGTGGACGCGAGCGATATGAAATATTGAAGAAACTCAACGACGGCCTGGAACTGCTGGAAAAGGAAGGGTACGAAGAAACCTTTGATTTGATTGAAGAGCGCATTTTCGGTTGATTTTGGCCATTTGCGGGCGTCTTTTCTTGTTCGAGAGATTTTGCCCAATTGCTCAAAAATTTGTGGGAGCCTCCCAGGTGGCGTCAGTTGACTTTCAGGGCAGAGATGGCGTTAAAATTATTATTATTATTTTTTTAAGTTTGTAATATTAAGTAACGTATAAAAACAGAATATCTATTTGAAAAACGCTGAATGCATTTTCTTGAAATTATACATATTTTCTTTTGTTTTTTTTTACCCTTCCAGAAAAAACAAGTCCAATGTGGCGGTGAAACAGGACGTGCCGCTTCCGTCCAGTGGGAAGCGACTCTTGCTCAAAGAAGAGCGCAGCGACACGGATTAAAAAGTCTCACCAGCAACAACAAAAAAATCCCCCCACCCCCCAGAAAAAACAACAACAAAAACATGCAAATGATGACGGAAAGAATTTGTACTCTTATTTTTCTATGTTTCACTTATCATTCCTTTTTTAAAATGTTTTTTACTGTATCAGCAAATGTACTTGACTGTAATCTGACCAAAATTGGGTCCCGGGTCCTCCATTGTGAGTGGAGCAGCTGTCTTCTGTCACGTCATTTGGTGCTTTCCAGCAATTTCTGCAGTACGCACGCTTTCGAAACTTACGGCGTAATCGTGAATGAATTGCTGCATCCCTTTTTTCCATTGAATAAAAACCCCAAACTACATTCAAAGGCTCCTTCTCATGGAATGGCACTTTATTTCCCCCCCCCCCCCCCCACGCCTCAAGCACACACTCGCATACACGTGGATGCTAATGCTAAGTGACAGATGTAAAACAAATCAAGAGGGTTATTCCAAGCTCTGGCAAACTGACGTCCTCCCTAAAATGATCCCGCGTCTTAAAGGTCATCCAAGGCCTTGTAAACATTTGTTTTCGTTTGGCATCGTTTTAAACGTGAATATTTCAAATATTATACTGACTGTTTATATAAAATATTTTCTATTTGCATAAGAAAATGTTTACATCGAAAGTGTTTATGAAAAATACATTCTTCAATTGCTGCCAATGATGACATATTTCATATGAATATTTTTCATTTTTTGTATTCTCTATTGTGGGCCACAACCTTATGCTGTTAATAACGTGCTCTCGAGAAGTAACAGTATCTTCTCAAGACCTGCTACAGAGTCGCACTCGAACGGTGTGCTAAATATACCGCCCGTGTGTGGAAACAGAAACCCCCGCCCTAGAATCCAAATGGTAGCGTCCTGTCAATCTAATATCAGTCACGCGTCAAACTATGTAGACAAATAAGAATGTTTATATATATATATATATATATATATTCTGTATCGGATTATTTTCAAGTGACAGAATGAGTTTCGTTCGTCGAATTTCAACACATCGTGAACCCCCGCTAAGCCTTGCCACGAACAGCGACTAAACAAAATTGACGCCCCCTAAAAAATGTTATAATTCTATGAAAACTGGTAATACACTGCATACCACAAAATTAGATCTCAAAACACTCATCTTAATTCAAAATCCTATTACAAGCAGCCTTAAAAATATATAGTTTACAGATTTGATTTCAGCTAGCAAAAACATACAAATGTGGCAAAGACTCAAGAACTTCCACTGACAACCCAGGCTAAACCTGGCCCCTTCCCGACATGCAGAGACCATAAAAAGTCGAAATGTATGACTTGAACATACTTCCTTGACACCAATTTTTAATTTTCTGTTGGCTCTGGTATCATAGGCTGTTACAGAATGTGCCCAAAAATACGCCGCACCTCGGCCAATCGGGTTGCAGTATAATACAGTCGTCAAGCATTCACTCATCTAGGTTGTCATGTAAAGCGCTAAATTGTCTAAATTGTGCACATTTGTCTCTAGGTCAACATGGTATCATGTCTTCCACATGCTGTACATGTCATGCAACAAACCCGTTTTTTTTTTTTGTTATTTATTTACATTTCATCACATTTTGTGATCAGTCTCATATTTGTGGTTGTTTCCCAAAGCAATGAGCTACGGTTTGAATGCACATTTGAGAGGAAACATCCAATTGAAATCGATCCACTGCTACCCGCATTGTCAACAGGGTAACTTGTGATTGTCATTTCCAAAGTCATCTTCCCAACGCTGCTGGTGCTGTATAAAGTTCAGTCCATTGACTTGCATTCATTTACGGGGCAGATCGGGAGCAAGAAGCCGGCCCCCCTCGAGGAATATATGATGTCAATGTTCACATACCCCCCCCCCCCCCCCCCCCGTTGATATAAGAGTGGTTTATTTCGTACAATTTTGCTTGAGAACAACGTGGACAGATGAGTTAATTTTGAAGAAGGCCTCTCATTGGTTCACATCTTAAGAGTATCATGTAGCCCAGACAGGAGTCAATAATGTCTCGGCCCCTTTTTTATATTCTTCCATGTCAGCTGCAATGGGGTAGGGGGGGTGTTTAGCGCGCCGCAGCGTCTGCAGCAGCAGCAGCACCCCGGGGTGCTCTCACTCCCTGCGCCGAAGCTATGAAGACAGAGCCGAGCCACGCGGCCATGCCTCCGCCGCAGCCTCCGACGCTCCGTGAGGTGACAGACCTCCTCCAAGTCGTGGAGCCCGACGGGAAGGAGAGCGGATTCGACCTTTTGAACCGGGAGCTCGAAGACCTGGCTCAAGAGATGTCCGATTTAGGGATCGAAACGGACTCCGATGAGTGTGAGGAAGACGACGACGACGACGATGACGCGACCGTGCTGACTGAGGACGAGTCTCATTACATCACCACGCACGCCATCCGGCTCTCGGAGCTGTCTGACGGTCACGACGGCGACTCGGACCCGGGCGCCGGCTCCTCCTCCTCGTCCACGTGGGATGTGGAGGACGGTCACCAGGTGTTCTCCTTCTTTGTGGATTACGCCTCGTTCGAGTCCAATGGAGTGCTGATGATGACGAGGGGGGGGGGCGCGGCGGGCGGCGGTCTGCGCGAAAGCGATCCGTCATTGCCGTTTGGCGCTCGTGGCGAGGATGGCGGACGGGTTCAAATGTCAATCAAAACCACCTCCCAGGCTATAAATGACCCGATCCAAGAAAATACTGTTTATCATGCCAAAGACGCCAGAGATACGTGCCCCTCGGCGGCGGGGGGAGTGGACGGGAACGTCCAGGAGCTGCGTGATAGGGCGAAGGTTGTCATTCCCGCACCGGGCGGCAAATTGCAAGCGCAGGAAAGCCCCGAGTATTCCAGTTGTGCTTCCAGTGAGCTGGACGACACTGACAAGGAGGTACGCAACCTGACGGCCAGAGCCTTCAAGAGCCTTGCTTATCCCTACTTGGATGCCATCAACTTCAGCACCTCCAGCGAGTCCTCGACTTCTGAGCACGGGATCAATAGGTGGTCCACGTTTGTTGACCTCAAGTACTCCAACGTGAGCCAGAGTCTTGTTTCCCAGCCAACAGCTGAGCTGGAAAGGGTGAAAAATAGCAGCGACTTTTCTCAGCAGCTGAATGGGGATGCAGCTCCCCACAGTGCCTCGTCGACTAAGAAAATAGAACTTATGGGGAAGTTTGGTCAGGGAGTGATACGGCTCACAGAGACCCTGAATTTCCGCTGCAACGTCAAATCGGGAATGTCCGCGGGAGAAAGGCGCGCTAGCGTTGCTCCAAAGCCCACAGGAGCGGGATCACATTCCATGGATGAGGTTACCGTCAACAGTTTGCCGGGCGGCAGGGGGAGAGGGGCCACTGCTCAGTCGAAAAGCATGGAGGGCACCCACAAGAAAGCCATCTTCGCGTCCAGCGTGATTCAAAATGTGCTTTCCAAAAAGATGCAGTTTGAGCAGGAGCGCCGGATGGAAAGGGGGGAGGTGGAGGAAACCCACCACAAGGGGGACTGCCGCCGGAGCAAGGCGCTGCAAAGACAGAGCTCCAAACTCTCCGAGAGCAACTCCGACAGCGCCGACGACTTGGCCGACATTGTGGCTTGCGGCTCGAGACGGGACTCTCGGGTGCAAGAGACTCGGTCCGAGGCCCCGGGTAAAGCAACGGATGCTAAAAGGGGCGCAATGGAAGTGTCCAAAGGGCCTTTGCTTCGCAGCCAAAATAGCGCCTTCAGATGCTGGAGGAATGAGGAGCTAGAGTTTCCACAGGATCATAAAAACCATAAAACCCCAGAAGAGACTGCACCTCCACAGGGAATGGGGGAGGAGTTCTCGGCCAGCGGTGGCAAGCTGACTAAAATGTCACATTTGTTTGTGCCAAACATCCAACGTGTGGCCAACGGAGGGGAGGTGCAGAAGGAGCTCCAGCTCGGATCTGACCACACTTTATACATCGCGGACTCAAAAGGTGTCGCCGCGTCCAAATCTCCAGAAATCCAAATTCATCTCCAGAGCTGTAACGCAGCCAGTTTGACCAAAACCGATGACTCTAAAGGCAAGGAGGCCCGGGCTGCGTCTTTGAGGGGCGATTCTTCGGATAAACCGCCGCATTTTATGGTTCGAGGCATTCGGGATGGTAAAGGAAAGCTGCAGACGCCCATCCACCAAGTCAGGGATGTGCGTAAATTGGTGAAAAGCTCCTATCACTTTGTTTCACTGGATCCCAAATCCAATTTTGCCACCGCCGACAGCCACCAAGACTGTCAACATCCTACATCGGCCTCCCCCATTGTGATAAAATGCCAGTCGGTGAATACAAACAGCAGCAAATGCGGTCTACCTCAGGATGCATCGTCTCCAGAGGGAGCTCAAAGTTCGGCGATGCAAAGAGCGGCAGGGGGAGCGCCCCAGGGGATCTTAGATCATCTTCCCGAGGAGATGAGTTCAGGAATCGAGAGCAAACTGCTTTCAAAGAAAGACGTTACAGAGAAGCAACCGATGTCGAACCAGGTGGCTTTGGAAAAGCTTCAGGCAGCGGTGAAAACGATGGAGCAGCTTTACGTGTTTGACAAAAATGAATGGAAAAGGAAAAACGAGACACAGCCACTGATGGACAGCCATGTGCTCTCGCTGATTGCAAGCGAGGAGAACAGTGAGGAGGAAGCACTCAGGGGCTCCGTTGTGGAGGAAATTGCAAGAAGAGATTCATACCCTCGTTTGAACAAGACTCCGGCAGCTGAGAACTGGCTAAGGACTGGGGGAGACCATGACGAGCGTCTCAAAGCCAGGTTGGCAGCAGCTCCTGTTGGTTTCAGCGTGGGTGTCGCCGCGAAGACTCTGCAGCCAAACAACGCTGCGTCGGCATCTTACAACAGCAAAACATTTGCCCCCAAGTCTCCTAAATTACCCATGCCCTTAAAAGTCTTCCAACCAAAGACGAGCGGCGAGTCGAAAGAAATTCTGGCCGCCGAGCAGAACTACCTAACCATTCCGGTTAAGTCTCACGCCAACAGCGGTAAAGAGGGCTTGTCGGCGTTTTCCAGCCAGTCCCGCCCAACCAGTCTTCCCTTGCATATCCATGCGCAAGGTAGTAAGGGTCAGGAAGAGCAGGCCCAGAGAAGCTCCGGAGCTGCGACCATTTATCACTCCGTGCCTTTGGGTATGTCCGCAAATCAGCCACAGGTGTACTGTTTCTCCCCTGCGATACCCCCCCCACCTGTGCTAGACCCTTACCAGGCCACACAGAGGAAGATGCTCCTGGATCCCACCAGTGGGAGCTACTACCTGGTAGACACCCCGGCTCAACCCTCCACGCGACGCCTCTTCGACCCCGAAACGGGCCACTACGTGGAGGTACCCGTGCCCCTACCTCCCGTGACCCCTGTTCCCATGCCAATCTCCCCGATGGCCTTGGGTTCTGCCGCATACGGACACACCTACATGATCTACCCCGGTTTTGTGACGTCGCCCCCTGTGATTTCAACCCGGACGCTAGTTCAGCCGCAAGTGCTGGTGGAGAGCAGCGAGAAAGCGCTGCCCCACCAGTCCGAGGGCATGTACATGGAGACGCCCTTCTACATGACCACCGGGAAGGCCGCTCCGGGGACCCCCAATGTGGTCAGCATCGCCAGACCGCACCAGGGTTTTCCCAGTGGCGAGCAGCCGGTCATCGGCGTCACGTCGCAGCAGGGCCCTCGGATTATTGCGCCACCTTCGTTTGACGGGACGACCGTGAGCTTCGTGGTTGAGCACAGGTGAAAGGTAGGTGAGTTCCCCCCCCCCCCCCCCCCCACCAACCACCCCACCCGCACTTATACCGCTGCTGAAAAGCAACCGAAGCGAGTGCCCTTAATCTTAATTTGGTAGGTTGAAAGGTAGCTACAGAGGATATAAAAATGTATCTAAATGGGTAGCAAGGAAGGTTTGTAGGAGGGTAAATGTGTCGGTAGGTAGTTGGGTGAGACGGAGACCCTCTGGGACGCCTTCAGCTGCCGCTGAATGTCAAAAGCCACCGAGGCGGGTAGCGGCAGGGTCAGCGGGCTTTTTATAGGAGAAGCGGAGAGTGACGCGTCAAATTCTGCCGGCTTCCGATCAACACCGATTACATAAACATGGCGTGTGACGTGGCAGCTGCCCTTTCTCGTCAGATGGGCATACCGAGGGGCAGGAATCGCATGTATGTCATGTTTACTTAGACCAAACATATCTTTGATATTTGCACATTCAATCAATGCTTTTTATACAGTCCATACCATAGTTTTATGTAGCTTGTTACATTGATGTCTTTTGTAGCACGGCGGGCCCTCGAGTACCGTCATTTCCATCCGACGTAAGTGTTTCGCATATTGAAGAATCGACGATAAAAACACCTTGAACCTTGAAACATGGGTTAGGTAGGTACAGCGTATAAGCAGCCCAATAGGCAAGTGTTTACTTGGTAGGTAAGCAAGAAAGCCGGTGAGGTCGGAAGGTCGCTAAGTACTCTAGTTTGGTAGCTAGATGAGTATGTACGTAGGTATATAAGCAGGCGTTCGGTTGGTAGGTAGAGTATGGAAGTATTTAGTTGGAAGGTAGGTGCTAGGTACGCTTGTAAGCAAGCCAGTTGGTAGGTTAAATATATAGCTAGGTAGGTATGTAGACTAGGTAGGTCAACAGGTGTGCAAGTAGTCTGGTTAGTTGGTTGATACATTTTTAGCTGGTAGATAGGTAAGTGGGGAATCTTTAAATCGGTCAGTCGGTAAATATTTAGTTGGTAGGTTGGTAACAAGTCGGTTGGTTAGGGTATTTAGTTGATTGTAGGTCGTGCAGGTAGGTATGCAGCTGGTAGGGCTGCAGGTGATATTGCATTGACTTGGTCGATGGGTAAGTCGCTAGTTAGATAAGTGAGGATATGTAAGTTGCTAGGCGCTGTAGGTAGGTAAAAGCTGCTATGGTATTATGTAGGTTGGTAACTTGCAAGTCAGATGATTCGTCAGCAGGTAAGTGGACACGTACGCGGGTTGGTTGTCTGAATGTCGCGGTTTATGAGAGCTTGACTTGTTTTTTTCTTGCAATTTCCCAGCAGGTTGGAAGACGAGCGTGGCCACGATGTGACGCTTCTGGATTGGACTGCTTTGCTTTCAATGTCTCCTCCCTGTGGAGGAACGAATGTGGAGATGTTTTATACACCGACGTTGTGATTTCCAGGGTGACGCTGCAAACGGATCAAGTTTGAATGAGATATTCGTGTATATTCTATACGCATGTCCTCGGTGGGAAGGGAAACGGAAGTGGAAAGGGAGAGGATGAGTTGTACGTTGCAATTTCGGATGGTAAGACGAGCGGGGTTGCTCGAGAGCAGTGAAGACACTGAAAGGGGGAAAAAAACGTCAAGGAAATCTAAGTAAAGTCCACAGTTGTGTTTTCTCACTTCTTATTTGCACGACACAAGTTGATGATTTACGTTCATTTCTGGCAGAGCATTTCAATAAAACCTTTTCTTTTTTTTTCCACACTTGCCTTCTTCCCTTTGAGTCTGTGTGTAAATGATTCGAATGCTTTCAGTGTTGTCAGCAACACGTATAAGATAGGAATGCTCAACTTTGTTAGATGTTCATATCCAAACAATGCTGAATAAAAAATATATATGTTTTTTTGAATTTTTTTATATCTGCTCAACTTTATTTGGGGTAAATCTTTTGTTATGCAACTTTATCGGGGGGATTTTTTTCCCCCTCTTAATTCCGTATGATTGTTTGTGTGAGTATGTGGGTGGGAGGATAAAATGTATAGCAAACAGCATTCGAATTTTATAGAATTATACCTGATTTATATTTTGGATTTAATTATTTGTTAAGGTACAAACGTTGATAAAGTTGTAATAAAGCAAGAAAATAATGTTTTACGAGAATAAAACCACAGAATAGCAACAAAGAAAAGTAAGCAATAAACCAAAATGAAGTTTGAATTTTCTACAATACTCATGATATAATTAGGTTTTAAATTGTAAACATTGTAAATTTTAATTTACAATGATAGTCATAATACAACAACAAAAGTAGCTGTACAAAGGATTATGACTATAATTCCTTTTAACACTGCCCAAAATAAAAGTTTTACATAATAAAATAGAATTCGCTGCGAGCAGGGTTCGAACCTGCGCGGGAAGATCCCATTGGATTTCAAGTCCAACGCCTTAACCACTCGGCCATCGCAGCCACACGCAGAGTTGCAGAAGAAGTTATGATTTAATGGTGATGACAAACACGAGCTAGCGCTTGACAGACACGAGCTAGCGCTAGCAAGCTAACAGAACAGTGCTTTTCATGTTAGAAGAGAGAGAGCGAAACGTACATTCTCAGTATTCAGTTTTAGTACTGCACAGTAAATCTAACCTACGGTCATTTCTCTTTTCGTCCTCCAGATGGCAGCACAGGTCAATACAGGGGGTCCTACGACGGATTTCCTTTCCGACGACACCGACGTAACCCCGATTTGCACGTAAATCTCAATACTGTCATTCACCAATGCAACGTGAAGACAAAATTGGATTTATATTTTTCATAACGATGGTCAATCTGACACAACCAAACGCATTAGTCGAGGCGAGAAACGCCAACAACCAACAAACGTGGAGTGGGACGCTTTAATTTGTCTGTCTGCGTTAAGGAGGCGAATTTTATTCCAGAGGAGATGAAGAAAACAAACTTCTTGTGGGCAAAATGGAGACTGGAGTTTAATGCGGAAACTCGGGCGAAGTAACAAGGTAAACTAATCCCGACATGCGTCAATCAGCCGCCATGTTGGAACCCCATTGACGCTACGGCTAGCCTCCAAGGACAAAAATCATTTGCGAATGCGTTCTTCTACATCCCTGAAATAGTCAGGTAATTTGTGACATACACTCTATCAGAAGGTATTTATACATCCCCCAAAGTCTTACAGTGTTCAGTATAACACATTTTACGCGACAGCATTTCCCAACTGTTTAATTTTCATCGAATCCTTCCACATTTCTCGACCAATTCAAACCATTCCACACATTCGAGTAAGTAAAACTCTTCCGAATTCCACATTTCCACACTAAAATTTCCAATTGATAGAAGATTTTAAATAATCTACCTTGAAATTTTTGTATCTTATTTGGGACATTTGCTTTCCATTCCCAGGTTACTATTTTGCTATGTGTTAGCATACCTACTGTTAGCATGTCAGCATTTGCAAAATGCAAAATCCTCATCAGTCGCACTGATTTTTAGTAATTCTCATTCTATTCGTACTATAAGTCAGTATTTATTTACTTTAATATTGTAATTCTCACATTGTACCTTCCCTAAATTGTACTTAATTCTACAGCATTTCTCTTCAGCATCTGCACACAATTTCTGCAAAAGCTGCATTCTCCAGTTATTCATACTCTTCTTACGGCGTTTTGGTGGAGCTTTGTCTGATTCATGTTTACGATGAAAGTCCATTATCATGTTGATAAAGGCGCTTTCATTGCTAAAAAAAAAACAATAAAATGTGGAATTACCCTTTTGAGTCACTCCATTGGAGACACAAAATGTGTTTTTGTGTATATTGCTTTAATTGGCATTACATTGGCATGGTTAAGTACTGAGTATGTGGCCCTTGAAGGAAGCGGGCGCTGGGGGACAGTTCGCTAACAGGACGTCTAAAGATCAAAACCAAAAGAAAAGAACATTCCTTCTCCTCCATCCATCCATCCATCCATTTTCCGTACCGCTTTCTCCTCACAAGGGTCGCGGGCGTGCTGGAGCCTATCCCAGCCGTCTTCGGGCGAGAGGCGTGGTACACCCTGAACTGGTTGCCGGCCAATCGCAGGGCACATATAAACAAGCAACCGTTCACACCTAAGGGCAATTTAGGGTCTTCAATCAACCTACCATGCATGTTTTTGGCATGTGGGAGGAAACCCACCCAGGCACGGGCAGAACATGCAAACTCCACACAGGCGGGGATTTGAACCCCGGGCCTCAGAACTGTGAGGCGGATGTGCTAACCAGTCGCCCACCGTTCCACCCATTCCTGTCCTGTGTATGATAAATAAACGCTTGTAATCCACACAAAATTCAAATTCAAATAAATTCATCTTGATGAATGACGAGGCTAGCCCAACTTTGACAGGGAGAGCACATTTTACTATAAAATGAAAAAAATCGGGATGTATATATGCACTAATCAGATGAGGTTTGCGCACACGGAAGAAATCGGTATTTTATAAACTAATTTCTGCCGGGCATCCACACCCTGTGTGAAGTGCGTAGAGTTCAAAAAGCAGGCACACGCCGACAAACAAAGAACACACCCTGTCCATATCAAGCACTGTTACTTATTTACATGTTTTGCAACAATCACGGCTGACAGTATCCACCCAATAGTCGCTCACTGTATATGTACAGTACTGCGTGGATATATATAAAGCCCCCCATTGTGTCCCTGCGTCCTCGTCCGCTGCTAACTGCTCAGTTAGCCATGGATGCGATGCGATTTTTTATTTTGCTCTTATGGATGTGTGGACTGACAAAGCAGCAGAGGTGAGTCCCAAACTGTGGATGGGGTCACGAGCCCCAAAATCGATTGACAATTAAAAAAACAACAACAAAAAAATGATATTCTTTTCTGTTATAGAGTACTCCATCAAAATGGGAAAACATATTTTTTTTCAAGACTTTTAGGGCTATTACCAACTTTTCCCTCAAATGTTAATCATCCGTTATACTGGTGGGGAAAAAAAAACAAACAAATATTTTTATTTGTAATCACCAAATCATCTGCACATTCAATTTAAATAAAGTATTTGAAGTATACCTGAAGTTATTACACTTTGTCGTTCTGTTTTCAATAAGGATACATTTTTCCTTGATTTAAATTACACAAGACTGTTTTTTAAAATAAAAAATATTACTCTCATTTGTCAAAAATTAAAATGTCAACCACTAAATGTATACATCTATATATATTATAATATGAATTCTTTGAACTT
Source organism: Phyllopteryx taeniolatus (assembly GCF_024500385.1). Taxonomy (NCBI): domain Eukaryota; kingdom Metazoa; phylum Chordata; class Actinopteri; order Syngnathiformes; family Syngnathidae; genus Phyllopteryx; species Phyllopteryx taeniolatus. Next base: position 1,911,644 of record NC_084524.1, on the reverse strand, counting down.
TTTTGGGGAAAAAGTATTTTAAAGTGAGATTTAAAATAAAACTCAAATTTCACACAACAAAAAAGATTTTTTTTTTACGGTTATGATTACAAAAATGACAATTTCAATTTTGTGTTCTGATCACCTGTAAAAAGTAATACAAAAGTGCATCACATTAATAATCGTAACCATAAAATCATACATTATAAATTAAGATTTTACATCCATCTTTTTTTTCCTTTATACCTTTTTTTTACATTTTTTTTTAACTGGTTGTGAAGTGAGATTGTTATGCAACAGAGCATTCAGACCATAAAAGAGATTTCTTATAAAACGTGTTTGCTCAAAACAGGTGTGCCTTCAGAATACATGAACGCAAACAAATAAAAAATGCGTCATATTTAGGTGTGACATGCCTAATTATTAATCTGCGTCCTCTTTCAGCCTCCAGAGCGTGCCGACCAACGATGGTAAGCTAAAGGACCCGACTTTTATTAGCATCTAGCGTGCTAGTGTTTAGCACGTGAGCCGGGTAACGAATGGTCGCTATCCTGCGACGACCGATTAACACCGACGTTTTTCATGAAAAGCATACGTTCCCGACCCACCCGCTGTAGGTGAAAATCTGTGATTTATTAAATACTGAATATGAATACTGATCAAACTTGACTATCTAGTGTAAGTAAAAGTCATAAGGTTTGGATGGGCGTAGTCCTTTTTTCGTTGATTCCCGTGTTCCATCTCCCCAGCTCTCGTGCTGACGTTCTGCGACTTTAACAACGATGCCGAGCCATTCTGCGGATTCCGCCAGGTCTCTGAGGACGGTGGCGACTGGACCCGGAACAAAGGTCCAACCCCGACGCCTGGCACGGGTCCTCAAGGAGATTACCCGGACGGAAGTCGGTCCTGCACCTCATCGGCCATCAGCACCAAAACCACTCGGAAAAAAATCTAATTCATTTTCTTTCCCAGAGGGATTCTACATCTACCAGGAATGTGACAACATGGCAAACGGGCAGAAGACCCGTCTGATGAGTTCCACGTTCTTAATGCCGGCGTCACAGATCTGCGTCCAGTTCCGATATTACATGTACGGCTCAGACCGTTCCAATCTGTTGCGAGTGCTGGCGAAGAGGTCGAATAGCGAGGACGAGCTGTGGAAGAAGACTGGTATCCAGAGTACGTCGTGGCTGAAGGGCGCCATCACCGTGTCCAATTCAGACAGTCAGGAGGTCACGGTGAGTGTTCCCTTTCAAGCAACAAGCAAACATTGTGGCTTCAAATGCACGTTGAGGATTTGAAATCAGGAGAAAATGGTGACTAGGATTAGGGCTAGGTTTAAGGGTTGAAGTTGGGGTTAGGAGTAGGGTTGGCGGTAAGGGCTGGGTTGGGTTAAGAGTTAGGACTCTGCTGAAAGTTTGAGCTAGGCATGAAGGATTGGAGTAGGGTTGGGGAAGGGGGTTTGGGTTTGCTTGAGGGTTAGGTCTAGAGCTTACGGTTAGAGCTAGGGTTAAAGGTTAGGAGTAGGGTTGGGGATGGAGGTTTGGGTTGGCTTGAGGGTTAGGTCTAAAGGTTACGGTTAGAATTGGGGGTAAGGGTTTGGCTGAAGAGTAAGGTTCGGTCAAGGGTTAAAGTCGGGATTTGGGGTGAAGTTGGGATATGGAGTCGCGTTACGGGTTGCGTAAGGTAGACCACCATGTAGAATTCAAGCCGAATAGTAATAGATATTTGGCATTCTCAAAACCAAAAAATGACTTAAATGCGGTTTTAAATTCAGCATAGGTTCTCCACTCCATAATTTGCAGTGGACTTTGGTGTGGGAAATAGAAAAGCATGCACTGACCAATATCTAATCAGTACAGCTCAACATGTGCAGGTAGAAGTTAGCCCTATCGCTCCATCCAGTCTCAGTTAAATAATTGCCCTTTTATTGCTTTTATAGCTGCCGTAAAGCAATCCCAGCAGTGTTAGCAATTATCAGTGTTTAGGAAACACTGAGGATGTGCTCCACCCAGTACGTTCTCGATAGAACTAGTTAACGCTCTCACGTGCACGCTTTGCAGTGGTGGGAAGTAACGAAGTACAAATACTTTGTTACTGTACCCAAGTAGATTTTTCAGGTATCTGTGCTTTATTTTTCTTCCTTCTTTTTACTTTTTTGACACCCTGCTTTTGAAAACAGACATTTGTTCTTTCTACTCCTTGCTTCGTCAAAATAGGCTTGTTGCTTTTTTCAACCGCAGAAGATGATAGCACGACTTGAAAAAAAGATGTTAATAGACGTAAAGCCAGCTAAATCTCTTTCTCAAACAAATCACGATGGACGAGTGAGCTTTTTTCTCAAGTTCCTCAATATTGAACGTAACGCTGACTACAATCAGAATTATCGTTGACGCGTTAACCTTGCCGATTATCGACTGATTTGTCACTTGTCTCACTCTAGATTGTCTTCGAGGCCCAGCGAGGTTTCACCGCTTCCTGCGACTCAGCACTCGACAACATCATCATTAGTGAAGGGTCATGTCCCAGTAAGTATAACTCACCACGTGATCTCAGTATTTTGCCAATGACAATGTATGTGAAGGATATCTGTGGAACGAAAGAAAGAAAAACACGACATTGAGTAGAAAGGGAGAAACCTCATCATCCCCTGACCTCAGCCCTATTGAGAACCTGAAAAGCGAGCGTCAAGGGTGGGGGGGAGAGGAGTTCAAATGGAATTGTTCCTGTTCGTCCTTGTTGTCTTGTGACTCTGTATAAATGTAATGAAAATATGTGAGTAAAATACACACGACGGGGGTTGCCATCGTGGTGGTCGTGTTTCAGCCTAGGGTGGCCGCGTCCACCCCAGGCCACTCCCTGGCTCCGCCTTGCTCATGGTACCGTTGCAATTTGGATCACAGTGTAAGGTTGTTCAGGTATTGTCTGCACTGCATATCGTAATACTTGTCGACGATATCTCGGTACTATACGGATACTAAATTGCCTTTCTTATGTTTGGTCCACAGCTTGCGTTTCTGGCTGCGACTTCGACAACTTGGGTGACACTTGTGGGTGGACTCTGTTCCTACCTGACCCGGACATTTTCGGCTTTGAGCAATGGTCTGGTCCAACAGACACAGAAGGCACCGGACCTGATGATGACTTCTCCAAGCCTGGGCGTAAGTAGTTCGGGGCGACAGAATTTATCGTCAGGCTTTACAGCCAAGCAACTCATTTCTATAACTCTATAATGTCCTCTTAGTGGGATCATACATGCTGATGGATTCTGCCTTTGCTGTCCCTGGACGAGCGGGGCATATCAGAAGTCCTGTGATAGGCACTCCTTCTGGATGCCTGGAGCTTACGTTCCATTACTATCTGTTTGGCACCAGCGAGACCATGCAGCTCAGTGTCCACACCTTGACAGGTAAGAGGTGTTTTCCTTTTTTTTTTTTTTTTGTTTTTCCCCCCCCTTCGTCAGTTGGAATTGTGGACGGGAGCCCCTAAAAACCCCATGGAGTTAGAAAATATGAGTACACGACACCGACTTGTCAAATTAACACGATGACAAGAAGCCCGAAAATCGTTCAGGAATCCATGCTGTGAAACGCACAAGGAGTTGACCATCTTGGTAGGAAGGTGTCATTTTTCTGAGATTTTCAGGGGTCGTACTTAGGACAAACGCCTCGCCCAATCGCCACCCAATCTGAACTGGACACAATGAGATGAAATGAACTCCTTGTTGGTCTTGACTTTGCATTCTGCACTTACCAGGGGGACTCCTCGGACCCTCTCTCTTCACTGTCACTGGGAACCAGGGTCCAGCCTGGAAGCCTGCAGAAGTCCGTCACCTCGGGAACACTAGCGTCCAGGTAAACACTCGAGCTACGGTCTTTGTATACGCGCCAATACATGGAGCGTGAAAATAATCTTTTCACATGGAATTTCAGTTTGTTATTGTGGGCACCTATGGAGAGACGACTCAGACCGATATTGCTGTTGATGCTGTGTGTGTCATGGCCTGTCAAGGTAAGAAACTGGCCAGTTATACTTGGCACTGCAGTGGGTTAGGATTATCTGTGGAGCTCAAGAAGGAAAAACATTACATTGGTAGAAATGGTGAAAAAAACTCTTTATCCCCTGATATCAACCCTATTGAGAAGCTGTGGAGAATCCTTGAAATGAAAATCTATGAGGGTGTAAGGCAGATTTAAACAGTATTACCGTCACTGCCTTTGTACTTTCTGGCGTCAAAAGATTTCCCGAAGAGTCAAGATTTTGACAACAATCAAGGCAACTGTAAAGGAGATTGTCGATGGGGGATTTTCTCTCATTGGTTTCTGTCATTTTTGGAAATGACTCATTTTGAATCCTCATGTCAAGCAGTCTATCTCCACTGACAGCAGTTTTCAAGATATACATCTTTCATTTAAAGGTCAGCTAACGACGCCACAACCACCAGTGTCGACTTCAGCACAAACTAATGGAACAACTCCACCGAATCCCACGACTCCAAGACCAACCACACCAAACCCAAGTATGGCGTGTCTTGTCTTGTGACCCGTCCCAGTATTGGGTGGTGTGATACTTTGCTTTCAGGGTTGTTTGTCCTCCGCATCTGCCGCAATTTGTTTGTGTGGTACATAGACATATGTCATACACCAGGGGTGGCCAAACCTTTTGCGTTGAGGGGCGCATACAGACAAATGGGGGGAAGGGCCACTTAAACATTCTTCAACTGAAACCAATCAATCAGGCATTTTATTTTTTTATTTTTATGAATTAATTTATTTTGACTTACGGCAATGCTTGATTGGACACACGGCTCGTCTTCCACTGTGCCAACCCACTCCCTTTTGTTTTTGCTCCACAGTTCAGTGCCCTCCCAATGCAGACTACATCGAATGTGGCCCAGCTTGCATCCCCACCTGCATGGAACCCTCCACCAACTGTAGCGGCTCCTGTATCACCGGCTGCTTTTGCAAACCGGGGTTTGTCTTCAAGGGGAAACACTGTGTGCCACTGGAGAAGTGCGGTTGCCTGGATCACAATCATAACTATTACGAGGTCCGAATACTACACCATACCCATACTTGTGTTCAGAAGAAAGGCAGTATCTCCTAACCAAGTTCTTCACTCCTGTTTTAGCCTGGAGAGATCGTATTTGGAGACGGCTGCTCAAAGCTGTGTCGCTGCGCGGGGAACTACACTTTGGAATGTGTGGATAACACCTGTGATCCCACTGAGGAGTGTCGTGAGGTTAACGGTGTCCCAGGATGCTACCCGAAAGGTAACACGTCAAGGAATCTTCTTGAACGCTTCATTCTGATCAGTCGTCATCCAAACGATCATCTGTAACTGAAGTGTCACAAAAGGAACTTGTTGTTTTCCATGAAGGTACATCCTCGTGCATCGCATCCGGAGATCCACATTACACGACTTTCGACAAGCGCAAGTACAACTTCATGGGCAACTGCAGTTACACGATGACTGGAGTCTGCAATGTATCGGCTTTACCAAACTTTGTGGTCTACGCTGACAACGAAAATCGCTATAACAGACCCACCATCTCCTATGTGAAGGCGGTTCGTGTGTATATAGCATCCGGTGGTGTCTCCATCTTCAAAGGTGGCGCTGTGCATGTAAGAAGGAATTAGGCAAACCTTGTCCGTACTGTGATCAAATTGGATAATTCCCTTCCTTGCCTGGTCACTTATCAGTCTCACCTGCTTTCCGCATCCAGGTGAATGGAATCAAAGTCAACCTTCCAGTCAGTCCATTCCCAGGTGTCTCTGTGTTCAAATCCGGAAAGCACTACACCGTGTCCTTGGATTTTGGTGTGACTGTGCGCTATGACGGAAACCACTTTATGGACATCAAAGTGATTAAAGAGTGAGTGTAACCTGAGCACATGTTGTCAATGAAGACTGAAAAGTACAGGTCGCTCGAGAAGTTCATGAATGAAGGATCTTGTAATGTCTCGCCCGCAGTTTTAAGAACATACTGTGTGGACTGTGTGGAGATTACAATGGAGATCCCAAAGACGACTTCCGCAAGCCAGATGGCTCATTGACCCGCAATCCCAATGACTTTGGAAACAGTTGGAACACTGATCCAGAGTGAGTGTTAGTCTTCATTTCAGATTCTGAACACTGCTTTGTGCTTAGTTTGTGTCTAATATTTCCTTTTGCAAAAGGTGTAACAATAAACCCAACACCACTAATCCCGGATGTGAGGCAGAGGAGCAGAAGCTCTATGAGAGCTCTGGATATTGTGGCATCCTGCTGGACAAAAATAGTCCTTTTGCTGCGTGTCACGCCAAGGTCAACCCCAACGTAAGTCACAAGTACTTGGACCAACCTCGCACCCCTAAAGTGGAATTTTGAGTTTTCATTTGTGAAGATGGAATGTCGATGCTGGTTGTGCCTTCAGGATTACTTCAAGGACTGTGTCTTTGACCTTTGCGAGCTTGATGGCGCTCATTCCATTCTGTGTGAAGCCATCGAAGCCTACGTCAATGAGTGCCAGGACCGTGGGGTCAACATCGGACCCTGGAGGAACGAAACCTTCTGTCGTGAGTATCAAGTACAGATGGTTGACACGGGACTCTACTGTAGCCTTCTTTCTGGAATGTGTCCAGAGCTCAATGACTTTGAAAGACATGCTTCTAACTTCAGCCATCTCATTTGCCGCACAGCTTTTGGCTGTCCCCCCAACAGCCATTACGAGCCCTGCGCGGACCCCTGTCAGCAGACGTGTTCGGGCAGACCCCCCTCCTGCAGCGGCCCGTGCACCGAGTCCTGTGTGTGTGATCCCGGCTACATCCTGAGTGCCGGGAAATGTGTCACCAACACTTCATGTGGCTGCCAACACACCAATGGCCAGTATTATCAGGTACCGTGAGATGGACAAGCAACTGTACACGTGGACCGTGATAGACACCCAAAAACCTAACTGATATATGCACTTTGTGTTTCTCTCAGCCTGGAGAGGAGTTCTATGTTGAGAACTGTGATCTGAAGTGTAGCTGTGACGCACCCTTTGTGACCTGTAAGGCATCTCAATGCCCCCCAATGCACGAGTGTCAAGTCCAAGGGGGAGAGCTGGGCTGCTATCCCACAGGTATAGGTTCTCTTTCATTTAGCCGAAGGACACAACCAATCTTTGTCGCACTCTCACGTAAAATGAATGTCTGTGATATCTAAGGAATGACGACACCCAGACCAACAACTCCAAGACCGACGACACCAAAACCAAGTATGGTATTTTCTTAAATAGCTTAAGACAGTAACTACTTACTAGCTACTAAACCTTTCCTGTTCTTTTCCCCGTGCAGTTCAGTGCCCTCCAAATGCAGACTACATCGAATGTGGCCCAGCTTGCATCCCCACCTGCATGGAACCCTCCACCAACTGTAGCGGCTCCTGTATCACCGGCTGCTTTTGCAAACCGGGGTTTGTCTTCAAGGGGAAACACTGTGTGCCACTGGAGAAGTGCGGTTGCCTGGATCACAATCATAACTATTACGAGGTCCGAATACTACACCATACCCATACTTGTGTTCAGAAGAAAGGCAGTATCTCCTAACCAAGTTCTTCACTCCTGTTTTAGCCTGGAGAGATCGTATTTGGAGACGGCTGCTCAAAGCTGTGTCGCTGCGCGGGGAACTACACTTTGGAATGTGTGGATAACACCTGTGATCCCACTGAGGAGTGTCGTGAGGTTAACGGTGTCCCAGGATGCTACCCGAAAGGTAACACGTCAAGGAATCTTCTTGAACGCTTCATTCTGATCAGTCGTCATCCAAACGATCATCTGTAACTGAAGTGTCACAAAAGGAACTTGTTGTTTTCCATGAAGGTACATCCTCGTGCATCGCATCCGGAGATCCACATTACACGACTTTCGACAAGCGCAAGTACAACTTCATGGGCAACTGCAGTTACACGATGACTGGAGTCTGCAATGTATCGGCTTTACCAAACTTTGTGGTCTACGCTGACAACGAAAATCGCTATAACAGACCCACCATCTCCTATGTGAAGGCGGTTCGTGTGTATATAGCATCCGGTGGTGTCTCCATCTTCAAAGGTGGCGCTGTGCATGTAAGAAGGAATTAGGCAAACCTTGTCCGTACTGTGATCAAATTGGATAATTCCCTTCCTTGCCTGGTCACTTATCAGTCTCACCTGCTTTCCGCATCCAGGTGAATGGAATCAAAGTCAACCTTCCAGTCAGTCCATTCCCAGGTGTCTCTGTGTTCAAATCCGGAAAGCACTACACCGTGTCCTTGGATTTTGGTGTGACTGTGCGCTATGACGGAAACCACTTTATGGACATCAAAGTGATTAAAGAGTGAGTGTAACCTGAGCACATGTTGTCAATGAAGACTGAAAAGTACAGGTCGCTCGAGAAGTTCATGAATGAAGGATCTTGTAATGTCTCGCCCGCAGTTTTAAGAACATACTGTGTGGACTGTGTGGAGATTACAATGGAGATCCCAAAGACGACTTCCGCAAGCCAGATGGCTCATTGACCCGCAATCCCAATGACTTTGGAAACAGTTGGAACACTGATCCAGAGTGAGTGTTAGTCTTCATTTCAGATTCTGAACACTGCTTTGTGCTTAGTTTGTGTCTAATATTTCCTTTTGCAAAAGGTGTAACAATAAACCCAACACCACTAATCCCGGATGTGAGGCAGAGGAGCAGAAGCTCTATGAGAGCTCTGGATATTGTGGCATCCTGCTGGACAAAAATAGTCCTTTTGCTGCGTGTCACGCCAAGGTCAACCCCAACGTAAGTCACAAGTACTTGGACCAACCTCGCACCCCTAAAGTGGAATTTTGAGTTTTCATTTGTGAAGATGGAATGTCGATGCTGGTTGTGCCTTCAGGATTACTTCAAGGACTGTGTCTTTGACCTTTGCGAGCTTGATGGCGCTCATTCCATTCTGTGTGAAGCCATCGAAGCCTACGTCAATGAGTGCCAGGACCGTGGGGTCAACATCGGACCCTGGAGGAACGAAACCTTCTGTCGTGAGTATCAAGTACAGATGGTTGACACGGGTCTCTACTGTAGCCTTCTTTCTGGAATGTGTCCAGATCTCAATGACTTTGAAAGACATGCTTCTAACTTCAGCCATCTCATTTGCCGCACAGCTTTTGGCTGTCCCCCCAACAGCCATTACGAGCCCTGCGCGGACCCCTGTCAGCAGACGTGTTCGGGCAGACCCCCCTCCTGCAGCGGCCCGTGCACCGAGTCCTGTGTGTGTGATCCCGGCTACATCCTGAGTGCCGGGAAATGTGTCACCAACACTTCATGTGGCTGCCAACACACCAATGGCCAGTATTATCAGGTACCGTGAGATGGACAAGCAACTGTACACGTGCACCGTGATAGACACCCAAAAACCTAACTGATATATGCACTTTGTGTTTCTCTCAGCCTGGAGAGGAGTTCTATGTTGAGAACTGTGATCTGAAGTGTAGCTGTGACGCACCCTTTGTGACCTGTAAGGCATCTCAATGCCCCCCAATGCACGAGTGTCAAGTCCAAGGGGGAGAGCTGGGCTGCTATCCCACAGGTAAGCTCACAGTCTTTCACTCGTTCTCTTTCATTTAGCCGAAGGACACAACCAATCTTTGTCGCACTCTCACGTAAAATGAATGTCTGTGATATCTAAGGAATGACGACACCCAGACCAACAACTCCAAGACCGACGACACCAAAACCAAGTATGGTATTTTCTTAAATAGCTTAAGACAGTAACTACTTACTAGCTACTAAACCTTTCCTGTTCTTTTCCCCGTGCAGTTCAGTGCCCTCCAAATGCAGACTACATCGAATGTGGCCCAGCTTGCATCCCCACCTGCATGGAACCCTCCACCAACTGTAGCGGCTCCTGTATCACCGGCTGCTTTTGCAAACCGGGGTTTGTCTTCAAGGGGAAACACTGTGTGCCACTGGAGAAGTGCGGTTGCCTGGATCACAATCATAACTATTACGAGGTCCGAATACTACACCATACCCATACTTGTGTTCAGAAGAAAGGCAGTATCTCCTAACCAAGTTCTTCACTCCTGTTTTAGCCTGGAGAGATCGTATTTGGAGACGGCTGCTCAAAGCTGTGTCGCTGCGCGGGGAACTACACTTTGGAATGTGTGGATAACACCTGTGATCCCACTGAGGAGTGTCGTGAGGTTAACGGTGTCCCAGGATGCTACCCGAAAGGTAACACGTCAAGGAATCTTCTTGAACGCTTCATTCTGATCAGTCGTCATCCAAACGATCATCTGTAACTGAAGTGTCACAAAAGGAACTTGTTGTTTTCCATGAAGGTACATCCTCGTGCATCGCATCCGGAGATCCACATTACACGACTTTCGACAAGCGCAAGTACAACTTCATGGGCAACTGCAGTTACACGATGACTGGAGTCTGCAATGTATCGGCTTTACCAAACTTTGTGGTCTACGCTGACAACGAAAATCGCTATAACAGACCCACCATCTCCTATGTGAAGGCGGTTCGTGTGTATATAGCATCCGGTGGTGTCTCCATCTTCAAAGGTGGCGCTGTGCATGTAAGAAGGAATTAGGCAAACCTTGTCCGTACTGTGATCAAATTGGATAATTCCCTTCCTTGCCTGGTCACTTATCAGTCTCACCTGCTTTCCGCATCCAGGTGAATGGAATCAAAGTCAACCTTCCAGTCAGTCCATTCCCAGGTGTCTCTGTGTTCAAATCCGGAAAGCACTACACCGTGTCCTTGGATTTTGGTGTGACTGTGCGCTATGACGGAAACCACTTTATGGACATCAAAGTGATTAAAGAGTGAGTGTAACCTGAGCACATGTTGTCAATGAAGACTGAAAAGTACAGGTCGCTCGAGAAGTTCATGAATGAAGGATCTTGTAATGTCTCGCCCGCAGTTTTAAGAACATACTGTGTGGACTGTGTGGAGATTACAATGGAGATCCCAAAGACGACTTCCGCAAGCCAGATGGCTCATTGACCCGCAATCCCAATGACTTTGGAAACAGTTGGAACACTGATCCAGAGTGAGTGTTAGTCTTCATTTCAGATTCTGAACACTGCTTTGTGCTTAGTTTGTGTCTAATATTTCCTTTTGCAAAAGGTGTAACAATAAACCCAACACCACTAATCCCGGATGTGAGGCAGAGGAGCAGAAGCTCTATGAGAGCTCTGGATATTGTGGCATCCTGCTGGACAAAAATAGTCCTTTTGCTGCGTGTCACGCCAAGGTCAACCCCAACGTAAGTCACAAGTACTTGGACCAACCTCGCACCCCTAAAGTGGAATTTTGAGTTTTCATTTGTGAAGATGGAATGTCGATGCTGGTTGTGCCTTCAGGATTACTTCAAGGACTGTGTCTTTGACCTTTGCGAGCTTGATGGCGCTCATTCCATTCTGTGTGAAGCCATCGAAGCCTACGTCAATGAGTGCCAGGACCGTGGGGTCAACATCGGACCCTGGAGGAACGAAACCTTCTGTCGTGAGTATCAAGTACAGATGGTTGACACGGGTCTCTACTGTAGCCTTCTTTCTGGAATGTGTCCAGATCTCAATGACTTTGAAAGACATGCTTCTAACTTCAGCCATCTCATTTGCCGCACAGCTTTTGGCTGTCCCCCCAACAGCCATTACGAGCCCTGCGCGGACCCCTGTCAGCAGACGTGTTCGGGCAGACCCCCCTCCTGCAGCGGCCCGTGCACCGAGTCCTGTGTGTGTGATCCCGGCTACATCCTGAGTGCCGGGAAATGTGTCACCAACACTTCATGTGGCTGCCAACACACCAATGGCCAGTATTATCAGGTACCGTGAGATGGACAAGCAACTGTACACGTGCACCGTGATAGACACCCAAAAACCTAACTGATATATGCACTTTGTGTTTCTCTCAGCCTGGAGAGGAGTTCTATGTTGAGAACTGTGATCTGAAGTGTAGCTGTGACGCACCCTTTGTGACCTGTAAGGCATCTCAATGCCCCCCAATGCACGAGTGTCAAGTCCAAGGGGGAGAGCTGGGCTGCTATCCCACAGGTAAGCTCACAGTCTTTCACTCGTTCTCTTTCATTTAGCCGAAGGACACAACCAATCTTTGTCGCACTCTCACGTAAAATGAATGTCTGTGATATCTAAGGAATGACGACACCCAGACCAACAACTCCAAGACCGACGACACCAAAACCAAGTATGGTATTTTCTTAAATAGCTTAAGACAGTAACTACTTACTAGCTACTAAACCTTTCCTGTTCTTTTCCCCGTGCAGTTCAGTGCCCTCCAAATGCAGACTACATCGAATGTGGCCCAGCTTGCATCCCCACCTGCATGGAACCCTCCACCAACTGTAGCGGCTCCTGTATCACCGGCTGCTTTTGCAAACCGGGGTTTGTCTTCAAGGGGAAACACTGTGTGCCACTGGAGAAGTGCGGTTGCCTGGATCACAATCATAACTATTACGAGGTCCGAATACTACACCATACCCATACTTGTGTTCAGAAGAAAGGCAGTATCTCCTAACCAAGTTCTTCACTCCTGTTTTAGCCTGGAGAGATCGTATTTGGAGACGGCTGCTCAAAGCTGTGTCGCTGCGCGGGGAACTACACTTTGGAATGTGTGGATAACACCTGTGATCCCACTGAGGAGTGTCGTGAGGTTAACGGTGTCCCAGGATGCTACCCGAAAGGTAACACGTCAAGGAATCTTCTTGAACGCTTCATTCTGATCAGTCGTCATCCAAACGATCATCTGTAACTGAAGTGTCACAAAAGGAACTTGTTGTTTTCCATGAAGGTACATCCTCGTGCATCGCATCCGGAGATCCACATTACACGACTTTCGACAAGCGCAAGTACAACTTCATGGGCAACTGCAGTTACACGATGACTGGAGTCTGCAATGTATCGGCTTTACCAAACTTTGTGGTCTACGCTGACAACGAAAATCGCTATAACAGACCCACCATCTCCTATGTGAAGGCGGTTCGTGTGTATATAGCATCCGGTGGTGTCTCCATCTTCAAAGGTGGCGCTGTGCATGTAAGAAGGAATTAGGCAAACCTTGTCCGTACTGTGATCAAATTGGATAATTCCCTTCCTTGCCTGGTCACTTATCAGTCTCACCTGCTTTCCGCATCCAGGTGAATGGAATCAAAGTCAACCTTCCAGTCAGTCCATTCCCAGGTGTCTCTGTGTTCAAATCCGGAAAGCACTACACCGTGTCCTTGGATTTTGGTGTGACTGTGCGCTATGACGGAAACCACTTTATGGACATCAAAGTGATTAAAGAGTGAGTGTAACCTGAGCACATGTTGTCAATGAAGACTGAAAAGTACAGGTCGCTCGAGAAGTTCATGAATGAAGGATCTTGTAATGTCTCGCCCGCAGTTTTAAGAACATACTGTGTGGACTGTGTGGAGATTACAATGGAGATCCCAAAGACGACTTCCGCAAGCCAGATGGCTCATTGACCCGCAATCCCAATGACTTTGGAAACAGTTGGAACACTGATCCAGAGTGAGTGTTAGTCTTCATTTCAGATTCTGAACACTGCTTTGTGCTTAGTTTGTGTCTAATATTTCCTTTTGCAAAAGGTGTAACAATAAACCCAACACCACTAATCCCGGATGTGAGGCAGAGGAGCAGAAGCTCTATGAGAGCTCTGGATATTGTGGCATCCTGCTGGACAAAAATAGTCCTTTTGCTGCGTGTCACGCCAAGGTCAACCCCAACGTAAGTCACAAGTACTTGGACCAACCTCGCACCCCTAAAGTGGAATTTTGAGTTTTCATTTGTGAAGATGGAATGTCGATGCTGGTTGTGCCTTCAGGATTACTTCAAGGACTGTGTCTTTGACCTTTGCGAGCTTGATGGCGCTCATTCCATTCTGTGTGAAGCCATCGAAGCCTACGTCAATGAGTGCCAGGACCGTGGGGTCAACATCGGACCCTGGAGGAACGAAACCTTCTGTCGTGAGTATCAAGTACAGATGGTTGACACGGGTCTCTACTGTAGCCTTCTTTCTGGAATGTGTCCAGATCTCAATGACTTTGAAAGACATGCTTCTAACTTCAGCCATCTCATTTGCCGCACAGCTTTTGGCTGTCCCCCCAACAGCCATTACGAGCCCTGCGCGGACCCCTGTCAGCAGACGTGTTCGGGCAGACCCCCCTCCTGCAGCGGCCCGTGCACCGAGTCCTGTGTGTGTGATCCCGGCTACATCCTGAGTGCCGGGAAATGTGTCACCAACACTTCATGTGGCTGCCAACACACCAATGGCCAGTATTATCAGGTACCGTGAGATGGACAAGCAACTGTACACGTGCACCGTGATAGACACCCAAAAACCTAACTGATATATGCACTTTGTGTTTCTCTCAGCCTGGAGAGGAGTTCTATGTTGAGAACTGTGATCTGAAGTGTAGCTGTGACGCACCCTTTGTGACCTGTAAGGCATCTCAATGCCCCCCAATGCACGAGTGTCAAGTCCAAGGGGGAGAGCTGGGCTGCTATCCCACAGGTAAGCTCACAGTCTTTCACTCGTTCTCTTTCATTTAGCCGAAGGACACAACCAATCTTTGTCGCACTCTCACGTAAAATGAATGTCTGTGATATCTAAGGAATGACGACACCCAGACCAACAACTCCAAGACCGACGACACCAAAACCAAGTATGGTATTTTCTTAAATAGCTTAAGACAGTAACTACTTACTAGCTACTAAACCTTTCCTGTTCTTTTCCCCGTGCAGTTCAGTGCCCTCCAAATGCAGACTACATCGAATGTGGCCCAGCTTGCATCCCCACCTGCATGGAACCCTCCACCAACTGTAGCGGCTCCTGTATCACCGGCTGCTTTTGCAAACCGGGGTTTGTCTTCAAGGGGAAACACTGTGTGCCACTGGAGAAGTGCGGTTGCCTGGATCACAATCATAACTATTACGAGGTCCGAATACTACACCATACCCATACTTGTGTTCAGAAGAAAGGCAGTATCTCCTAACCAAGTTCTTCACTCCTGTTTTAGCCTGGAGAGATCGTATTTGGAGACGGCTGCTCAAAGCTGTGTCGCTGCGCGGGGAACTACACTTTGGAATGTGTGGATAACACCTGTGATCCCACTGAGGAGTGTCGTGAGGTTAACGGTGTCCCAGGATGCTACCCGAAAGGTAACACGTCAAGGAATCTTCTTGAACGCTTCATTCTGATCAGTCGTCATCCAAACGATCATCTGTAACTGAAGTGTCACAAAAGGAACTTGTTGTTTTCCATGAAGGTACATCCTCGTGCATCGCATCCGGAGATCCACATTACACGACTTTCGACAAGCGCAAGTACAACTTCATGGGCAACTGCAGTTACACGATGACTGGAGTCTGCAATGTATCGGCTTTACCAAACTTTGTGGTCTACGCTGACAACGAAAATCGCTATAACAGACCCACCATCTCCTATGTGAAGGCGGTTCGTGTGTATATAGCATCCGGTGGTGTCTCCATCTTCAAAGGTGGCGCTGTGCATGTAAGAAGGAATTAGGCAAACCTTGTCCGTACTGTGATCAAATTGGATAATTCCCTTCCTTGCCTGGTCACTTATCAGTCTCACCTGCTTTCCGCATCCAGGTGAATGGAATCAAAGTCAACCTTCCAGTCAGTCCATTCCCAGGTGTCTCTGTGTTCAAATCCGGAAAGCACTACACCGTGTCCTTGGATTTTGGTGTGACTGTGCGCTATGACGGAAACCACTTTATGGACATCAAAGTGATTAAAGAGTGAGTGTAACCTGAGCACATGTTGTCAATGAAGACTGAAAAGTACAGGTCGCTCGAGAAGTTCATGACTGAAGGATCTTGTAATGTCTCGCCCGCAGTTTTAAGAACATACTGTGTGGACTGTGTGGAGATTACAATGGAGATCCCAAAGACGACTTCCGCAAGCCAGATGGCTCATTGACCCGCAATCCCAATGACTTTGGAAACAGTTGGAACACTGATCCAGAGTGAGTGTTAGTCTTCATTTCAGATTCTGAACACTGCTTTGTGCTTAGTTTGTGTCTAATATTTCCTTTTGCAAAAGGTGTAACAATAAACCCAACACCACTAATCCCGGATGTGAGGCAGAGGAGCAGAAGCTCTATGAGAGCTCTGGATATTGTGGCATCCTGCTGGACAAAAATAGTCCTTTTGCTGCGTGTCACGCCAAGGTCAACCCCAACGTAAGTCACAAGTACTTGGACCAACCTCGCACCCCTAAAGTGGAATTTTGAGTTTTCATTTGTGAAGATGGAATGTCGATGCTGGTTGTGCCTTCAGGATTACTTCAAGGACTGTGTCTTTGACCTTTGCGAGCTTGATGGCGCTCATTCCATTCTGTGTGAAGCCATCGAAGCCTACGTCAATGAGTGCCAGGACCGTGGGGTCAACATCGGACCCTGGAGGAACGAAACCTTCTGTCGTGAGTATCAAGTACAGATGGTTGACACGGGTCTCTACTGTAGCCTTCTTTCTGGAATGTGTCCAGATCTCAATGACTTTGAAAGACATGCTTCTAACTTCAGCCATCTCATTTGCCGCACAGCTTTTGGCTGTCCCCCCAACAGCCATTACGAGCCCTGCGCGGACCCCTGTCAGCAGACGTGTTCGGGCAGACCCCCCTCCTGCAGCGGCCCGTGCACCGAGTCCTGTGTGTGTGATCCCGGCTACATCCTGAGTGCCGGGAAATGTGTCACCAACACTTCATGTGGCTGCCAACACACCAATGGCCAGTATTATCAGGTACCGTGAGATGGACAAGCAACTGTACACGTGCACCGTGATAGACACCCAAAAACCTAACTGATATATGCACTTTGTGTTTCTCTCAGCCTGGAGAGGAGTTCTATGTTGAGAACTGTGATCTGAAGTGTAGCTGTGACGCACCCTTTGTGACCTGTAAGGCATCTCAATGCCCCCCAATGCACGAGTGTCAAGTCCAAGGGGGAGAGCTGGGCTGCTATCCCACAGGTATAGGTTCTCTTTCATTTAGCCGAAGGACACAACCAATCTTTGTCGCACTCTCACGTAAAATGAATGTCTGTGATATCTAAGGAATGACGACACCCAGACCAACAACTCCAAGACCGACGACACCAAAACCAAGTATGGTATTTTCTTAAATAGCTTAAGACAGTAACTACTTACTAGCTACTAAACCTTTCCTGTTCTTTTCCCCGTGCAGTTCAGTGCCCTCCAAATGCAGACTACATCGAATGTGGCCCAGCTTGCATCCCCACCTGCATGGAACCCTCCACCAACTGTAGCGGCTCCTGTATCACCGGCTGCTTTTGCAAACCGGGGTTTGTCTTCAAGGGGAAACACTGTGTGCCACTGGAGAAGTGCGGTTGCCTGGATCACAATCATAACTATTACGAGGTCCGAATACTACACCATACCCATACTTGTGTTCAGAAGAAAGGCAGTATCTCCTAACCAAGTTCTTCACTCCTGTTTTAGCCTGGAGAGATCGTATTTGGAGACGGCTGCTCAAAGCTGTGTCGCTGCGCGGGGAACTACACTTTGGAATGTGTGGATAACACCTGTGATCCCACTGAGGAGTGTCGTGAGGTTAACGGTGTCCCAGGATGCTACCCGAAAGGTAACACGTCAAGGAATCTTCTTGAACGCTTCATTCTGATCAGTCGTCATCCAAACGATCATCTGTAACTGAAGTGTCACAAAAGGAACTTGTTGTTTTCCATGAAGGTACATCCTCGTGCATCGCATCCGGAGATCCACATTACACGACTTTCGACAAGCGCAAGTACAACTTCATGGGCAACTGCAGTTACACGATGACTGGAGTCTGCAATGTATCGGCTTTACCAAACTTTGTGGTCTACGCTGACAACGAAAATCGCTATAACAGACCCACCATCTCCTATGTGAAGGCGGTTCGTGTGTATATAGCATCCGGTCGGTGTCTCCATCTTCAAAGGTGGCGCTGTGCATGTAAGAAGGAATTAGGCAAACCTTGTCCGTACTGTGATCAAATTGGATAATTCCCTTCCTTGCCTGGTCACTTATCAGTCTCACCTGCTTTCCGCATCCAGGTGAATGGAATCAAAGTCAACCTTCCAGTCAGTCCATTCCCAGGTGTCTCTGTGTTCAAATCCGGAAAGCACTACACCGTGTCCTTGGATTTTGGTGTGACTGTGCGCTATGACGGAAACCACTTTATGGACATCAAAGTGATTAAAGAGTGAGTGTAACCTGAGCACATGTTGTCAATGAAGACTGAAAAGTACAGGTAGCTCGAGAAGTTCATGAATGAAGGATCTTGTAATGTCTCGCCCGCAGTTTTAAGAACATACTGTGTGGACTGTGTGGAGATTACAATGGAGATCCCAAAGACGACTTCCGCAAGCCAGATGGCTCATTGACCCGCAATCCCAATGACTTTGGAAACAGTTGGAACACTGATCCAGAGTGAGTGTTAGTCTTCATTTCAGATTCTGAACACTGCTTTGTGCTTAGTTTGTGTCTAATATTTCCTTTTGCAAAAGGTGTAACAATAAACCCAACACCACTAATCCCGGATGTGAGGCAGAGGAGCAGAAGCTCTATGAGAGCTCTGGATATTGTGGCATCCTGCTGGACAAAAATAGTCCTTTTGCTGCGTGTCACGCCAAGGTCAACCCCAACGTAAGTCACAAGTACTTGGACCAACCTCGCACCCCTAAAGTGGAATTTTGAGTTTTCATTTGTGAAGATGGAATGTCGATGCTGGTTGTGCCTTCAGGATTACTTCAAGGACTGTGTCTTTGACCTTTGCGAGCTTGATGGCGCTCATTCCATTCTGTGTGAAGCCATCGAAGCCTACGTCAATGAGTGCCAGGACCGTGGGGTCAACATCGGACCCTGGAGGAACGAAACCTTCTGTCGTGAGTATCAAGTACAGATGGTTGACACGGGTCTCTACTGTAGCCTTCTTTCTGGAATGTGTCCAGATCTCAATGACTTTGAAAGACATGCTTCTAACTTCAGCCATCTCATTTGCCGCACAGCTTTTGGCTGTCCCCCCAACAGCCATTACGAGCCCTGCGCGGACCCCTGTCAGCAGACGTGTTCGGGCAGACCCCCCTCCTGCAGCGGCCCGTGCACCGAGTCCTGTGTGTGTGATCCCGGCTACATCCTGAGTGCCGGGAAATGTGTCACCAACACTTCATGTGGCTGCCAACACACCAATGGCCAGTATTATCAGGTACCGTGAGATGGACAAGCAACTGTACACGTGGACCGTGATAGACACCCAAAAACCTAACTGATATATGCACTTTGTGTTTCTCTCAGCCTGGAGAGGAGTTCTATGTTGAGAACTGTGATCTGAAGTGTAGCTGTGACGCACCCTTTGTGACCTGTAAGGCATCTCAATGCCCCCCAATGCACGAGTGTCAAGTCCAAGGGGGAGAGCTGGGCTGCTATCCCACAGGTATAGGTTCTCTTTCATTTAGCCGAAGGACACAACCAATCTTTGTCGCACTCTCACGTAAAATGAATGTCTGTGATATCTAAGGAATGACGACACCCAGACCAACAACTCCAAGACCGACGACACCAAAACCAAGTATGGTATTTTCTTAAATAGCTTAAGACAGTAACTACTTACTAGCTACTAAACCTTTCCTGTTCTTTTCCCCGTGCAGTTCAGTGCCCTCCAAATGCAGACTACATCGAATGTGGCCCAGCTTGCATCCCCACCTGCATGGAACCCTCCACCAACTGTAGCGGCTCCTGTATCACCGGCTGCTTTTGCAAACCGGGGTTTGTCTTCAAGGGGAAACACTGTGTGCCACTGGAGAAGTGCGGTTGCCTGGATCACAATCATAACTATTACGAGGTCCGAATACTACACCATACCCATACTTGTGTTCAGAAGAAAGGCAGTATCTCCTAACCAAGTTCTTCACTCCTGTTTTAGCCTGGAGAGATCGTATTTGGAGACGGCTGCTCAAAGCTGTGTCGCTGCGCGGGGAACTACACTTTGGAATGTGTGGATAACACCTGTGATCCCACTGAGGAGTGTCGTGAGGTTAACGGTGTCCCAGGATGCTACCCGAAAGGTAACACGTCAAGGAATCTTCTTGAACGCTTCATTCTGATCAGTCGTCATCCAAACGATCATCTGTAACTGAAGTGTCACAAAAGGAACTTGTTGTTTTCCATGAAGGTACATCCTCGTGCATCGCATCCGGAGATCCACATTACACGACTTTCGACAAGCGCAAGTACAACTTCATGGGCAACTGCAGTTACACGATGACTGGAGTCTGCAATGTATCGGCTTTACCAAACTTTGTGGTCTACGCTGACAACGAAAATCGCTATAACAGACCCACCATCTCCTATGTGAAGGCGGTTCGTGTGTATATAGCATCCGGTGGTGTCTCCATCTTCAAAGGTGGCGCTGTGCATGTAAGAAGGAATTAGGCAAACCTTGTCCGTACTGTGATCAAATTGGATAATTCCCTTCCTTGCCTGGTCACTTATCAGTCTCACCTGCTTTCCGCATCCAGGTGAATGGAATCAAAGTCAACCTTCCAGTCAGTCCATTCCCAGGTGTCTCTGTGTTCAAATCCGGAAAGCACTACACCGTGTCCTTGGATTTTGGTGTGACTGTGCGCTATGACGGAAACCACTTTATGGACATCAAAGTGATTAAAGAGTGAGTGTAACCTGAGCACATGTTGTCAATGAAGACTGAAAAGTACAGGTAGCTCGAGAAGTTCATGAATGAAGGATCTTGTAATGTCTCGCCCGCAGTTTTAAGAACATACTGTGTGGACTGTGTGGAGATTACAATGGAGATCCCAAAGACGACTTCCGCAAGCCAGATGGCTCATTGACCCGCAATCCCAATGACTTTGGAAACAGTTGGAACACTGATCCAGAGTGAGTGTTAGTCTTCATTTCAGATTCTGAACACTGCTTTGTGCTTAGTTTGTGTCTAATATTTCCTTTTGCAAAAGGTGTAACAATAAACCCAACACCACTAATCCCGGATGTGAGGCAGAGGAGCAGAAGCTCTATGAGAGCTCTGGATATTGTGGCATCCTGCTGGACAAAAATAGTCCTTTTGCTGCGTGTCACGCCAAGGTCAACCCCAACGTAAGTCACAAGTACTTGGACCAACCTCGCACCCCTAAAGTGGAATTTTGAGTTTTCATTTGTGAAGATGGAATGTCGATGCTGGTTGTGCCTTCAGGATTACTTCAAGGACTGTGTCTTTGACCTTTGCGAGCTTGATGGCGCTCATTCCATTCTGTGTGAAGCCATCGAAGCCTACGTCAATGAGTGCCAGGACCGTGGGGTCAACATCGGACCCTGGAGGAACGAAACCTTCTGTCGTGAGTATCAAGTACAGATGGTTGACACGGGTCTCTACTGTAGCCTTCTTTCTGGAATGTGTCCAGATCTCAATGACTTTGAAAGACATGCTTCTAACTTCAGCCATCTCATTTGCCGCACAGCTTTTGGCTGTCCCCCCAACAGCCATTACGAGCCCTGCGCGGACCCCTGTCAGCAGACGTGTTCGGGCAGACCCCCCTCCTGCAGCGGCCCGTGCACCGAGTCCTGTGTGTGTGATCCCGGCTACATCCTGAGTGCCGGGAAATGTGTCACCAACACTTCATGTGGCTGCCAACACACCAATGGCCAGTATTATCAGGTACCGTGTGATGGACAAGCAACTGTACACGTGCACCGTGATAGACACCCAAAAACCTAACTGATATATGCACTTTGTGTTTCTCTCAGCCTGGAGAGGAGTTCTATGTTGAGAACTGTGATCTGAAGTGTAGCTGTGACGCACCCTTTGTGACCTGTAAGGCATCTCAATGCCCCCCAATGCACGAGTGTCAAGTCCAAGGGGGAGAGCTGGGCTGCTATCCCACAGGTATAGGTTCTCTTTCATTTAGCCGAAGGACACAACCAATCTTTGTCGCACTCTCACGTAAAATGAATGTCTGTGATATCTAAGGAATGACGACACCCAGACCAACAACTCCAAGACCGACGACACCAAAACCAAGTATGGTATTTTCTTAAATAGCTTAAGACAGTAACTACTTACTAGCTACTAAACCTTTCCTGTTCTTTTCCCCGTGCAGTTCAGTGCCCTCCAAATGCAGACTACATCGAATGTGGCCCAGCTTGCATCCCCACCTGCATGGAACCCTCCACCAACTGTAGCGGCTCCTGTATCACCGGCTGCTTTTGCAAACCGGGGTTTGTCTTCAAGGGGAAACACTGTGTGCCACTGGAGAAGTGCGGTTGCCTGGATCACAATCATAACTATTACGAGGTCCGAATACTACACCATACCCATACTTGTGTTCAGAAGAAAGGCAGTATCTCCTAACCAAGTTCTTCACTCCTGTTTTAGCCTGGAGAGATCGTATTTGGAGACGGCTGCTCAAAGCTGTGTCGCTGCGCGGGGAACTACACTTTGGAATGTGTGGATAACACCTGTGATCCCACTGAGGAGTGTCGTGAGGTTAACGGTGTCCCAGGATGCTACCCGAAAGGTAACACGTCAAGGAATCTTCTTGAACGCTTCATTCTGATCAGTCGTCATCCAAACGATCATCTGTAACTGAAGTGTCACAAAAGGAACTTGTTGTTTTCCATGAAGGTACATCCTCGTGCATCGCATCCGGAGATCCACATTACACGACTTTCGACAAGCGCAAGTACAACTTCATGGGCAACTGCAGTTACACGATGACTGGAGTCTGCAATGTATCGGCTTTACCAAACTTTGTGGTCTACGCTGACAACGAAAATCGCTATAACAGACCCACCATCTCCTATGTGAAGGCGGTTCGTGTGTATATAGCATCCGGTGGTGTCTCCATCTTCAAAGGTGGCGCTGTGCATGTAAGAAGGAATTAGGCAAACCTTGTCCGTACTGTGATCAAATTGGATAATTCCCTTCCTTGCCTGGTCACTTATCAGTCTCACCTGCTTTCCGCATCCAGGTGAATGGAATCAAAGTCAACCTTCCAGTCAGTCCATTCCCAGGTGTCTCTGTGTTCAAATCCGGAAAGCACTACACCGTGTCCTTGGATTTTGGTGTGACTGTGCGCTATGACGGAAACCACTTTATGGACATCAAAGTGATTAAAGAGTGAGTGTAACCTGAGCACATGTTGTCAATGAAGACTGAAAAGTACAGGTCGCTCGAGAAGTTCATGAATGAAGGATCTTGTAATGTCTCGCCCGCAGTTTTAAGAACATACTGTGTGGACTGTGTGGAGATTACAATGGAGATCCCAAAGACGACTTCCGCAAGCCAGATGGCTCATTGACCCGCAATCCCAATGACTTTGGAAACAGTTGGAACACTGATCCAGAGTGAGTGTTAGTCTTCATTTCAGATTCTGAACACTGCTTTGTGCTTAGTTTGTGTCTAATATTTCCTTTTGCAAAAGGTGTAACAATAAACCCAACACCACTAATCCCGGATGTGAGGCAGAGGAGCAGAAGCTCTATGAGAGCTCTGGATATTGTGGCATCCTGCTGGACAAAAATAGTCCTTTTGCTGCGTGTCACGCCAAGGTCAACCCCAACGTAAGTCACAAGTACTTGGACCAACCTCGCACCCCTAAAGTGGAATTTTGAGTTTTCATTTGTGAAGATGGAATGTCGATGCTGGTTGTGCCTTCAGGATTACTTCAAGGACTGTGTCTTTGACCTTTGCGAGCTTGATGGCGCTCATTCCATTCTGTGTGAAGCCATCGAAGCCTACGTCAATGAGTGCCAGGACCGTGGGGTCAACATCGGACCCTGGAGGAACGAAACCTTCTGTCGTGAGTATCAAGTACAGATGGTTGACACGGGTCTCTACTGTAGCCTTCTTTCTGGAATGTGTCCAGATCTCAATGACTTTGAAAGACATGCTTCTAACTTCAGCCATCTCATTTGCCGCACAGCTTTTGGCTGTCCCCCCAACAGCCATTACGAGCCCTGCGCGGACCCCTGTCAGCAGACGTGTTCGGGCAGACCCCCCTCCTGCAGCGGCCCGTGCACCGAGTCCTGTGTGTGTGATCCCGGCTACATCCTGAGTGCCGGGAAATGTGTCACCAACACTTCATGTGGCTGCCAACACACCAATGGCCAGTATTATCAGGTACCGTGAGATGGACAAGCAACTGTACACGTGGACCGTGATAGACACCCAAAAACCTAACTGATATATGCACTTTGTGTTTCTCTCAGCCTGGAGAGGAGTTCTATGTTGAGAACTGTGATCTGAAGTGTAGCTGTGACGCACCCTTTGTGACCTGTAAGGCATCTCAATGCCCCCCAATGCACGAGTGTCAAGTCCAAGGGGGAGAGCTGAGCTGCTATCCCACAGGTATAGGTTCTCTTTCATTTAGCCGAAGGACACAACCAATCTTTGTCGCACTCTCACGTAAAATGAATGTCTGTGATATCTAAGGAATGACGACACCCAGACCAACAACTCCAAGACCGACGACACCAAAACCAAGTATGGTATTTTCTTAAATAGCTTAAGACAGTAACTACTTACTAGCTACTAAACCTTTCCTGTTCTTTTCCCCGTGCAGTTCAGTGCCCTCCAAATGCAGACTACATCGAATGTGGCCCAGCTTGCATCCCCACCTGCATGGAACCCTCCACCAACTGTAGCGGCTCCTGTATCACCGGCTGCTTTTGCAAACCGGGGTTTGTCTTCAAGGGGAAACACTGTGTGCCACTGGAGAAGTGCGGTTGCCTGGATCACAATCATAACTATTACGAGGTCCGAATACTACACCATACCCATACTTGTGTTCAGAAGAAAGGCAGTATCTCCTAACCAAGTTCTTCACTCCTGTTTTAGCCTGGAGAGATCGTATTTGGAGACGGCTGCTCAAAGCTGTGTCGCTGCGCGGGGAACTACACTTTGGAATGTGTGGATAACACCTGTGATCCCACTGAGGAGTGTCGTGAGGTTAACGGTGTCCCAGGATGCTACCCGAAAGGTTACACGTCAAGGAATCTTCTTGAACGCTTCATTCTGATCAGTCGTCATCCAAACGATCATCTGTAACTGAAGTGTCACAAAAGGAACTTGTTGTTTTCCATGAAGGTACATCCTCGTGCATCGCATCCGGAGATCCACATTACACGACTTTCGACAAGCGCAAGTACAACTTCATGGGCAACTGCAGCTACTTGATGTCCGGAGTCTGCAGTGCGACGCCTTCACCAAACTTTGAGGTTTATGCTGACAACGAGAACCGCTATAACAATCCCGCCATCTCCTATGTGAAGGCTGTACATGTGCATGTACGCAAGGTGAAGGTCTCGATCCTCAAAGGTGGCTCGGTGCTTGTAAGTGAACAGTGGTCGCGCTTGGGATTTAGTGAGTTTTCAAACTGTTCAACTCTCTGCTCGCTCACATATTGCTGTCATCTGCTTCAATACATCCAGGTGAATGGGACCAAAGTAAACCTGCCTGTGACTCCCGCTTTGGGCGTTTCTGTGTTCAAATCTGGAAAGCACTACACCGTGTCCATGGATTTCGGTGTGGTTGTACGCTATGATGGAAACCACTTCATGACCATCAAAGTGATTAGAGAGTGAGTCTAAACTTGAGACACAATGGAGTCTGAACATTTTCAGTCGAAGTTCTTGAATGATGGATCTTGCAACCTGTTGCCGGCAGCTATAAGAATATACTGTGTGGCCTGTGTGGAAATTACAATGGAGATGTAAAAGATGACTTCCGCCAGCCAAATGGCTCGTTGACCGGCAATACCGACCAGTTTGGACACAGCTGGAACACTGATCCAGAGTCAGTGCAAAAAAACAGCAGCTCACCGCACATTCATCTTATTTGCACGAGCTAAAACGCTGCCCTTGTTGCAAAAGGTGTAAGAAACCGACCACCACCGATCCCGGATGTGACGAAGAGGAGGAGAAGCTCTATGAGAGCTCTGCATATTGTGGCATGCTGCTGGACAAGAACGGTCCTTTTGCTGTGTGTCATCCCAAGGTCAACCCCAATGTAAGTCGCACCAACCGAGATCTTTAAACATTCCTGCATTATGCTGGGAGCTTTTAAACTTGTGTGTTCAGAATTACTTCCAGGACTGTGTCTTCGACCTTTGCGCACTGGATGGAGCCAAGCCTGTTCTGTGCGAAGCCATTGAAGCCTACGGCAATGAGTGCCAGGACCGCGGCGTCGACATCGGACCCTGGCGGAACGAAACCTTCTGTCGTGAGTGCTCGTAGAACTAAAAGTCTCTTGGAGAGCTGCGTCCTTGTCTGCTTGAAAACCAACTATCATCTCCCATCTAAAGGCCATTGCCCAGTAAAGTTCGGAAACACTGAACTCAGGCATTCAATTCTCCAATCTGTCGACCAATCGGCAGACAGTAAAGAGATTTGTTTGGTTTTCCTCGTAGGAAATCTTAAACGCTGATGCTGATATACTGATGCTTGGAAATCCTTTCCTGTTTCATTAGCATTGAGCTGCCCCCCCAGCAGCCATTACGAGCCTTGCGCGGACCCCTGTCAGCAGACGTGTTCGGGCAGACCCCCATCCTGCAGCGGCCCGTGCACCGAGTCCTGTGTGTGTGATCCCGGCTACATCCTGAGTGCCGGGAAATGTGTCACCAACACTTCATGTGGCTGCCAACACACCAATGGCCAGTATTATCAGGTACGGGGAGATGGACAAGCAACTGTACACGTGGACCGTGATAGACACCTAAAAACCTAACTGATATATGCACTTTGTGTTTCTCTCAGCCTGGAGAGGAGTTCTATGCTGAGAACTGCACTCTGAAGTGTAGATGTGACGCGCCCTTGGTGACCTGTAAGGCAGCTCAATGCCCCCCAATGCACAAGTGTCAAGTCCAAGGGGGAGAGCTGGGCTGCTATCCCACAGGTAAGTAACCCTCAAACACCAGACACTACGTTACTTTCGGCTATTTACCAAGGCGGTGTTCTCACGCTCCAATGTTCAGGATCCCAGAACTGCATCATCTCTGGAGATCCACACTACAACACTTTTGACAAAAGGTTCTACAGTTTCATGGGCTCCTGTACCTACACGTTGGCCAGAACCTGCAGGAACAACACAGGTGAGAACAATATTGACATGAATCCTCACGTCTCCAAAATGACCAACACTTCAGGAAGTAAAAAAAACAAAACAAAAAAACTGACCAGTTCCAGCACTCAACCATTACAGCGATCTATTTTTCACAGAACAGGTTCAAATTGAGTGGTCTTATTTGAGGTGTGGTCTTTATTTCCATATTACAGTGACCACTTGTATAACCCGGCGATTATTTGTGGGGAAATAGGATAGGTTCATATTATTGTAAGACGCTAAGGGAACTTTTTCCCTATCTGGGACCATTTCCGGTTCCGGTTCTACAAAGTCCTCTGAGGGCCACACTTAACTTCTGAAAAACGAAAATGGGTGACTCCGGTATAATTGGTATTGTGATCATTGTGGCGCAGGACCTTGGTTCTCAGTTGAGGCGAAGAACGAGGAAAGAGGCCTACCGGGAGTTTCTTACCTGCGAAAACTTTACATCACGGTGGACGGGATCACGGTGACTTTGATGAAAGCCAAGAGGACCCTGGTCAGTACGGCACCTTGCAGTCCGTCACACAAATGTGGACCAAATGCCATGCGTTGCTATTCTCTCATATAACATTCCAACTTTACTCTTCACGCCAGCTGCATCACTAATCCTGGTTTAGTGTTCTTGCATCTCAGTCAAGGCTTCCTTCCCTTCACGTTATTTGTGCTTTACCGTCCTCATCTTTCCTGCCCTAATCCCACGAAATCCCTAATCTGCTTGATCCCTCGACGACTACTAGCACGAATACATATTTCCTAACCATGAACAGTCAACACTCTTCTTCTGAAATACAATGAAGCCCTATTTATCACGAGGAGTACGTAGGAGGTAGCGCTTCCTCTCGTGCGACACAAAAGAATCGTTGGCTCTTGTACTGTTCAAGTATGAGTACTGTATTTATCTTTGTAGTCCAATACATTTGCATTTCATCGTTAATAACTGTTTGTTTTTCAACATTTATTTTTGATCAATTGTTTCTTTAACCTTTATGCGCAGTACATTTTTAATGGAATCATTATTTGAATATTTTTGGAGGTGGTACTTTTGTAAAAAGTTTGAGAACGCGTGATGTTCCCCGCAGCCAATCGGAGCCTTGCATTGTCATCGATATGCAAATGTTTTCAAAAGCATATAGCATTTATATTTAGTGAAGGGCTAACGTTGTCCTGTGTTCCTCGATCCATCCATCCATCCTCACAGGTGAACGGACTACGTGTAGCGCTACCTCACGCCCCGTCTCCCGCGGTCACGGTCAGTCGTGCCGGTCAGTACGTCACGTTGCAGACTTCCTTTGGCCTCCAAGTGCGCTGGGACGGGAACCATTATGCCCAAATCTCCGTACCCAGGTCGGTCTTTCGGATTTCGGAAACTTGAATGTTTTTTTTTTCTCAATCACCTCTTATGTAACATCGATTATCGTTCAAAATGGTTTCCGCACTTCTCTACTTACCCCGGAGACGTCGTTTCCATCTCTTAATCCTGCTTTTTTTTCGCCAGCTCGTACCACGATCAGATGTGCGGTCTGTGTGGGGACTTGGACGGGAACCCGGACAATGACTTCGCCAAGCCAGATGGCGCTCTCGTCGCCAACGTCAACGACTTCTGCAACAGCTGGCAGACGGAAGAAGACGAGGACGACTCGTGAGTTCTCGCGTTCATTCATTCATTCCTTCATTCGCGACCCGACCTCGGAGAAGCGGAAGAAAACGGATGGATGGATGAATGTTGTTTATTCCTGTGGAACGTATGGCGTGTTGACGTATTTCGCACTGTACTTGTTGTGGTTCCTCAGGTGTTCCCCAGGCACCGAGCCCGACCCGGACTGCGATCCAAATCTTGAGGCTGAGGCGGTCGAACCGGAGAAATGCGGAAAGCTCAAGGATAGCGCCGGACCCTTCCGGTGAGTCACCTACCTCGTAGGGTTGGCGTTTGATTTGTTGATCATGTCACTGATAAGCAGGGCTGGGGGATTTCAGTTGACTTGTGGGTTCTGTAGCTCAAAACGCAACTCTGGTTATCAGCAAGATCATTTTATCTCTCAAGCCAGATTAGTATTCTAGTTCTTGGAGTACCTGCTGGACTCTGGTCTCCAGTAAAACCCGCGCAGCTACTGCATTGTTTACGGAGTGTGCGCCTTATCTCCGCATCGTTCAGGGAGTGCGTCGGCGTGGTCAATCCCGCCCCCTTCTTCCAGAGCTGCGTGTACGACATGTGTCGCTTCAACGGGCAGCAGCGCGTGCTGTGCGACCAGCTGCAGGCCTACACGCAGGCCTGCCACAGTGCCGGAGTCCAAGTCCACCAGTGGAGGAGTCCCCGCTTCTGTCGTAAGTCGCCGTCCAGAACCTGGCGACGCCAGACGCGAGCCGTGACATCCGGCATTGAACACGCGAGGGCTCATCATGGGCAGGCATTCAAAGGGCTTTAAACGGAGTTCAACTTATTAAAGCGCACGTAAACATATTGCAATGGCAAAAACTAATTGCAAGCATGAGTTGTATCTAAAATATGTAATTATGATCATCATAATGGAATCAAAAATAAAATACAAAATCTAGTTCAAGCCTTAAAGTACCCCTTCCACATGCACAATATGGGATTTATTTTTGTA
Organism: Phyllopteryx taeniolatus; assembly: GCF_024500385.1. Lineage (NCBI taxonomy): Eukaryota > Metazoa > Chordata > Actinopteri > Syngnathiformes > Syngnathidae > Phyllopteryx > Phyllopteryx taeniolatus. Next base: position 1,881,911 of record NC_084524.1, on the reverse strand, counting down.
TAATATTGTGTAAAATTAACAACGCATACAATATTCAACTTACAGTATTTGGATACTAAATCTATATGATTGGATAGATTTTTTTGAAAAACAAATATATGCGTGCGTTGCTATGCTGTATGTGTCTGTGTGTCCTTAAAATATTACAAATATGGAGAAAATAAGATTTCAAATGTAAACATACGGATGGATATTACTGAAGACAAATAAACACAATAATAACATCATACAGACAAATCATAAAAAAATAAAGTAAGATAAAATACAAAATGTGCGTCCCTTAAAACATTACACATATACTATATATAGTGACTAAAAATGAGTAATATAAGATCAAAAATAAAAACAAAAACATATTTAAATATTTTGATATACAGTATATATTCCCAAATTGAAATAAATACAATGATATAGTATCTGAAAATAATAAAATATATCGTAAAATAAAATACAAATGTACAATAAGCACGTGTGCCCCTTTAAACATAAAGATAGCTGTATGCAATATATACGGTAATAAATGATAAAGGATTACAAATCGGACAGTTTTTATTTGCTATTCCTAAATAGAATATTATAAGAAAAGAGCAGCAAGAAACACGGCCATCGGCGACGGCGGCGCTTTCTGGCGTATCTGACGTACGCCGATGTTTCTACGTGTCCCGCGCAGCCCCGGACTGCCCCGCCAACACCTCGTACTCCGTGTGCGTGAGCTCGTGCCCGGAGACGTGCGCGGGCGCGGCGGGAGCGCCCGGCTGCGGCGACGTGTGCGTGGAGGGATGCGCCTGCGACCCGGGCTTCATCCTCAGCGACGACAAGTGCGTGTCGCTCAAAGACTGCGGTTGCGTCGACGCCGCCGGCTCGTACCGTCCGGTAAGTCGTGGCGCTACTGAAAATGTTTTGGCTCTCACACGTGGCACACACGAGAAAGATTTTGCACTCACACGATTTGTGTCTACTGAAACACTCTCACACGTAACGCTGACAATTTTTCGCTTTCGCACACGACTGCAACATTCTCTCTCAAGCGAAACACTCCGCTATCCTGCCTGTCACGGAGATGTGTTTGCGTTTGAGGTGGGCGACGGCTGGTACTTGGAGGGCTGCAAGCGGCGGTGCACGTGCCACGATGGAGGCCGGATCCGGTGTTCCGACAGCGGCTGCAAAGCCGCCGCCGAGATCTGCCAGCTGCACGATGGAGAATACCGCTGCCGGCCTTTGGGTAGCTTATCCCCATTTTCCAGACAAAAGTCGGCATGTTAGCATACAAAGGTCATAGTTTCTGGAGAGAAAAACATATATCGTGAGAGTGTGAATCTCAATAAAGTTGGAATTATTCGAGAAAAAGAAGCAGAATCTTTACGAGAGCAAAGACACAGAGATTAAAGTATTTAAACATTTCTCTTAGTATCACGCCTTCGATTCTGGAAAAGGCCCGTTTTTGGCATTAAGACAATTCCCCCCCCCGGTCATCCAACAGGAAATGGAATGTGTTCGGTATCCGGCGACCCCCACTACACGACCTTTGACAAGCGCACCCACCACTACATGGGAGCCTGCTCGTACACCCTGACCGAGCCGTGCGACGTCTCCTCCTCCGGCTTGCCGTACTTCAGCGTGGCCGCCCAAAACGAGCGCAGGGGCAGCAACAAGAAGGTTTCGTACGTCAGGGCCGTCGCGGCGCAAGCGGACGGCGTGACGGTCACCCTCGGCAAAGGCCGAACTGTCCAGGTGCGCCTTGTTTCGAGCGCTGTTTATTAGTCGTTTTGCTCAGAAGTACGGTGGCCCTAAAGGCTCCCGGCTGGAGCAGATTTGCTGGTTTTGTCTCCTTGTCTCCAGCGTCTGTGTGACCTGCAGGTAAACGGGACGGCGGTGGTTCCGCCTGTCGAGTGGCTCGGCGGGACAAAGATCTACTTGAGCGGCAAGTTTGTCGTCCTGGAGACGTCTTTCCACCTGAGGGTGCGGTTCGACGGTAACCACCACGCGGACGTCTCCGTGCCGACCTCCTACAACGGGCGCCTTTGCGGAATGTGTGGTAAGAACAAACGATATTGGCGCTCGAGCCACTTTCATCTGGTCTCCTTCGAAATTTCCCCAAATTCAATCGCAATATTACGAGAAAAGTCCGAACTTTCTACTCTAACAAACACCAGTCGAAACGGGTCATGCAAGCGTTTCTTGTGCGACAGGAAATTTCAATGGAAATCCCAGAGACGACAACCTGAAACCGGACCGGACGCCCGCTTTGACCACCAATGAACTCGGAGACAGCTGGCAGGTTCCTGACCCGAGGCCCGAGTAAGTCCACACGTTCTATTCGCGGCTTCGGGGGGCCCGTTTCTTATCACCCAAATCAGCAGAGGCTCGATTCCTAAAACCGTACAGCCGACCCCGCCTAGTTGCGCTTTGCCATTTGTGGATTCACCTATTCACAGATTTTTGGAGGGAACCAATCACCTATCATCGTGTAAACCCTCCTTATTTGCGGTATTCCCCTACCCTCTGATTGATTCCTCGCGTTGCTTTGGACCCGGTCACCCGCTTATTTACTTTTTTGTTTTTTTTGGGGGGGGGTAGGAGAGGATCACTGTACTTAGGCAGTGATTCATTCGTGCACCACTAGGAGGAGCCAGCGTACCACTAGTCGCACAGTAACGTTTACCACCCAATGTTACAGAAGTAGTTTTAGTAATTCTCTGCAGAAAAAATTTGCCAACGGTGAGTCGCGAATCGCCAGAAATTGACGGTAATATTAAAAATGACCAAAATGGTTGACAGATGATCATTTGGTAGTCACTAAGTGTTATTCCCGCTTGTTGTCCAGTTGCAGCAACGATGGTGGACAGGAAGACTGCGACCCAAAGGTGGAGGACGAAGCCCAGAAGCCGACAAGCTGCGGCATGATCGGCGATCCCAACGGTAACGCCAGTGGACGTTTTTATCCTCGGTGGGAAGTCACGCGAAAAACATTCCTCGTGTCCTTCTGGCCTCAGGTATCTTCAAGCCGTGTCACTCGGTCGTCGTCCCCGAGCCTTATTTGGAAAACTGCGTGTACGACATGTGCGCCACCGGCGGCCAGACCGTCGCCCTCTGCCAGGCGGTGGAGAGCTACGCCGACATGTGCGCCGCGGCGAGAGTCGCCATCGCGTGGAGGAACAATACCTTCTGCCGTGAGTCGGTGGAAAATTCCTTCGCCTTCCCTTCGCCTTTCAAAGGAGCGACGTTATTTGAGATGCAAGTGGTATTTGTGCAAGAGCAGGAAAAAAAGGGAGGGTTGTCATTGTTACGAGGAAGAAAAAGTCCAAGGTACCAGATGGTTGGAATTTGTAAAGAAGAGTCACCACGCGTTCTTAAAAACCAGAGAGGTCATTTTAGGATTGCATCTTTTTGCGAGTAACGTTCCATCCCTTCTCCCGACGTAGCGCTCAAATGTCCCGCCGGAAGTCAATACACCCCGTGCGGTTCCGCCTGCGCCCAGCCCAGCTGTCAGAATCCGGCGGGCCCGGGAGGCCCCTGCGACCAGCCCTGCGCGGAGGGATGCGCGTGCGCCCCCGGCCTCATTCTGAGCGGAGACAAATGCGTGGCGCTCGGCCGCTGCGGCTGCACCGACGAGAGCGGCCGGTACAGGCCGGTCGGCGCCGCTTGGTTCACGGAGGCCGACTGCTCGGTGCGTTGCGAGTGTCACGGCGAGCGCAACGTGACCTGCGAGCCGTGGCGGTGCGGCCCCGCGCAGGAGTGCCGAGCGCTGGAGGGAGTGCTGGACTGCCACTCGACAGGTACGCTCTCATCCCAAAAAACAAGCCGAAAGAACGAAGTCGCCCATGTCCTGTTACGCCGGTAAAGTTCAAAGTACTCACAAAAATCCTCATTTCACCAGGATAAAGTTGCTCATTCAGTCACAATTTGTTCATGCTTGCTCAGCCATAAAGTTGTAATCTTCCCTCAGGCAAAGGAGCGTGCCACGTAGCCGGAGACCCTCACTACTACACCTTCGACGGCGTCATGCACACCTTCATGGGCACGTGCACTTACACTCTCGTCGAGGTGCCGCTCCCGTCTCACTCCGGTCAAAATGGACGCCGCGCACGGAGTGACGGCGGTTTTTCCCGTCTCTCGCTCTCAGGTGTGCGACGCCGCCATGGTGACGCCGTTCCGGATCGTGGCCAAAAACGAGGAGCGCGGCCAACCGGAGGCCTCCTACGTCCGCTCCGTCAAGGTTTACCTGCCTCGCGACACCCAGGTCGAGCTGCACAAGGGCCGCAGAGTTCTGGTAAGGCTTTCCGTGCGAGTCTTTGACCTTCCGCGTTCAAGCGACGTCATTTGCCGCAGCTGAACGGGCGGCGGGTGCGGACCCCAATTTCCCTGAGCGCGGCGGGAGCGAAGGTGATCAGCAGTGGCGCGTACAATCTGCTGGATACCGACTTCGGTCTGCAAGTGAAATTCGACGGCGTTCACCACCTGGAGATCACCGTGCCCGGCCAATACTTCGATAAGGTACGTGTCGCCGCCGTGTTCGGGCTGCGGACAAAAATTCCTGATAAAGTTGGAATGTCCCAGAATCTTAATTTGATGACAGCTAAATTAATTTCGGCATGAATTATGTTGCGGTTTTTCTGACTATCGTTGCAATGTCGCGATCGAAAAGTTGCAAAGTTAGCGTCGCGCTCTTCGGACCGTCTACCGTAAGACGCCGTCGAAAGAATCGGTTAAAAACGGGCGAGGAAAGGTGAAGCGCCACATCGCGGGGGCTGTGCGGCTCACCGGATGGGGAGTGGTCACCGGCGATTTGTTCCCCAGCTGTGCGGCATGTGCGGGAACTACAACAACAACACGTCCGACGACAACCTGAAGCCCGACGGGGAACCCGCCGAGGACGTCATCGAACTGGGCAACAGCTGGAAGGCGCAGGGAGACAGCGATCCCGGGTCGGGCAAATCCACTCGTTCGCATGCGCATCACAATTGCTCTTTTACTTCTTTGATGCATTTTACAGCCACATTTTTCGGTTTTTAACTTTTTAACTGAAAATGCATCATCAAATTTAACCATTTCACAGTTTAACATCATTTTTTAAAAAACATTTGATTGAATAATTTGTTAATTAGATAGGATTCAAGTGAAAAAAATGATTTTAAAATCCATAAATAATTGATTATATATATATGATTAAATGTAAAAAAACAAAGGAATTATTTTACTATAATGAGCAATTTTAAGGTTTTTTTTTTAAACCTATTTTGTCAAATAATTTGCTCATTAGATATTTCATTACAATATGCAAATAAATTATTTTAAATGCACATTTGTATTGACTTTATCAAATGAGTCACAAGTTGGATACGGTTTTATAAAATTATTAAAATTAGCTATTTTATATCCACATTTAAAAAATTATTTTATTCAGTAGTTTGGTTCATTAGAGACGATTAAATACAGAAAAAAAATGATATATTAAAATCAAGTATTTTACATCCACTTTGAAATGTTGTTGTAACATTCGCGCTTTGGGTCCCAGCTGCCAGCCGGACAATCGGCCCGACGTGCACCCCAACTGCACGGCGGAAGAAGAGGCGCGGTACGAGTCCCAGTGCGCCGGCGCGCTCCTGTCCGACAGCTTCGGCGCCTGCCGCGCTACGGTGCCCCCCGAAGCCTTCTCGGGGAACTGCGTGTACGACATGTGCGCGTACGACGGCATGCGGGCCACGCTCTGCGACAACGTGGAGGCCTACGCTCAGGCCTGCCGCAGCGCCGGCGTCGCCGTCAGCTGGAGGAACCGAACCTTCTGTCGTGAGTCCGCCTTCGCAAAACCAAAACAAACACGTCGGTAAAAGTCTTACCCAAAAAAAGTGCTCGTTTGACGAGAAGGAAATCGCAATATTGGCGGGGAAATGTTGAATGACATGAAAAAGTTGCAAAGTTAGCAGATAGTTAGAAATAAATATTACGAGGAAACAAAAAAAAACATTTCACAATCTTTCGAGATAAAGATATCATTTTACAAGATTACGCAGAGATAATGTTATCAAATATTACAATAAAATTCTATATTGGGGTGGGGAGAGCAGATAAAGGAAAAAATATTACAAGAAATTGCAATATAACAGGATAAATATGTCAATTTATGTGAATATTGTAACCAGATAAATGGATAACAAGATGTAAAATTGTATCATAAGTTGTTATTCGATGAATTTCTAACCGTATGACAAAGTTGCAATCTTACAGGGCACAAAATTTGGAATGCTAAATGTGTACTTTTACAGGAGCTTTTCAGGAAATACGGTGTCATTTTTTAGCTATGAAATGAAGAAAAAATTGCAATTTAGGGTAAAAAAAAACAAAAAACAAAGGTGTAAAGTCAGCGGCTAATGTTGTCCTTTTTCTGAATATTTGTAACGGGTTGCGTTTTTCGCAGCGCTGCCGTGCCCGCCCGGCAGCCACTATTCCGACTGCACGGCCCCGTGCCCCCCGACCTGCTCCGACCTCTTCCCCGTCTTCTGCCACCTGCCGCCCACCGACTGCGTGGAGGGCTGCCAGTGCGACGGCGGCTTCGTCCTCAGCGACGGCAAGTGCGTGCCTCTGGACAGATGCGGCTGCGTGGACTCCGACGACGAGTACCACGACGTGAGTCCGCAAACGCCAAAGACGAGTGGCGGCGCCGTATTTAGACCGCCCGGGAAAATGACCACAGGGAACAATGTTCTCTGCAGGCACTTCGGTGGCACCCTGCGTTTCTTTCCACAGCAGTTCTTGGCCTCTGCGTTGTGTTTAATGGGGAAATTGCACTTGAACAACAAAACCAGTTGAGTTTTCATGGTTTTTGTAGGTGGGAGACTCGTGGCTGACGGCCAAATGCGTTTCCAAGTGCGCCTGTAACCCGGGCGGCCTGGTCGCGTGCGCGGAGCACAGCTGCGACGCCGACTCGGTGTGCGACCTGGACAAGTACGGAGACGTCTTCTGCAAGCCCGCCAGTGAGTCGCGCCTTTCGCGCCTCCAAAACGCAAAGTTGTTATTTTCCAAGGATAACACAATGTTACGAGGAAAAACTGGGGGAGAGAGAAAAAAAAAAAAAAAAAAAAAAAAAAAGGGGCGTCAAGTCACTGTACCAGATCACAGGATGAAGTCGAAATATTCCGACAGAAAACACAGTTGTAATAGAATAAAGTGAGCGGATTGTTTCCCCTCATTTAGCACGAGGTACATTATTGTTAATATTTTGGACCAAATCCTTTCGTAGAGTTCGACAAGTGCAGCGTCTCGGGGGATCCTCACTACCGGACCTTCGACGGTTTCACGCATCACTTCCAGGGGCCGTACACGTACGTCCTGACGGCCGACCGCCGGCCGCAGAGCTCGCTGCCCCGCCTGACGGTGAGGGGGAAGAACATCCGACGAGGCGGAAACAAGAAGGTCTCCTTCCTGGACCAGGTCTTCGTCGACGTCTACGACGTCAACGTACGCTTCCTGCAGGGGAAGAGAGTCCTGGTACGCTCGCTGCCGTCTGGCTTTCCTTCTTCGCCTCCTATTGCAAATATCAAAGTTACGAGATGACGTTGCAAAAAAAGTCGCAATATTACGCAAGGATGAATGTACGTACTTTCACGACACAAAGTTGGAATGTTAAAGTTGACAAAACCAAAATGTGTCCATTTAGTAGAAGAAAAATCATAGAATGAAGTCAGAATATGATGAGAAATAAAAAAATAAAAATAAAAAAAAATCAGTTAGTGGACAAAGTTGTAGTTTGCTCAAGCTGAATTAGGCAATTTCTAAAAGGTACGAAATGAAGCTCGTCAGCGTGCAAATGTGTGTTTCTCCGGCAGGTGAACGGGGAGAGCGTGTCGCCCCCTCTGAGTCCGGCCGAAGGTTTGCTCATCACAATGAACTCCAGGCAGGTTCAGCTCACCGCCGACTTCGGACTCACCGTGCGCTTCGACGGCAGAAGTCGCGGAGGTAAAGGAACCTCACACGAGGGCGCCGCCCCGCCGTCGTCGTCGATCACGTTCCCGCATTTGCACGTCCAGAGATCATCCTGCCGAGCACGTACAAGGACGCCGTCGGAGGGCTGTGCGGAAACTACGACGGGATCCGCGGGAACGAGTACACGAAGCCGGACGGGACGGTCGTCAGGGACCTGAACGCCTTCGGAGAAAGCTGGAGGGTCAGCGACCGACTGGCGGACGCTCGCGACGGCGCCTCCCGCGTTCACAGGTGCAAAGGCGACCGCTGGGCGCGATCGCCGTATCGTCCGCGACGTCACGGGCAACGTGTTGGCTCACTTGTGTGGCGTTCAGGCGACAAGCCGAGACGGATCCCGATTCCGGATTTGAGACGCCGGACTGCTCCGAAGCCCAGCTGGACGACTATAACGGTCCCGCCGTGTGCGGCGCCATATCGGATGCCGCGGGGCTTTTTGCCTCCTGCCACGCCGTCCTGCCGCCCGCCACCTACCGGGAGTGAGTCATTCCGGCATTACGACGTGATTCAAACCATGAATCCAACATGATTCCCACATGATTTTAACCGTGATGCAAACACAAAATATGATTCCAAGATTCAAACCCACAATTCAACATGATTCTTTTTTTTTTTGCGCAGCGACTGCGTGTTCGACCTGTGCGCCGAGCGGGGCAGCGAAGAGCTGCGTTGTGCCAGCTACGACGCCTACGCTGCCGCATGCCAGGAGGCCGGGGTCACGTTGGGACTCTGGAGACAACACCTGGGATGTCGTAAGAAAACTCAACGTCGTTGCGTGTTTTAGTGACATTGCCGTTGGAGGAGAAAAAAAAATATGTTTTCAGACTAAAGCGGTAGATTACTTGAAATGTAAACTAGAAGAAACGCACGAGCTAACATCGAGCGTCCGTCCGGCAGCGCTGTCGTGCGAAAGCAACAGCACGTACGTGCCGTGCATGTCGGCGTGCCCGGCCTCCTGCGCCGACCTGGCGGCGCCGTCGGAGTGCGCTGCCGCGTCCTGCGTGGAGGGGTGCCAGTGCGCCCCCGGTTTCGTCATGAGCGAGGGCGGCTGCGTGCCGTACGCGGACTGCGGCTGCAGCTTCCTCGACAGATACTTCCCGGTGAGTACCGCGCTTCATCAACGACATCCGTGACGTTCTTTGCGGTTTGTTTTGCGTTTAGCTTGATAGTAAACTTCAACTGGGACTTGCTACCGCTCACGTTGTCAAAATACGCACGTCGTCTTGTCTCTGTGGCCGGCGCGCAGCTGAAGGAGACCTTCGTGACCGAGGACTGCGCCCAATCCTGCGAATGCACCACCACCGGCGCCGTGTGCCAAGCCAAAAGCTGCCAGGAGGGTTACGTCTGCACCATTTACGACTACAGACGCGACTGTCACAGAGGTGCGTGCCAGGAGATGCTTCGCATGCCATTTGATGTCACAATATTTCCAAAAACAACAAAAAAAAAGAAAAATTACTACTAATATTAATGATAAACATTGCAAGTAAAAAGCGGTAAACGTACATGATGAAATTGTAACTTTTTTGCATCTTTAACTAAATCTGTCCCCCCCCCACCCCCAAAACGGCGCAGGACTTACTTGCCGTGTCGTGTGTTGTGTTGTGCTTCAGCGAGTCCGTGCCTCAGCGGCCCTTGCCAGAACGGAGGAACGTGCAACCACATCGGCGGCGACTCTTACTCGTGCGTCTGCGCCCAAGGCTACGGGGGCTTCGACTGCCAGGACGAGATTACGGACACCGACGGACTTGGTAAGAACCGACACCGGAGCCGCCGAATCCATCAAGAAAATACAATCATTTTCGTTTTCATTTTGTGAGACAAAGTTGTCACTAACACAATAGTCATAATTTTACAATATATATATATATATATATGTTTTGAATAATAGATAAAAAGTCTGAATCTTACTTGATAAAGTTGAAGGTTTATGAGGCGGAAAAGTAACTAATTGTTTTTTGGGGGTGTGAAAATATGTATTCCAGAAAGCAAATGGATCATCGTGATCGCGGTGCTGGTGTCGGTCGCCGTGGTGATCGTGGTCGTCACCACCGTTGTGTGCGTTTGCAGAAGCGTCCGCAAGTAAGTCGCTTTTGACACGCGCGCGTGTGCGTTTCCTTTTTGTCCTCCGAGTTAAAACGTTTGAAACCAATAATGTCAGCGAACGGTTAGAAATACTAAAGATGCCATTCTAATGGATATCAATTCATTTCACAAAACATCTTAAAGAAAAAAAAATAATAATAATAATGCCTATATCAATGTGATAGTGTATATTTTTGAAATGGGTCATTCCGGAACTAATTTGGATTATTTTCATGTTAATGTCCCAAAATGTTCATCCAAGTCCGCATCATTGTGCTCACAGGAAAAACAAGCGGAAAGACAACGCACTGAAAATGACGTCACGTATGTAAACACCATTATTTGATTCTACATTATTTTAATGCTGTATAAGGTTTGCAGTCGTATTCAATTTCAATCCCCACAAAATATTCCATTCAAAACATATATTAGCTGATTTGGATTTTTTTGTGCATTTGTTTTTGTAGGTGTCCCCTATGACAACATGGATGAAAAGACAAACAACATGACAAATATGTGATATTAATATTGTTTTCTGTTATTATAAAAGGTGTGACGCTCAGTACAAGTGAAACGTTTTGGTCAATGTTCTACGTGTTGCTTTGTTAACATACAGTTAAACAAACGAAGCTGGAAAACAATAAGTGCAGATTTTTGCATTTTCTGTATTTTTTGGGTGTGAATTAAATACCAACTCAAAAATAAAATAAAAAAACCTGTATAACAAAATTACTGGGATTGAAATTGTGTCAAAACAAGAATGTTAAGTCAACCTTTTGGGTTTCTTTTATTTATCAATTTACTGACATGCGTTTCCAAAAAAAGGAAACGAAATTCACATTTTGATTCTTAAAATAGACAAACAACAAAAATGCACATTGCTTTGCTGGTAAACATGGCTTATTTTTCTAATTATCATTAAATATACATTTCAAAATGATGTACCAAGCAAAAAAATAAAAGTTGAAATACAGATGCAATTTTTTATACTAGAAAAAAATAAAACATTGAGATGTTGTAAACAAAAATGTTTTGTGACGGTCATAATTTTACAATAAAAAAAAAACGTTGACCTAATACGAGAAAATATGTCCGTAAGCGGGTAACGGTGGCTCGACGTGCTATTTAACCTTAAATATACATTTCAAAACAGTATTTCAAGCAATGAAATGATTCGAACACACCGAAATAATCATTCTGGAAATGACATCAAAAATAAATAGTATTACGACAGTTAAGTCATAATTTGATGAGAATATTTGTCTTATCTTTGTCATTTTTAGTCTTAAGAGAAAGTCGGAATTGTATGGCGATGTTTTAAGTATGAAAATAAAGACATATTATGTGGGGGGAAAAAAGCTAATATTAGAATAGTTGTAATTTACCCAAAATATAATCTCATGTGCAAAAGCTAAATATTGGTTTTACAGGAAAATACGTCAAAATATTCAGAGAATAAATGATAGAGATAAGATCGACAAGTCACTCATTAACGAGAAATTTTACATTTTGATAAATTTCAAAAAATCTAAGCAGGTAAACGTGGATTTATGTGCTATGCACACTGTATCAAGCATTTGAAATGAGTAGAACAAATTCAAATGATTACAAATAAATAAAATAAATAGAGAATACAAAAAAAAAACAGTGTAAAGACTTTAGCTGGGTTGATGTATCCCACTCTATAATAGAAAACATGTTTGAATGGGCCGCACGTGTCAACGTGTCCTGAGGTCGGAAGGCAAAATTGAGCCGCGTGTGGAAGCGCGCCCTAACGAGCGAATGGATGAAGGGAAGGCCATTTGACCAAAATGGCCGCCAATGCAGCAGCGCCCGACTGAAAATGTCTTTTCTTTACCTGCTGATGTGCTCCAGCACAAACACCTTACACGGTCTTTTAGCGACCTTGTCCGGGGAAATCAGGCTCTGCTCGGGAGGCGCGTCAGCGGGACCGCCGAACGGACGCTCCGCCGCGCTGCCCGTCCTGCAAGCCGCCAAGTATTAGCGTTAGCGAGTTGCCGTTATTCAAAACATTCCAAAGTGTCCTTCTCGAGAAAACCGTAGCCGCTAACTGCCTCGCACCTGACACGTTAGCCGCCAAACGAATCATCACCTGACTTCACCTAAAACCATTAGCAGTAGCAACCAACTACCTAGCAGTCAACTGGGTTGATGCCAAACGAGTCGTCAACTCGGCTAGCCGCTAAAGATGAACCACGTCGCTGCTTGCTATCCAAAGTGACTCACTGCTTTTACATGCTATGACGGTTCACTTCTTTTTCCACCCGTGTGACCATAGCCACTAACTAGTTGTAGCTCCCAACCGGTTAGCCGCTACATTTGCTGCCAAATTTTCACATGAAAAAAGACGTTGGCCATTAAAGTAGCAGTAGCCGCTAAAGCTGAACAAAACAAAAACTTAGCTGCTAAGTAGTTCCTCCATACCTGACGTGTTGCGGTCTGGAAGGCGGCGGGCGGTGGGAGAAGCTCAGGGATCGTCCCGCGCCGCCGTCGGCCGGCGAGCGGGGCTCCTCGGGCGGCGCCGTGAACCGGAGCTTCAGTTTCATGTGCTGGCTTAGCTGAGGTGTCACGAATGCGGCAAAAGTCGGAAACAAATTACAAAGATGCTCGCAACATTTGAGAACATCACCCACCGTTTGAATCAACGCAGATTTTTGGGGAAATTCATTCATTCGTCTTCCGTGCCGCTTCTCCTCACGCGGGTCGCGGGCGCATCGATAAACCCTGAACCAATCGCGGGGCACAGATAAAACAAACAACCGTTCCCACTCACCTTCACACCTACGGGCAATTTAGAGTGCCCAATTAATGCAAGTTTTTGGGTTGTGGGAGGAAAGCGCAGTGCCACGCAGGCACGGGGAGAACGTGCAAATTTCCGGTGATGTCCTATTATTAAAAAAAACACAAAAATTACAAAATTGAGGCGCCATTTCATCAAATTGGGTGAATAAAACTAAATTACCACATTTGGCTGTAGTGAAATAAAAACATTTTCAATTGATTATCTTATAGTTAACATTGTCTGTTGGAAGTTAGCACTTTTATAAAAGATAAAAATCAATTTAAAAAATGAACCGAAAAGGACGAGAGGTGTGCCAGTGCGAGAAGTATGGCTTGCTGGTCGTGTACCTCAAAGAGTCCCGTTCCGAGGATTTGGAAGGTGGCGGTGAAAGAGATGCTGGAGCCCTTCCGGCATCGTCCCAGGTCGGTGAAGGGAGACCGGCACACCGCCGCCGCCTCAGGGGCCCGGTGGCCTCCGCGTCCGTCGGCTGCACAAAGAGAGGACGAAAACGGAGGCTCGCACCCGGGCCGGGAGAGCTCACCCTCAGAATTCCAGCGCAGCCGAACGGACAGGAAGTCGTGCAGGTCGTTCGTCAGGGTGTACTTGACTGGGAAGCTCTCGCGAGGCCTGACGGCGCTCGGACAGGAAGCGGTCATCACCAGTCGAGGACGATTCAAGCGGATGCTGGGCAGCGAGTAAAACGTGGATATGTGTCTGGGCGGAAAAATGCCGGAAGGTCAGCCGTGCCGCGAGCCGGCGGTCCCGGCCCGATATCGGAGCGCTTGCCTCGTGTCGGGGGCCGTTGACGGGCGCCATCGTAACACAGCGACCAGGGGGACTTCCAAACCCTACGCGCAAAATAGACAAGAATAAGATAAAGAAATAAATCGTAAGGAAACATTGAACAGTTGGACATGCGCATTCGAAGTTGAAAGAAGCTCAAATGAAGTTCACCTGGAAAGCTTATAGTGCATTTTAACTTCATCCCAATAGCCCAAAGTTTTTGTGACAACAAGTTTCTCGTTTATCGCAGGGGTTACGTTCCTTGACTGACGAAAATATGCAAACAGATATTTTGTTTATTATTCATGGATACTTTAAAGCTTTATCCCTAATATCAATAAAAAAAAATATGCAATTGAGTATTTTTTTTGTCCACTTGGGGTCACCATCCTCAAGTTATACATTGTCGCATCTGTGACTTTGAATGTGTGTCACTTTAAAAAGGCGGAGCCTGGCCGGTTGCGTGACGCGAGCCAGCGAAGGAGAGCGCAGAGTTGACTGTGGAGGATTACAATTTGTTTCAAAGTAGCGGTGCTAGACTAGATTCAATTAGTTAACCATGTTTACCGTACACGTGCGGTTGTGTAAGCCAGTCCTTCAGGCTCTCACCTCACAGGACCGGCCGTCGTCTTTGTCCCGGAGCTGCAGCCGGAACAGGAAGTTGTGCTCCTCCAGGGCGCCGAGCGAGCTCGGGAGGCGCGACCGCTCGCTCTCCACGCGGTAGAACGACGCCGTGGACACCTCGGCCGATTGGTGGCTTGGGCGCGGACAGAAACGTCAGATGGGTAAGAAAAGGAGACATAGAAACAAAAGGTGAACATTTCCGCTACGGGATGCACGTTTTGGGACGCAAAGCTTTGAAAAGCCTACTAGAACGGACAAAATGTACTTGGGGTTAATCAGGGGCACTTTCAAATATGCTCGAAACGCGTCACTCGCTTACCAGACGTTGTCGACGAGAAGAACGGAACCGTCGGGCATCATGGGAAGGTAGCGCGAGTTGAAGTCGGGAAGGACCCTCGCGTCTGCGATGCAAAGCTCGTCTCGAGAGCCGCCGTTCAGCACTGAGGGCGAGAGGGCGGCCGTCAAGCCGGGAGCTCGCAAACGCGCCAGACCTTTGAGGAGCGTCAGGTGTTTTCCGGAGACGGTCAGCTGCCGACACCCGACGGCGGGGGGCGGCAGAACGTTCAGCGTGGCGCCGACTGGGGAGGACGAGGCCGCGGGTCAAAAGCATTGCTCGCACAGTTGAGTGAGTAACGCAAACGCAATACGAGTGCGTGTTCTTCTTGAATGATCATCTCCGTTTTAAGTGCGCTTTGTATGCTAATTTGAATGCCTACTTTCATGTTCCTGCCTGTCACGCAACACCACTGGCATAATAAATGAAAAACGACAACGTAAATGTTTTTTCTCGATATATTTTGGGGAGCAATTATGTGAAACGGTCCGTACCCTGTGCCTTGAATTTGTTGAGGTGGTCCCCGAAAGCGCGCGCGGGCGAGCGGAGCTGCAGGAGACCGAGGCAGCCGTGCGGACTCGACACCGCAAGGTCTTCGTCTCGCTCCCACACGCTCACGACAATCTGGCAAAAGCACACGGCACAGCGACAGGATAGCAGATTGGTCCTCCAAACGCTCGAGTCCAATTAGAAACGGCCGATGATGCCGGAGGAATATTACAACTTTATGCTCGTGACATTTCATTTTTTGTTTAATTATTACAATATTCTTTGCAACGTTTTTCTTGGAGTAGTATTCCTTTCTCTCCCCCCCCCCCCCCCCCCAAAAAAAAATTGCCCCGTTTTATTACATATTTCTAATTGACATTTTGGTTCTCATATGACTATTCTCATAGAATTCAAATTTTGTTCTTAAAATAATTTATTCTTAGCAACTTTTTTCTCAATAATTTATATATTTGCATTGTATTACATCTTATTTCTATTACATTTTCGGGAGGGGAGGTTCAGAAAATGACTATTTTCATAACTAATTTTGTTCTGTTTTTATTACATCCTTATTTTAATCACATTGCAATATTTCTAATATTTTTTCTATCTTTTAGGGGGGAAAATGCATTTTTCATTATCAATTTTCTTATAATACCGTTTTTTCCTAATAAGACATTCTTGTAACACCATATTTTTTTTTCTCAGATATCTTCCCCCCAAAAATTTCTAGTTATATTAATTTTTATTAATTGTGCGTTTCCTCATTATATTACTGTATTTATATTACTACTTGTGTATTTTTGTTTTCGTAACAATGCAACTTTTCCACCCTATATTTCTGTTCTTCAAAAAATGTAATCTTCTCGTAACATTGTTTCATTTGTTGTAATTTTACAATTTGTTATTTACACCAATCATCATGACTTGATTTCCCGTAACATTATAAAAAAAATTATTCCGTGTACTTAGTAGAGGTGAAATGTTAAAGCATGAGATATATGGACTGACCTCGGCTCGGACCGTGTTGACCGGAAGCTCGTCCAAACAAACCGTAAGGCGGAAGGAAACCTGTTCTTCTGACAACGGCGTCGACTGCAGGACAAGCAGAGCACAATAATACTTGACCCTTGAACAAAGGCACTGTAATGCCCTCGCAAGTGTGCAAACAAAAACGAGAACACTGGTAACGAGCTGCTGTAAGGCACCTGAAGTACTCACTAGGCCACGCCCCTTAAAAAGGTACACATACAAAACAAAACCTATCAGTCAAGGACGCCACCGGGTGGCAGAATGTGTATTTTTTTTGTCAAAATATTGGAAAAAAATATATAGATTGTATGGATATTGATAAAATATTTTTAGTGGAAGAAGGTGGGACTTACCTTGACCGGTTCCATTCTATGACGTGCATTGCTGTGGCCGAGAAGCGGGCAGCACTCGACGAACTTCCGGTGTTCTGCTCGGCCGCTTCTTCTTCTGCGGTCCTCCTCCGCTTCTCCTTCTTCTTCGACGCTCTCATTAGCGTCGAGCTGGGCGCCAACGGTCGCCACGGCGAACAAGTCGTCCATTTGCTTTGCCCTCAACAAACTTCCTTGACGCAGAACCAGTAGAAAATAGACTCTCTCCCCGAGGTAGAAGTGCGTTCTCTGCGGAAGAGTGTCGCACTTCGCCGGGTCCGCCGCCTCACCCGCGACGGGAAAATAAACTGTGTGTCCAAACAGCGGCGACTCCATGACCGGCGATGAAATAAAAACAAGTGGAGCTGCTTAGCCATATGTTGCCATGTGAACAAACACGGGGAGGCGGTTGTTTCGAAAATGCCAAGACGAGTTTAGCAAAATGTCGGAAGGAAGACAAAGCAACCAAAAAGCCTACGGTTACTTCCCAGCTGAGGACCATTTGCTGATAAAACAGCAGAGTGGTTAATCGATGATGCGGATGTAGTTTGAACCAGACCAAAGGCATCGATCGCCGAGAGCCTTTGAATCTCGACGAGCTGATTGGTCCACGACGGTTGCTACTCTACCACATAAAATAAAAAAATCACCCAAATGTTTTTTTTTTTTTTAATACAATATATGTAATATTGCACAAATTAGATTTAGGCCGCACAATAACAATAGGACAAAATGTTAAATATAATTAGTATTCAACTTTATTTCCATAACATTTAGCAAGTTGTCTTGTAATATGATGACTTCATTGTTGTAACGTAATTCATATTTCTCATTTGGCATATTTTTTGCATATGTTCACGTAACAATGTGACTATTTCATTAGAGTTGTACTACTTAATACTACTTTTTTTTCCTGTAAAAACTATTTCTCATGGCATTGCAAGTAATTTATTGTAATTTTACCACTTATTTTTTTTTTGTAAAACAACAAATGATTGTGTTACATCATGTGAAATATTTTAGTTGAGACCTTCAACTTTTTTTTCTTGAAAAAGAAATGATTGTAACTGAAGTCTTTTCATCATATTACTCCTTTTTTCTTGTAACATTGTGACTATTTTACCACTTTTTTTCTTGAAACCCCGCTAATTGTATGAAGAAAATGTGCATAATATTGACTTTAAAAAAAAAAAAAAAAAAAAGAACGCCTCCCAAAAATAATAATAATAAAAAAAAACTACTAAAGAAAAAAAATAGAGCTGTACTGTATGAAAAAATATAATCCTAATAAGAGGATGTAAAGAAATAAGTACGTCACGTAGCATTGGTGTGTCGGGTGTGCCTTGAAGAGGCGTGGCCTAGTGAGAGACGAGTTGGTGTTTGGCGCGTGAGCGACCGTATACGGAAGTCAAATTCACATCTGCTGTGTTCTCGACTAATAGTTCATGAAGAGTATTTGTTGACGGGGTGCAACTGGAAAAGTTAGCTCGGGACTCTGTTGTCTGTTGGTGTGACCTTTTTATTTCGTGGACTTGAACACTAAGGTCATTGTCAACTCGAATGGTCAGAGTCCGGTGACAAATTATGAATGGACGCATTGTTGGGTTCCGGAAAACCATGCGGTAATTACAAAAAAAGAAAGAAAGAAAGAAAGGAAGGAGGAGAAAAAGACAAGTATCACATGATTTGGCTTCTCCGGTGGCAAAATATTCCTCAAATAGTGGCCAGGGATGTTTATTTAGGGCACAGTACGATTATTATTATTATTAGCGAGAAGGCCTTCATTCGTACCAATGCGTTTTTAGAATATGTAATATCAGACTGTACACATAAATAATCAATAATAATATCTACCTTCATAAATAATTAAAAAGGCTGCTTATTTATTCATGGCGTTAGTCGAGGCACGGCATTTAGAAAAAAAAGCAGGGTCCGCTATTTGAGGAAATACAGTATACGCCTCGTGGCGCGATTTGAGAATTTAGTAGGGAATTGAACAAAAAGCTTTGCCCTGCATTTTAATTTCAGAATTTGATGAATAAACACATGAAGATCTTTCAAATAATCCCATCAAATATGTAAATGTTTCAATTGTTGCAAACGCTCGCCCTTTTTGTTCGAAAGCCGACTAAATTCTCCCAGCCGCTGTTGTGCAACACGTGAACTATTTCTTCGTTGTGGTCGGAATATGTATCTTCCAAGTGGCTTCTCGAGCAATGTACAAATACGTCAAGGTAAACAACTGGGACACTAACGGGAATGCAGTCCGCCCACAAAAGAGGGGGGGGAAAAAAAAAGTCCAAATATTACTCGAAAAAGTTGCAATTTTGGGAGAAAAACGCCGTCATTTGACCAGAATCAAATATTTGCGTATTACGACTTCGTTCTTGTTCAAATACTTTATTTTGGGGAACATTTACGACTTCTGTAACATTTCGGCTTTTAGAAAATTCTGACTTATTTCTCGAGGCTTTACAACTTTATTCCTGTAACTTAAGGGCTTTTTTTTTTTTTCTCAGTTTCTCGCAATATTACGAACTTTTTCTCGTCACACTGCGACTTTTGTCTTGAAAAATGATGACCTTTTTCTCGTGCCATTACAACTTTATTCCCTTTAACTCGATGTTTTCTTATAACACTATGACTTTATTCTCACTAAGTTACGAAATTGTTATCATATTATGACTCAATTCCTGTAACATTAGGACTTTTTAGTCATAATACTCCGACTTAAAACTCTCAAAATAAAATCAAGTTCTCTTAACTTTATTTCTGTAACATTACGCTTCTTGCAAAATTCGGCCATTTTTCGTGACATAGCGAAGTTATTCCTGTAACGTTTTGGCTTTTTGTCCTCATAATACGACAACTTCATTGTCGCGAAACAAAACAAATAAAACAAATAATCACATAAGATTTGAACTTTAACACGACGCGGATAAAGTTAAAGATGGTAACGTTACGAGTCTTTTCCTCGTAATTGCGCGGTTATGTTGGCATAAAGTACAATTGCACTTGAAAAATTGGATCTCGTAATGTTCTTTTTTTTATCTTTTCTCATTTCCGACGTAATTCATGTAAAACGATGACTTGATCCCGTAGCCGGACGATGTTATTGCTGTAAAACTCCAACTCCGTCGTGTAACTTCCGACCTTTTCCCGGCCGACTTGATTCATGTGAGCTTACGACCGTATCTGGTAACTTTTCTTCTTTTTTCTCGCATCACTGCAACTTTCTGGTTGTAACTTTTGGACCCCCCCCCCCCCTCGCACCCCCCTCGCCCCCCGATTCGAGGTTTCTTTTACTGCGCTCGTTTCATTTGGAACGGCGGCAGCCGTCATCCGGCTTGACGCGTCCGCAAGCGAAAGGCCCAACGCGGAAGTACAACGGAAGCGTTTTGAATCCGAGCGGGCTCCGCTCAAACGGCTTCCCGCGTCCTCGTCCTCGCTGCGGAATCGTTGCGGTTCCGGCTCATCGAACGCCGCCGTCCCGGTCCCGGGGCCCCTCTTCTCCCGCCCTGCCCCCGGGGTGCCGTCCCTTCTCCCCTGTCCCCGATGGGTCTTGTTTGAAAAAAGACCCGTCAGAGGCCAGCGCGGGGCTCTGCCGCCCCGGCGGGGCTCGCGGCGACTGCGGCCGCGGGAACTGCTTGGCGTCCAGCGCGTCTTTGTACTGGATCTCGGGGCGGATCATCCTCAGGCAGGCCGCCGCGGTGCCGTTGTCCAGCCCCGGCCGCAGCTCGTAGCCCAGAATCTTGGCCGGGCCGCTCTGGAAGGGCCTGATGGTTTTGTCTCGGATGCGGTGGGCCTCCACGGGCTCGCCGCTGTTGCGCAGGCAGGCCGCGGCCAGGGCCTCGCGCCGGCTGCGCAGGAGCGCCACTTCCCGCTCCATCCGCGCCGCGCCGAACGCGTCCGCTTCCCGCCAGAAGGTCCGGTTGAAGGCCCGATACAAGTGCCAGTCCAAGGCGTTCCACCGGCGCAGCTTTTCCCGCTGTCCGTCCGTGAGGACCGGATCGGGCGGCGCCCCGGCCGGCGGGCGCCCGCTCCGGACACCCCCCGCCCGGCCGTCGCCGTCCGGCTTCCGCTGCCGCGCGTTGAGGCTGAACGACACGACGGCGTCCAGAGGCCAACACAGGGCGTGGCGCAGGAGGATCACGGACTGGTCGAAGAACTCGGACACCAGCACCAGCTTGAAGGTCTGGCGCACGACGGCCTCGCCGCGTCGCGCCAGAGCCGCCGAGAAGTTGGCGTTGTGGTCCATGCCGAAGTCGAACCACAGCAGGTTGCGGGCGTAGTGGTTGTTGCGGGCGCGGGGGTCGTAGTACTTGCCGGGGTCGTCGCAAAGTCGCCCAAGCTTTTGGCTTTCCGGAAGGCGGGCGCCACTTCTTTGTAATACGCGAAGGACGACTCGGCCAGAGCCGCGGGGTCCCTGACGATGGAGAAGTAGAAGGTGTCCGCGGGCATCACCTTCTCCACCTGACACGACACAAAAGACTCGACTAGCATAAAGGGCGGCACGGCCACGTTTGGACGTTTCTCCGCATTTTCCCCCCGTGACATTTAGCTTTGGTTTCAATTCCGTAAATTCCCCCCCCGAATCCTTTCACGCGCTCACCTCGGCTTTCTGAAATCTCATGTGATTGCCCATGACGTGGAACTCCACCGCTCGAGGGCCCCGGTAGCCCTTGACTCGGTGGGCGCTGAAGGGCAGCGGGTAGCCCAGCTGGTATCCCGGCGGCAGGGCGAAGCGGAGGCCGCGCTCCTCCCCGAAGCGGTACAGCATGTTGAGCACCGTGCTGCTGGCCGTCTTGTGCGTCTTGAGGAACATGATGTGGGTGCGCGGCCGGCAGGGGCCCAGAGACGGACCCCGGCCGTCAGGGGACGAGAAGATGGAGCCGGCGGCCGGACGGACGCCGCTGGAAAAGAAAGCCCCTTAGCAGCGCGGTGTGACCTTTTCCACAAAATCTTACGACTTTTAACTCCGAATATGACATGTCACCATACTCGGACTTTTCGCCGGTAAAATTTCCTTTTTTTCTCTCATAATCTGATGACCGCAAAACATTTTTTTCGCCCGAAACTTTCCTGACTTTATCCCAAACATTATGAATCGCCCCCCCCCCAATATTACAACATTATTCTCACATTAGGACTTTAGTCTCTCGCAATCATTTCCACATTATTACGCCTTTTTTTTTTTTTTCACGAAGTTTCTTTGTCGCAATATTCCGACTTCGATGCGACTTTTTCTTGGCAAGCTGCAACGTTTTCCACGTAACACCCAAACTTTTTTCCTACGTCGCGACTTTGTTCCCGCCACACTACGACTTTTTTTCTTGTAACTGTTTTTCTTGTTTTTTTTGCACGACATCGCAACTTTTTTTTCTCGGCAAATAGCTTTATTAACGCTGCGTCTTTTTCTCAGAATATTCCGACTTTTCTTGTGACTGATTTTGACTTCCTTCCCGTAACGTGGACTTTTTCCGCAGCCTTAACCCTCGTCCGACTTTGCCGGCGGCGACGGTGCGCCAGAGATCTCCGGTTACCTCTTGCTGAAGATGATTCCCAGCAGTTGTCCGGCGAAGGCGACGGCCACGAAGAGCAGCAGCGCTTTCCACATCCAAAGCGGCCCCAGCCGGCCGCACGCCAGCGCTCGCAACATCCTGCCGGGGGGCGCGGAAGCCACGAGATGAGCGTATGTCACATTTGCGGCCGCAACCGCGACAAGCTTTCCCTCCTTCGGGTCAATTTCCACCTCAAATGACGAATGACTTTTTTTTTTGAGACGTTACAACTTTGTTTTCCGTAATATTACGTTATTATTCTCGAAGGCTTTCTGCCTTGTGACATTCCTCCACTTTCTGTAATATTATGACATTATTGGCGTGGCATGATGACCTTTTAATCTCGTTACATTCCAATTTGTTTCCAAAATATGACGATATTCTCGAAACCGCACAATTTTTTTTGGGGGGGGGGGGGCAACTATAGACAATTTTCCCACAATATGAAAACTGTATTCTGGACACACACAAAAAATTCTCAAAACATCGCAGCTTTTTTTTCCTCACAAAATTTCGACTTTACTGCCACAGTATTACAACTCCATTCTTATGACATTCATTTTTCTTATTGTTGCAAAATGTTGACCTTTTTCTCCCCAATGTTATGACCTTACTATTGCAAACATGTGGACTTTCCCCCGCACTCTATTATCTTGTTATCCTCATAAGATCGTGCCCTTTTTTCATCACATTACAACGTCCTTCTCGTAACATTCGGACCATTGTGACTTGCCCCCCCCCCCCCCACAATACTCCGAACGTTCTTTTAGAACTATGTAACCCTACAACGCGACTGTCATGGCACTGACATTCGAGCTTTTCCGTCACAACACTGCAACATGTCCCCCCCCCCCCCCCCCCCCCCCCCCCCGATGGATGCGAGAAATACTCGAGGACTCCTAACAACAGATGCTCAGTGGGCTGGATTTCAAAACGGAGCTGGCTCTTCTTGACCCACCTCTGTTTTAAAGCAAAAAAAAAAAAAAAGGCCTTTGCGTGAGAAGGAGGGGAAGGGACCCCCCCCCCCCCACACACACACACACACACACACGCACACACACACCCCGCCGAGCCCCCCCCCCCCCCCCCCTTCTGTGTCTGCATTTATTTCTCTACACAATGCCCGTTTTGCAATTTCTTCCTTTTTTTTCTTCACCTGCACCCTTTTTTTTTTTTTTAATCTTTTTTTGCTCCCTCATGCATAAAGCGGACGCTACCTGGCTCTCCGTTTGAAAAGCATCGCTGTGTCCCCGGACCGGTATCGGCGGCGGCGGCGGCGTTGTTCGCGTGCAGCCGCCGGGAGCTCGGAACATCTCGCTGCGGGGAGGAGGTGAACCGGGGCCGGGGTTCGGTTCGGAAAGCGAGCGGGGCCGCAAAACGTCGGAGGTGTTTTGTGCTTTTGATTTGCTTGAGCTGCTTAATCGTGCACAGAAAAGAAAAAGCGGGCGAGCGAGACAAAAGACGCCGCTGACTTCCGCTCACTTGCAAAATAAAAGTCCGGCGAAGGTGGGAAGCACTTCCGGTCACCTCCGAAATAAAACCAAGCCGTGTGGGCCTATTTCACCTTTTCTCCTCTACATGTTTCCAAAAAGACGATGGAACCATTGACAAAACTGAATAATATACGATATTTTTATGAACTACTAGGCCTCGTCGTCATTTTCTTCTTCTTCTCTGTGTTATCTTATTTCGGCACGGTGGCAACTTTTCTGACTTTTGGGTCTTTTTAGGTTGTTAATATTATGTAAGGCTCCATACCGCGCCACACAGCATTAGCTTGTGCCCGTTCGGGCTACGTTGATGTTCCGACCGCAGGATCTGTCTGCGCCTTAAGCTGATCAATGGGGAATTAGAAGCGGCCTTGCAGCGAGACGCACGTATGGCGAACGAGACCGGCGCTTGCTTCGCGCGGCCGCAGGATCCAAAAAGTGTGCAACAGCAGCGACGCTTATGAAAAAGTGAATGCTCTTTTCCACAATACCCTTGGCTTGCGATTTCTCACAAAATTCCACCCCCAAAGAACTGACAAACTTTCCTCTGACATTATAATCCTTCAAAAATAATAAGTCACTGACTTGAAATTTCACAAACAATTGCGGCTCATTGTCCTCTGAAAGAAATGCATGAATTTTCACACTGTTGCTAAACCTGAACATGATAAGCCCACACCTGGAAAATGGCCGATTGTCCAAAAAAAAAAAAAAAAAACATTTCTGAAGCCCAAAGGTGAAAGTCACATGGTCAAAACAACAAACAAACGTAAGCGCTATTATTGGGACAGAAAATTGCAAAGTGCAGATGCCTCAAGAAAAAAAAGTCCGTTTGACTTGAACCGTCACGGTGGAGTTTGCCCGAGTTACTCACTTGCCGTTGGAATATTTTGCCCACGCTAAATCTGCGGCGTCTCATCCGCACGTGGCGGCC
Organism: Phyllopteryx taeniolatus; assembly: GCF_024500385.1. Lineage (NCBI taxonomy): Eukaryota > Metazoa > Chordata > Actinopteri > Syngnathiformes > Syngnathidae > Phyllopteryx > Phyllopteryx taeniolatus. Next base: position 1,857,431 of record NC_084524.1, on the reverse strand, counting down.
AGTGGAAGGTCATCTCGCGACCGCTGCCGGCTGAAGAAACGTTTACGAGTGTACGCGCAGGACTTGACAGGTGAGCGCTTTCTTCAGCGATCCCTTCCCCCTTCTTCTCCTCCAGCCGGTAATCCGGCCTGTCGCGGACTATTTAAAACCTCAGCGCAACAAAAGTAAACCACCAATAGCCAATAGTATGTAACAACAGCGAATTTCCGTGTTGGATGTGTGCGGGCTATGATGCGACAAGTTGGATTGGCTTGAAATTTCTCACCCAATTTCAGCTCAACGCCTTCCCCAAATAAGGCGGGAAATTTCACAGTTATTAATCCTGAGCTTTATTACAAAATACGTTCAAACATGTACACACACAAAGCGAAAAGGAGCGGAATCACATCGCGGAGAAATAAGAGGGCCTGCGCGGCGTCGTCAGGCTTTTCCATCCTGGCAAACGGAGAAATGGCGTCCATCCACGGGGTCTCTTCTTCGCGCGCTCGCCTGGCTCACTGTTGAACGACACAAGCACACGTCGGGATTATTGCCGTCGGACCGTCGCCGACGTTTTGCACTTTCCGATTCCCGATGGCCAACGGAGGGCCGAGCTTTTCCCACGTATCGCCGTATCGCGGAAATATCACAACATTGTTTCAGCGTATCGCCGTATCACGGTTCAAATCACTTCAAGCAGATGTTTACTTCCGGTCGATCGTCGGTCAAATAAAACGATACGGTATTCGCGTGACCTCTTTCCCGGAGCAGGTGCCGCAGATGCATCCGAAGAGCCCGTTGATCATTTGAACGAGGCAGAGGACCAGTTCCAGGCAGGCCGCCACCAGTAAGGTGGAGAACAGCCCCACGTTGAACTCCACCACGCCCTTCGGGACCATGCACCACTTCCACGTGTCCTTTTCCGTCAGGTAGCTCCCCGTGCTGCAAGGACAAATATTAAAGGGTCGCCGTCGACTCGTCGCTCGTTCCGCGCGAAACATTCAGCCGACGGAAACCTGTTAGCGAAGGGGATCCCCCATTTGGGGAAGGGATTTTGCCGGTTGCTCCAGTAGCACAGCGGCCCGTTGGCCAGGCCCAGGCCGGCCGCGCTCAGACTGTACACGGCGCCCGCCACGCCGGCCGCCGCGAAGCCGATGGACAGGAACATCTGCGCCCAGTGACGTCGTGTCAAAAGCCGCGAGCTCTTTTGCTGACTTTGACGCGAGAAAACGGCTCGTTTGTGCTCACCCCGCAACGGTTGGCGCAGCATTTGCCAGAACTGCTCAGGTGGATGTGGATGGCCGGAATGAGGACCTTGGAGATAAACCCAAAAAAAAAAACAGATGGCATTCAAAGAAAAACGGGGGGAAAACAGGATATTCGTGTTCCGGGAATGTTCTTTTCGGTTCACGAGCAGGAAAACACACAGCGAGTCGGCCATTTTGGTTTTCCAGGGTTCCCTTCCCAGGCCAGTTTCGCTAAGCAACATGAAACTTAATAGGCGTTTCTGTCACGAGCACACCGACAAAAAAAAAAGTCTCAAGACCCCACACAGCAAGTCGGCCATTTTGCTGACAAGCGGCCGTTTGCGCTTCCTTTTTCGCGTCGCCGAATTACTCACCATTATTCCTCCTCCGATCACCCCTCCCATGTATTTCACCTCCTCGGTGATGCGGGCCTGTCCTTCCCAATCCTCGGCCGCGTACTTGGTGTCGAGGTCGGGGAAGAAGAGCACGATGTTGCAGACGATGGACAAGAAGGCCAGGATGTAGAGGGGCACCGCTACCACCTTGGCGCACGCTCCCGTACACATGCTTGCTGGTCGAAGCGCAAACTAGCAGAGGGAATTCCCGTTTCGCATATATGACTATATATATATCTATATAAATATAGATATATATATGTACCATGTGGGCGGGTGGGTGTGGAAAAAGGTGAACGATAAGCACACAAAACCTGATTAGACACTTTATGACCGTGGACTTTATGTAATGGGCGTGTGTATCTTCAGCGTTGCCATGGCAGCCGTAAAAGTCTGCTTTGTTGGCGTTGCGTCTTTCTCCTTTGCAAGAGTAGAAAATTGCTCATTTGAGGAGAGGAAAAAAGTCCAAGTTGAGGTCAATATGAGACGGCAACAGTTTGAGAAGACGGACGTCAGTGGAAAAACATCTCGAGAGAAGCTGCTCACAATCCAAAGCATACCACATCAAAAAAGCAAACCCACCTGTCCCGATACTTTTGGACCTAAGCGTAGTTTTATGGCATTGCGCAATTAATTGTGCAACAACTGCCCAGATAGAGGCGCGCCTTGCAATTTGATGAGCTTATCTGTGAATTATGGCGCTATTGAGATGTTTGTGCGTGTCGGCGTCCAAACCCAACAGTTGACACACGCGCACACGTGGCGCTTACGTAAACGATGCATGTCCTCGGTGCCTGGCACTGCCACCCTGAAAGCTTGGATGGGTGCAGAGGGTAATAATAAACGACAAAATCCGTTAAGTTGACAATAAAATGCCACAGGAACACAGTTATGTTTGGAAAAAAAAGAACATTGATCAATTTTAGCGTTTTAAAAGGAAAAAAAGTCTGAATATTACAAGATGACTTTTGGATGGTATGAAAAGTTTGACTTTTTTTGTAAAATTACAAACTGATTTACGTCATTCCCGTAATATTTCCAAATGATTGTTTATCTGGCAACATAGTTTTTTTTGCGTTGCTATATAACACATTTCTATCTGATAACATTCCGTTTTGTTTTCTTTCTATCTGTGCAAATCACAAATCTCGCCAAGCTACGCGTTTTTATGACTTTTATTTTCGACTTTCCTCGAAATGAGGACAAACTATTTTCTGATGACAATTTACGATGATGAGCAAAGATCCTGTCTTTTCTCTTGTAATACATATCATATCGCAAAGCGTCTTCTCCAGTCAGCGACCCCCGGACGTCAGGAGTTTCGAAGGACCCGAAACGGGAGGCCGTGGCCCGGTACGACCACGTCGGCGGTCCGCAGCGCTTTCCGGCGGCTCGTCTCCTGCGCGGCGGCGTCGAGGCTCGAGTGGCGCCACGTGTCCTCATCCTGGCAACATTCGAAGAGGTCCCCCGCCACCAGCACCGTGCCCGCCGAGGTTCCCTTCACCTGGACGCTCACGTCCTGTCCGGTGTGGCCGGGGGTGGGAACCACACACACCTGGAACACGCAGGTCAGAATGATCAGAATACAAATGGTATTCTCCATGTGCGTACGTTTGTGATGTTACACCCAAAAAGTCACGTTAAACAGTGTTCCCTTGCTCCATCGCTTTGTGTTGTTGTTGTTGTTTTTTTTTTTAAGCGATCACTTTCAATGGGTTTGTATGCCATTTGACTCCGATGCCCTCCCACGCGGGCAAGGAGAGCCACAGTGGCCGACGCACTTTTCGGTTGCTAAACACAAACACGAATGACTACGTAGCTCGGCCTCTAGGAAATGATGGCTTACTTCTCGTAAAATGATGACTTCACGCAGTGGAGTTGCTCGCCCTATTTTGGGCAAGAACAAATCAAGTATTTTACATTTATTTTTATATTAGCCCCGCCCCAAACGTCAAAACCCTGCGACGCCCCCGCTGTATTCTGCTGTATTTCCATTTAATGGTCGTGAATGATGACTGAAACGATATCAAATTACGAGATTTTAACCGAGCAAAATTGCATATGATTACACGATTGCGATTTTGTGTTTTCCCTCGTCAAATTACAAACTGATTTGCGTAAACGTACGTGCTCGTCCACGACGTGCGCGTGCCCCTGCGCCAGTTTATTGGGCCGATACACGTCCCCTCGGCTGACGTCAAAGCCCACGATGACGTCGGCGGAAGGGAAGAGACCGAGGTTCCCGACGTGGTCCGAATGGCCGTGAGTCCCCACGACCAAGCGGACGTCCCGGGGCTCCAGCCCCTTTTTGCGGAGGCTTTCCACGAGGAAGTCCCTGTCCCAAGGCCCGCCGGTGTCCACCAGGATGTTGTTGCCGCCCGCTGCCGTGACGAGCGTCACGGTTCCGTCGGCTCGAAAGCTTCCGTCGGGCTGCGGGTGGTTGTAGCCCACCTTCAGGACCGACACCGAGTAAGGGCGGCCGGGGAAGTCCAGCTGAGATTCACCCAGAGGGATTTTTTGAAATTCATCACCCGAAGCCATTCGCGCACGTCCGCCTTTGATGACGTCATTGCCGTCGCATCATTAAAACGTTCACTACCAAACTTCTGGAATACAGATTGATCAAATAGATTTAAAAAAAATTAAAGATGAGTGTACGCTTACAAAAATGAATGCAAACAAATGACTTTGTCCATCCGTGTTGCGCTAATAATATTTAAAAATGCGTTCGAGCCCCAAGTCGTCAAATTGTTTGCCTCTGCTGCCATCTCGTGGATTGGACACGCCACTGATAGAAAAAAAAGTTAACGTTTCGAGATTGATATTACGAAAACAAACTATAATTCTCGTAATGTTGTGTGTATGATAATAAAATCTGTCATAATAGTGACTATGAGGCAAAGACAAATTTAATAGCTGTATGATGCGTAATGCTGCTTTTAGTTTTTTTTTTTGGGGGGGGGGGGGTCTGGTTACAAAGAATGAATTTATTTTCTTATGGTCACATTGCAACTATTAAGACTATTCTTGATCTTTGTTTTGCTTGACTTGAAATAAAAGTACAAATAAGTGTTCATTTCTGAGTTGTTGGTTTCTTTACTGTGCCTTTGTGTACTTTTTTTAACCCCTACACAAAAAATGAAATGGAATTTGAAGCTTACAAATAATTCACTTGGATGGAATATACATATATATATATATATATATACATGGTTCCGTTCAAAATGATTCACCCCAACTGCAAATGATTATTTATTTGTCAACTTTACAAACGTATACGTATACAACGTATTTCGGAATGAAACAACAAAACAATAAGACTTCAACGAATGCTTCGCGTCTCCATCGTGGTGTGGATATCCAGGTTGCACATCCGTCGAAAGAATGCCGCTGCGTCTTTGGGTTTTACAGATATGACGTCATATAGTTTCTCGTGTCGTGTTTGCCACTCGAGCCTTGCCAAGACTTAGAACGAAGCTCCAGTCGACGTTTTGGTGTAATCCTTGAAGTCAGTATGGACGCTGAGGATGGAGCAGACCTGTTTGAATTTGCTCCGAAGCCTCCCCATGTCGTCCTTTAGCTTTGCAGATTGCGGCTCTTCGTAGCTGGAATTCTGGATCAAACCCAGAAGCGATTCTAGGGTTTTGAGGCGTTTTCTTTGTTTGGGCTCCGATGTGTGCTGGACAAGACATTTCCACGTCACGACAAATCCATAATAGAAGGAAATCTCCGCCGACAGTTGAGCCCCATGAGAGGCTCCATGTCTGCGGCCAGTCTGCAGACCTTGGTGGGTCCCTTTCTTAAAGCCTTCTTCGTAGCCCTCCCCGCGGAATTTTTCGTCCGCCATGACAATACAATCAAATATATCATTGTTGTCTGTGTCGACCGCCATCTTCATGCCAGATCGATTTCGTGTTTGCCTTTCAGCCTTTGTAAAGTCTGGAGATGGAATAGTCGTCAGGCGCAATTGTGACGCGATCAAGATGCGACGGTGTCGCGTGACGCGAACATGTGAAAACAGAAACGATTTTTTCCTCTCATCCTCTCGTGAGAATAATAATCGAGTCATCCATTCATTGATTCAGAGCTAGGTTTCTACAAAACAACCCCATGTTATTTGTTATTGAAAGCTCGTCATAAAAAATATAGCTAGTAGTGCAAAGTTTGGTTCTACACGGAAAGTAGTTGGACATAGTTCCATACGGAACCTTGTTAATAGCTTTGTTTGGTAGTCGGCGGACTGTATTAGCTGTATTACACGCACGTCACCGCTCGACAATGGCGGAAGGAGTCGTTTTGGAGAAAGGTTCCTCTTTTATGGACCCTTTTAAAGGCGTCTTGCTGACATATTTGATACCAGAATCGTGCTACGATGAGTTTTTTCTCAATTTCAACCTTCTAGACGGTGAGTGACAGATGTTTGAGTGTTATGTAGTCGAACAAAAACAGCCGTTTGTTTCATTTTCCCGGCGCCCAAACGCAATTGAGAACCAAAAGAAACTACTCGTCCCGTTGGAGATATTGTCTTCACCATTTTATTCTGCTGTTCATGTTGCTGACATTTTAATGTGCAGTCATGCAGGTGACTGTCTGATTGTATTCCTTATTTGTGTGTTTCAGTACCATGTTTAAAGATTTTGCTCAGCAAAGGCCTGGGGATCGCCATCATCCTGGGATCAGTGATGGGTAAAGGACTCTTTTGACACCTCCATACAAATAATATATTATCATACTATGTTGTAAATAATCACAGCAAAGTGATGTGATGATAGCCTTTGTGCTTTAATGGCACCGAGGCGTGTCTCTTCCATTCATTCATCCACCATCTTCTATCCCGCGAATGAGTCTTCAAGCTATTAAATATGAATCCCAATTAAAGTTCACCGTCAAACTGCAGATCAAATAAAGAGAATCACACGTCGTGCATTTAAAACAACCACATAGCTTTACCTTTGGACGGACCGCTTAGCTTAATGCTAACAATGCAAAACACCATATAGGGGCCAATGAATAACGGATATTTGAACACAAATGGTGAAGCAACACATGTAGACAGACAATGTAGCAATGCTGGCAGGCATATTGTCTTTACCCCTGCGTAAAACGACGACTATTACTGCGAGGGACGGAAGGAGTTGGGACCGTTTCTGTGTACAGTATATCTGTATTGTACTGGCCAGCACGGCCGCCTGTGTGGAGTTTGCATGTTCTCCCCGTGCCTGCATGGGTTTTCTCCGGGCACTCCGGTTTCCTCACACATCCCAAAACACGCACAGTAGGTTAATTGAAGACTCTAAATTCCCCGTAGGTGTGAATCTGAGTGCGAATGGTTGTTTGTTTATATGTGTCCTGCGATTGGCTGGCGACCGGTTCAGGGTGTACCCCGTCTCCCGCCCAAAGACAGCCGGCATAGGCTCCAGTGAGGATAAGCGGTAAAGAAAATGGATGGATGGATGTATTGTACTGCCCCCAGGTGGCCAAGGCGTGCACACCAGAACGAGCCGTATTATCCAGATGAATTCTGATCGATTCGCCGCCCTATGAATGAAATGACCTGCTTGAATGAGAATAGTCTTTACATTTTATGCTAGCAAAATTTCTTGGTGCTATGTGTGTACAATGTGTATAAAAAGTATCTTATAATAAGTTTTAATGTGTTCAAAGCATGTGAGAGGGGAAAAACTAGTTTTTACAAATCAGGAGTCTATGGATTTTCACCTATTGCATGTGGGTCTGGAACCTCTTCCCTGCGATAAACGGGGTTTCACCGTATTGTATATTAATTGGAGCCACTTGTTGCGTTTCCAGTGAAGCTGCCTCAGATCCTGAAGATGATGGGTGCAAAGAGCGGCGAGGGACTGAGCTTCCAATCGGTGCTCCTCGAGCTGCTCGCCATCACGGGAACCGTGGCCTACAGCGTCGCCAATAAGTTCCCCTTCAGGTGGGACCCCGCGCCGGCGGCACCTTCGCGGCGCGCCGCCGCCTCGAATTAAACGACGTTGTGTGCGTTACGGCAGTGCGTGGGGCGAGGCGCTCTTCCTCATGCTGCAGACGGTCACCATCGGCTTCCTCATTCAGCACTACGGAGGGCGAAGCGGCAGAGGTGAGACTCAACGTCAAGCGAGTCAAGATTTTTTTTCATTTTTTTTTATGCAAAGTAGGAAGAAAAAAGATGCTTCAAGAATAAAGTCAGAATTGTACAAGAAAAATGCTTGCTCTTATGATATTACATAAATGTTTTTCCAGTCAAAAGTTGCACTATTTCGAGAAAAAGGTGTAATATTAGAAGAATTACATCCTAATGTTCCAAGTTGTGAAGTTCTGCAAATACAAAGACTTTTTTTTTCTAATGAATAAAAAAAGCTGTACTGAGAAATATATTTTTTTGCAGGTTTCCTGTTTCTGGTGGTCTACTTGGGCGTGCTGCTCCTCGTGCTGTCTCCAGTCACCCCGGTGTCCGCGGTGACCGCCTTGCAGGCCGCCAACGTGCCCGCCATCGTCGTCGGCAGGGTGGGCAAACGCAGCCACAGTCAAATATACACCAAGGAAATTATGTTATGCTGTAGCTATTTTGCAATTGTACACAGATTAAGCCAATACACAAACTACCATATTTATTCATATCCATCATATTTATATATATTACATTTCGCGGACCTCCTACGGTGGCCGAGCTATATTGTCTTTTTTTTTTTTGCAACACAACTAACTACTTGTCTGTTGCGTAAATCCCCACGATGCTAAGCCATTAGCGGAAAAAGTGGTAAGATCAACTTGAACATATATATATTTTGGGGTTAGAAAAAGTTATGTGATCAGAATAAATGTATAATATTACTGTATGTGACAAAAAGTCAAATGTATATGAGAACAACGGTATTGTGACCAACTGTGTGTGTGTGTGTTGTTTTCCAGCTGATTCAAGCCGCCACTAACTTCCGCAACGGACACACAGGCCAATTGTCGGCCATTTCGGTCTTCTTGTTGTTCGCAGGATCGCTCGCACGCATCTTCACCTCCCTGCAGGTAGCGGACATTTTGTTTGAAACGTACTGCGGCAACTGGGAAGTTTACGTATTTCCAATACCGCTAACTTAAGAAATACACTACGCATAATACTTCGAAATTGACACAGCTTTTCTTCATGTAAAAAAAGAAAAGATGGAAGATTGAGAACAAATATAATGTATAGTGAGTATTTTACTCGTGCAATTTTATTGCTTTCTTTGTTGTTGTTTATACTGTGTTGTTGCACGCGCCCGCAGGAAACGGGCGACACGCTGCTGGCTTGCACGTACGTCATATCGTCGGCCTGCAACGCCATCCTCGCCCTGCAGGTCCTCTACTACTGGAACAGCTCGGCCGAGCGCAAGAAGAAGAAGAAGAAGAAGAAGAGAGAGTAGGCAAAGAATCCCTCCGCTCCAGAACAACCCTTGCGCCGCAAGGGATCCGGGAAACTCGACGAGAAACGCAGCGTGCCCCCAAAAAAGGTGAAAACGACCACAGTGACATTCCTCAGTTTCTGACAATTCCTCAGAATTATGATTATGAACATGAATAAAATTGTACACAGCTTCACTTTGATTTGCTGTCGTCGTTCCTTCCCTTCCCTCGCGTATCTGACCGAGGTGGAACGTTCCTGGAAGCCGCACGAGTTGCACCTGGCCGCTGACGAGCCGGTCTCTTCTTATCGCTGTGCGCGCGTGCGGAAAGCCAATAAGAATGATTGATTATCACCGCTATTTATTATATTTTTGTAACGCATTTCATTTATTGTTGGTTTTAAATTTCAGTTTAAAATGATCTCAGCTAATGAAGAAACCGTCTTATCTTCTTTGTCTGTATTTATTTCAAAGCTGTCAATGAAAGTAAATGCAAATCCATCTCTCGCTTCGCCTGTAACAAAATCTGAAAAGATTCCAAACAAAAGCAAACAATATGCATAATCATACATATCCGTTTCCTGTCAAATAACATCGATTACTTATTGTGTTGTTGTTAATTATTATATACTAAACACTATCTTTAAACCAAGTCTCCTAGTCTTGCAAGATTGTATTTTATTATTACTGTAAATAATAATTTAACGTTACTATACTCATTTTTAAGAGTAGTATTAGTATTAATGTACAGTAGTAGTTTGACAATGTAATTTAAGGTCCAATTCCTTGCCAGTTGCAAAAAAAAAACCCAAAAAAACAAAAGAGAGCATGTGACTGATAAAATCCGCTGAACTTTGAATCTTCAGTCATTGAAAAAAGAAAAGGAAATCCTTTTGCACGAAGGGACCTCTTTCCTGGATCCCTTTCAAGGGCGTGCGTCTCTTGGAGTTTGTAATGCCGCAGTCATGTTCCGACGCCTTTTTCCTGCGATTCAACTTCGCGGACGGTGAGTACGCATCATTTCTTGAACTTTCGGGCCACGACGACAACAAACCAACGCGGAGAAACAAGTGGCTCTTTGTGTTTCAGGGCCGTGTCTGAAGACTCTGCTCAGCAAAGGCCTGGGGACCGACATTATACTGGGATCAATGTTGGGTATGCCGCTTAACTTCTTTTTGCACTTTAAATCTTTAGTGCTCAATTGGTCACGTTTTGAGTTTTACAAAAGTCAAGATTAAGCAAGTGCATTTGGATTTTTATTTTAACCTTCGCAGTTAATGATTTATGATCAATTATTGAATTACAAATACAATTTTTATTCCCGCTGTTTCTGCCGGTCTACTCGGGCGTGCTGCCCGTCCTGCTGTCTCCTCTGGTCCCCTCGTCAGCGCTCGCCGCCTTGCAGGCCCGCCGTCATCGTCAGCAGGGTCGGGCAAACGTTCCCAAAACGATCGTCGCGTGTCGTGCTTGAGCGTTTTTGACGGTCAGCGGTGCTTGCGGGTCATCCGGGCGGCCACCGACCTTCGCAACGGACACACGGGCCAGTTGTCTGCTCTGACCGTCACCATATTGTTCGCCGGGTCGCTCGCGCGCATCTTCACCTCAGTGCAGGTACGTGCGAGAAAAACGCAGTTTTAATGATCGTGTGGATTCAGATAGACATACATATTCATATTCAATTTCAGTGCTTTTTGTTGGCTTTTCAGGGTTAGTGTTTAGGTTGATGATGGCAGTTTTACCTTTTAACCGATTATTTGCGTGGATGTTGTGTCCCCAGGAAACGGGCGACACGCTGCTGGCGGTCACCTACGTGGCGTCGGTGGCTTGCAACGGCCTCATCGTGGCGCAGGTGCTCTACTACCGGAAGCCCACCAAAAGCTTCCTACGACACGAGCGCCGGCGAACGCAGCAGCAGATACGCTCGTCCTAGTTCCGAATCGGAAAAAAGGACTGGCGCGAGCACTCGGAGACAGCAGGTACCCACGGGGATACACTGTAGTGGTCTACGACACCTCTGCTGTGCTTGATTACTATTTAATGGATTTATTTTTCAGGTATTAAAAAGGTAACGTGGTTGATTATTCTGAATATTAAATTTGTATGAAATTAAACTCATTCAATCAAATAAAAGCATTTATTTATTCAAAATAAGGCTTTTTTAATGACAATTCCATTTGTTTTAAATACTTTATTTGAATATTTTCTAATTTGATTACAATTAAAATGTATTAAAAATCCAACTTAATTGTAAATAAATTATAGTCTATTCAAATTCTACATTTTATTGTAAAAAAAATTATTTATTAAAACATACTTTACCGTTACATTTTGATGTATTTTTGAAAAATACTTGTAAATATGTTGCAATTATTTTGTATTAAATTACAATAAAGAATAAATATAGAATTCTATGTTTTCTCCATATTTCTATGTATTAAAAAACTTATTACTTTCATTTATGACCAAATTATTCAAAAACAATTGAAAGTATTTAAAACGTAGTTGTAATTAGAAAGCTATTGCTTTTATTCTTTAATTTGGTTCTGAAAACAGATTACAATCAAAAACATTTTTTTTTACAAAAATATGTTGCAAGTGATCACCATTCAATTAGTTATTTTAATGTTGTGAAAAAGATATTTAATTCCAATGAATGTCCCAAACTGTGCCCTCTAGTGGTGATCAGGCCCATCGTGGAACAAGTGGCTCCCAAAGAAAGACAATCGAGGCTGCAACTATTTGGGCAAGCCACACCAACATATGGCATGATACGATATTGATGATTAGTTTTGAAATTGTGTACGATTAAAACTCAGCGTGCACACACACACACAAATAAATTCACATGCGCACACACACACCTCCGCTTACCGCAGCTCTTTGTGCCAAACTTTTAAGTCAGCCTCGGCGCATCCATGGCAACCACTTGTTGAAGCCTCGCTGCCTGTTGCTAGGTGATTGGAGCTACTGGACCAGAAAATCCCTCCATTGACAAAGCACCCACCCACCACCCACCCCCCACCCACACACACACACACGCCCCCCCCAAGCACCCCCCCCCCCCCCCCCCAATGCGCTCCAGCCAAAACAACCACACATATTCCTTGAAAGGTGCCAAAACAACACACTCATTTATCATTGATTTTAAATAATTCTCAATTCATTCAATCACTCGTGACTCCAAACTCGTCTTAGGAACATTTCTTCTGTGTGTTGGAAGTGTCAAAATAAGTCAATAACTCCAATCGAATGAAGTGAGTCGTCGTTTGTTCTCAGGGTATTGAATCGATGGCAAGTGGACCGTTTTTCGAAGACATTCCGCCTCTCATCCGAGCAGGCGACAGTAAAACATTCAGAAACTGAACTGTGATTGGCGTTTCCATGTCAAGCGGGAAATTACCGACTTCCCAGTTTTCTTGAACACACTGGGTGCGTAATATTTTGTAAGTGGCATCTGCGAATTGGACAAATGGAATTGTTTATTTTCCTCTTCAAAACCCTACAAACAATGCCCGATAAGGACAGAATGAAAACGTTTTTAGAAAGCGTATTCGAAATAAAAAAACACTCTGAAATTCGCAGCCTTTTGTTGACAGTGTTTACAAATGTTTTTGGCACACGTATCTATGGGCAGTTCGGAGCATTCCTCTTAGCTTTTGTCTTATTTTCCTTTTTGCAGATGAATCATTTGTCATTTTTCTCTGCGTTTCACGTCCCCCCCCCGCGTGACTCGGCACTTTCCGAAGGGCCTCGCAACTTGAGCGAGTCGCTTAAACTTCTCTCGCGTTCGGGAACTTTGAAAGACTTTTCGCTGGTAAATCTCAGTTGATTGCGGAAGCCCCCCTATCTCCGGGGGCCCCCCCGCCCCCCTTTTCCGACCTCCGTCCCCTCCCCTCACCGACCGATTAGCCGGTGCAAGGGTTCTGGCCCATTTCCATGAGAAAGGCGGCGGTCGGTGAAAGGGTTAAGCCCGTGAGGACCGAGCAAAGCAGAAAGCAGCCCTCATTTTCTGCACAGCGGGGGTGTCGGGCACGGGGGGCGCGGGGGCCGGGAGACGGGAACAAAGACGCCCGAGGGAGGAGCGGAGACTGCGGCTTTACTATATGCACCTGCGTGCTGAAAGGCGGCGGACAATGCGCCTCCGAAACGGCCAATTACGCGCGGGCCATCCACCGGCTTTGTGTGTTTGTGTGTGCGCGTTGTTTGGGGGAGAAAGTGAATTTTAAAGAGGACAAAGATAAGAAAGTAAAGCTTTAAATCATCCACCCCCCCCCCGCCCACACACACAGACCCCCCCCAATTCACCCCCGTGTTCCCATGCAGCCAAGGTTGATGCGTCATCGTCCTCTATGGACACGCATGACGTCATGTTTAAAGTGCCGCGACGGGTTTGTCATCGGTGCCCATTTGGGGTAAGGCGTTCATTGGGGGCGGAGGCCTCATTTGGACAAATGTTGCTCATATTTCTTAGATCCTATTCCAATATACATGATTTCGGCTGAAGTGTACCAGGGGAGGCCTTTTTTTTTCTTTTTTTTTTTAAACAAATGTATTCAAAACTTATCCCTTCAAATACATACTCAATTGCAGAGGGTACCCGAGACTGATGCGCCATTCACGAAGGGGAGGCCTTCCTAATTCGCTAAGAGGCTACGCTAAGCTAATTCGAAAGCACCCCTCGTTTTTGGCACAAAAGAACAATTTACAATTTTGATGAATTCAACTGCAGAGTTTACCAGGCGACTATGAGGGGTAAGGCGCTCACATTAGCGGAGGCCCTATTCATAAAAGTGCATTTAAATTTAACAATACTACAAAATAGTATTAATGCCGTAAATAACATTTACAATACATGAACTTCGCTGCAGTCTCGACACCTTAAAAAAAATAAAATAGTGTTTGAAAGCCTTTCGTTACATGGCATTTCCTTTTTTAGTTGTAACATTCTAAAGCCTTTTTACCATACTGGTCACACATTTCCACATTGTGATAAATGATAAGACTGACGTGATTTGTACTTTTTATTAATAGTCATGAAATCCATACTTTTTTTTTTTTAATCAAAAATGCAATCAAGACTCTTAGTATAAGAGCCTAAAATGTGTACATTATTTACAAGAGCGCTACGTACAGTAACTAGACCACATGGAATGGATTCTACAAAAAAAAAAAAACAGCGATACGCGAGTAAAACAGCTAAAAATGTAAACATTTACACGACATTTTTAAAAAACAAATACGTGTATCTAGTTAGTAATGGATGGAGAAATAAACCAAATGTAGGTCCATAGCAGCAGCTACAACATACTGTACAGATTATACACACGCCGTACGTCGCAGCTGATGGTTTGAGAGGGAAATTGCGTTCAAAGTCATGTGCAATGAGTCCCAACCAAATGAGCCAATTTCACATGAAAGGAAAGAAAATAAAAAGAAAAAATGGATCGATGACAATTGAACGTTTGCTCATCTATGCCAGCGACGTATCGTGACAGGCCGAACAAGTCGACGCCGTCGGGTGAAGTTAAACAGCAACGTTAGCAGTATACATTCTCTTTACACATTCAAACTAATGGAGAGGCGTCGGGAGGAAGGGCGAGCCCACCCACGGCTTCCGCGCCCTCCGCGTAAAGCTACCGAAATGCCGCATTTCCAACGGCATCTAGAGATTTTCTTCAAAAAGTAAAAACAAACTAAAGTGTATTAAAAATAAGCCACTTTGTACAATGCGGAACGACGACATCCCACAGGAACAGCATGAGACGTGAGTGCAGATTGTCCCGTGCGCTTCTAGATGTGCGTGAGGGGGACGGTGCCGCTGAGGTAGTGCTGCTGGACGCCGCCGTAGCCCCTGGGGGCCGGCCCCCCCGCCGGGTCGCCGCCGCCGTCGCCGCCCCCCGGGATGTACATGCTGATCATGTCCCGCAGGTCGCCCTGCAGGGGGCCCCGGTGGTGGGCGGGCGTCGGGGGCGAGTGGGACACGGCTTCCGGTTTCACCATGGACATGGGAACCGGGCTGGGCTGCTGGGGGCTGCCGCTGTACGACATCGGGCTGCGGGGGCGGCGTTTAGGCACAATCGTTAGCAGCGCATACATGCAAAAGGATGCCAGTCAATATGCATGCTTGTCAATGTTGTCGTAGGCTCCGTTTGAGTCAAAAGTAGCGGCATGCTAATTTTCACTTACATTATATGTTAGCAGTAAAAGCTAGCGGACTTTCATTGCATTACGGTTTGGTTGAACATATTGCCGTTTAAATCGAAAATGTTTAGTTATGCGTTAGTTTCACAGGAAACCGCTTGAAGCAAGCACGCTATGCCTCTTATTTGGAGAACTGGAGCTTGAGAATATTTTTGTGTTTTTACGAGTGAAAAAGTGCACGTGGGGCTCGAAAATCACTTAACATTTTAAATGGACTGGAATTTATCCTCTGTGATAAATGGTGGTTCACAGTACTTAACTGCAGAGAGTAGCAGGCATCTATTAGGGGCCAGGCGTTATTTGGGGGTGACGCCTTGTGTGCAAATGCATCTTTTAAATGCATAATTTCTCTCCCAGTGAGTAAATGCCAATGTATTAACTGCACAAATTCTAAAGCATCTATCAGAGGCAAGGCTTTTATTGGGGTGAGGCCTTTAAATTTGTATTTATTTATTTATTTTTGACAAATGTGGAACATTTCATACATTTACTACAATTGAGTAAATGTCAACTTATTGACTGCAGAGAGAAGTTGGTGTCTTATTGGCAGGACATTTATTTGGGGTGAGGCTTTTATTTTTACAAATTTGCAACATTGAATATATTTTCCTACAAATGAGTAAATGTCAAGTAATACATTGATTACTTGACCGCAGAGCACGGCAGACGTTTATTCGGAGCACGGCCTTTATTTATGAAAATACATTTTGAATATTTAACAGTCAGGTTAGGTCTTATAAATAAATGCAGTAGTAAGAATAGTTTTTTTTAATTATTTTTTAACAATACTTCTACATTTACTCAACTACAGAGAGTACCGGGCACGTATTCGGGGTAAGGCGTTGGAGACTCGTACCGGAACGGCAGCGCTGAGGCATTGTGGGTAAAGGGACCACACACGCAGCTGATCAACATTCCGGACGGGAGCCCGCCTGCCGTTTGCACACTGAAAATCGCTCTTCAAAAATTACGGGAAGATTTCGGCAGAAAGTATTAGCGCTTGTCCGGTTATTTTGTCTTTGCTCAAGACGCGCTTATTCGAAAAGTATCATATTTATGGCATTTTATGCCACACCCTGAATATTAAGTCACCCAAGACTTGGCTCGGGCTCCAAGAAGACAAAATGTCACTAGATAGATTATTATTTATTTTTTTTCCCCCATGTATGTATATTTTAAAACTATATTTGACTTGACGCGTAACTTAAGATGTTTTATTTTACTTATTTAAAAGCGAAAAGACAAAAACGTCACGTGAAATCTAAGTTGTATGTGCTACAAGCAAAAGTTAGGTGACACATTTTAAAAGAAGATTTCGAAAAGCGGAAAAGTCACTTGAGATGTTTTGAAGTGTTCCAAATCCAAGACGAGAGTTTGACTAGTTTTTGAAGAAGACTTCCCCCCCCCCCCCACCACCAGCCCCCACCCGCCCGCCCGTGTGCGAATGGAGATGTTGTTAAATGTTGCCTGAGGCGAGCGACGCTGGAATGTCTGCGACCCACCTGTACGAGTTGCTTCCGTTCATGTAGGTCTGGGCCGCCGTCATGGCGGGCGGGTACTGGAGGGCCGTCAGGTCGTAGCGGTGCAGCTGCGGAGTGTAGCCGAGCGCCTCGCCCTGCATCCCGGCGTAGCCCCCCGCGGGGCCCCAGCCGTAGCTCTCGTGCATCCGGGGGCTGGCGCCCTGGCCCTGGGCCGTCACCAGCAGGTTCCCGGCGGCCAGCGGGTACTTGGGCACCTGCGCGTCCTTCTTCAGCATGCTGGGCTTGCTCTTGCGCCGCGGCTTGTACTTGTAGTCCGGGTACTCCTTCATGTGCACGGCCCGCAGCCGCTTGGCCTCGTCGATGAACGGCCGCTTCTCGGCGTCGCTCAGCAGCTTCCACTCGGCGCCGAGCCGCTTGCTGATCTCGGAGTTGTGCATCTTGGGGTTCTCCTGGGCCATCTTGCGCCTCTGGCCCCGGGACCACACCATGAAGGCGTTCATGGGCCGCTTCACCTTATCCATGGGGTCCCCTCCGCCGGGGGCCAGGGCGCTTTTGGAGCCCGGGTGAGGGACGCCGTTGCCGGGCGTCATGCTGCCCGGAGGGGCCGGTGACATGCCTTGGGCCGTGTGGTGCACCGGCTGCCCGCTGGGCTTCAACTCGTGTTCCATCATGCTGTACATGGCGAGCGGTGAACTTGAAGAGGACAATTCGAAGCAAAAAAACACAAAAAAGCGCTTCTTCTTCTTCTTCTTCTTCTTTTTCCCCCCTGCTTTTGGGGTCGCCGCGCACCTGGCCGGCAAAGTCCACCTGGTGTTCCCGCAGTTTGTGCGGGAGCACCGGGTGAACCGATTTAACTAATTAGCCTCAACCGGCGCGCGCCGTCGTTCTCTTCAAGTGCGGCAAAAACCACGCACAACTTTGTTTGTTTGGGTGTTTTGCTTTCTTTCTTAGTTAGTTGGCTCTCTTGGTCGCAACTTGTTATTCTGAACCACTTGTTGTTCGAGCGCGCTCTCCCGGTTCAAGCCCGACTGCCCCCCGCACCCCCCCCCGGTCCCCTTTCCTCCCTCCGGCCGGCCTGCAGCCGACCAATCAGGAATGAGCGCGTCTATTAGCATCTCAAAGACTTTTTTTTTTTTTTTTTTTTTTTTTTTAGTGCGAAAGGAGAGCGAGCCAATATCTTAATAAGGACAAAACTTTGCAGAATCTCCACTTAGAAAAGAAAATCAACTTTCATGTCGAGGTTTTTCTATGAACTGGAAAACAAAACGGTTTTATAAAACTAGCGTGGCAAGAGGGTGCGGAAAGGCGGGGTTGTCCTAAAATGACAAAAAAATAAATACAAAATAAATGTCGCAGTAGTCATCATAACCCTTCGAGCGACGCACAGTTGAACCCAAATGGTGGCGCAACACATAGACAAACAACGTCACAGTACTCGCAGGCATATATTCTTGATCCTCTGCCAAAAACGGCTAACATTACAGCAGCTAATTGTGAAGCTCTTCTGCCTTCGTGTCTGCGTGACTGCAATATTGCAACCCCCGAAGGAATAGCCCAGTAAATTCAATCATTAAATCGTAAAAGCGCAAACTCTTTCATTCTTTACATTCCATTGAATTAAAAATACTAAATCTAAACTCAACTAATACGTTCAAAGTAATTGCATACAATATACTTTTTTAAATGCATACAAATAATCCAAATATGAAATGGACATTTTTTTGTTTTGTTTGTTTGTTTTTTATTCTTCCAGCTCGCTCCAACATTTGCGGACCAGCCAGGACACCGCCCGTGTTGTTGTGATGCGATCATGACTTTACAGGACGTCTTAAAAGTGGTTTTCTGCCCCCGAGCGGATCGGCTTTGCAGTCTGCTGTAAAAAAAAAAAACGACAAGAATAATCATAATAATAAAATCTCCCGCTGGACACGGAGTCTCGGGAGCAGCGAGTCACATGACCTGCGTCAATGGCGCGACTCCCGACTCCGATGTTACGGAACGCACCGGATGGCTGTGAGGGTGGGTGGGGGGGGGGGGGGGGTCGTGATGGAAAGGAGGGGAAATGTGAAGGAACAGAAATGAAGTGGCGATGAAATCAATAAGTAAGGATGGCCGCAGAGCAAAAGCAATGATGGAGGAGGGATGAAAAGGATGAAGGGATGGATGAGGAAGGGTGAGGGTGCGTGGGGGGGCGGGGGGCTGATTCGAGGGTGACAGGACTCCCTGAATGGGCCTCTATTCTCCCCTCTGCTGGCTCCTCTTCTCATGCAAAGCAGGCCCCCGTTCAGCCTCCCGGCCATCCGTCACACAACAGAAAGAGCCTGGCAGAGCCTTTACGAGCCTCCCACTCCGCATAATCCCCCCACCCGGTGCCCAACAGGGGGTGACAGGGCCGGGGGGGGGGGGGGGATGGGCGTGGGGCGTAGCTCCCAAAATGCCTCCGCAAGAAGAAGAGGCCACCTAGAACGAACAACAGCGCGTGTTTACTTCACACCGCGCTTCCAGGTGCAGGCTATTTGCTCCCGTTGCCGTTGTTCGTCATAATAATCGCGATCACCAAAGACATTCATCCAGCGCTCTTCGTGATAGGCGAAGACGCTTTGCAATTGCACACGTGATGCGCGGACTCCACAGTCACAGCCGAGTGGGCGCTAAGCTACTCGACTACTCGGGCCAGTCCGACAGAAGCGTTCGGGGGGCGGAAATCAAAACGCTTTCGCAAAGATGGACTGCTGAATTCCAAAGTATATCAATAAGAATAAAACGGATCCCTGGACGGTGAAAGCTTTGGGACTTGGAATGACCACACGTCTATAGCTCCGTCTTTTTTCTTGTTTTGTTATCGGAAATTGGACTCGAGCCGTGATACTATCCATTGCTTTGATTTTCTGGGATAGGAGAGATGGGGAGAAAACATGTACATTCAAATTTGAGGAAAAAAAGCCTTTTGGAGTGTTCTATTGGGAAAATATAGATTCACTCCGATGATCGATTGCATGCTTTGCATCAAGTGTCAACAAAAGCGGTTTTCCTCAAAGAAAATCAATTGAGATATATACAGTACTTCTCTCTCTGCTCACCTCACCACATTCTGCATGTTATCAATGCATAGAAGCAGTCATTGTATACTGCTCAATGACATATTTTGGAAAATGTAATCTGGAGTTGTAAATGATATTTTATTTACTGATCTATGTCAGCAAAGCGTAGTGACAGGCCGTGCAGTTAAATCCTCTTTCATTTGATGGCAAAAGGTACAATGAATCTACATTCATTCATACAACAGAATAGTAGCTTTGTGTTCAACTAAACAGGACCAGATTTCACAATAAATCAATTCGTGTGTAAAGTGAGACGGGAGCCGCAACCCTACCTAGCATCCTGGTATATTATGTGTACATTAAAAAAAAAAAAAGGACATTTGGTATGTATGGCTTAAAAAACACGACCATATCCATAGACAGGCTTAAAAAAGAAAAGACCATAGTTTTTTTTTTTTAAACAAGTTTCCTAAAACAGACCTACTTCTGGCCACAAGGCGGCGCAAGACCCCGCCGGAAGCAGGAGGGCAGCTCCCATAGATATGAACATTAGATAGGCCAGCGCACTTTAGCCGCCCGGCTAACAGTCGTGCTGACGTGAAGGCCATGTTGGGAAGGTCGACGTCCCCATACAAGGTAATGCATGACCACCGAAATTAAGTGGCAATTTGCTCATTTCTCAACCAATTTTCATGAGGGGTTACTGTTTTGTCCATGCCAACGCGTATGCTATCAATAGCAACATTCGTAAAAAAAAAAAATAAAATTTAAAAGAAAAAACATTCTTACATGTGCAAGGGACTCCCAGTTCCCTTGTAGTAATTGTACGGCGTTTTACGCAACAGTATGCAGCGTTGGTCTTATGGTTTTCTTGCCGTCCACAAACACGGAATGCGCTGACGACTTTGACCTCCCTAGCTTAGCGTCGCCGTCGGCACGGAAATGGGAAATGTTTTTTTTCATTGCCCGGAAGTGGTGGCGACGAAACATCTGGAGCATGCGCAGTAGCCTTAATGGGGCGGGCCATTTTCAAACAAAACGGCGGGCAGCATTTTAGCAACGTTAGCAAGACGGGGAAAAAAAACCACGGCGAACGTTTGTTGTTAATGCGTTTGAAAAGTAAGACGAAAAGCAAACCACACAATGACCAGCACACTGAAAGGCATTACACTCAAAGGAAGCGCGGAGCTGGTGGCCGACTTCTTTTGTAAGTATTTACACTGTGTTGCGTTCCACTATCCAAAATGGCCAACATAATTTGGCACAAGACGTTCAGTTGTCCTCTTTGGGCCTCAATATTGTTGAATACATGTTTAGTAACGGCGAAAGTGCACTTCACCCGTAAGAGTCCGGTGCGTCACGGCCAGTGTAACAACTTTGAAAGGTCGTGGAAGGTCACTTCCACATGTTGATGTTTGAAGGCCCGAAGTGACATCTTCTCAACACTTCTCTTGGTGGGCTCACGTGCCTTGATATTGAGTCTGTAGCCATGACAACCTTTCAAGCACGTCAGTGCTGAGATTGCACCGCAGCTTCTCTATTGTGAGGGGCAACGGCCGATGAGTGTTCAGGACGGACGACGACGAGTTTGATCAGACGTTCATTGAATTGTTCCTCATTCCGCAGCTTTCGGCATCAACAGCATCTTGTACCAGCGTGGCATCTACCCTCCGGAGAAATTCACCAGAGTCAGCCAGTACGACATGAGCCTCCAAGTCACCTCGGATCCCGACCTGAAGAACTATCTGGACAGTGTGGTGTCGCAGCTCAAAGGTGACCGATGCGTGATGTTTGACCACAGTGATGGTCGCCGTCACTCATGAAGCAGTGGATGGTATTTAAAGCAGACATGATGCATTTTTATTTCCGAATGTCAAATGTGTCTTCCGAACACGTCTGTGGCGGGCTTCTGCTGAACTCGAGCCCTCTGAAAATTGACGCCCTCCCAAAGTGCATTTCCCCCCCCCACCCCCGTTTTGGGGTGCAGTGGGAATGCTCGAGTGTTTGTGTGTGGGCGCTCACTTTACGGTGGCGGAGACGGGTCACAACAGTTCAGCTGCAACTGAAGTGAGCTCCGGGACTTCCTCCGACCGTTGAACTCGTCTTGCTTGTACTTTGCACTTTCGGACTGCGTCAATTTTCATCAACGTTTTGACGCGGCGTTTGCAATCGTTGCGACCTGTCTCGGCTTCCGTACTCGCTGGCCTAAAAGTCACTCCGGTTTCTTTACATCCAAACATTAAAAAGGACATTTTCCATAATGGGGCCCCCGAAATGTAGGGCACCAACAGCAGAGGGCGCACTCTGGCATATTCCTAAATGGGCTGCAGAGCAAATCAAACGGGAAGTCATTTTCTGCTTTCTGCCGGCAAGTGTGACATTTCTGACTTCTGATGTGGGGGAAAACAAAGTCTCGAATTAAGGACAAAAACGCAGGTGAGCGATCTCACAAAACAGCATAGCGATTCTCAACTGTTGTGGTACAGAGTGGCTGCTCAACTGCACGGTGCAGAAGCTGGTGTTGGTGATCACATGCCTGGAAACGGACGAGGTGCTGGAGCGCTGGCAGTTCGACATCGAGTGCGACAAGTCGGCCATGGAGTGCAGGTGGGTGCCGCCGTTTTGTTCCTTCCCTCCGCACAAAAACCGTTCATTTATTGTTCTTGGGCAGGCAGACTGGAGTCGCTTGTGTATTCTAATGAATTTACTTTAGTTGCGCAATATCAAGTATCAACATTTACATTTGCATTACAATGCAGACGCCACAAGATGGCAGCACAGCATTACGTTGATGATGATGATAAGCTCTCGTCGTTTGTCAGTGCCCCTCGAGAGAAGCCCATTCAAACGATCCAGGGTGAGATCCGCTCGGTCCTTCGACAGATCACCGCCTCCGTCACCTTTCTGCCGCTGCTGGAAACCCCGTGTAAGACGAGTCGCCCGCTCGCCGTTCGCTCGCGGACATTTTTCTCCCCTAACGCCCGCCTCTCCCGACCTTTTCCTTTCGTCCGCCAGGCGGCTTCAACCTCCTGATCTACACCGACAAAGACCTCGCCATCCCCGAAAAGTGGGAGGAGTCCAGCCCGCACTACATCAGCCAGCCGGAGGAGGTGCGCCTGCGCTCCTTCACCACGACCATCCACAAAGTCTGCAGCCAGGTCACTTACAAGAAGACGTGCCCACTTTAAAGCCCGGGGTGGGCAACAACAACAACAACAACAACAACAACAAACTCAAGAAAACCCCAAACACAAATGAACCCAATCATACAATAATTATGAAACATCATTTTTCGTACATTTAGTATGCACAACTTAAAACAGCCGCTCCTGCTTGAACGCAAACTCCTTTGGACTTTTCAAAGCATCCATTAAGCAAGCAAGAGAAGGTAAGCACAGTGTTGCCTTCAACACGAGTTTCTGTGCGTTGCTTGGTAGGGAACTCTTTGAAATAACTTTTCGTGTTTCTTATCAGAGCTGTGGTGTTAAGAAAGAGGCAAAGGAAAACAATCTTTCACAGAATTTATTTCATAGGGCAACGTGGTCTGAGAGGTAGCTCCGAATAGTCATATTGGAACTGATTACGAAATTCTGGTTGGCAAGCCACGTTGAATTAAATCACCGTGCACATTTCCAAAAATGTATTTGTGACTATTTTACGACAAGGCAGTGGAGGAAAAAAAAAAAAAAAAAAAGTAGTTTTTTTTAACTTGGTATGAAAAATAACAATTTATTAGTGTCCTCTGAAAAAAGTGCTTAAAAAAAGACAATATACATTAGGCTAATAAATACATTCAACAAATAAATATGTTTGTGAGAGTCACACTGCAGTAGTCTGTAGATATAATCTGCATCCCAATTTAAGTGTTTTTTTTTTTTTACTTTCATGTGTGTTCATCATGAGTTCGAAGCCACTCGGTGAAAAACAATAAAAATAAATAGCCTCTGTACTGTATTGACAAAAAAAATAAAAATTGGTGACCAATGACTTGTGTTTGTGAGAAGCACTTGCAATTAATATTCTTCGTACCGACCGACACACGAGGAGAGCCGTCACGGCTGGTCCATCAATAGCAGACCATCGCCACGGTAACCAGAGATCTGTGCCTATTCCCGTGGTCGGAAAATACATGCAACAAACAAGGAAATAACAAAAACGCACTAGCGCTTCTCGTGCATCAATTGATACTCATGTCCGCTATGCCACAGTTGCTGTGTTGTGATCATTTTGTATTTGCAAGTTGCACCGTGGGAATTATCACGCAATCTCTGTATGCTGATGACACCGCTGGCCAAATATTGCAATATCGTATCGCGGCTTACTCTGCGATTCCGCTAACGGTCGATATCGTGATGTATCGAGTGACAGTTTTTAATACATCGCTTGATTGTGATGTGCTCGGAATACTATCGCAGTATCGTTAGTCAGTAGGCTGTTGTTCGTGATAGCTTAATAACGTATATGTTGTGAAATGAATCTCACAAAAAAATGTGAAAAAAGTAAGAAAAATGCGAGCAAGTCACATGACACATGAGCGCCCTCGTTCACGTTCACGCCAGACTGTTGACCGGGCCTTTGTCGCGCTCCTCCGCCAAGCACATCCAATGCTGACGGTTCGTCCGGCATCCCTCCAGCAAAGGGGAACAAAAGTCGGACATGCCCGCCAGGGTCTGAGGTGGAAAGAGTTGGGGACAGTGACAGAACCAGTACCCGCCGATGTATGCTCAAATCCAGATTGAGCAATCATTTCTTCTTAACAAAATGACAGAACACCGTTTTCAACAGAAAATTGCTCTAAACTCATTTTGGTCGTTCGTTTCCATGACAACAAATGTTTTTTTTGTTTTTGTTTTTTTCCTGAAAATGTCTTTCATCATTGTCAAAATATCTGGAGGATATTTTCTTGCAACTTTATGTGTCCATTGCGACAGATTTCACGGCTGAAAACTCAATAAAAAATGCACAAATGCCCTTTTAATGTTTTTTTGAACAGTACGTTAGCATCGCAGAATGATGGTATCATATTGTGGAACCGTAAACGAAACATATTTCCTGCTCTATTACCTCGTATAACTGCGTGCAGATGGCGTCAATGAAGGAAACTTGCATGCTGGGAATCTTATCTCGCTTCTCCCGATTCATCAGGTCCTGAAATAAAATGAGACCGTAGCGACGAGTGTAATATTAACAACGAGAGGGGCCATCGTTGGCTTACGCAGGGCTCGATGTGCAGTTCTTGTCTCTCTTTGTCCCCTTGTTCGAAGAACTCGGTGGCCACCAGCTCTGCGATCTGCACAAGGGGGGGGGGGGGGGGGGGGGGTATTGACTTTCAGTTATAATGGTAGCGATTCCACAAAAATTTCATGAGGCAGTCGTTTTTGTTACGCGATAAAAGCCTCGTATTTGGAAGGCTAAGAAAATCGGAATGAAAATCTTATTTTTATGTCCATTAAGTCATTTCACACATAGAAATCCTAAAATACAAGACTTTTTTTTTTTTTTTTTAAGGGGTAAAACAAATGTTCATTCCACAAAAATAAAGTTTATATTAAAAAAAAAAAAAAAGTTATTCTGTGATAAGAAAAGAGTTTTGGGGGTCTCAACTAGTTTGCTGTCCAAAGATGAGCGCCTTTTATTTGTGTTCCCAGGACAGGGATTGTCATAAATTTTTCAATCATGAGCCCTCACACGATACCAACAAACACAATCTGCGAGTGGATGGCCTTTGCCTTTTTTTCCACCAGGCTTACTTGCGCTTCCTAACAAGCTGCACGTTAACAAAAAGTTTTAATAGTACAACAAGAAATAATTTAATAGGAGCAAAGTGGGAATAAATCAAAAGAAATCTTAATATTTAATATAAGGTATTTTTCGGAAGCTTCACAAACAACCCCCAAAAAAAAAAAAAAAAAACCCAATGAAATAATGTTTTGGCACAGTGTCGCCACACTGTTTGACATATCTGCCATATTTTTGTTTCCTAGTATCTCGGTTACCCTCTTTTGCACCGGCCAGGGCTTGGTGATCGCCGATACATCGCATGCAGTCATCAGCATCGACCTGAATGGGAAACGCAGAGCCCTCGTCGTCGATCGAGACGGCAAATAAGGTATTCGAAATGAAGCCGCGCGGCCGGACGATTTGAGCTCACCTCAGCAAGTCTCGGTGGTGATCGCACTCCCAAACGAACCGTCTGTTGTGCGTGAGCTCAAAGAACTCCTCGCGTCTCCTGTTGACAGACAGACAGACAGACAGACAGACAGGCAGGCAAGGCTATGGGGCTAAAGTTGCAATTTGTACGAGAAATACGAAACAGGTCATAAAATGCTCGTAAAGTTGTTCTAAACATTGTAAATTAGGAGTCTGAAGTTGTAAAGTTATACATGAATAGTGGTTCTGTGACGAGGGCAACAAAACATGTACTGTAATTTTGACGCAAATATTCTGGTAATTCTGCTCATAATAGAACAACTTGATTGCCATTGAAGAATCTTCATGAATGGACAACTTCATTCCCATTTAAAAAAACAAAACAAAAACAAACGTGAAAGTAGCATCTACTTACGGTAAGTGTAAAAAGTTTAAAAAGATAAATAAATGCAAATGGTACTTACAGGATCATTTTGAAAAGGGGGAAAACAAATCTCACAGGTTACAGTATCGGAATTTTACAAGTCATATTACGAGAATAAAGTCTATTATTAGGATACATTTTTTTGGTCTTATTTTTAGGTGAATAGTTAGATATTTATAAGACTAAAATATATCTATATTTTTCAAGTCTGAGTGGATCAGAATAAAGTTGTTTTCGCAGAGAAAAAGCACAGGTACGAAAAGTCCGACCGTTCCGTAAATGAAACCTGTAGCTATTACTCGAACGCAAACGCCTACGTTTTATTGCTGCGAAAATCGGAATCGGACACGATTGTCTTTCCCTCCTCCCCTTTTTGTATTTGCAGTGTTTTGTACCTACTCCATGTACAGGGCCAGGTCGGTGGATAAAATAGCTCTCTCAATCATCTTTAGAGTGCATTTGTACTCATCCAGGGAGAGGCCACTCAGGATCTGGTTGCCCTGAAACAGTTCGAGAAGGAGAACCTCGGATGTGTCATGAAGGCCACCATTTTGTGCACGTGCGCTTACTGGACTGTTGAGGATCATGAGGCACTGGTCAAAATGGTGGTGCTCCATGGTGGAGTGGCAGTAAAGCTGTGCCAGTGGGTGCTCACTCCTGATGATTGAACACGGTTAAATGCCCAGCGGGTGACTTACAGCGTATGCTCGTGCGACTCTTGTTCTGCTTCCGTACCTCTGTATGTAGGAGTTGTTGACTCCTCTGTGGTCCAGGTCATGGCAGAGAGTAGCGATCATCAAAGCCAGAACCTCCAAATCCCTTAAACGATTCTTTCAGGAAACAAATGCTGTAAACTATCTTGAAATGAGCTTTTTGGTTACCGGTTTACTGCTACAACTCAACATGACTTGTAGCGACTAAAGAGCATTGGGGGGGGGGGGGATCTACATGAGTTTTTGGTGCGATATGATACTGCTGCTATGCCGCTAATAGAACTTCACTAACCTGCAGGTGCCCAGATTTAAGGAGTGCGAACATGGACTGCGCAGTGTTGAAAGCATGTCTCCAGTTGTGATAGGCCACGTTCTTCCTGTAGTTCTTCTTGACGCTCAGAATCCACTGACATAAATTCTACAAGCATGCAGCAGTCACGTTTGTTCATCCGAGTTGGATCGTTTTGAACACGATGATGAAGCCTACCGTTTGTTTCATCCGGAAGTTGTGCACCAGGTCAAGGTCGACGAACATGCGGACGGCGCCCAACGTGGTTTCGGTGTCTGACAAGTCGAAGTCGCTGAAGCCGAAGTCCAGCAGTCGCAGCGACTGGGCCGAGGGAATTGCGGCCGCCTGCGCAGTGAACGGGGATCGGCGAGGTGGTTAACCGTTAAAAAACCATTGCAAGGGCGGGGAAACGTTAATCGGGAAAAACGAAGCTATCTGTCGTTATGTAAAAACCTAATTCCCACCTTTTGTTAAATCGTGGGTTCACCTGTTTTTGAATAACAGGTCCATGTCACGCGCCACACCAAAGCCTGATTACTGCCAGATTTGTTGAGTCAAGAAATCACTGAAATACCTACCCAAGTACCTGACGGACAAAGTGAAGTAGGCTATAAGATCTAAAAAAGATCTTCATCATACCACGATCCAAGTAAATTCAAGAACAAATAAGAAACCAAGTTAGTCAGTCTGGAAAGGACTACAAAGCCATTTCCAAGGCTTTGAGACTGGGAACAGTGGCGAACCTTCTCAGAAGCGGTCAGTCAACCAAAACTACTCCCAAGAGTAAATGCAACCACAACAAAGCCAGGAGGTCACAATCCAACTCAGAAAAACATCCAGAGAACTGGAAGCCGGACTGGTGTCAGTTTAGATCAGTGTAGCTGACTCAACCATGAGAGGACACTTGGGGGGGGGGGGGGGGGGGGGGGAATGGCATCCATGGGAGAGTTCCAAGGTGAAAACCACTGCTGATGAGATCAAAACCAACACAAAGGCTTTTCTCACGTTTGCCCAGTTACACAACATTTGATATAAAGAACATCATGTCAACAGTTAATTATGGTAGTGACAGTTTGATGGTCCGGGGCTGCTTGGCCCCTTCAGGAGTCGGACCTGGACTACTTGCTGCGAGAAATGGAACAATGAATTCTGCTGTCTACCAGAAAATTCTGCAGGTAAACATCCTGCAATCAGTTCGCTCAAGATCAAGTGCCAAACCTTAAAACATACCAACAAGTCCACCTATGAATCCACGCCTAAATCCAGTAGATATGTTGTGGTATGACTTTAAAGGGGCAGTTGATACTCTGAAATCCTCCAGTATGACCAAGGTAAAACAATTGTGCCAAGAAGAAGGGGGGCCCCGTTTCCTCCACGGTGATGCGCAAGACTCATCAGCAGTTCTTGCCAACACTTGATTTCAGTTATTGCTGCCAAGGGTGGCGCAACCACTTATTAGCTTCAGGGGGCAATTACTCTTTCACATGGGGGGCCCAGATAGGTTTTGATTTTGTTTCTCCCTTAATAGACAAAGAAATCATACTTTTTCCATCTATCATTACAAAAAAAAAAGGGAGTTTGATTGGTTTATTTGGGCAAATACCTTTTCAAGGCTCTGTATATTTGTTTGCTATCTGGGGAGCTTTGTGGTTACCTGGAGCCACTGGGACTCTTCTGCAGCAGCAGAAGCGTGATATGAAAGGACCTGCAAAACACACCAGCAGCAGTTTGTTGAGTACACCGCAGAGCGCTGCAGTTGCGTCTTCGGGCTTTCTACTTCTGATCAGCCTCGAGCCTTTGTGGTTTCTGCCGATGTGGCGGCTACTGACCTCCAAAGTGACCTGCTGCTTGGCCATGGCTCTCTCCACGGTCTCGTACATCTGGGTATTCTGGATGGCCAGGCCACAAAAGATGGCGAAAGCCTCCAAGAATTGCTCGTCGTTCCTGTTGAAGGTCTTGGTGGCGCCCGACACGTCGTCCATCTTGTTCACTAACTGGCAGCAACCTACGGACATGCGTGTGTTTCTGTGATTTCGAAAATAGTCACACTTTATTCCTTTTCACACTTGGTCTGGCTTCTTGTCGTTGGGCAACTTGGTTCTGCTGACATTCTGTTTCCTCATTTGTTCAATTGTAAAACTGCAACTTATTGCCACATGACTTGATGACTTGATTCACGTCACAATACTCGCGCTCGTAACATCTCCTACCTATGACTTTGTCCTTCTTGCCATTCTTGATTGGAGTGCAGAGCAAACTCTTTGTCTGATGTTGCTTTTCACACTGCCCGATTGAAAGAAAAACGTTCGTTTGGTAAGAAAAGGAAAGTGCAAAAAATAAAAATGCAGACCGTCGAGGGGAAGCGTTGGTCTCCGGCGACATCGGCAATGTTGAGGGGCTGCATGGTGTTTTTAACATACTGAGCGTACATGTAGTTGATCTGGTTGACACGACGAGCTTCCCTGTGGACATTTGCAGCAAAATGTGCAAGAGATTCAAATGAAAATGAACTAAATGTTGCATTATATATTCGTTTTCATGAATTTGGTATGGCCATCGGTTGCACAATGGGCACAAAAACCAAAACGGCTTCGAGACAATATAGTCAGGATTATGGGAAAAGTTAGACTCGTCTTTTTGTTGTTGTTGTTATCTTACAACTTGTTTCTTGTAATATTGCGTCTATTTGTTGTCTTATGACAGTCGGACTTTGAATTGAATGGCTTGGGCCTTTGCGTTCAGCTGAATGTGGTCACCTTACCTCTTGGGGGAATTGAGGACTTGAGCTCGCCCCTCATATTCCATATGGAAGACACTGGAAAAGGGGTTCTGAAAGGAAAAAGCCTGAAGTGAAGACAAATCAACTGTGTAGTTCTTGCAGCCAAGCCATTGAGACAATGCAACTTGTCCCAGTTCCAAGCACTGGTGCATTACATATGAAGCCTTGCCAGATTGGGAGTTTATTTCAACATTCCATGTCTTCCTTCTGCTCCCGCCCACCTTATAGGGACTTGTTTTTGCTCAACATGCACTCCCGAAAAGATTCTTTTCCCATTTTAACAGGATGTTCAAGATAAACGAGTGCCTTTTTGTGTTTAGGAAAACTTTGCTCCCCTACCCTTGCAGACCCGTTACTCCTTTGGGTCATAAAAAAAAAAAAAAAAAAGGGCTTTAAATAGAAGATCCTTCAGTGTTTGGACTTGACTTGGGGTCACTGGCAAAGCTAAGCGGTTTTGAGAAGGATGTTTTTCTTCAAGCAAGTAAAAGTCCCAAAAAGCAAAAGTGGGGCGCCTACGGCCTGTGGGCCATATGTGGCCCGCGAGAGGTGTTCTAGGGTCACTTAGACGCTGACCTCTGTGGAGCCGTTCTCGGCAATGAAGACCGTACAAGCCTGGGCCTGCATGAAGGACAGGATGGTTCCCGCGAACTTCCTCAGTAAAACCTCCAGACACTGCTGCTCCTCAAAGATGAGACTGGCCAGTTCCAACAGGACCTGAGAACATCGGAGCTGTCTATATGCATGTACCCAACATGGAGAAGAAATAATACGTTTTTGAACGCAATTTTAGGGATTAGCGTACCTGAT
This sequence comes from Phyllopteryx taeniolatus, assembly GCF_024500385.1. Taxonomy (NCBI): domain Eukaryota; kingdom Metazoa; phylum Chordata; class Actinopteri; order Syngnathiformes; family Syngnathidae; genus Phyllopteryx; species Phyllopteryx taeniolatus. The sequence goes on along the minus strand of NC_084524.1, from coordinate 1,826,543 downwards.
TACGTCGGGTTTCTAGCTGTGACGTCTCGTAGAGCTGGGCGTTGTGCAGAACGATGCCCGAAAAGGCCAAGTAAGCCGAGAAGTCCTGTTCGGAGAGAAAAACGTCTTTTTTAAAAAAAAAAAAAATGTTTTGGTCCATCGTATGAAGACTTTTTCTTGTAATATTACAACTCGATTCTCATAACATCACAACTTTATTTCTCGTAACATTATGACTTTCTTCTCGCATTGCATCTTGTTTCTCGTCACGTTGCGACATACTTTCTCCTATCGTAGTTTCTGGTAATGTGAGAAGCGTCAAACTTGCCACGTTACGACGTCATTCCGACGTTTCGCAACGGGAGCGTACGTTGTCGTAGAAGGCGCGTTGACGGCTCATTGATATGCTGCTGCGCCATCGTGTATGAACCCCGGAAAGGGCCCAAAAATGAGTTTTACAGACCTTTTCATCCTGCTGGGTGAAGGCTCCATCCTTGCCATTCTTCTTATTGATAGCTTGAGCCACTCCAACAACCTGCCATTGGGCGGTAGGGACATTTCATTCCATTTCCAGTGACTATACTGTACGTGCCGTTTTCGTAGCCGTTGTTCTCGCCGTTACCTCGTCTCGGTGGTTCTTGATGGGCAGGCACAGAATGCTCTGCGTCTTGTAACCCGTGATCATATCGACCTCCGCGTTGAATCGAGGGTCCTGCGGAGAGGCGAACCGGAACCAGAGCAATTCAAAATGTTCCAACACGAAAGGAAAGGCGCTCCGATAACCATTGACGCGCGAAGCCTTCCCGCGATTCGATGACAAGTGACCGAAGAGCCGGCCAATGACTATGACCGGTGGCCAATTAGCATTATTCGGGCTCATTGCTCACTTAGCCGTCTGATTTTGACGACATTTGGCAAAACAAAAGCGGGAACGTTGAACCGTCGCGACGCATGCCGCGAGCACGTCGCGAGACCTCGTTTTAGCCAGCATCAAAGGCCGGAGGGAGAGCTTTGAATCGAATGTGAGTCCATCTGCTTGACAAGTTGAAGAAAAGAGCTAGTGGCTGTACTGTGCGGGAGCCTGTTTGGACTTGTTAAATAATGATAAACACACTTAACACTCAAGAGCACTCGCACAGAGAGGCTCACTAATTGGACCGCAATTAGAGGAGCAGGCTTCATTAATTGCGAGAGAGTTGATGAAAGCACTTAGAGGATTCAGGGCAAACACAATGTGCTTTCATGAATTGTTTACGATGTACAGTATATACAACGGCCTTTTGTTTGCATTTCCAAACTGCGGTGCATCGGGAAAGCATTCGGTTAATCTCAGCATAAAACCACCGCTAAGCCTCCAGTCAGTGTTTTGAGTAACACTTGTAAAGGTCAGCGTTACCTCATAAGCGTTCTTGATGTTGAGTGGCTGTCCTGTGGCGGCCACGTGTCCCACGATGCCCTTGTTCCACTGCAGCCGGATGCTGCTGCTGGACGATTCCTCCAGCGTGGAGCCCTCGGCCACGTCGAACAAGCGGCTGATCAGGAACTTTGTGTTGGAGCTGTCCTCGCCCACCCGAAACCCCCAACAAAAAGGCATGTTACGGCGCCATGCTGTAAAAAAACGCTAAATACGACTGAAGCGAGCCCTGCCATAAATAGCGGGGGGGAGGCACCCCCCCTGCCTCTCAAATTTGTTTTATAATTGCCAGTATTCATAGTTTAAACTGTAAATATATCACTGGAGCCAATCTCCCCCCTCCCCCCCCCCCCCCCCCCCCCCCGACTTGTGCGACCCAAACCACACAGTTGGTCCTGCGATTGACTATTCATCATTTGTCAAATGCTAACGCTATTATATGAGGAGCCGTTACGGACGCTATACAGGATTAGCTCCCACACTTACTATTCAAATGCTTTCCCACGCACACATACTACTGAAAGGCTCTCATAAACACAACTCAAACACTTTCATACACACAAGTCTTGGTCTCATTAACACTACTCAAACACTCTCATACACACGAGTCTTGGTCTCATTAACACTATGAGAGTAAGACTCGTGCTAATGAGAGTGTTTGAGTCGTGTTAGTGAGAGCAAGACTCGTGCGAATGAGAGTTTTTGAGTTGTGTTTATGAGAGCCTTTCAGTAGTTTTTGTGCACGGGAAACTATTTGAAAGTAATTTGTAAGTGTGGGAGCTAATCCTGAATAATGTCCCTAACGGCCCCTCATACTATCAGGTGTTGTGACGAGAAGAAACATCGCGTTTTTAAAAGTGCAGTGTCCCTCCTCCTACCAGGAATAATGAGTAGCGGTCGGCAGCAATGAGCTCGTTGATGTGGAGGAAGATCTTGTGGCAGAGTGCTGTCACGTCCAGATGGCTCGAAACGTCCTTCACCAGCTCCAGCAGTCGAGCGCAACGATCGCCCCGGTTACTGCCGCCGCTCTCCGCCTTAGCGCTCCCACCTCCGGTTTCAAATTCCGGCATGCCACAGCCCCGCGGGGGGGCGCTCTCGCGGTCGGCGTCGCTCAGAAACGTCACCGCGCCCTCCGGGTCCGTCACCACGATGGGCCGGAGCGGCCGGTCGAATTCGGACGCGGAGATCTTGCGAGTCGGGGCCCCGGGCGACTGGCTGGGGGCTGCGCTGTCCGCGTGGGAGCGATTGTCCGAGATGCTGACGGTGGACTGGCTGTCTTTGGAAGCGGGCGGCTTGATGGCGTGGACGCGTTCCGCGAACCAGGCGTTCACCATGTCCCTGTTAGGAGGGCATATAAGTCCATACGTTCATCATCAACAACATATGTGAATATAGGCAATTGTTTAAAAAAAAAAAAATGGAGGAGGGGCATCGCAGACTTGAGATTTTTCGCAATCTGCCTGTCGCTGTACGTCGCATTATTTGTAGTCAGTACAAAATACTTTTCGGGCAAATGAAGCGAAATTGGATGTCTCGGGGCGCACTAACGCGCTCTGGAAACAGGAGTCCAGAACATTCATTCCATCCAACAGTTTGCTAATTGAGGGAAGTCACGTTTTATGTGCATTAAAAAATATTCTTGACGATTGCTCCCAGCAAAAATGCTACTTACATAAACAACTGCTTGGTCAAATTAAGCAGTAGTAAAGTATTTGGTTGCTGCACAGTCGAGCACAAACAGCCCAGCCACATTTTTGGACAAGTCATTGACGAGCACAAATTAAAAAGCGCACAGTAAAAGTTAATCATTAATTGACCTTTGCGCAATTTCCATGTAACATGCACATTGCAAGTCGGAACAGATTTGAAGACGATAAAAGAGCACACGTGCACGTCGGTCGCCCCGCGTGTACCTGGACGCTTTCCTGACAAAGTAGGAGCGCGTGAAGTCGAGGTGGTCGTCCAGCCACACTTCCATCATGTCGTCCTCCATGGCGTGGCTCTGCCTTTATATATCCACAATAGCGCGACGATTCCCCATATGGCAACCCCCCCCCCACCCCACCCCAGGCCCCCTCCAGGGGGAAAAAAAAAACCACAAATGCGCCGAAGCGAGAGCACTAAAAAGTCAACGTGCGTATCACAGGACGCCACTTTTTTTTTTTTTGTGTGGGATCAAATCGAGGGACGCGAGAGAGGGAGGGAAACGGACACAGAGAGATCAGGCAAACACTTCCTCTTGTCAAACATGAGGAGATAGCGCAGACACCAACCGGCTCCGAAGGACGCGCAGTGGCGTAGCGTGGGGTTACAAGCGTCAGGGGCACACGCACACAGGTCGGTGGAACGCCTTGCACCGTTTACTCACGGAGTTCCTAACCAGGGATTTTTGCAAGGACCACCTCAAAAATGCCATACAGGAATTAAAAAGTTGCCCATTTTTTGGGATGAAAGCAAAACCGTTCTAATCTTCAAAAACAAGCGACAATATTCACTCCCTATTTCACTTAGTTCTTATTAAAAAGAAAATAAACTGCGCCAGCTCTATTCTTATTACGACTTTTTCCAACAAAACAAATGTAATTTATTCTCATAGTCACCAGGTTTTGAATTGTAATATCGCATCGTAATTGTAACTATATTGCAACGTTTCTTGCAAAATGTCAACTCAATTCTCGTCGTATATTTTATTTCCTTTAAAGAGATAAAACACACTGAAGGCTAGTTGCGCAAATGACAACAGACATTTCGCAATAGTCGAGGGGGTGGAACATTTTTATAGATGGCGTCCTGGACCTTTATTGTTTGACAGCTTGCAGTCTTTTCAGCGTGCGCGTTGGTTTGACTTTGGCCCCTCCCCCACCACTGGTGTTCCCTTACTGGCAGATGGTGGGCCGCTGTCCCTGGAGAAGGGGCTTGTTGGACATGACATATGCGGGGAGTTGCACTCCAGAAGCCCCCGCGATAGATGACAACTACTGTAATTTCTCGTGTATAATATGCATGTCAAAAAATTTCAAAAATCAATGGTGCGCATTATACATAGGAATAGGGGAAAATGGGGGGGGGGGGGGGGGGAAACTGGGGAAAATGTTTTATTTCTCGTAAAGTTACAACTTCGTTATCTTTTCTCGCGACATTTCATGTTCTGTTTTTAATTCCATGTCAAAATGATGATAAACAATACATAATGATCATAAATTGTATTCTCGTTTCACCTTTGTCTGGCAAAATTTCCACTTTATTCTTGTCGTCTTACAAAAATCTCCAAATATTATTATACTTTATGTTGCGACTTTTTTTTTTTTTTTTCCTCATTAAATTTCAAATTGAGTTTCCCCTCAATGATAAAGAATTTTGCATGAGAATTGCACGGCGAGCTGGATCAAACTCTCGCCCTAATGGCTTCCCCCCGATCCGGCAAACGTTTGACAAAATCCAGACAAACGTGTCGGCGTAATGTCAAAACAAAAGTCAAAGTCACAGGAAGAGCACAAGAGGCACAAAGTGCTCATTCCTTCAACAGATTATCTGCGATGTCATTTCCTGGCCACGCTTACGGGAATAAAAACGCAGAACTTTCATTGAGCGAAAATTCTTGCCCAGGATTTAGGAACAATTGGAAGAAAACCGTGTACAACTTATGCCGTTTGGATATTACTGTAAAGCAATGAGTCCGACCACTGTACCGCAACAATTATATATATACATATACATATATTTGGATCACAATATCCATATTTTGAGCCGCCCCGACTTCCGAATTGGATTGGGAATCACAGAGCGATACAAGATCATAGCAATATTGAATTCAATGAATAATGAAATTATGTTTGTTTTGTTTTTTGAAATTGTAAAAAAAAATAATAATCATGTTACAAGATGACATGCTACTTTTTATTTTTAAAATACAACATTGAAAAGTGACAGTTTCACACTGAAATTATTATAGAAAAATGTCATCAAAATGTGTCCATTTTTATTTCTTTAATGTAATGTTACACAATATCACACTATACTTTTTGAAATAAAACTTTGAAAGTTACTTGACATCACAATTTCTGTAAAAACAATTGAAATGGCATTTTGAATATTACAAGATATCAAACTGATCAGACATACAGATACTAGCATTATTTTTAAAAAATTTGAAAAATGAATGTCCTTTTTTTTTTTCAATTGTAAAAACAAATTTAAACTGTGTTACACTTCCTTTTATTTTGAACATTGGTTTCAAAATATAACCAATTTTGTAAACCCAAAAAAATGTATACGTTGCAACTGCTTGGCATACGTCGACCTGAAGTAGACCTCTTCCTTCCATTTTTGCCCTAAGCGGAAAAGGTTTGGGCATCCCTGGTATTTATTAATCGTTACGAATAAATTAACGCTAAAGTAAAATGTTGAATCAAGAGCACTTGAAATGGTTTGCTTGCATGCTTGGCATTGAAATCCCGGCCTTCAGTCGGGCAAGTGGTGCACTGCCCCCCACTGGTCAAAACACTCAACCTGACCACAGTGGCAAGTGAGAGCAAGAGACGTTTTTTGTCAGATCTTTTTATTTGGTTTTTTTAATCCTGCCGCTACGCGCGCTTAGTTTTGCGAGCTGCCTGGTCCGGGCGCCGCGTCCTTTCTTGGATGCGGACCTACGACCGTGGAATAGAAATCAAAAGTCAGGAATAAATGTAGAAACAAACAAACAAAAAAAACACCACCATGAATGTGTACTTGCCTGCTGATGTGTTTTAGAGGGCAAGCTTTGCGTTTGTGGGCCAGGCTGGCGCAGTTGAAGCAACCCTCGGCGCCTGGGCTTTGGTCACACGGGTGGTCCGGGAGGGCACAGCGGCCACATGACTGACAGTGCCGCCATGCTACGTCAAGGGTGGCGAGAGATAAAAGGTCATTCCATCCGTCTGGATTGCAATGTAAGTCTCATGACGTAATGGACCGTAAGACCGAAAAAAAACAAAAAAACGTGCGCTTACAAGGTTTCACACATCGCCCGCACAGAGCGCAGTGTTTCCACTGGCGGCCGTCCTGGGAACAGAAAAAAAAATTGGACGCAATTTTCAGTCAACTGCGATAAATTCAGACAGCAAATTGTCGCTGTCCGATAAAAAGCATATATGGCCTCGTTTCTTTGAAAAGTTTTCCTTTTGTGATTTCTTTCCTTGTAAAATTTTAATTTGGTTTCTTCAAAAATTTCCATTGCGATTCCCCCCCCCCCCCCTCCTCATTTGTGGGGGGAAAAATAAAATACAATTTTGAGTCAAGACTTTTTAATGAAAAAATAAACTTTTTTCCCTTATAACAATGCAATGTCTTCTACCCTAACATTGTAATTTTGTCCTTGTTTGGTGCAAAGTAAGAGTTTATTCAAATTCAAAGATGAACCTCGAACTCGTGATGTTGTCTCTTTTTTTTACTTCTATCATGGCGGCAAATGTCCATTGTTACCGTTGTTCTTTTTCATTGGACAGCGGTGACAAAAGGTCAGCGACGGCCGCAAGTTACCTTGGATGGGCAGACGTCGCATTCGGCGCAGTGCTCGTTGAGGCGCCCCACGTATCTCTCGCAAATGGCGCAAAATCTAGCGGGACGAGAAGCAGAAGCGCTGCCGAAAACCTTCAGGAAGTTTTGTTTTGCTTTTTGGGAGAATACGGGACTACCTGTAACCCTCCTCCTCGGGGAGGACGATTTCAGCGGGGGAGATGTTCGTGAACAGTCGGACCGGAGACTGCTTCCTTCCCGTCTTCCCGTGCTTGTACAGGGAATGGTTATCGTAGTCCACCTGGGAGAACGAGGACAACCAAGTCCGCATAAAGACAATTCAATGACATTGAAGCCCCATTCATTGCAGAGGATACGTTTCAAACTTCTCTGCCAAACAAAAAGCATTATGAAACAATGTTTTAACACTCCCACGCCCTTTAAACACCCTTTAATATGGAGGGAACAACGTTGACTTTTTGACTGCATTTGAATCACTATGTATATGTTGTCAGTACTTGCGGGATATGATGGGGGTTTATGCAATATAGCGAGATTTCATAAAGTCAACCGCAGCCTCTCTCAAAATGGCTGCCCTTACCTGGTAGTCCAGCATGGTCAGAGAGGGAAAACAGGCCAGGATGCGAGGTTCCATGAAATACGGGAAGATCCATATCAAGGGCATGTCGACATAACTGCCGTCTGCGTAGACACAAACGAAAACCTGTCAAATATTTTCCCCGTAGCAGAATATTCAGGACGGCGAATAAAAAAAAAAAAATGCACTGACCGGCGCTTTGCTGATTCCTCCAAGTCTGCGAGATACGAGAGAAGCTGCCGGCCAAGGGTTTGACCAGGCCCCCGAACGGAGGGTCGGCCACCGTGACCGCCTTCTCCCCATCCGACTCTCTGAGGAAGGCCCGGACCGCCGCACTCGAGGCCTGAAAGGAAGATCGTTCGTTACCGACTCATTATTTTTCAATGTTGGGATACGTTGTGGCGAAAAACATGACTCAATATCTTCTGACCGTTTATATTTGCGCCTTAGCAAACTGCATTGGGCATCATCTGTTAATTACCTCGCCATCGAAGAAGTGATGATTGAACATGTTGTAGTGGCAGAATTCATCTTGGCCGTAGAACTGGGCATATCTGAGAAGAGGAGAACACTGCAGATTTCTGTCACGTGTAGGACACGGACGGACGGACGTGCGCAGCGCTTCCTCCCAGCTGGCGACACGGTGCGTCTTTCCGACGACGGTTACGCGCGAGCCCACCTGAAGTCGATGTCCAGCAGAAGGCTCTTCATCGGCTCGGCTGCTCCGTCCGCGTTTCCCGATTTGATCAGCTCGTGGAGTCTGGGAAGAGTCCCGTAGTTTTACTCTACACTCTCATTCGCCGACTCCCGTGTCACTCACAAGGACAGGGCCCCGCCTTTTAAAGCCACACACATTCAAAGTCACACACACTGCAGTGCGGATGGTGACTCAGGCGGACAAAAACATTATCTGCACCTCACGTGCATATTTTGGACTGGTATTGTGCATAAAGCTTCGCTACTTCTTGGATTTTCGTCTATCGCGGGTGGGCTCTGTACGCAGCGTAACCCCTGCGATAAATAAGCAGGGGGAACACCGCATCGGGTTCAACGGTCACATACGAGCGGCTCACCTGGGCGTGCCCACGCATAGCACCTTGTTGTAGCCCAAGGCAGCCAGGGTGCCCAGCAGGAAGCGGGCAGTGCGCTCGGTGAACAGATACTGGGCGTAGCTCTTGTTGTTGTCCAGGGGACGCAGCAGCCTGCTGGGCTGCCTCAAAAGGGCGGCGGCCACAGGGACGCGCACGTGCGCGGCGTGCGCGTCCACCTCGTCGGCGAGGAGGACGAGCTGGCAATCCTGACAGAACTTCTTTTCATCCGGCGGGAGGGAGATAAACTGTAGGAACCTTCAGGGACGATGCGGAGTCACATTTGGCTGCCAGCTAGCCACTGATTTATTCATTTTAAGTTTCAAGTTTAATGCTAACACAAAATGCAAAACGTCATCGATGCTACGGTTGTTATAACATGGACGCGTTCTAAGGATGATTTGATCACAAACGGTGCAGCAACACATGTAGACAGACAATATAACAATACTCAAGCATATATTTATCCTACGTATAGTGAAAGAAAAACAATGGCAAGCATAAGATGTCTAGAAAATACTGTACTTAGATCCTAAAAATAAAAATGAAAACATACAAATAGCCGTTAATCTTACCTGGCACTGTACTGCTGCTGGCTGAAGGGGGCCCTCTGCCTTTTGTTGTTCGCTTGCCTGGCCAACTCTCTGGCTTCCGACACCTTCAAACCAAGCGGAGCATTCATTCAAACTCTGTATTGATAAGCAAGGCACATATTGCACATTGTCTCGGTTCTTCGTACGCGGGCTAATTGGACTTTCTAGCATGTGGTGCTAACATTTCATTATTCTGCCTGTCACTATGTATCGCTGGCATAGATAGATGAGTCCACGAGAATCATAAAAGCAAAAATCACGCAATGTTCGTCACATCTTTTTGTGAATCACTCCCTGAATTACATCCTAAATTGACTGAATTAATTAAAACAAAACTGCTTTCTATCAAATGTCTACCTTTTCGTCCTCCCACTGGAAAAAGTTGCAGTCCTTCCGGTCTCTGCAAGCCGAGCACGCGTAAAACCTCCTTCCTCCCTCGCCACGTTTCCTGACTTTCTCAAATAACAAAGTTGGTCCTGCAAACCAAATGGAAATGTCATCGCAAGCGCTCACGATCGATTAGCTGGGTCTGGACTCCTGTTTACCATGTGGGCAGCGCGGCGTTGATCTGTCGCCCTCCGAAAGAATAACTTCGTATCCCAAACAGCTGTCGTCCAGCCCGACTGTATCCATGTGGTAAGCGGCTAGTTATTTCAATATGTAACACTTTGATAATATAAGACGATTAAACGTGCGGAGTCATGTTGTAGACTTGACGAGACCGAGGTTGGAAGTTGCAACCACGTCTCCGTTTGGAAGGCGTAGCCTTGTTTGTCATTGGACAGTCACGAATCACATGAGCAGTAAATACTTCCGGGTACTCCCGCCCCCTTTCTTTTTTGAACGTATTTTCTTTTTTAAAATCAGAAGTGAAACAAAATATACAACGCAATACAACAAATATAAATAATCAAAAATAAACAATAATAAAAACAGTCACGGATAAGCACCAGTGAGTAAGTCAAATGACCAAAGTGACTTCTGCTTCCAGTTGCTTAGCATACATTTCGTCCTAGCTACTGTAGTTGGCTTCGGCTCGCGTCACTCTTCACTCTGTTTGAATCAGGAATTGTAGGTTACTTCCTATTAAGGAGAGCGAGGAGCAACTGTGTTCGGATATACATACGCGCATGGCTATCTAGCAAGCTAGCGTAGCTTGTTTTTCATTTGGGACAGTTCAAGTGTTATGCCCCCGAGCTTGTAGTCCAAATATGCCGCCCGCTATGCAAAAGGAATTGAGTTACGTTCCTTTGGGGACTACAATTCCCATGGAGGCCTGCGCCTCACTTTGTCAGTTTGAGTCGTCATTTCACTGCTGTTCCATCCAGGAGGCTCTGGAAGTGTCCTTTCAGCGTAAAATCTTTTAGAAATTAATATATATATATTTTTTAATGTATGTTCTTTTTCCATACTCAAGGCTACCTGTAAGAGCAATTATTGTAAGCAGTAAAATGCAATATTTTTGTGTGTAGGTATATTTAATAATGAACAATATATGCTGTGCTTTTATTTCAGTAGTCAACCAAGGAAACTCATGAACTTGTATTTGTGTCTTTACAGGCCTTGTTTCGCGAAGTACGTTCACGCCCAAGCTGGCTGCGTTAGAGAGGCGTTGCCGCAGTGTCTGCGGGCCATAAGACATCAGTCACATCAAACCGGGAGCCACCAGGCCCCTCCGTGGGTCCCTCCCAACGAAGAACTCCCCCACGCACCCACGTAAGGTGGTGAATGGGCGTCGCGCAACAGCTGCTGGGATCCTTCATCCTGGACCGGTGAGGAGAGGCTCTTTATTTACAGCGCATCATCTGACTGACACCATGAGCAGCACCGGTAAGACATTTTGATTGGAGCTTGCTTATTGTATAGAGTTACTGATGCTGTGAAACCATAGTAAATGCAGAAACAAATATTTCCTAGAATGTGTCAGCCTGTCTAGATGTTTGGTTCCACAACAATCCAACCTATTTACCCTTGAGCTCTTTCGTTGGGTTCAGATGTTGCCACTGCGGATGGTGACCCCAGCAAAGAACGCCCTCCCTAGACCGGGTAATACAAGCTCGCACCTCTTAAGATGTTTGGTTTCCCCACAATGCAAACTTTTTACCCACGGTACCCACCATTGGGTCGGGTAGGATGCCACTCCAGGTGGCGGGCGGTGTCCACGACAGGAAGGCCCACCCAAGCGGCCCCAGACAGAGTACGACAAACTTGATCCCTGTCACGGTGTTGGTTCCCCCACAAGTCAAGCTCTTTACTCCTGGTGTCCACCAATGGGCTCTGGTTTTGCCACTGCCGGTGGTGGATGGCATCCCTGACAGGAACGCCATCCCCAGACAGGGTCCTTGGAGCTCGCTCCCCTTTAGGTGGTTGGTTGGCCCACAAGGGGAACTTTTTGCCCCTGGTGTCCACGATTGGGTTCCGGTTTAGCCACTGTGGGTGGTGGACGGGGTACCCAACAGGAATGCCCGCCCACCCAGCAAGCATCCCCAGACAGAATAAGACAATCTAGCCGTTGTCAACGTGTTTGAGCCCACAACAATCCAACCTCTTTCCCCCTGGTGTCCATCACGAGCTTCTGAGCTTGTGGCTAGCGCTTGTGGCTAGTCTTAGCATGTCTTGCATTGACAAGCTGTCCATGAAAGACTAGCCTGTTGGCGGATCATTTGCTAGCACCTAGCTATAGTTGCTGGAGATTGCTACGATGTACAGTATTTACATTTTTACATCATAATAATATGACTTTATGTTGGAAAAATCGGACTTTACTCTCATGACACTGCAGTATTTTTCTCTAAAACGTCAACTTGTCATCATAACGTTACATTTCTTAAAAATAGGCAACCATTTCCCTCCTACGGCAGTTGCGTTTAATTGGCTTTAGGATTGTGAGGGGATCCTTGGGGAAATTCCTCCCCAGTAAGGGGTCCCTGGAAGTTCGAAAACCCCTGATTTAGGGGAGCAAATTGCCCCTCCCGATAGGAAAAAAAAAGTTTCCCCCACCCACCCGAGTGTCATTCTCATTGCGCACCATCTGCTTCTATTTATACCACGTCTGGAATAACAGAGCGAGAGTGTGAGAGAGAAAGTCACATGACCCACAGCTCATTCCGGAGCTGAGGATAGAAGGCACGCTCTCATTTATTATTACGCCACTGCTGCATAGCGGACAATCCAGGAGCTCTGGGAAGGTTGCTTGGATCTCGCCGAACAAGGAACAAGGACTTAATCCGTTGAAATGCCAGAGGAAACGGGTAGGAATGAGCGCGGCGTGTGAGTAGAAAAGACAAAAGCACATTGGGATTTGTTTTTGGGGGGTGTGACACACCTGCAGCAGGACGGGATTCCTGTTATGTAAGTGTGGAGCACTTTCGGTGTCAAGTGCCAATTATTTTTACATACTTACATTTATTGAAATACAAAAATGTCTTGTTGTTTTTCAAATTTGATATCATAATTATTTTATAATATATTCATTTTATATTTGTATTATTTTTGTTTTTTATTCTTACAATTATTGTATGTTAAATCTCCGAATGTTCTGCACTCCTGTTTCACATAAAACCGTTTCCAAAAAAAAATTGCAAAATAAAAAATATAAACACACCTTTGACATCATTTTCTTTAATGAAATGTTTTTATTTAAAAAAAAAAACAAAAAAAAAGTCAAAATAAGAAATGAATTCTTTACTTCCTTGGCCCCCTTCCTCGTTCAACCTGCTCGGCTTGTGTTTTGACTGTTGCTCTGCTTCAAGAGCTGACAACAATGCACAAGGCTTTATTCCTGAGTCATAACCACCTACGTTTAGATTCAGGCATCCGTCGTATTTACGGTTATTTGTCAAAATCCTTGCAAACAATGTAAAAGTAATGGGAGCATCTCTGCAGTGTCAAGTGTCATTTTGCGATTTATTGAAGGGACGGGCATCCTCCATGGCAACAGCCTCACTTTGCCCATCGTCACTTCGCCCCTCTCTGAGCAGGAGGGTGGAGGGCGGGGGCGGTAAAACAGGCCAAAATCCAGATGTCGGGGGGGGGTTGAGGCAGGGCAAGAGAATTAGTTGCATTCCAGGTGTGGTTTAACCAAACACGAGAGTGAAGAGAGCTTGCCTGACATGTCAATCAGGAGAAGAAGTGCAAAAAAACCCTCTGAAGATGGCGGAAGGCTGCCTGCCATTTTCGAGTCATTTGGGCCGTTTCCAGGGACCGTCTCTTTCTCTAAATGTTCTTCTGTGCTTACGGAAAAATGTTGAAACGATTAATGATTGGACTTCGTGGAGCTGCGCTTGTTTTTAGACGGCAAAGTCCAGTTAAAGTTGCCTGCTGGTAATGCCAGCGTCGGACCACGCCTCCAAATCCGATAGTTCACGAACAGGAATGCTGTTGAGTATTATGGGGTGTCCTATTTTTAGAGATGGCATACAGTATAGCCTGGCATCTTTAAAAGGGGATTCGTGGTATAGACCAGGAGGGTCAAACTCATTTTCGGGGCGGGCCACATCGTACTGGTTTCCCTCGGAGGGCCGCCATGACTGGCAAACAATATAAATCTATGATCGCCTTATATTATTACACAATAGTAGCTTTGATACCAAAAGCCAGTCAAAACCTTTTTCGGTTCCTTTCAAAAAGGAGTATTGGGGACAAAAATGCTTGCAGTATCGGATTGTTTTTCAAAGCGAAGACAATTTACAATTTTGGTAATTTGGCAAAAAAACACGATGCTCACGATTTGCGTTTGTGGGCCACATTATTTGCAATAAAGCAATTCAAATTGAAAAGTATATTTCATATGACCGCCATGAACCACCGAGAGTAGAGAACCCCCTTTAATTTGTATTCGTGCATGTTACAAATGTGAGCAATGAGCCACATGCTGCTTCACCGAGTCCAAAGACTTAGACATTTCTTTTCTGTCTAAGGTCGGACCTGGTCCCCATTCACAAGTGAACTTGAACCTTTGGGCTATGTACAATCACGAAGGCGGCGATGAAACCGGTTTGCTGTGAAAATAAAGGCAATCAAGCCGAACCCTTCGGGGCAGGTTCCTCGCAAACCTCGTTCGCAAAAGCGGCTCCGGCAGTATAGAATGTGCGTTTCCTCACACACATTCGTAACATCACTGTGTGTGTGTGTGTGTGCGTGTGTGTGTTGCCCTTTAGTGATTCAGCAGCAGGCTGCGCCAAGCCCGGTGGCGCAGCAGAAACCAGGACGAGGCCCCGTCGCCTGCCAGAACTGCGGAAAGCCTTGCAAAGGGGAGGCCCTGCGAGTCCAAAATAAACATTTCCACATCAAGTGCTTCGTGTGTAAAGGTGTGTGCCACTCACTGTCATGTTGCAGTGGATGCGCTAACCTGGGCGCTCTTGGGAACCTAACGTTATTCATTTGTCAGTCCAGGAAATAAAAACATCAGCTCTTCAATGACTGAAATCGAAAGAACGCCGACATGTTGACTCGCTAACGTTTCCTACCAGGGGAACCTAACTCCCTTTTTCTCAACGTACGAAAGCAGCGTAGTAAGCACGAGTCCTCTTCGGTGCCTGGAATTACATGCCGGCTCGCTCACTTTGCCCGCCGCGGGAACCTTACTCCGTTACTTCCTCAGCGTAGCGGCAGCGTGAGCGTCAGTCCAGTAAATGGGGAACTGCAAAAGGATGTAGACACGTTGACTCGCTAACTTCGCCGGCCCGGGGAGCCGAGCTCAGCACGTTCCCGTCTCTATCGGCGGCAGGAGTGGCAGAATAACTCCGGCGTGTGAGACGCACAGTGCATACTTCTCACGTTCTTGTAAAAAGCCAACACAAACCTTCACACATGACTTCGAGTTGGCTTGCATTTGTGTGTCAAATACTTCGGCTCGGAAGGAAACACGAAAGGCTTGCTTTAGTAAAAGTAAAGTACAGATAGCAGAAAAATCGATTTGCCACCGACTGGCAAATCGGCGTTGTGAAAGTAATCGAGCGCCTTGTCGTTTGCCCCTCGCCAGTGTGTGGATGCGAACTGGCCAACGGAGGCTTCTTCGTGCGACAGGGCGAGTACTTGTGTACTCTGGACTACCAGCGTCTGTACGGGACTCGCTGCTTCAGCTGCCAGGACTTCATCGAAGGAGAGGTGGTCTCCGCCCTGGGCAAGATCTACCACCCGCACTGCTTCGTCTGCGCCTCCTGCAAGTAAGGAACCGGAAAACCGAACCGTGTTTTTTCTCTGTTTTCCTTGTGACGCGGGCAAACCTTTCGCCCTGAAAGGTTGAAGTCTCATGCCCTCGCATGCGGGCAAGGAGAAGCTGCCTTCTGTCTTATCATAGGAACATCTAGTTTGCGTCTAACTTGGTGAATTGAGCTGAGGAGGGGGTTCTCCATTTGTCTCCGGCTGCCGCATGATGAAGGATTTATGTCGCAGGCAGCCATTTCCAGCTGGCGACCGAGTGACTTTCAATGGGAAGGAGTGTATCTGCCAGAACTGTACCCAGCCTCTTCCCGCGAACAGCCCCGCGCCCATCCAGGCTGTCCACAGTCAGTAGCGGCTTCTCGGTTTGCACGTGCATGCGTACGTCCCGAAAGTCAAGCGCGCTGTCGGTTCCCGTCTAGACTGCTGCGGCTGCGGGAAGGAGTTTAAGAACGAGCAGTCCCTCGCGGCCCTGGACAAGCACTGGCACCTCGGCTGCTTCAAGTGCAAAGTGTGCAACAAGGTCCTCAATGCCGAGTACATTAGCAAGTGAGTGCTCCGACCGCAGCCGCCACGCGGACCGTGTTCCGTTTGTAATTGTCGCTTTGAAACGGCCTCCTTCCTGTTCTTTCAAGGGACGGGATCCCCTTTTGTGAGATGGACTACCACGCCATGTTCGGCATCCAGTGCGAGAGCTGCAAGAAGTACATCACTGGAAAAGTCTTGGAGGTCGTGCATTGTTCGCCTGCAATACCGCCGTTGATCTACCCGTCGCCCTTCTTTGCCTTTCTGTGACTCTTCCAGTCTCTCCGCATCTCTGTCGCAACCTGCTAATGATACTGTGTCGAGCTCGGTGGCCGTACATGCTTCCCGAAGACTACTGCACGGCTCCCCCTGGTGGTCAGACGACAGTACCACGTCTCCGTACTCCCATCGTCAACATCTTGTTTTGTTTTTTTTTGTCGCTCAACAGGCCGGAGAGAAGCACTATCATCCATCGTGTGCCCGCTGTGCCCGCTGTGAGCAGATGTTTGCGGAAGGAGAAGAGATGTACCTCCAAGGTAGCGCCAGAAGACTTTCGAAGGGTTTCCCCAAATGTAGGCGGGCGGCTGTCACCGAGGACTAAAAAGCCGTCCTTCTCCTGTAGGTTCTTCCATCTGGCATCCGCCTTGCAGACAAGCTGCCAAGCAGGAGGAGAAGAGTAAGGTAAGGACCCGGCACCTGGGGGGGGCACGGGGGGGGGGGGGGGGGGGGGGGCACTGCCAGACCGCAGTCAAAAAAGGTTTGATATTTCAGGATAAAAAAGTACTGGCACACACCGTGTGAGAGGGTAAGCGGATTCATTGGGGTACGGCGCCATTTTGGTTCTACAAATAATCCAATGTGTTCCAGGTGACTCGGACTTCGTCTGAGAGCATCACGTCCGTCCCGGCGTCCAGTGCCTCAGGCTCTCCCAACAGAGTCATTTTTGTAAGACCCTTCCGGCAACTCCACTCGACTCTCCCGGCCGTCATTTAACAATTCATTCATTGGCCGACGTGATTCGGTTGCCAGGCCAAGCTCGGAGAAGAGATGCTGGACTACAAGGACCTGGCGGCCCTTCCCAAGACCAAGGCCATCTACAACATAGACCGGCCGGACATGCTGTCATACTCGCCCTACGTCAGCAACCCGTCCGAAGAGAGGCACTATGGCGAGGTAGACGAGCCTTTGTTGGGGTCCAGGGTTTCGCCAAAGGTTGATTTTGGCTTCCTCCCGGCCTTGTGCGTCCAGGGCGACGGGGAGAAGTCACCCTGTCAGCGAAGGCCCTCCAGCCCCAGTTCCAACAGCTCCGCGGGGGGCTACGGACGGTACACTCCGTCCCGTTCCCCCCAGAACAACAGCCGACCAGGTACCGCCGTTGGCGAGTTTTCGTCATGGCATGAATTCGTTGCCTTTATCGTGCCGGTTTCCAGTGTTGGCGCTGTTCTGTACGCGTTCATGGTCCGTCCCTCTTTGATGGCCACGGGTCGACTGTGCACCTTCGTCATCCTTTTGCGCTCTTCCTCATTCTGTGACAAAACCTTTGACATTCAGGACCAGAAGTAGAGTGGCCGGGTGCGCTCAAGGTCACCTGCGGCTCGCCCGGGGCTTCCCCTTCCTTGCCCGTGCGCCATCGCCAGGGGCCCGAAGGGCGTAGCGGGGCGGGTGGCGCGGCGCTACGGGCCGGCGGTCGAGGGGTGTCGTTACACCTCAACCCGACCACCTTGTCCATGCTGCAGCAGCACAACTTCATCCCTTACTTCCGAGGTATCCCTCGTTCCGTGCAGACGGCGGCCAATTTGCTGGAGGGCGGACGAAAGCTCCCAAAAAGCCTCGGAATCCTTTCACGAGCGTCTTCCGCTTTTATTGGCGCCGCTGCGGAGAGGACCCGGCATCAGTTACGACTGAGAGCATACGGAGTTCAAATCATATATTTTACAGTCCAATCTAACTAATGATACTGAATTCAAATAATAGATTACAAAATAATAGATACTGCAATGAAGGCGTTTACTGCGGGGGAGGCCTTCGTTGTGCATCTTTTTATGAATTTGTATTTTTATTGTGATCGTGAATCAAAACGGTATCTGCATATTTGCAGGATAGTATGTTTTTTTTAAAAATAAATCTAATAAATTGAACGGAGAAAAAAAAATCTTTCCGTCTTTCCCATTCGTACGCCCGCCACCTTCAGCTTTACAGATGCCCGCAACGCCGCCAGCAAATCTCCCATTGTCTGCATTCCCTTTGGGGTCCACTGCGCTTGAAGAATGGCGTGCTGTGACGCAAGACGACCTTTGAGCAAACTTCACTGTTAACCGCCGCTTTGTTTGAAGCATGACATCCTAATAAATCTAAGTCGGGGTTTAAACGAGACCCCCGACCTGGGACGTCCTTGCGTGTGGGTTCCTCGTTCGCTTTATATCGCACACGCGCTGTTGGCGTGTGAGGTGTTGCCGTTTCTCCCCCGTGTAATTGTCGTGACGTGCCGAGATTCACCCCAAATCTTTCACTTCTCCTCAAAAGCTGTGCTGATGTCAAATCCAAAGTGATGCACCGCCGCCATCTACAGGCTTCTGTTAGTCATTAACAATAAAACAAACTCCTCCCTTTTGATCCTAACAACTTGCTAATCGCTATGGCATGACGAGGTGCACGTTGCACATTTAATTGGCATGAGGATGATGAGAGTGTCCTTGAAAAAAATTCTCCCCGGACCCAAAATGTCGGCGAACCCCTAACTTAGTGTATTGCACACTTTGCTCTTCATAAATGTCCGCAAGTGTGGCCACCCACCCGCTAACCGACTCTTTGTCGCGTTTTGTGTCCAACGTTCGCCCGTCGCCCGTTCCCGACCGGAGGTAGCGAAAGCGGCCGCAGTACCCCCAGTTTGTCCGCCTTCTCCGACGGCAAATCCCCATCGTCCACCTCGACGTACGTGGCTGCCCCTCGCCATTTCCACATCCCAGGTAGGCATAAAAGCGCCGCTTCACCTCTGCTCGTAAATGACCTCTCATTGCACATTTGCAAATTCAATGCACGGATGATAGCAAATCATTTTTTTTGTACCTAGAAAATGGAACATTTGCGTTGACTCAAGCTCTGCAGTGCAGTTTTTTGGCTTCTCTCTCATCCCCAAAATAACTGCTAACTCATGCTTCTCTCTCTCTCTCTCTCTCTCTCTCTCTCTGCTGTTTGCTTCTTTCATTTGATATCCCTCTCTTTGCCTATTCCCATTTCCAGAGACTGAGGTCAAAGATAATATCTATAGAAAACGCCCCATCTACAAACAGCATGGTACAGTCCACTTCTTATTTAACACTTCCCTCTCCTGGGTCGACGTGTTGCATGCCCCTTTTCCGCTCTCCATTCCTCGCAGACTCCGGAATTACATGCAATGTAATGCTCGTAGCGACTTGCTAAATATGAACACATACTGTATGTATCTTCACAAGGAGATACAAGCTCGTAAAGGACAAAAGACGATGCCTTCTGGACTCTTGAAAAATAATGATTTCATTTCATTGGTGTAAGATTGTGACTTTTTTTCCCCCGGGTCTGTGTGTGACATTCTCCAAACCTTTTCGAATTTTGCAGCTTCCAGAACGTCCTGGCAGGATGGCGACGATAGCAAGGTGGGCGACTCATTTCAGATTGAAAATCACGAGTCTTCGTTTTTTTTTTTTTTTTTTTAAACTAAAGGCATTTTTTTGTATGTAGTCTGATTTTTTTTTATTTTTTTTTAAATTATTTGTATTTTTTTTATTTTTTATTTTTCCCAAGAAATAATGTACTTTCCCCCCCCCCCAAAAAAAGGCACATTTTCCAATAATAAAAGGACACTAAATATATATAAATAAATTGTGTGTATATATATATATATATATATATGTATATGTATGTATGTATGTAGTACAATGTAAAAGTTTTTCCTGTTTGAATGTGACTTTTTTTCTGTGACTTCTATACCATAACGTGGCGATTTTATCTCGTGGGGGGGGGGGAAATAAGATCATATCCTTGTAAGAGTACGACTTTTCAACCCGCCAAAGTACGTCTTCGTCCTTGTGAGGATTCTTTTTCTTTCTTCCGTTTTAGAGGAGCAGTTGGACGATGTTGAAGAGTGACGTCGACGGACCGATGGGCCCCGAAGACCACCAGCCGTCCGAGTCGACCTGCAGTTTGCCCGTGAATGCCTCTCGGCCAAGTGAGTCGCACTATTGTTGGTTTGGGCTCACGGTGCGAATTAAGAAGACAGACGATTCAAATCCATATGAATTTTTATGTATATATATTTTGTCAGATTTTCCTCATAACAAATCTGCATCCTTACCTGGTTACGGAAGGAACGGCATCTACAAGGTGAGCTGTGTTTATTTTAAGAGGCATCCAGTTCAAGGGAAGCCTTTATTTGTATGGTTTTGGTATAAAAAGGCAACATACCTCCTAGTCGAAGTGGAGGGAGTTATGAACAGTTCCAAATATCGGTCAGTGTAAGCACAAATCCCGAAAGAAATGTCAGGAAAAGCCGACTAGAGCAGCTGAACTTTGTTCAGGGTTCATCAGAAGTGCTTGAAATGGTGGCAGCTGTGTGCACTGCTGACTCCCATTCAGCACGAGTTTGAATGTGATTGGTTCATTCTAAACGCAGCCACATCCCCAGTGATGAGAGGGTGTGCGCACTTTTCCAAACACATTATCTCAGTTTTTTGTTTTTTTTAATTCACCCTCTTGAAAATATTTCTTTTTTTTAAATTGAGTAGTACAGGTGGTGGCACGGTGGGCAAATGGTTAGAGCGTCTGCCTCACAGTTCTGAGGACCGGGGTTCGATTCCCCGGCCCAGCCTGTGTGGAGTTTGCATGTTCTCCCCGTGCCTGCGTGGCTTTTCTCCGGGCACTCCGCTTTCCTCCCACATCCCAAAAACATGCGCGGTAGGTTCACTGAAGACTCTAAATTGCCCGTAGGTGTGAATGGTTGTTTGCTCGTATGTGCCCTGCGATTGGCTGGCAACCGGTTCAGGGTGTGCCCCGCCTCCTGCCCGCTGATAGCTGGGATTGGCTCCGGCACGCCCGCGACCCGTGTGAGGATAAGCGGCTCAGAAAATGGATGGATGGATGGATGGATGGATGGACTTGTACAGGTTGTAAGTTCATGCCGGAAACCATTTTGAAATGATTTAGCTTGGTCTCATTTCTTTTCTTTTCTTATTATTTCATATATACTGTATATTTACATATTTTTTGAAAGGCTGCTGAGATGGTTGAGGATGAAATCGATCCAGACTCCCGAAGCTGGGGAGGCACGAGAGGTGAGATTTTGTTGTTGTTGTTCTGATTCAATGGCTTCTGCTCCAAGTATAGCTTGCATTTGTGTGTGTGTGTGTGCGTCATCTAATGAATTCTCAATTTGTTTCTTTCCAATTGCCCAGAGTACAAGGTAAGACGTCATTTTCGTGCATGGGAAAATGTCACAATTGCATTTCATTATTCCACAATATGTATTCATAAATGTACATCATTTAGTTGACAATTATTTCTCCAGGTGTACCCTTACGAAATACTGGCGGTCACAAATCGAGTAAAAGTGAAACTTCCCAGAGACGTCGATCGCACCCGACTGGAGGTAAGCGTCAATCGCCGCTTGTTCAGCCCATTCTCTACTCCCCGATCGCGATGAAGATGAGGAGGATGAGGAGCATGATGATGATCATGTGATCGTCAACTTTTGAAGTGGACTTTGTAGGTTCACTAAAACAATCCCGAACGCAGCCGCTGACTTTGACTCTCCCGGTTTGCCAGAGACATCTCTCGCCCGACGACTTCCGGAAGGTGTTCGGAATGACTCTGGATCACTTCGACCGTCTGGCCCTCTGGAAAAGAAATGACTTGAAGAAGAGGGCTCGGCTTTTTTAGAACGGAGCCGATCGGCGGCCCGCCCCGCCCCCCCTGACCCCGCCCCCCTGGCTCAAAGCTTTCCGTGTGCAATACAAGTGGGAATGTTGGACTGGCAACTTTACGGATCAGCTGCGGTACTGTTTGCATGCCCCGTGCTTGTAGCGCCACCCGCGGTCAAACACGCAGAACTTGGCGTTCTCACGATCATTTAGCCTGAAAAGCCTTGATTCCCGTCAATTGCCGTGGAAGTCTCCCACTTTTCTGCATCCAAATTTGCTATTTTTTTTCCTGATTAATTCCCGTGGAATTCGTTTTTTTGTCCGCACGTTACCAATTTTTCCTCATTTTCACTTTTTTTTCCCTCCATAATATTAGGGCTTTTCCCTCGTAATATTGTAACTTTATTCTCGTACTAACAGGACTTTATTCTTGTAAGTTTCCGACTTTCTTGTAATATTCCAACTTTCTCATAATATGATTTTATTACCATAACATTCTGACTTTTTTCTTGTGATACGACAACTTTATTCTTTTAAGTTTACAACATTTTCAAGTAGTGTTACCATTTTCTTCTCAGAACATAACGACTTTTCCTCGGAATATCAGAACTCGATTCAAGCAAGTTTCCGACATTATCTTGCAATTTTCGGACTTTTTTTCTCGTAATGTTCCGGCTTTCATTTTGTACGTTTCCAGACGTCAACAAAGCTTCCTTCACTTTTCAGTGTGGCTCTTCTTTTTTTTTTTTTTTTTTTTTTTTTCTTTTTTTCTTCACATTTTTTCCCGTGATTTGCTCCAAAATTCTCGTGAGAACATCCGACGTCCTTTTTTTTTTTTTTTGCGTTTTTCCATTCGCCGTCTCATTTGTTTCGATACACATACATACCGTATCATTTTTTTTATTTTTATTTTTTTTTCTCGATCCCGCAATGAGTGACTGCTGAGGCCGTGAATCCAAAACGCTAACTTTATATATGATATCGTTTGGGCTTTCTTTCTTCCTCTTCATCTGCTCTGTTTGTTGCTTGAAAGCATCACGGCGTACTGCAAAACTAAAACACATGATGTATGTTCGGATCTACTACTGAATACATCTCCACATATGCTGTATTGGATACATTTCTCTATACAAGCCATTGCATGCTAATGATTCTTTTCTGTTGGAATGATATGATATTCAACGAAGATTGCGCTGCTCGCCGTAACTTATTTATGATATGCAGGAAGGGATGTTTCTATTGTATTTGAATTTTTTAGAAGCTGGATACATATCAAGTTTATTTTGCGCCTTGTATGTAAAACACTGTTTCGTGTTTCTAATATTCCTGCGCCATTAAAGTGCTTTATCCAACCGCAGCCTGCTCAACTGTCCACTGACATTATGCCCGTACTGTGCTTATTATTAGTTTGGATTGAAATACATTTTTGCTAGTATGTGTATTTTATTTCTATTATTTTTTAGATTTGTTAAAATATAAACGTATATTTTTGTTTCAAAACGTTTTGATATTCTCATTTTAAACATATTAATAGTATAGAACAAAAATGAATCGTGAATTTTTTTTTTAATTCTCAACGATATGACATTTGTTCATCTTTAGAAATGTATTGTAATCCTGAAAATAATAGTTATTTTACATATAGGGAAATTTCACATTTTAAATATTTATATTTTGATGCAATTACATTTTTTTTTTTAGTATATCATATAATTATATTATTATTTATTTAAAGTGGTAAGGAAAATGAATGAATGGATGCGCTATTTGTATATTTTGGTTTTTTTGCTCAATGGCATCCAACGAGCCCCGCCCTGTACCGCTGACTCTGCCTGTGACGTCACGTCCGGCCCCGCCTCTGCTTGTCACCGGTGCACGAACAATAAGGAAGATGGAAAAGGCGAGAAAGGAGCGAGGTGAGCTACGTTTCCACTCGTGTGCCCCTCTTTGACCGTCCTTCTGTCTTTAGATTTAGTTGGATTTGTGCAGTGAAGTTGTTACTTGTTGTTGGGGAGTGTGTGTGTGTGTGTGTGTGTGTGTGTGTGTGTGTGTGTGTGTGTGTGTGTGTGTGTGTGTGGGTGGGTGGGGGGGCGGGGGGGGGGGGGCGTAGTACTGCATTGTCCTGTCATTGAGGCAAAGGGAAGCAAGCTCGTTTTATTGATCGTCAAGCTGTCACAACGTCTTTGTCATTCGTGTTGCTTTGAATGAAATTCATATTTCTTCAATTGTATATTTGTGTGTACATGTATTTTTCGGATATTTGGGTCCCTGGGTGCAACCAATGTCTCTTTGTGGTCTAAATATTACTGGAATTTGTACTTTCGTGGGGGTAAAATGACCACGTAATATGGAATATTTTTTCCTCGAGTTGTTCTTGTGAATTTAGTATATATTTTTTCCAACTGTTCTATTAGGGCTCTTTTCGCAAGTTTCTGATAACCTTATCAAACGTTATTATCGCGACCTTGCAATGAATTTATTTTCGTAATGTTACAACTTTCTCGCAAATTGCGATGTATTCTCGTACTCTTCCTATTTATTGTCTTGTCCTGACATTAGAAGGTTCTGGGTGACATGAGGACTTTTTTGCCCAGCAAAGTCATGTGCGCTTCATGTGAAGAGGCTCGCCTCCCAGGCATCCCGGGCAAATTTGCAAAATAAAACTGTCTTTCCTTTCTTCTTAGTTTTCGTTTTTATACAATTACATCCTTCTACATCCATCAAGTCTTGTCATTGCGAGCGTTTATTGTTTGTGTTTCGATAGAAGTTGAAATCTCCTACTTTCCGAGCATTACTCCTTCGGGGCGCTAACGGGTCGTGAATGCATCGCGAGTTCTTAGCGATGCAAGTGAGCTGTGCCGCGAACTCCGAGGGTCCGTGAAGGCGTCGCGTCGAGGGCGGGGAGGGAGGAAGAAAAACTGCGGGGCGAAAGTGAGGAGAGGAGGAAGAAAAAAACGCCTCGAACCACGGCGAAAAATCACAGCGTGGACGTCTAACCGTGTATGGACCGTCGTTTGGCGGATTCTATGATGAGGAGCGAGCCTGTGCTTTTGTCTTCCAGCGGGGGTGAGTTTCCGACTGACTTTGTGAATGGCCTCATTTTGGATGCTTTTCTCTTTTTTTTTTTTTTTTTTTTTTTTTTTTTTTTTTCGCTTTCGGACTTGGTGACGGCGACATTTTCCCCTCTTTATGTACACACCGATGAAAATCTACATTTGCATTCACCAAAGCTTTCGACTTCTCTGTTGCCAAAATGGCTTTGTTCTTGCGAGATGAATGTATTCCTAATTAAGAACAGTCTTTGTGTCAGAGGAGTATGACTTATATAGGTCATAGGACCACCCCCCCCCCCCCCCCCCACCACCACCCACCTACCTTCACTTACCTTTTTTTTTTTCATGTACTTTCACACCTCCAGGCTACTTCCAGTCGAATGAGGGGCAGCCAGCAGAGTGCCTGGAAAAATGTCAACATGCACACTGCTGACAATTTGTGGGCCTCTTTCACCCATAGGAAACAATGCAAACTCAATTACACACTCAAACTGTCACATTAGTCTTACGAATATTTTCAAACAATCCAAATTGTACGACAACAAAGTAATTATAGATACACATTTTTCTCATAAGTACAACTTATGGGGACCCATTTCACCCAAAGGAAATACTGCAAACTTAATTCCCAAAACAGCAAAAACAAGAATATATATATATTTTTTAACAGGATAAAATACTTTTTTTGAATATACTATATATTTTCTCTTTTTGGGAGCCATTTTACTCGTGGAAACAGCGCAAAGTCAATTACAGAGGCAAACTGTCCGACAAGTAAAACAAAAAACACACACAAATCTAAATTGTACAAAATATTTTTGATCAATATATATTTTAGAGCTTATGAGAAAGAGCCGTGATATACTCAAGTAAATAAATACTCGGGTAAAGTGAAGATGCCTGAAAAATCTACTGAAGTACATGAAGTATTTGTACTTGGTCCGGTGCCACCACCGGCTTTACGAACGTCGCCTGCTGTGCAACACTCGTTCATCCCAGGCAGTTGGCAGTTTGGAGGCTTTGCGGTTAGCATCTGAGCACCCTCTAATTATCCTTGGGAAAGAAATACCAGAGGGAGCATCTTCACTCTCTCCAAACTTCCTTCGCCCCGATCCCTCCATCTCCACACGAAGCTTCGGCAGATGGATACTTTGGGCTCGGAAAACATCTGCTTGTACGTTAAACCACCTGTTTGATAGCAATCGACTCGGCCCTGTGATGTTTCCACCCAGCTTTCAACTCGCCCCGACGTCCTAATTACAGACCTGAGATGGCTCGTCTTTCGCCAGAAACTAATGCCGCGCTGACCGTCCTGTGATTTGTTCGTAACGCTCTCCCGTTTGGCGTAGAGCCGAGTAAAGCTCCAGGGAAAAAAAAAAAAAAAAAAAGACTTTCGTGGCTATGAGGGGGGAAAAAAAAGTCGTAATGTTACAAGAATGGCCTTGTAATATTATGTGGACAAAAAAAAGTAAAAACATATTTTGTACATATAGCTACGAAGCTAAAAGTTGAGAGAGGAAAATATTGCTAAGTTGTAAGATTATGAGAAAAAAGTTGTGATAGTAGGAGAAAAAAAAAAAAAAAAATCAGATTTCTGATTTTAATCAATTTTCCCCCTTTGCTGATACAAAAAAAATGTTTGTTTCTTAGCGGGAATGAAAGTCGCTTGCGTTTTGTTTTGTTTTGATATGCGACATTGACGGACTCATTGTATCTCTGGTTGCGCAGCAATGGAGGAGTTGGTGTACGAGCTCCGGCTGTTCCTGGACCTGCTGGACCGGGAATATCTCAGCGCCGGAATCCGAGAGAAGAAAACACACCTCTCCAACATCCTCAACCGAGTCCTCTCGAAAAAAGGTAGCGTTACACTTTACGGTAAACGCTTTATCACACGACCCCCCCCAAAAATGAGATGTTTGGCGATTTTCAGAGCGTTTGCGTGCCACTTGGTACTGCTGTTTTGATTAGCAACCAAATCCCAATGAGTTCACTTAAATTTACCGTCCATGTGTGAGCAATAGCTCAAGATAATTGCACATGACGGGAACTCTTATTGTTTTGAAATGTTATTTTTTTTTTTTTGTATTTATTTATTTTTTTACATTCATTACATTACATTTCAATTTTCCACAGAGCCATTATGTAAAGCAGAGATCCACAGTGGACTACCCGCACCCCCACAAATGCCGCTGCCTGAAATCCCTCACCCATGGCTGGTAGGACATGACATGACCTCTCATTTTTGCTCTTTGTTTTCAAGTTATGTTGCAAAAAATAAACTCTTAAATATCACCAGAAAAAGTTGTAAATGCTACCAAAAAAAAAAAAAAGAAATCGCGAAAACATTGCAAGAATAAAATCACTCTTACAGAAGAAAGTCGTAAAGTTACCAGATAGTCAGAATTGTAATTTTGAGAGTAAAATGTTTTTGTTTTTATTTTACAAAAATAAACTCATACATTTTACCCAAAAAATAAAAATAATCGTAATGATCATAAAAAAAAATCATCATCATCATCATTACAAGAAGAAAAGATTTAATTTTCTGAATAAAAAAAAAAAAACGTTTATTTTGGGTTGTGTCGTAATTTTGTAAAGGTACCAGATTGTCTGAAATGTTTTCTTTTATAAGATCAAACTGGTAAATACGACAAGAAAAAAGTTGCAAAACAAACTCAAAACAAAAGTTTTGTACCAAAAACAAATTGTAATCTTGCAAAAGAAAATTTGTGAAATTCATTAACAGAAGCAGATTGCCTTTTTACAAAAGTATAGTTACACTGTCAGAAGCAAAAAAAAGTTGGAACTAGTAGAAGAAGAAAGTAGGGAAGTTACCTGATGGAAACCAAATTTTACAAGAATAGCGTCATACTTTCACAGGGAAAAAGATCTTAACATTTCATTGTTCAGACGAGGAGAAAGATGTCGCAATAAGTAAAATGTCGTAAAGTTGCAGATGGAGGAAAATGCGAGGTCAATGCAGAATAAAGCCATCGTCTGAGGAGAATTAGAAGATTTAGTGTGTGGCTAACTTGTCGCTGTGATCCGAAGACGTAAAGTGCGCGTAAATGGGTCAGCGCGGGGGCGGGCGAAAGGGCCTCGACCGCAGTCTGTCTGCGACCCGCGGAAGCGCAGCCAAAGCGCCGCACTCGGCGAGACGTCCGGCCTGCGGCTTTTCCGGCAATGCGCTTTCCAGACGGACCGCTGGGAAGGGTCGCGCTCGCTCCTGGGACGGTCCGCTTTTGCGGAGTCCCGTGCGACCACGAGGCACTCGCGACGGCGGCCGCCGGCCGTTTCTGCAGCCCGGCCCTTTCGGCGCGGCCGTGCGAGTGGATGACGAGGAGGAGAAAAATGTTTGGCGCTCCTTCGGGCCTTCTGGAGCCGCTCTTCAAGTTACGTCACGCGCTACGTTTTGCGTTTCGATCGCACGCAAATGATTTCCATGTGTGTTGATGTTGGAGCGCGACGCCGCCCCCCCCCCCCCCGTCCCCCTCCTCTCTCGCAAAGCCCCTCGGGGTCGGACCCTCCCTCCGCTCGGCGAGTCAACACACGGGGCGTTGCGTCACGCGAGCGTTCAAATTCCACAGCCTACATGATTTTTGTTTTCCCGCGTGTATGTAGGTCACCGACATGTCTCGGGTCTTCTGCTCGCCTGGTGCGGCTGAGCTCAGGACGCCGTTTGCTACGTGATTCGCTTCGGATATTCAGTACGTCTTCGGGACGCCGCCCTCAAGAGCGGTGCGCTTGCTTGAGCGCACGCGCCGCAGAATGCGTCGTCGGTCCCGTCTTTTTGTCGTATCTCGAAAGCGAGAAATACGTCGAGCCGCGGCCCGCTAGGACGTAACTGGCCTTCCATTTGAGTTGAGTGTGTAATGAAGGCCTGCCGCGAACGCCATAATGCAAACCGTGCCGACATTGACCTTTTCTGTTAAGACTTGCATTTTTCAGCTTTGACTCTTTCTTTTACAACTCCAACTCAATTCCATTCATCGTTGCGAGGCGTAATTATATATCTCTCCAACCCAAAGTTGTCCTTGGCCTTTCCCTTGTTTTCATCTGTCGTGCAGTACCGTGTAATTATTGTCTTTCCCCCCTCGCAAACATTCTTTCGACAGATCCTCTATCTCATCTTTTTTTTTTTTTTTTTTGTGCATCAAATCGTTCAGCACAGATTCGAGATGAGGTTGTTTAAGGTTAACAGGACGCCCAATCCAACGCCCGGGGGGTTAAGAGAGAGAAAAAGAACCCCCAAAGTCGGTTTCACCTAACAAAATGAAATTCGGTACGCACGTTGACAATGACAGGCCCCCGCGGAAAAGTGTCGAGAACCCGCGCTGTGAAACGCGCGTTTGGAAAGACGAGAATTTGACGGATTTCTCACAAATTGAAAGCACGTTAGCGGGACCGATGGCAAAAGTTATGATGGCGCAAGGCCAGGTCTCGGCCAAAACTCTTTGGTATGATGACAGTCCAGCCCTGAAGAGATTCACGTCAAGTTACAGCGCCACCCGGTGCGGGTCACCTTCAAGTACCGGGGGTGGTTCCCAACTATGTCCGGGAAATTGTGATTTATTCACTGCAAATATTTTATCTTTGTTAATCTGTCAATGCCAATGACGTACAGTGACGGGCAGAAAAATGAAATACCTTCCACTAGATGGCAGAATGTACAAGATCGTTAGTTCGCTATACGTTAATCTTTCACATATCAGTGAAATAGTCATGAATTTCACTATTTGCCTTTTTTTCTGTGGAACCTATTCGCAGCTCTTTGTTCAGAAAGTCAATTTTTCGTGTTTTTTTTTTTTTTATGCCCTTTTTATAAAGCTCTAAGATGCCACAAGATGGTGCCAAAGTCCTGCTGAAATGGCTAAGTTTAGCCCGGGTTGTTACAGAGAGTTTTCCAGTGCATTTGTTTGCACAACTTTAATATCATCTGTAAGATATTTATTTTTACGGGCAATGTTGTTAGATGACTGTTTTGAGATCATAGAGCGTGGCATATTTATGGTTTCAATTATTAATAAAGGCAATTATAAACATTTTCCATGGGGCCTGATTACTGGATCTACTTTTTTGCGACATTTTGCTGGTGTGCCTCGCGATATTTCAAATGTCAAATGAAGTCAAGTGTGGAGTCTTTCCAGATGCCATTCCGATGTCGCCTGTCCATCTGACGGCCATTTGCGGACGTTGTTGCTCATTTTTCCAACGCTGCAGGCTCCAAACGACGGCCCTCCTCCTCTACCCAGCTCCTCGCTACCGGAAGGTTACTACGAAGAAGCGGTGCCTTTAACCCCCGGCAAAGCGCCGGAATACATCACATCGAGTGAGCGACGTGCACATTTACACAAGCGCGTGAATCCATTGTTTTTATATTTCTCTCTGACGGCCTCCGCTCGCAGACTACGATTCGGACGCTATGAGCAGCTCCTACGAGTCGTACGACGAGGAAGAAGAGGACGACAAGGGTCGCAAGACGCGCCACCAGTGGCCCTCCGAAGAGGCCTCCATGGATTTGGTGAAGGACGCTCGGATCTGCGCTTTCCTGCTGCGCAAGAAACGCTTTGGCCAGTGGTCCAAGCTTCTCTGCGTCATTAAAGATAACAAACTTCTGGTGAGGAGTGCTTCTTCGACGTTCTTCCAAAAATCACTCTTTCCTCATAAATCTAAAGTCAAATGACCGTACGGCAAGGGAACTAAATGGGAAACAAAGGGGCGGATTTAAAGATCAAACGTCAACATTTTCTCACTTTTATTTTGGGGCAAATTTTTTCGGTTCAGTCGTATTCAACTTTCAAGTTCAATACATTTGCATGGAGTTTCTTATATTTACGCGCATTGTTAATAACAGTAGTTTACAATCATTTGAAAGCGTTTAAGGAATCAAACCTAGTTTTTGATGAACACACGACGTCGGTCGTCACGACGGCGTTTTTCCGGTCGCACAGCCGAGGGCGCTTTTTGATGGGTTTTTGTTTCTTTTTTTGCGCCGCAGTGTTACAAATCGTCCAAAGACCAGACGCCGCAAATGGAGCTGACCCTGTCGGGTTGCAGCATCAGCCACGTCCCCAAAGACGGCAAGAAGAAACGCCACGAGCTGAAGATTGTCCACCAGGGGGCAGATGCCCTGGTGCTTGCCGTGCAGAGCAAAGAACAGGCAGAGGAGTGGCTCAAGGTAACAACAGCGTGCAAGCGAGACACTTAATGTGTGCTATTATATGATTTTGGCCGAGTAAAAAAAAAAAGTCTTGATCTTAGGAAAATCAAATTGTATTTTTCCAACTAATAATGGACAATAAAAAAACAAATAAACACCTCCTCCCTCTGACAGCTACGTCTGCGTGAGCCACTTTTGTATCCGCTTTGTCCATACTTGGCTAAGACCGCCCCCGGCCCCCTTCCTCTGATTGGTTGCCTCCGTCACGTGTTTTTGTTATGTCGACAGCGCTGACGAGGTCGGCGGAGATCTTCGCCAGTGACGTCGATAAGTCGGAGAAATCCCAACGAGCTGATTTCAGGCAGAAAAACGTCTGCAGACTCAGGAACTCGATTCCGAGTTCACGTTTACTGAGGCAGCCTCATTCTGTGGAAATCTTTCAGGATTCCTAATCCAGCCCGTGTTTTACGGTCCCAACTTTCCGCTAAGCCGAGCGAGGCCCGGCACCGTCCGCACCCGTCCGCAGTCCTCAGAATGCGCGTGTCGATTTTTTCCCCTCCTTTTAACGGCAATGACGGCCCCTCGCGGCTAATGCTGTCTTGCTGTATTTCGTGTTTCCAGGTCATGAGAGAGGTGTGCGGTAATGGGACTTATGAATTGGATCGCTCCGGATCCCCAGTCCACAAACCTGAACTGGAAAAGGTCAAACTCATTATTGCTCATCCTCGACCAATAACAATAATAACGCATTCGGCAGATGTTGAAATGAAAAGTTCAACACAACTCAACTGTGCAAGTTCGCTCTATTTTGTGCATATTCTGCAACCTTTTATAGGTTTTTACTTTAGTTTTTTTTTTTTTTTTTGGTCCACTATTTTCAGAAATCCTCGTCCGACAGGCCAAGCTCGGACGGCGAAGCGGCGCACGAGAACGGACACGTGGACAACAAGGACCACGGTACCGATCACTACGGGGATCTCGTTTCGCGAGCGTTCCGTGCCAATTCATCCGTGGGATCCTTCTGTGGTGGCATTCCAGGAAAAGGAAAAAAGAATTCCAAGTCGGAGCAGGGCAAGACCGGCACGGTCGGGAAAGGCGCCGGGAAGAAGATCACCAAGATCATCGGGCTGGGCAAGAAGAAGCCCTCCGTGGATGAGCAGACTTCATCGGCGGAGGAAGATGTCCCCACGAGTGGTAAGCACAGTACGCGCTGCTCGCACATGTGGGAAGTCACCAAGTGCGAATATTTGGACGCTGCACTGAGGTCACGATTTCAGCTAGCAGCACTTTATTTTTTGTATTTTTACTCCCTATATTTGAAAACATGAGCAACAACGATGATCAATTGTTCATCTTATTCAGGACGCGTGGAACGACAAGATGACGTTGCCCGAGTTTTCAGACCAACATTTGTCATATTTATCTGCAACCTTTCTCGACCGATTCCAATTTCAAACTTTGCAGCCCGTTCAGGGGCAAACGTGACATTCCCCGGAAATCCCCCAATTCCACAAAACATTCCCAAATTAAAAGCTCGAGCGGTGCCTTGGGAGATGAGTTTAAGTAGTTCCGTGACCACACGGCCAACATTCCTTAGCCCATCTATGGCGTTTCCCCATTATGCGTCAGCATTAAGCTAGCGGACTTCGTGGTTTGTTTGATGTCGTTTGACGGCAAACTTCAATAAACATCTCTTTTGCCTCTTTTCCGATGAATTGTTCTCCACGGCTGTAGTTGAGTGGCAACTCTTCAGCATTCAAACTGAGCAAACTTGATCAGCTAGCGGATTTAACGGTTGCGCTCATATTGCGCCGCTCGGTTCCATTTGCGGTCTGACCGCCCGTTTCCCGTTTCGAGGCTACCTGAACGTGCTGTCCAATAACCAGTGGCGGGAGCGCTGGTGCCGCCTCAAAGACAACCAGCTGCTGCTGCACAAAGACCAGGATGACCTGAAGAGCCACATGGCTTCGCTGCCCCTCCGAGGCTGCGAGGTCAGCCCCGGCCTGGACCACAAGCACCCTTTCGCCTTCCGCTTGCTACGTAATGGTCAGGAGGTGGCCGTACTGGAGGTACTGTGCGCGCCGTCATCAGCGTCTGAGGCGCTTCCGCACGACATACGCACACCGATGCTCTTTTTTTCTCTTCAGGCATCCTCCTCCGAAGCCATGGGTCGCTGGCTGGGGGTCTTACTGGCCGAGACGGGCTCCGCTGCGGACCCGGCCAACTTGCATTACGACTACATCGACGTGGAGACCACCGCCAACGTAATCCAGCTGGCCAAACAGTCGCTCTGGTGAGAGACGCGCAACGGGCGGCCGCGAGACGGCAAAGCGGCCAATCGCCAACGGACGCAATTCTTCAGCGACCCATTGATGTTTCTTCCAGTTTTACCAGTAAGCGTGCGGTCTCCCCGAACCCGTACGCCTGCCCCAGCGGGACGGCGCTGCACTACCACGACGTACCCATCAACGGAATGGTGAGGCTCACCTTTCACCTTTTCCCCTTCGGAAGTCGTGGCGATAAGTCAAAGCATTTGCATTTGAAGCAGACCAACTTGGCTGTTGTGGCTCACCGATTTCAAGCCCGCAAACAAGACAGACGGGCGACGCGTAATCGCTCAAAATGTGACTTTTCGCCCATCGCTGTGTGGAAGAACTGTGAGAACTGGCATTGACGGGCATCCGGGCGCCTGGGGCCCCTGTTCTTATCTGCTCCAACGCTACTAACGTCTCTCCTTCTCACGCCCTTCTGTCCCCTTGCATCTTTTCTGTTCTTCCTCTCTCGGCGCTAATGTGCAGCACTCCGGTCCCGACACAGGTGGGAAGAAAGCGCACGATGACAACTCCTACGAAAACGTGCCCGAGGCCAAGCTCAAGTCCGCCTCTTCAAATCACTCTAAGACACCCGTTTGTAAAGTCTCTTCTAAGTTCCTCACTGCTGACACTAAAACCAAAGCTGGCGCTCAGGTGACTAACATCGCAAGACACTTTGCTTTGCTTTTTCCGTTCCAATAAAACTGCTGCTACGTCAGTCAGAGATCGTCCACAATTAAAGCTGCAACCTGTGCCTTTTACACCGAATCCCAGCGGATCGCGATATAGCCGTCGACGTGTACGCTTTCACTAAGCGTGCCTGGTCATCATTTTTGCGGAAATTCAGCAAGTCGGGGGTCTAACTTCTCTCGCGCTCTTTGCGTTGAAAGTATATTCTGCATAGCGTGCATGCCGCGCTGACGTCGTCACCCGCCCTCGGCAAAAAGAATGCAGTTTTTTTTTTTGTTTTTTTTTCCTTTTTCCCGATTAGCTTAAGGGGAAGAAGGGGAGCGCAAGCAGCGGGCTCGCATCCAAACTGAAGGCAGATCCGAGAAGTCAGCAAAAGAAGAACGGAGTCGCTGCTATGAACGGGACAGCGTCGCTGAAACGCAGCAACTCCGGTGAGTTACGCTAAATGAACTTAACTAATAAACGTTCCGTCTCCATCCTAGATCCGCGTAATGTGAGATGGTCATCAAAGAATATGTCTGTGAAGGTGGAAAAAGATCAAATCCTCTTTCTGTTACCTCTTATTCGAATTGAACCAAATTAGCTGTGTATGCGGCCTTACTGGAAATCCGGTCCAGGTTGGCCATGTATTCCATTTTACATGACAAACGAGTGTTCACAACTCATGTCAATTCAAGTCAAGTGGTCAAGGGAAGCAGCAGTAAAACAGGCCCAAATCCAAATGTCAGATGATGTATCCTGTTGGAGTTGACCTTGCCATGCTTGTCAAGTTTGATCTGGATCTGATCTGATCCACATGAGTTGCAATTGAAATCTCTACAATGTTCAGTCAAGTACAAATTCTTACGTGAATGAAGGGTCACAATCGACAAAGTCGAGGTTCATCCGGATCCGATCCGCATTGCGTCTCTGGCAACAGTTTCATTGCGATCCCCTCGTTTGCCTTCCAGACGCGGAGCAATGTAAATACGGGAAAAACCGCGTGGAGGCAGACGCCAAGCGGCTGCAGGCCAAAGACGACGAGCTGACCAAGAAGAAACTCGACATCCGGAACCATCTGGCCGCTCTGAAGAAGGAACGCAAGGACCTGCGTAGCGCTATTGAGGCGGCGTCAGGTGAGACGGAGGTCAGAGGCGGGCGGACGACCCGAAAACCATCGGACCGCTCCCGTCTTCGCCCACTGTATCGCGGTTGACGTTTTTTTAGCCAGCGTTGCTTCGAGCGACTAGATGCTATTCGTTAGCCTGTCTATTGCCTTTCACATGATGTGTTAGCATGAAGCTAGTGGACTTCAATGCACAACGTGCAATTCTCTTTGACGTTGAGTTCGACAGTAAACGTCAAACCGGTTTGTCCCGACAGGCAAGCGATCGCAGGCCTCCGTGTCGGAACGACTGAAGAAGGTGGAGGACGAGTGCAGACAGAAGGAAGAAGAGCGAGTCAACCTGGAGCTGGAGCTGACCGAGGTCAAAGGCAGCCTGAAGAAGGCGCTGAGCGGCGGGGTCACCCTGGGCCTCACCATCGAACCCAAAGCTGCTCCGGCGGCCGTCCAGGTCGCCGCCTCATGGCCGCCGCTTGCTTCCTCCTCCTAAAATGAACAACTTCATTATTTCAACTTCACAACGTTACGACCTTTCTTTTTGGAATGTTCTTGTAAAATGACAACTCCTAACCTTGATGGCTTTTTCCTCAAAAAATTGCAATCTTTTTTCCCGTAATATCCTTTTTGAATATCAAACGACAAGTTCTGTTTTTTTTTAATTATTATTATTTTTTTTTTCCTCAATCCAAGCAATATTAGTAGCTTACTTACGCTCACTGTTTGAACCCAAAACACAAGCATGCGCTGTATTCAATGAAGGAGCAATATGTAAAATGCCGAGTTGGTCTAGTAACTGCTGTTTCTGCCTCGTTAGTCACCGGCAGCGTTACGACGGGTGCAGGAGTCCTCGCCCTTCTCCAGCTGCGACACCAGCGACACGGAGACCTGCTCCCTGCCCGTCAACAGCGCCTCGCTGCTGCGCCGGCAGCGCGCCGTCCCCAAGGCGTCGCCGGTGCGAGGACACGTCCTCAGGAAGGCCAAGGTCACGAGATGGATGCGTGCGGGCATGCGTGTGTGTGTGTGTAGCTCTCTCTCTCTCTCGCTGTCTCTCTCTCTCTCTCTCTCTCTCTATATATATATGTGTGTGTGTGTGTGTGTGTATGTGGAAGATAAAGTTATAATTTTGTGTTGGGGGGGAAAAAAAAAAAAGTCATTTTAAAAGATGTTTTTCCATTTTTCAAGCATATAAAAAAAATAATAAGTAAATAGTTTAAAAAAGGAATTTCAAAAGGAAAAGACGACCTAAATAAATGTGTGTCTGTTTGTTTTCCAGGAATGGGAACAGAAGAGCGGAACATAAATCCCTTCAGCTTGCTCTCAGGCTACGTTCACACTGCAGAGCATCATGCCCACTTTGGATTTTTTGGGGTCAAGTCCAATCTTTTTATGTCGTCATTCGCATTCCAAATAACAAATGCGACTTCTGATGCCCGCGACGTCACACGCACGCAGAGAAAACAGGACGCCGCATGACGCCGCATTGTGCACGCGCACGAACGACCTGTACGGCCACACTGCATTCGCATCGGCTACGTAATCTTATCTGATTTATGTCCACATATGAAAGAGGATATAAAAACAAAACTGTAAAATTGTACTGTTCGCATTGACACGGAACAAATATCTGATACATGACACATTGGGCAAAAAAACAAAAATGGAATTGGCCTGCAGCGTGAACATAGCCTTAAGGTTCTTTTCTTTAGGTGACATTACAGATGTATTTATTCAAAACGGTCTTTCCGCACACTCTTATGTATTAACCATAAAACCAAAAAAAACAAAGAAACGCTGGTTTTCTGACACTTTTCTACTGTTGAGCACGCTTCGTGTACATACTGTATCTGTGCATATTGTGTTGCCCGATTTTTGTTTGTTATTTTTGTCTTTCACTCCAAGGTCTCTCTCAGCAGATTCAGTCCAAATCCAATATTTATTTGTAAATGTTTCCAGAAAAAAAAAAGAAGTAGCTTCCCTCTATTTATGTTGATATATTTAAAGTATATATGTAGAAAATGAATTGAAAAAAATGACGCATTTTGGGTCCAGACCCCAAGTTTGGGAACCTTCCTTTAACCTGTTGATACTGTTGTTGTTGTTGTTTTTTTTGGTTTGTTTTTTGGTCACGCTGGTGGCGCTAAATCGCTCCCTACCAAATATTGCAACCACTCTGAAAAGAAAAAAAATCAAATAACTAGTCGACCATTCCCAGTTCCTATACACATTATGTTCTTATTTTGTTATTGACTGACGCATTGACACTTTTGTTTTACGTAACATCCCCCCAGAAAAATCTCAATTTACAAAGACCAAGTACCGATATTATTGTAATTTTAAAGGAATAAAGTTGTTACTTTATGAGAAGCAAGTCATAATTTTACAATATTACAAGCTTCAAAAAATTCAATGAACAAAGTTTGAAGATAAAGTTGTAATTTAATGAGACAAGAAGAAAGTCCCAATTGTACAACATTACAAGGGGAGGGGAGACAAATTCAAAGATAAAGACGTCATTTATAATGAAAAAGTTGTCCTTTTGGAGAATATTTCAACAAGATCTGCGATGTGACGGGGGAACAAAAAGAGTTACAAGAGAAAGTTCTAATTTGATGAGAAACAAGTTTTGATTTTACAATATTGCAATCTCATTTCACAAAGAGAAGTTCAGAGATAAAAGTTGTTATTTCGGAAGACTTTTCCACGAAATAAGGCAATATTTCAAGGCAATCCTTTTTGTTTGCAGTGTAGCCCTAAAGGTCCTTGGTTGTCTAAAATAATGGCTAATAACGTTTCGTATGGTAAGTATGCTGTTAGCATGATGTGGCTTTCCTCTGCCAATAAATGTGAACCTGCCATATGTAGCATAGTTTAGCTTGGCAGATGGTTTTGGGGAGGAGTTTTCTTTGTTTGTCTGGTGCACCTTATCAATGTTTGACTTCATTTCATATTGGACAGTCGCCACCTTGACGACAGCAACACGCTTTGTACATAGATTGAGAGACCTTCTGTGTTGACCGAATGATAATAAATCTCTTCAAAAAGTTGCCTCGTTGCATTGTAAAATCATGTACAAAAATACAACACATTTAGCTGAATATATATATATAGATATATATATATCAAATCACAATCACCGTGATATTTTGCGGCATAGTCTCAATTTAAATGACAATTGCTAAAATACTAACGATTGACGTGCTAGCAAAGTACACCTCAGAAGAAAACTAGAAATTGTGCATGTGTGCCTAATACTGTGGGAGAAATCACAACTATTGTACTGTATCTAAGCGTGTGTGTGTGTATATACATATATATCTATAACTATATGTGTGTGTGTGTATCTAGTACTTTATTAAAAATGGTGAGCAAAATATGATTAAAATCATATTATTGTGTACAGAAAGGATGTTTTTAAAAGTGTCCTCGCTTCTATGCTTCCTTCAATCCTACTTCCTTTCCTTTTTTGCCTTCCTTCTGCGCTCCCTCCCTCCCTCCCTCCCTTGCCTCCTTCCCTACCATCCTTGCATCTTCCTTCGTTTCATACCACCTTTGCGTCTTTTTTAAATCATTTTTCCTGCCTCTGACCTATTTGCCTCTTAGCTCCTTTCGCTCGAGTCATTTCTAAAGCGTAGCCCTACTTTTGGCCCACTCTATTTAGCCATAATATATACATACACACACACACACGCCATCATTGTTGTGTATGTCGCATGGATACAGTAGTGTAGTTGATTAAAAGGCTGATGAAAGTAGTGGAGAAAGAGCTTTAAAAATAATAATAATAATAATACTTTGTATCGCTCTTTTTTGAGTGAAGGCAGCAGGTTGAAATGTGGACTTTGTGTCCCCGTTTCCTTGTGTCGGAACTGGCCGCGTGACGCCTTTGCTGTGCGACGGCCTCGAAGACATGATGACGAGCGCCGATCGTCTCTATTAGCTTTGGGAGCCAAGTGAGACCTTTCCCCTTCCCCGCGTGCGTTATGTGGACACTAACGTCGTGGCCATCGAGTGTTTGCAGCATTTAAACGGTCGCGTTGAAGATTTTCGGCCGAGGAGGTGACAGCTGGCTTCCTCCCGTCAGCCCCTCATCTGACTTCATTCAATGAAGTGTTAGCATCACAGTTAGCATCTGGGATTTTTGGGGACAACCAAAAAAAAAAGGACGCAGTTTCCACACAGTTGGGAATCGTTCGGTCACACTTTTACACAACATCGGCGACTCAACGGTAAGCGTGCGCTGCGTCGCGCAGGTGACGTGTCGCGACTTTAAGCAAACTAATACAATAAAAGATGCTAGCCTAGCTGGCGTTGCTAACGACGATCTGGCTAACCCGGCAGAAAAAGAAAGCGAGCGTCGAAAATAAGTCGAATTTTTCAGCTTTTCTTTTCATGATGTGGTACCGCTGTTGTTTTTTACGTCGTCGTTATATATTGACGCAGAAAATGTTGGACAGCGAAGCTTCTTCTGGCTAGCATTAGCCTGCTAACGATTCGCTCGGTGTTCCTTTATTGTCTCCCAATTAGGATTTAGTTTTGAACGTGAGGACTTTTCACGACGTTTCGGTACCGCGGAGAAATCCACGCCGAAGGACCCCTCATGATCTTAACCGCACCGAAACAGAAGTGCCATGGAATTGTTTTGGGGTTATTCAATTCATCCACCATCACCATTTCTTTCTTTCCTTCGCCACCCTTCCTTCTCCCCCACTTTTCTTTTCCTTCCCTTTTTCCATTTGTCCTTGCACCCTCTTTCACTTCATTCTTCCATCACGCCTGCCTTCCTTGCTTCCTTCTTTCCAGTTCACCTCCCTCCATCTAGCCTTCCTTGCTTCTTTACATTTTTCTTTCCATCCTTATTTCCTTCCTTCCTGTCATCTTGCCTCTTTTATATTCCTTTCCATCCTTTTCCCCTCCATCCTTCCTCCCTACCTTCCATCCTTCCTTCCTCCATTCCTACCCTTCTTGCTTCTGTCCTCCTTCGCCGTCCCTTCCTTGCTTCCTTCCTTCTTTTCGTCTTTGCTCTCTACCTGCCACTTTTCGTCTTCCTTCCACCCTCCATTCTTCCATCATTCCTTCCTTCCTTGCATCTTCCTCCCTTCATTATTCCTTTTCTTTCCTTCCTTGCCTCCCTCCACCCTTTCTTTACTTCCTATCATAGTTCCATCCTTCTGTTCAGCCTTTTATTCTTTCCAGTCTCTTCCTTTCCATAATTTCTTCCTTCCTTCCTACCTTCAATTCTTGCTTCCTTCCACGCTCTCCTTTCTACTTCCTTCTTACATTCTTCCTTCCTACCGTCTTTCATTCCTTCAAGCCATCGTTTCTTGAAACCTTCA
The DNA here is from genome assembly GCF_024500385.1 of Phyllopteryx taeniolatus. Taxonomy (NCBI): domain Eukaryota; kingdom Metazoa; phylum Chordata; class Actinopteri; order Syngnathiformes; family Syngnathidae; genus Phyllopteryx; species Phyllopteryx taeniolatus. The sequence continues at coordinate 1,786,153 of NC_084524.1, read as the reverse complement.
TCCCTTCCTTCCTCCCATTCTTCCTTTTATCGTTCCTTCTGTACTCTGTCATCCTTTCTTCCCTCCTTCCTACCTTTGTTTTATTCTTCCTTCCTTAAGTAAGGTCATCTAAAAAGTGTAAACCTGCTTTTTTAGGCCCAACCGCTACGTACTGAATATATTATATATATATATGCAATATACTTGATTAAATAGGCAACATATTCTAGAATCAACTAAGTCTGCACAAAGTAGAGCGAGTACATTTCTTTTGTGACTTTCCAAGCTGCCTTTGTGTTTTTGCAGATTGTGAGCATCGTGTGCTTTGTGTGCAGGTGACGCGCTGGCGCAGGTCGCGGGGTGTCCGTGGATAATGCGAGACAGTGGGGGTAGCCTGACCCAGAACCGCTGGCAGGGAGATCTGGGTCTGACCGCCGTGGGCCAGGAAGACACCGGAGGAGGTCAATTCCTAATTTTGTGCTCGTTTTCAATGAGCCGACGACCTTAAGATTGTGTTTTGGACAAACAAGTTGGGAGTTGGTCTGGCCGATTCCCAATTCGAACAACGCTAACAGGGCTTATCTTGGCTCAACGCGTACTGATGTCGCGTCGTCCACTGGCTCAAAGGAAGACTTTTTATTCTTCATAGATTATACTAAAATGCAAAATGGATTTCACAGTTCAGAGCCTCTTATTTATCATTGTGTCAAACGTCCTGGTGCACTCCCTGCAGTCCCGTGCCTACCGGTCTGGTTTGTAGCTGGTCGTGTCTGTTCACACAATGTATCATGTATTAAGCCATCCATCCATTTACCGTAGCGCTTCTCCTCACGCGGGTCACGGGCGTGCTGAGGCGGGGTACACCCCGAACTGGTCGCCAGCCAATCGCAGATGTATTAAGCCAATGTTATTATTCTGACATAAATATGATCGTTAGCTCGTCGTGTTTTGGATTACATATTACAAATCTGACTGCAGTGTTCCCTAACAAGCCCAACAAACATTTTTTTGGGCGGTGGGGCATTAGTTTAATGCATCCATTTTCCATACGGCTTCTCCTGACGCGGGTCGCGGGTGTGCTGGAGCCTATCCCAGCTGACCCTGGGCGACAGGCGGGGTACACCCTGAAAAGCGGATTCTGAAGGATTTGACATCAGGCCCCGTAGTTGGGTTCCATTGAGTATGAGAACTGATCAAACATACAAAAATACGGCTGGATGTTGAATTTCTTTTAAATGTAATGAGTATTTCTTTTTGCCGGTAGGTGGGATTCCCGGAGACCACCTCATTGTCCCGGTGTCCGACCGTAGCATCCCCAGCCCCGTGCACCTCCGCCTGGGTCAGAAAGAAAAGGTGTGGAGCGGCGAGGATGAGGTGGAAGAGGACAGGATGGGCCACGTCGACGCCGACGACGAGTTCGAGGGCGGCTGCTGGGAGGAGAATGAGGAGGACGAAGAAGAAGAAGAAGAAGAAGAAGTAGGAGACGACGAGGATGAAGAGCGAGCGGCTGTGGTGGAGCTGGACATCGCAGACTTTCTCCCGCAGTCCACCCAGCATTACCAGCACGCACACTTCGCAGCGTCACAGAAGGATGAAGATGTAACGATGGAGGAGGAAGAGGAGGAGACGCCGGTCCCTCAGGCCGGAACGGGACGCCTGACCTCGGAGCCCCGCCTGCACAGATTCTGGTCTCCGCGCCGGCCCCGGCTGCGATTCCACGGCCCCCCGGGCTCTCGGCTGAGCCAGCACTGGAAGAGCTGGCGGCAGCGGGCCCAGCGGGTGTACTCCCTCGGCCTCCGTTGGAGCCTGCAAGGACAGAAGTACTGTTACAGCAAGCATAGGAGGATAAAACGCTATCGTCAATCGCTGTACACCGATGACGATAACAGCGAGGAAGGGGGCTTCGCAGAGGCTGCTCGAGGTACTAAAATCCTCAGAATTGACCTTAGCTACTGGAAATGCCACAATTGTTGTGCCTTTTGAAATAGGTTGACTGTCAATCTCCGAAAGCTTGCACCAGGTGATCTGAGACCCCAAAAGTTAGTTTGAAATAAAATGACCGCAAATCCCTCAAACGTTGAAACGAGATGATTGTAAATCGCCACGTTTGCGGGGGTTCAAAAAGACCACTGTAAATCTCCCAAACATTTGCGGTGGTTAAAGTAAAAAAAAAAATAATAATAATAATAATAATAATTCCAAATCAAACTACCATAAATCCCTAAAAGTTCCAGTTGTTGAAATAAGTGTAAAGTTCCCCCCAAAATTGCACCAGGACATCTGTTGTCTTTTTTTTCGCATACTGTAAATCCCCAGAATTGCGGTGGTTGAAATAAGACCATCGCTAAGATGTAAAAATCCCTCAAAGAGTCGCACGTGTTGAAATGAGACAACCGAAAAGCCTGCTAACATTGCAACTATTAAAATAGCATATGTCCCTGAGCGTTACGGAGGTTGGTTACAAGACTATCGCGAATCCCACGCAAGTTGCGACGGTTAAAATAAAGCTTCCCTAAATCTGCAAAACAAATTGCACCATGTGAAATAAAACTCCCATCAATTCCCCCCAAAGTTGCACGAAGAGTAACCTCAAACGTTTGTCCTCCTTTTGTGCAGATAAACAGCGGAGCGGCTGCTCTCCAGACAGGCACGCCGAGCGAGGCAGACGGGAAGTCGAGGAAAAGCGAGCGGAGCCGGTGCTTTCCGAGGAGCACGTGAGCTGCGTAACAGGTCGGCGTCCGTAAGCCTTTTTAGCGGCCGCACGGCATCGCGCGGTCGGATAAACTCGCGTCTTTTATTGTCGGGGCCCAGGCATTCTGGAAGAATCCCTGCAGAAATACGGCAGTTTGATCCCAATCCATGTCGAAGACATCGTGGAGAGGCTTCAGGACATCTTCAGAGAGAACTTCTCCCAGCCACACAGGTGACACGCACACCATAACCTTCTTGTTGGTTGTCTCATGTAATCTGAGTTCTTTCTTTTGCGTCTATACGTGAATACGCTTTAGGAAAGCCACGGTCCAACACTTGATACAATCCTTCCAGCGTTCCTCGGGATCAGCTCTGGCCAAAACCTTCAGAGTCAATTACAAACGCCACGTTCTTATCATGGATGACCTCGGCACTCTTTATGGACAGAATTGGCTCAATGACCAGGTATGACCGTACGCAATGAAGCCAAAGCTTGAACGTTCACAATACGCGTACGAGTAACGCTAACTTGACCATTCACAATATGAGTGCATCTAACCCTGCTCGTTTAGAATTCATTTTGTCTTGAAAATGTTTCCGATTGCTGTCCTTTGGTTATTGTGTTCAGATTATGAACATGTACGGCGACCTGGTCATGGACTCTGTTCCAGAGAAGGTGCGCGCCGCCCAATTGAAACTCCCTCGAGTTTTCCACCGGATTGCATCACGCAGTGTGTCAGAACGTCTCCTTTTTTTCTGGCCTCTCCTCAGGTTCACTTTTTCAACAGCTTTTTCTACGACAAGCTAAGGACAAAAGGCTACGAAGGAGTCAAACGGTGGACGAAGAATGTAAGCGAGCAGTACCTTTTTTGAATTCTGCAATCAGATTATTCATGTACATTTCTGCATCCCTTCCTGCCAGGTGGATATCTTCCAGAAGGATCTCTTGTTGATCCCCATCCACCTGGAGGTCCACTGGTCGCTGGTCAGTGTCGACATTCCTCGGAAAGCCATCACCTACTTTGACTCCCAGCGGACCCTCAACCGACGTTGCCCCAAGGTGGGACGGCGGAAAAAGTCCAATGATTCCATTTTGCTCAGAGAACATTTAATGCTGCGGTCTCGACTGTGCGACGCTGTGAGCACCGCACACATTTTTGGACATGAAACCATCACCGTGCCTGACCCTGGATCTGTCTTGTGTTTGTTTTCCCTCAGCACATTTATAAGTATCTGCAAGCAGAGGCCATCAAAAAAGACCAGCAAGACTTTCTGACCGGCTGGAAAGGCTTTTTCAAAATGGTGAGAGACTTGATGATTTGTTGCGTTCATACAGCGAGCGCTCCGATCGCTGTGCTGCGCGTTACTGAGACTGCCGGCCGTGTGTTTCAGAAGGTGGGCCGGCAGAACAATGACAGTGACTGTGGGGCGTTCGTGCTACAGGTAAGTCTGCAGAGTTCCATGGCCGCGTCCCCAAAAATCACCAGCTGCCTTGTCAGGACATTGTAGTAAACGGACAAAAGGTGATGCGCAATCCTCCTCCTGGCGTTGAGAGAGCGAGTTCTTAATTCACACCTCTTTCAAACATTTCATTGTTGCCCTCAAGGCCTTTTTTTCTTAGATGCCAATGACCCAAAAGACCGAAAGAAGCTGCGTCTGCTTACAACAATGTCCTGATGTCTCTTGCCCAAAGATTGTGCAACTTCAGACCACCGGCCCGATTGCAAAACGGTCATTCACATTTATGCAGAGGTGTCCCACCTAAAATTTTGAAATGAAGAAGCCTTTTGGATTCAAAACAAATGGCGTTCAAAATGACACCTTACTTGTTTGTCGATATTTACGTGATGTCGTCATATGTGGAGGTGGAAAAGGTAACGAACCTATTTTGACCAAGTCAGGAACTAAGTCGGTTATCTGTTTTCAAATGTAGGAAGTGAAAAATCAATCAAGCCAGATGCAAGCCTAAAAACTAAAGTGCAGTAACAACTACGTGTACTTCATCAATTGCCACCAGTGCGCACACCAGATCCAACGTTGGCGTCAACCTCTGTAGCACAAGCTTTTTTTTTTTTTTTTTTTTTTTTTTTAAATAGCGGTACGTTGCCCTCCGAGTTGAATTTGAGCATCTTCTTCTTTGCCCCTTTCGATTGTTGGTTTTCATGTTGTATTTGTGTCTTTCACCGTTTGCCCCGTTGAATAAACGGCCAAAAGTGCAGCTGCCACTTGTGTTCTCCTTTTTCTATTCACTTCCCTGACGTGGCGTTTCTCAAGCTCGCAAGTCAGAGTATCGTTGTGAAAGTAAGAATTGTCAGGCTGAAGGAGCGTCGGCGCCACCAAAGCGCACTTCGGCCATGTTGGACTGACTTGTGTGTTTTCTCTTTCCACCGCCGCATCGTTACAGTACTGCAAGTGTCTGGCCCTGGGGCAGCCGTTCAGCTTTGGCCAGCAGGACATGCCGCGTCTGCGCAGGCAAATGTACAAAGAACTGTGTCGCTGTAAGCTCACCCTGTGACCCCTCACCCCCACCGAACCACACCAGCCACAGCGAGATGGAAGGGGGCGGGGGTCGGAGGGGGCCGCTCGAGACGGAACGCTCTCAGCCGACACCTCGTTGTGGATCGTCGCAACCGTCTTGTGGATTCTTCGATGTAGATAACCCCAAAACAATCCAGTTCTGTTTCTTGGCTAAATGATGCCTGAGTGTTTTAAGTGGGCCGAGGGTTCTTCCTCACATCAGCCACGTTGATGGAGAAAAGGTATGGAACAGCTATGCGAGCGGACCTGAAAACATAACAAATGCCCCTAACATATGAGCTGTCTTACTAAAAGGTTCCCTTGACCTGTGTTGAAGAATCGGCAACCATCTCTTCAACACATTTTGTATTTTGATTTAGATTTTTTTGCCACGTGACGTGTCCTTTATTAAGGTCATTTACTTTGCATTTATCTGTTGTTGTTTTTTTTGGGGGGGGGGTTTTGTACGTGCGTTAATGTCGTTCCAATATGTTGCTACATTTTGACAACTGTTAATACAGGAGGAGTTCTCTACTTTTGTTTGAGGGGGGACAAGAATACAAATTGGCCAGGTTTTCTTTCATCAAGCAAATTGTCCTCTGTAACTTTTGTAACAAAATACTTTTATGTTCCCTCCTAAAAGTTGTAATGAAATTCAGTTGACTGTTTTATATATCTTCTACAGTACATACTGGTCACTAGAAATAAATTTAAAGAAAGTTGGCCTCAGGATATTTGTGTGTTTCTGTCATGGAAAACATCCGATACGATGTGAATCACTTCCCGTGTAAGCATGACGCAATGAAATGCAAGCAAAAGCAAAATTGACCCATGGGTCGAACCATGTGTCAAGAGGGCGGATAATAGAGGTTGTTCTTCAACATGGCTATTTCCCAGGTTGCTCATCATGGGTGGACATGTACATTTATGAAGACAAACATGACAGAAAATTACAGATGAGTGGGCCAACGTCAATTGACCAATGAGTTGGACCTTGTGGCTAACCCAATGCACCGTCATTTGAGGTAGAATGTTAGCGTAGTGAGGACATAGGGTGCCCTAAGCCAGATTGACCCATGCATGGGTTACACCATAGGTCAAGAGACGTGATAATAGAGACAATGAACGTAGAAGCACTGTTGTTGTTTGCGGCCCTGCAAAAGCGAGAGGTTAGTTACACATGAACATAACATACAGAGATGGGAAGCCGAATGGAAAAACAACAAAATATGACTAGAACTGTCTTATAGTACAAACAGCATTAAAGTGAAGCTCAATGTTAAAAGGTATCGGATAAACTTGGGGGTAAAATTATTTAAAAAAAAAAAAATTATCTGATCTGAACCCAGTATGTGTTCACGGATGGGCGACCTCTGCTCGTATGTGTATGATGCACTTTACAAACCTGTGAATGAATGAAAACACCAATGTATCAAAGCCTGAGTATTTATGTTATTCACGGAATAACAATAGAAATCGATCGTTTACGCAGAGAAAATTAAGATTAAAAATGTAAAAAAAAAAACCTTGTCAGACCAGAAGTGACGTGTCATACGACTCTGACCCCTCATTTGTCGGTGACGTCCTTTGGACCAATCACAAGCCGATGTAGGCGGGACCACCTGTAAATGACGGCGGTCCGTTGCAATAAGAAAGCTAGGTTGTGCCGTCGACGTATATAAGAAAATTTCGCCATACTTTCTTTCTTTGTAATAATGTCTGCTGACAACGACAATAGGTAAGGATCGTTCGTGTTACCAAGCGAGCTACGATCACTCCCCTGCGGGGTTTTCCTCGATAATTGCCTCAATAGATTTGTCTTTACACGGTGGTCTATATACAGCGAGGATTCTGTTATTCGACGCCAAATGAGAGAGTTTGCCTTGTGGCCTTTTCAAGGAAAAATGCCAGATTTTGCGGACGAAATGTGCCGGTTTTCGTCAGCTCGCTACTCGCTTGTGTCATTTGGTGATGTTCTGACGATATCATGGGTGATTATGATTGTCATATTTTTATTTTTTTTCCAGCGTAGTCGGCTGCCGCTTAGCTGTTAGCTGGAGCTAATGTAGGCGGCCGCCGGGCCTCGCACCTGCTAGGCCTCCGGTGGAAAGCGAGAAAATGTCGTGCTGTGTACATTCCACGCGTGAAATGGCCACTTTTCTCCGGTCGCCGGTTGACCGCGGCCTTGTGAGGAGGTCCGTTCGCCCTTTCGCTGGCTAGCGGCGGCACATGGCGGCGGGGGACACGCCTGTGCTCGCTAACGATGCCGGAGGAGTAGGCCGCATGGCGCCGATTTGGGGAAACGTATACTTTGTCCCTTTTTTTTGTGGGCGTGGGTAGATTGTTGTTTGGTTTTTGTTTTTGTTTGTGTGTGTGTGAGACTCTGCTGACTCGACAACAGCGGTGGTGATTCTGAAGCCACACGAAAAAACAAGGAGGCGGAAAAGGTAGCGCCATGATGCTAAAATGGCTAAGTCTCCTTTTTTAACACCAACTTCGCCACCCAAGGCGATTGATTTGGGCTAAACAATGCGAAGAAAAGCGAAATGAAACGGACTGGGCTCGGATGTGGTCTGGTAGCATCCCTCCCCTCACTACCGCGGAGCCACCATCTTGAATGCGAGAAGCTAAAATGGCGGACGCGTGTGATGCTTTTCTCGAGTTGTTGTTTTTTGGAGTAAATGACTGCATACGCGTGGAAAAACGATGCACCTTTGAAAGAGGAGCGAGGTGGCATTTAAATGTTGTTGTTCACCCCCAGAGACAATGGCCCAGAAGGCATGGAGCCAGATGGCGTCATTGAGGTGAGTTTCCACTCGTGCGTCAGATGTTTCGGACATGAAATTCAGATTGGAAACGTGAACATTTTTACCCCCCGCAGAGCAACTGGAACGATATTGTGGACAGTTTTGATGACATGAACCTGCGCGAGGATTTGCTCCGTGGAATTTACGCCTATGGTTTCGAGAAGCCTTCTGCCATCCAACAGAGAGCAATTCTTCCTTGTATCAAGGGTGAGAAGTTGTTCTTCTCAGAATCTCACGTAAGAACCATTGGGTTGAACAACAAACGGCAGTGTCGTGTCCGCCTGTGTTCCAGGTTACGACGTGATTGCCCAGGCCCAGTCTGGTACAGGAAAGACTGCCACCTTTGCCATTTCCATCCTCCAGCAGATTGATGTGACGCTGAAGGGCATCCAGGCTTTGGTCTTGGCCCCCACCAGGGAGCTGGCTCAACAGGTAGGAACCCCCCCCCCACACACACTTTTTTTTTTTTTTTTTTTTTTTTTTTTTTTTTAAATCCCTCAAGGAGGGCCCACCTTATCGTGGCTTCAGCTTTTAAGTTTCACCCCATATCTTTCTTGTGATGCATGTCTTAACAAATCATTGGCTCCCTTAAGTTTTACATAGTAATATTAGAGTTTTCAATGATTTCAAAATAACTGAAATGTTCATCTTTGCTGTTTTATGTTTAAACAAAAAATGTAGGGAGTTCCCAGGGTCAGCAGTGTCTCTTACAGTTAACTGAAAATTTGAATGACTAAATAGTTCCCTGAAGTTTAGCTAGTTTTAAATTGATCTCGTATCACCTGTTGGATTAAAAATGTTTTTTGTTGCTGTTGTTGTTTACAAAAGGCTGATGCCAATGTGTGTAAAAATGCAGAATCTCTGCGCTGCTCATCGGTTTGGGCCTACTTTCTTGCACGTACCGTCCCCAGTCGACCGCTGTGTTTTGAAAATGTCCTCCCCGCCTCTGCTTGAAATCAGATCCAGAAAGTGGTGCTGTCTCTCGGCGACTACATGGGCGCCGGTTGCCACGCTTGCATCGGCGGGACCAACATCCGCATCGACGTCCAGAAGCTGCAGGGCGAGTGCCCTCACATTGTGGTGGGGACCCCCGGCCGTGTCTTCGACATGTTGAGCCGCAGGAGCATCTGTGAGTCGCCCTAGATTCTACAGAAAGCGTCCACTTGAAACAATGAAGTGCCTCGTTTTTGTTTTTGAATTTAGATTTGCTCAAAATGTCGGCTTTTTCTGCATATAGCAAATGTGTGCTTCTCTCCCGAAAAAGATACCTACTGCATTTCTGTGTGTGTTGTAAATATTGGCCTCCCATCCAATAGGCACCACGTCCCATTTCATTGCGGTGTCATCCACTTGAAACCAATAAATGTCTGACACCTCCACTGGTTCCTAGAATAGGGCCCTCAACTCTATTTAGCGCTGAAACAAATGTGCTTCAGCCCAAATAGAGACGGGCCTCCTTTTGCAACCATTGGGCTCGACGCTTTATCTGCTAATCGCAATGTTTCATCCACTTCAAACCAAATGCACGCCTCTTTTCTCCCCAACTTCTGACCAGTCTATTAAGATGTGTAAAGATGCTCTGACGCCAACTTCCACTCTCAGAAAAGCTTGTTTTGTGTGCAATGAAAGTCCATGAGCAACTTGCTGTATTGTGATGAAACCCATGCGTGTCAGCTGACTCTGGAACCCCCCCGGTGGGTTGCGACTCCGCTCGGCGTTTTGCCGGCCAGAGTTCTCAGCTCAGCGGGGATCCCGAGACGTGATCAGACTCACACTTCTGAATACAGCTTACCCCAAATGCGCTTGTTTGTCAACCCACAAGTCCCGAATACCATCGGGTAGTTTACATTTATGACCTTGAACCTAAATTTTTATTATTATTTTTTAAGCTCCTAAATACATCAAAATGTTTGTGCTGGATGAGGCTGATGAGATGTTGAGCCGAGGCTTCAAGGACCAGATCTATGAGATCTTCCAGAAACTGCCTGGCAGCACACAGGTCTGAGTCCCTCACAGCTCTGTTTGTGAACCACACTACTTTTGTGGGTTTTCTTTGTTCAAGGATCGCTGCTGTTTTTATTTCAGGTTGTCCTCCTATCAGCCACCATGCCAACTGACGTCTTGGAGGTCACCAAGAAGTTCATGCGCGATCCTATCCGCATCCTGGTCAAGAGAGAAGAGCTGACCCTCGAGGGTATCCGCCAGTTCTACGTCAATGTGGAGAAAGAGGTTTGGGCGCGGGACGAGCGATTGCTGGGAATCGGGGCTCCCGACTGATCCCTGTCCACCGTTTTCAGGAGTGGAAGCTGGACACGCTGTGCGATCTGTACGAGACCCTGACCATCACCCAGGCCGTCATCTTCATCAACACGAGGAGAAAAGTGGACTGGCTCACAGAGAAGATGCAGTCCAGGGACTTCACCGTTTCAGCTATGGTACAGCGTCCTCTGCCTCGGAACTGTTTGCCTTTATATGGTCACTCACTTGTCGCTTCCTGGAATTCTAACAAGTATACATTTTTTGTTTTTGTTTTTCTTTTTTTGTAGCACGGTGAAATGGACCAGAAAGAGCGTGACTTGATCATGAGGGAGTTCCGTTCTGGCTCCAGTCGAGTCCTCATCACCACTGACCTGCTGGTATGTGACTTTGTTGCTTTGACACACCCATAAACAACCCATTTTCACAAATAAAACTGCGCGTCATCCGTTCGAAACGAGCAAGCACCCCTCCCGAAATACTCCCCCCCAAGAATGTAGTCTTTTTTTTGGGGGGGGGGGAGTGGAGTGGAGTAAGGACCTGAGCCCTAATGGTATAATCTGCATAATACCCCCCAAAGGGTTTGTAATGGTCTATAGAGGCAGCAAAGAACTACTTTTGTAGCCATGGTAGTTGCTTAAGTGGTGTTAGAATTATGAGGGAGTCCTTGGAAAGGTTCGGAGTCTGTCACATTGCTACATGAGGAAAAATGTCCAGGGTTCCCTCTCCTCCCAACTGTGGTGTTGGTGAAGGACTGACAGTTCCTTGGTAGAGAAATTGTCGTCTGCCCTCCACTGCGGCTGGGCTCCGGTCCCAGATTGGCAACTATTCGGCAGACCGCATTCCTCGTGCGGCGTTCACGCGACGACTACGACTGAAAAGTAATCCGCGCGTCTCTTTCAGGCTCGCGGCATCGACGTGCAGCAGGTCTCTCTTGTCATCAACTATGACCTGCCCACCAACAGGGAAAACTACATCCACAGGTAAGTCACGTTGTCCCCCACCCACCCAAAAAAAAAAAAACAAGACCCATTATGCTCCCGAGCCCCTCTTCACTGCATTTCTTTGCCCTCGCCATCAGGATCGGCCGCGGCGGTCGTTTTGGCAGAAAGGGAGTCGCCATCAACATGGTGACCGACGACGACAAGCGCATCCTGCGGGACATCGAGACCTTCTACAACACCACCATTGAGGAGATGCCCATGAATGTGGCTGATCTTTTCTAAAAAAGAAAAAATCCAAACCATGAGAGCAAAATCCATCTGCCCTCGTTCCTCCCCGCACCTCTCCAGTTTTAAAAAGAAAAGAGGAAAAAGTCCAACTTTTTTTTTTTTTTTTTTTTTTTTTCCCTTCCAAGTTCAAATTCCTGAACTTGATGGTTTCCCACTCGGGAAGGAAGACTTTGCAGCCTTGATTCCTTCCCAAATCAGTTTTTGGCTTGACCCATCTTAACACTGTTTGCCACATAGTCTCACTGAAATTGAAGAATTTAATGCGGACATTCCATTATCGTTTTTGTTTTTTGTTTTGTTTTCTCTTCTCTCCCCCTTGCGCTAATTTGCATCGTGAACTTTTTAACCTGGACGCCCCACCCCACATCCAAAAAGCACAAACATTCTGACAGCGACCTAAAAACGAGGAGAAAATCTAACATTAAGCAGCATCCCCGAGGCTGCCTCTTGAAACGTTTGGTGTGAATGTTGATAGAAAAAGCAAACTCGAGCGCAAGCAGTGTTAAGGCGACCTCCGGTTCAGTGAATGTCATCTTTAACTTTCATCCAGTTGTTTGGGGGCTTAGCATTACACAGGGCATGTTCAATAAAAAGACCTGTACAGTAAAATCAACTTTGACCGTTTGGAGCCTCTTAACTGCTGTTTCTTACTTTAGAGCAGGGGTGGGGCCCTAAAAAAAAACGAGAAGCTTTTTATTTTTTATTTTAATTTTGTTGTTGTTCTGGGTGGCCCACCCTTGCTCTCGCGGCATCTTTATTTGACACGCTATGCCCACTCAGTGGAGGACGGCTTCCCTGTGGATGCTGACGGTGAGTTCTGTGACTGCTGGTTGTCGTTTTTGGGCTTTATGTATTGTAGATAAAACTCGCCTCCCCCTACTGCCCCCACTCAATTTTGTAGTCTCTGTATTTTGAAGTATTGCATTTATTTTCTGTTCAGACGGTGGCCACTTTGTGTGATCTACCTCATCAAAAAATGTGTGTGGTGGGTGGGCTGTTTGTTCTATAAGGACCAAACTTGCAGTATAGAGATTCCACAGCCTCCTTTAAACAAAAAACTACCTGGGGGCATCTTGTTTGGAGGTGTATGGTGTTTGTTTTTGTTTTTAATGATTATGGAATTGTTAACCTTTTTGAGACAGAAACAGTGTATCAAAATTTTTCTACATTGGATTCTGTATAGTATTTATTTTAATGGTCTTTAAAAAAAATAAAGGTGTCTCCTTTATAACAGTGTAAATTGCATTGTTGAGTAAGTGTTAAAATAAGTCCCTCCCTAGCTTGTTTAGCTGGCAGACCAAAAAGTGGCCAGTGGCCAATCAGGTCTCGAGGAGACTTACCTGCTTTCCGCAGCACCCTAAATTTGGTTGGTCCAAAGTTGTCGTGAAGTTCGTCAAACTGATTGGCGCTCAACCCGGAAACGATTACTATGCTCTAACAATAAAACAAAAATATAATACAAACATGGCAACAATTACTTTTCCATAAAATGTAAAAGCATAGCTAGCCGGAAACGCTCAGAGAAGCAAATCCATGCCATCAGATTTTCAATCTGAATTACTAACACTGAAATTGTTTTTAAAATCAAAATATTAACTATCTTTTATCTTCACAAATTTAGCATTTAGTGTCATGTGAATTCAGTTGCAAGCCAGCATTGAGTGTATATTTCAACATCGTTGCATATTTTAACTTTTACTGTATTCCTCAACCTTTCGCGCACGCGCCGCACGTGACCAAGGGCGCTCCAACATGATTGGCTGTCGCTGGATGATGCTGTCTCGATTGCTTCGGCCTGGCTGTACCCGCAGTGACGTTACGGGCACGTGCACGAAAGGTTGAGCAATACACTGAAAGTTGAATTTGCAACTGAATGTTGAATTTGTGAAGCTGAAAAGGACATTGAATATTTTGATTGTAAAAAAAAAAAAAAATCTGTTCGTAATTCAGATTCAAAATCTGATGGCATGGATTTATACCACTTGGCCACGCGAGGGCGCCACAGTTCTGTCTCCATTCAAATGTGTCGCAGGTGTGAAATAATTCCACATTATGACGTATTCGTCTTCAACTGTTGTCTCAGTAGTAATGAAATATTTTTCCTATTACTTAGGGTAAAATCATGCTTGTATCGATGTAAATCATTAACAAATTGAAATACAGTATGAACAAGAAAATACGAACAAATGAAAAATATGTGCAAAGCAGTGAGCACAAATGCTTAGCAGAAAGTCCACAAGGGGGAGCCATTTCCCTTATTTCTTCCTTGTTCCTGATCGCATATAAACACCAATATCTACCTGTTAAAATAAGAATACCGACTATCCTTCAAAAGTTTAAAACTGTAAATATGACTTTAAATCTCCCAAAAGATGCATTGGTTAAAATGAGATTCCTTTACGTGTTCAAAAACAAAAAAAAAAAAAGAAACAATTCGATGGCGAAGTGAAAAAGTAAAATGCGTCGCACAAAGATCGTTTGTGTTAAGCAGATGACGGCTCGGCTGAAGCGCCGACAGAGAACCGTCAATTCACCACGTTGGCTAACTAAGCATCATTAGACGATCTTTGGCGGACCCTCCTCCTCCTCCTCCTCCTCCTCCTCCTCGCTCATCATTTCTGTCGACTGCAAAGCGAACGAAAGGCTGCTGCTTCTGTCCGTGCAATCCTCCTCCTCATCATCACGAGTGGACGAACCGTCGCCGCCTTTCCTTCGCATTCGTGTCCGTTTTGGAGCCGCGGTGATGTCCGTCGCGGGGTTGAAGAAGCAGTTCCACAAAGCCACGCAGGTACGTCGCCGTGCGCGCGCATCCTCGCCAGCAAACACGACGCGCCGGGCTGCCTCCAAACGCAGCATTCCAACACGTTCGTCGACATTTCCTCACGCTCTTGCAGTTTGTCAAACCGTTTTCAAAGAATGGGCGTGTGTGGATGCTGTCTTCTGGGTGGCTGGCACGCGCACGGTGGGATGTAATGTTACGTAACAGAAAGGTCTTTGAGACGGCGCCCGTGATTGGCTGTTGCCGCACACCACAGGGAATTCCCTCCATCCTCCATCACAGCATCTGTCTCTCGCCATCGTCCTCAACCCGGCCCATCCCGACCCAGGACGTCCATACTTCACCTTTGGCCGTGCCCAATGGTTTTGTGCGTCCCTGAACCCACCTGCGTCGTGATCCTGTTTGAGGTCTGCAAGTGGGACAAATCTCGGCCTGCGCGTGTTTGCGTGAACGTTAGTGCACGGCCGCCGCCGCCATCATCAGACACCGGAAACGTGACACCTCGATCACCTGAGTGAATCAAATATCAGGCGAGAGAAGCTGTACGGTCTTCACCCTGACTTCTTTTTTGTTACGTGCTTTTTTTCGTGAAGAAAAATAGCACTTTATTGTATCAAACCTCGCCTTTTAAAGCTATATGCACTCAACAGTCACAGATACTACAGTAGAGCACGTGGACGGCGACCCCAGTGGACAAAAGTAATAGCAAATAGTACATGGGATTGTATTTAATAATGCAAAATCAATTTTCCTTAGAATACCCAAGTATTTTAATTGATAGACTACTTGTTTCTAAGAATATTCCAAAACTGCAGCCCTACTTGTGAGTTGTTATGCCATCTCTTACGCCATATTATTGCCAAATGACTTTGTTGCCAGGTCACCATGGTTACCATCGTCCTGATGGTGCAGCGGGCTTTAATTTCACAGCAAGCCCAAAAGGCTTTTGTTTTGGCGGGCTCTTGAATGTAAGATACCAAAATACCCTCCAGCCTAATTACCTCCCCGCTACCCAGTGTTCAGAGGATGGTGTCGCCATGACAACGTGCGAGGGGCAAGCGAGTGCAACTCGCACTGTGGTTGGCTGGTTCAATAATTGATGGCCCTCGAGGGAATCACACGTGACGTTCGCGCGCGCGCGCGTGTGTTTGTGTGTTTGTGTGTTGACGTTTGCGTCGACTTGCCATTAAAGTTGACGGGGTGCTCATCTGTCGCCATATAGAAGATCTCTGCAGTCGTGTTTCCACTTCCTGTCTGAGTGCGTAGACGCGTCTGGAGCGAATGTGCACGCACGCACACACACGAGGCGGGAATCGTGGAATAACTTCCGGAGATGCTTATGCGGCGTGAGGAGTGCCCGAGGGCTGCGTCTCCATGGCAACTGCATCCTCCATCCTGTTTGCGCCTTGATGCTCTTTTGGGTCTTTGCCCTGCTCGTGTGGGAGGAGTCGTGAGTTTTGTTTGTACTCTCTCGTGAGCGAGCGCAGCTTCGTTATACTCTTCTTCACACTCTTCTTCAAGTTCTTCCTCACTCTTCACACGATTCTTCACGTTCCTTACACTCTTCTTCATGCTCTTCTCTATCCACACACTTTCCTTGACGCTTTTAATGCTCTTCTTCGCTCATCAGACTCTTCCTCACTCGCTTCACCCTCTTCGTGCTCTTCCTCACCCCGTTCATAAACTTCATCGCGCTCTTCTCCCTCGGCAGAAAGTCAGCGAGAAGGTGGGCGGCGCCGAAGGAACCAAGCTAGACGATGACTTTAAAGAAATGGAGAAGGTAAACGCGTTCACGTGATGATGAAGACGACGAGGAAGAGGATCGGACGGAAGCGTCTCCAGCGCTCGTGTGTGTGTCTCCTCAGAAAGTGGACGTGACAAGCCGAGCGGTTCTGGACATCATGACCAAAACCACCGAGTACTTGCAGCCCAACCCGGCCTCCAGAGCCAAACTCAGCATGATCAACACTGTGTCCAAAATCCGCGGCCAGGAGAAGGGTCCTGGGTACCCGCAGGCCGAGTCGGTCCTGGGAGACGCCATGTTGAAGTTCGGCCGGGAACTCGGGGACGACTCCTGCTTTGGTGAGGAGCCCGCTCTTCCTCGTCCGAGCCTCACGATCCTCCTCGCCGTCCTCATCCTCTTCAGCCGCTCGTCCTCCTCTGTCCAGGCCTGGCGCTGATGGACGCGGGCGAGGCGATGAAGGAGCTGGGCGAGGTGAAGGACGCTCTGGACATGGAGGTGAAGCAGAACTTCATCGACCCGCTGCAGAACCTCCATGACAAAGACCTAAAGGAGATCCAGGTGAGCGCTAGGAGACGGCCACAGGAGACCACAACCTACGCACGTGCGCTGTATCTCCTTCCTCTCCTCCTCAGCACCACCTGAAGAAGATGGAAGGTCGCCGCCTGGACTTCGACTACAAGAAGAAGCGTCAGGGCAAGGTGCAGGACGACGAAATCAAGCAAGCGCTGGAGAAGTTTGACGAGAGCAAGGAGATCGCCGAGCAGAGCATGTTCAACCTTCTGGAGAGCGATGTAAGACTTCGATAGGCCGTCACGGGTTAGGGAGGTGCATTTGGTACCTGGGACCAATTCTCGAAACCGTCAATACTCTTAGTAACCGTCAGTATACTTGCGTTGCAGATTGAGCAGGTGAGCCAGCTGGCGGCGCTGGTCCAGGCCCAGTTGGAGTACCACAGTCGCACGGCTCAGATCCTCCAGCAGCTCTCCGGCAAGATGGACGACAGGTACGCAACAACCGTGCGGTCGTCATCTTTGCTATTCTTCTGAAAGCCGACGTTCCAACCTTCAGGATAAAGCAAGTGTCCAGTAAGCCCAGGAAGGAGTTTGTTCCCAAACCGCGGATGACCTTGGAGCTGCTGCCACCCAGTGAGAGCCACAATGGCGGCCTCCACTCTGCAAAATCGCCCGGAAGATCACCAGGTACCAAAAGGAGCATGCCTTGGTACCTACCAACAGTGGCGTCCAAAACTATGGGCCCCCTTTCTCGAATTCCCATATTTTCAAATCATTTTCTAAACATTCAAGTGGGGAATCGGGGCAAAAAATAAGAATTGGAGAAGGGGGCCAATACTTTTTCACGACACTGTATAGATCCATCCACCTAGCTAGGTGCGAATGCGCCTACCAGGGTGCCCGCCTACCTAGTGACCTGCTGAGGTCAGGGAGTCAAGTCCCCCAACGGTGTATGTGCGTGCGTGCGTGCGTGCGTGGCAGCCCCGCTGGACCAGCCGTGCTGCCGGGCGCTCTACGACTTTGAGCCGGAGAACGACGGCGAGCTGGGCTTCAAGGAGGGCGACGTCATCACGCTGACCAATCAGATCGACGACAACTGGTACGAGGGGATGATCCACGGCCACTCGGGCTTCTTCCCCATCAACTACGTCGACATCCTGGTGCCGCTGCCGCATTAAGGCCCCGCCGCCCGCACGGCCATCGCCACGGTGCTGTTTTGGCATCCTCCTCCTCTTCTTCCTCCTCCTGCGTCTTCTTCTGCTTCGTGCGACTACGTCGACGTCGAGGCTGCGGGAGTCGAGGGGAAGAAGAGCGAGCAAATGACCACATGATGATGTTTGCTGGCTCAGAGCTCCGCGCCGCCGGGCAGCGCCGCTACCGAGTGGGGTCGCCCCCCTGTGTGTGTGTGTGTGCGTGCGTGCGTGTGTGCGTGCATGTCGTCTTGTTTGCGTCGTTCCTGTCAGGGCGCCGTCGCATGGCTCTCGCCTCGTCTTCTTTTCCTTCTTCTTACACCACTTCGGGCTGTTTGCATGAGCTAGCCCTTCTAGTCAAGCAGCAATGCATCATGGGATCACAGCAATAAGTTCAAAAGAAAAAGGTTGGCGGTGTCGGGCGGGCTTAGGGGGACACTTCCAAGTCGAGTGTTTTGTGTCGCGAGGCTGCTTGCTGACTTGCTTTCTTTTTTTATGTGGCTTTTGCATGCGGGACCGATTAATTGATTGATCGATCGATCGATCGATTGATCGGTGTTACATGTGTCACGAGGTCACCGTGGTGAATTGTGAGTGATTTAGTGGCAAGCGCAGCAGTCGCCGTGGCTTTATTAAACTTCACAAGTCGGCTGTATTCAACCCGAGCGGCAACGCAAAGCGCACGAGTGTACCGTGCCGCGCCGTACGTTCCCACGGCGAGGGCGCTCGGTGGCGACCGATGTGGTCGTCTTGTGCGCATGCCGGCGTCCTCCGCGTCCGCGAGAGGAACCGGAACAGTGTTCGGCCACCTTAACGGTTCTGTATTCACTGCCAGCGACGGTCGCTAATGGCGAAAGTGTTCACATACTGAGTGAGTATTTATCACAGCGGCGGGAAGGAGAAAAGTTCAAATACTCCCTCACTGTACTTATGTTAATTTGTTGTTGTTGTTCACTTCCTACATTGAAAACGCAGTAGTTATAACAACAAAGTCATAAGGTTGTCAAAACACTTATTACAATACTACAGTTACTTTTTCTCAACCTCCACAGAAGCCGACAGAACGTAAAATAAGATGCAAATAGAGATAAGGTCAACTTGAGATCCTGATTGATCGATCGATCGATCGATTGATTGATTGATTGAAGTCTCACGAGGGGACAGCAGTGACATTGAGGAACGCGAACCGGGAAGCAGAAAATGACGGCAGCGGCAGAATCGAACAGAGAATTGTTCCATGTTGTCGACTTTAAGAATGATTTGTGGCCTTGCGTCTTGTGCCAGCCTAAAAACCAGCAGCTTCGGGCCTTCAAAAATTGCCCATCTCATCGGAAAAAAAGAACTTAAGTGTATTTTTTTTCAGTTGTTATTCAGGAGCTCATTTCACATCTTTTGTACCTCAGTTCACAACGTGGGAGCAAGTTGTTTTGCGCTCATAAAAGTCGAGCTAATGCTAGCTAGTTTTCGCGATAGCATAAAAGTGGAGCCTACGCTTAAGGACACGTCAGTCTGTACTTTTTTACATCAGTTCAGCAAGTAAATCAGTACTTCTACGTTCACTGGAGTCTTTTTTCTTTAACACATGTACTTCGACTTAAGTGTAGATTGTGAGTACTTTAGCCGCCTCTGATTTAGCAAAGCACAAGGTGACATTTTGAAGAATGAGTGATCCTGCCATATGTAAAAACACAACCACTATCAATATGAACATCTTTTCACGGCGAGGGCAATAAGAATGGATATTCCAATAAACTAATCCACGTTTGTGGGCTGCATGCTTTGGTGGCCTGACGCTCTGTCCGAGAGCTTTTTCTTCATGTTGATTTTGTCTCCGTCGATGGCGATGTGTATTTTGTCCTCGGTGAGGGACCCGTGCGGCCTTCGCCGTCACGTCACGTCGCGCAGAGTGACGTACTTGAAGATGTGCGCTGCGGCATTTTGCCGGCTGGAGCAGAACCGGTGCGATCGTGTGACCTCGCTTTGCCTCGCGGCTGTACAAAATAGCCTCACGTCTAACCTGGTGTCTTCTGCCGAGCTACGCGTGTACCTTATTTATTGTATTTATTTATTCCTGTCTTATTTTAATTTTTTTTTTACACCTGTGGCGTACATTGGCGACGCGAGGTGGTCCACGCTAGCCAGTGTTACTAACTGTTGCTCTCCTCGTATTGGATGACAATGTTATAAAAGACCAATTTGTGTATATCTGCTTGTTGTGAACGAGACCTGCAATGTACTGACAATAAAGGATAAACACGACAGATGCTCACTATTTTTACTAAAGGCAGAAAGTCCCATTAAAGACCCTGTAATTTGAATTCGGAGATTTGTTTCTAAAAACACATGAGAAGATCATTTATGAAAGCGTGTAAAGACTTGAGAACTACGTAGGACTGGTTTTCCGGCTTCAGGTTCCATCACAAGAAGTATAGAAATATAGGGAAGAAAAAAGATCAATGCATTTGCAAAACAGTATTGGAAGGATAAATATACTGTACAATTTATTGTCATTAGACTGAAAATCCAATTGAATGTCGTGTAGTTTGGTCATATGTCCACCAGGGGCGCTGCTGAGACTTGTTTTCGTCTTCATGCGTTTCCCTCCTTTCCTCCGACACATTTACGTGCTCCCCAATCAGTCGGACATTTGTGACCTCTTGCAAGCTACGTAAAATCATCGTTTTCGACGAACGTGCACTCGGGAGAGGTTACGTGTGTGTGTTCGAGTACGCTAAAGAGACGTGTTTACTGAAGGAATAAGTAAACAACACCTACAAACCATTTCAAAGCAACAAAACAGCTGGGATACATGAATTCATAGGTTAAGCCACCGAATGTATTGTTTCTTAATCAGGTTAAGAAAACGGACGCTTAACGCTGAAATGCGTTCAAATAATTGACGTAGTACACGACATTTGGAGCAGTAAACGGCTGACCCACTTTTTCGTACGTAGCACTGAGGATAAAGTAAGACATGACTAGCACGATTACAGACCGGAACTGTAGTATTCATCATAAATTAAAATGAACGTGACCTGAAAGACACCGCCAACAAAAAGCGTGTGATGGTTTTTGAAATACGCATGAAAGCATTTCATCTCCATAAACATCAATTGATGAAGTTGTACTATTCTGTAACTTCATTTTAAATTACACTCCGAGCGCCGGAGTCAATTCGCTTTGAAAGTCTCCACCGGAAGTCATCTGTTTCTAACAAAAAGACTTCACACTCATCCGGCGTGTTTGGGACCAACGACGACCGCAGAGGAACAAGTTTTTCGAGCCCGAGACCCGAACTGAAGCCAAAACCGGAGGAAATGGACCTTAAGAAAATGCTTTTGCGAGAGCTGGACCAGCGGTCGCCGAAAGACGTAAGTAGACGCTTTTGCAGTTCAGTCCGTGGAAGAGACGTTGCGGCGTAAAAAAAAGAAGAAGAAGAAGAAGGGGAAAAACCGCACGCAGTGAGGCTGACGAGCACATGGCGCACTTCTTGCGGGTTCGGAAACGGTCCGAAATGAATGGAAACGTGCGAACGAGGGGGCAGATTGAGGCAGGCAGTCCGGAGCGGAGCGAATGGGGTTGAAACGGCCGAAAACTGCGTACTTTGGAAACCGAGGTCTTTCGTCAGTGACCCGGCCGAGCAGACACATGGCGCCATGTTCTTTATTGTGTTTGGCGTGTGTGCTACGCGCGTCTGGGTTTGGGTCAACTTTTTCTCCCCAATAAAGTCAACTTGTGCGTCGGCGTGTCGAGGACCTGACTTATGCTCCATTTTGTCATTTCAATTCTGTAATATATATGAAGCCGGTCGGCGTAAACGCACATGTGCTCGAAACATCAATAGCAGAGAAGTTGAACGACTTGCTCTATTAGTCGCAAACTAAACGAACCGTCGCATATTTAGTTCCTATTTAGTTTTTTTCCCCCCTTCTTTATCCACCGTGACGCGTTTATAAGGCTGGTGCGTTCCAGGTATTAGTCGGAGCCCGGGTTCGCATCGCGTTTAGGGCGCGCGACGAGCGGGGTGCTAACGTTAGCTGCTACTAGCCGAAAGCTACTTCGTTGAGCCTTCGACGTGACTTCTTTTTGTTTCTGAGCTCAGCGTCAACCCTCCTGTCTTCCTCCAACTCTCTTTGTACACTACGCTTGACCTAAATGTTAGCTAGCACAGCAACGCACTTTCGGCTTGTCCCAACATGTATTATACAGTCTTACGATTTGAATTGATAACGTTTTCATGAAGAAAAACAACTACTTGCTATGGGCCCTCACTAAAAGAGCATAATTTGAGGCATTCTTAACTCCAGGTAACCACGAAGGTTGGACGGTATCGCGGTATACCGTGCCGTCAAAAATGACACGATACCGTGCATTTTTAGTACTGCTTCTTCTGCACAGTTCGGTGTGTGCTCGCGTCATGCTGTTTTAGTCAGTCTAGTAGAATGTTCTTATGGAAAGAACTAAGCTCACTTTGGTAGACCGGAGCGTTTTTCTTAATTTACACAACAGTGCAGCAAACACGGAGGGACATCACCTCAATCTGCTATGGAAAATAAAAGTCTAAGCCACAATAGTTTACAACTCCGATTTCAATGGTAAGTCTATTATTTTGACACTAAAACAAATAATTAAACATTGTACAGCATATTTACCAAAATGTTTGCCCAAAACACAGAATTTCTTTGAACAAAGGTCGGTATGGAGATATTTCATGCAAGTATAGTACTGACGTCAGAATTTTGAGATTGTGGTAACGCTTGGCAGAGGTACCCGTGCTCATTATAATGTCCCGGATGGGTAGATAGGGACTTTATAGTTTCAGACCAGGATGTAAAGGTTCGAGATCTTCCCATTTTGCCAATCTGACGGCCTTTTATATATGCTGCCTCAAACCTAATCTCATTCTCCTAACTGTAACCTCCATGAGATTTGAGTCATCCGGGGAAACAGTTCTGTCACTTTATTTCAGTGTTTTGAGTCACTTGGTATCATGCACATATTGCTTGAAGGTCCGCCCTGAATTTGCCAAAGTTGATAAAAGAATCAAAGGTGAGTTTCTAAAGTCCTCCGGACAACTTCACCCAGTCCGTTGGTTAAACTGCACTTAGGTCAAGGAGCTGATTCTGGACAACAGTCAGACCAGTGATGGGAGAATTGAAGGTATCACAGAAGAGTTCTGCAATCTGGAGACGTTGAGCCTCATCAATGTCCAGCTGACCACTCTAGCAGATATTCCCAGACTGGAGAAGCTGAAGAAGGTGGGTACTCGTACACGTGTTTGTTCTCAGCCACAGTGTTGTCCAAAGCAGAAAAACTTGAGTGTATTTGATTCCTTGCAGTTGGGGCTGAGCGACAACAGGATATCGGGGGGTCTGGAGGTTCTGGCCGAGCGGCTGAAGAACTTGACGCATCTTCACCTCAGCGGCAACAAGTTTAAAGACATCAGCACCCTGGAACCACTGGTAGGTCCGGCGAGGCAGCTAAATCAGATGTGAAATGACACCATTATTAAAACTGCACATTCCCCCCGCCAGAAAAACCTGCCTGAGTTGAAGAGTCTGGATCTCTTCAACTGCGAGGTGACCAACCTGGCCGACTACAGAGAGTCCATCTTCAAGCTGCTCCCCAACCTCACCTACCTGGACGGCTTGGACATCGACAACTGCGAGGCGTCCGACTCTGAGGGCGAGGTGGACGGAGCCGAGGACGACGACGAAGGTGCGGCTTTTGGTCCTCGTCTCCGGCAACTCTGCCGCCTTTGGCACACTCAGACAGTCCTTTTGTTTTTTTAAATTCCAGGCTGCGACTCGGAAGACTTTGAGGATGAAGAGGAGGAGGACGAAGAGGACATCGTGGCAATAGAGGATGATGACGAAGACGATGACAGCGGGGATGATGAGGTGAATGTAACGCAACACTCACTCTCACATTGGAAACTCATCTCTTAGTAGTGCTGCAAATTTCCTGTCAATTTGGACGGTGAAGCTGGGCTATTTTGGAACTAATAAGCATAATTTATATCTTTAAAAATTCTCGTAAGAAGACATTGCAAAATACAAATAAAAATAGGGATGTCCCATTTGGATCAGCGCAGCATTTTGAATATAAATTTAAATATATAATGAATAAAATCAAATAAAAAATGCACATATGTAGTCCACAGTATATACTTAACGTAGCAGTAATTTAATAATAGTAATTTATATCGGGTTATTCGGTGAGAGCCATTGGCAGCTCGTGGATGAATGCTTATCACGCGTTTGTTTTTTGTTTGTTCGGTAAAGCGATTGAAAGTGCGCCGGCGGCTTTGAAAATTGTTGGAATTCTTAAACCGTATTTCTGACGTCCTGTCTCGGCAGGACGGACACGTCAACGGAGATGTTGACAGTGATGAAGACGTGGACGATGAAGAGGACGACGAGGACGAGGACGGTGCGCAACCTCGCCCCAACACGCACACTTCCATTAAGTGGATCGATGTTCATGTGTGTATATATATATGTGTGTGTATTTTATTTTTTTTGACGGGCATTTTGTTGTGACAGCAGACGACGGCTCGTCTCCCGCCAAAGGAGAGAAGAGGAAGAGGGACCATGAAGATGAAGACGACAAAGATGACGATTAGTAATTCCTGACATCTCTCGTTCTCTCGCCAACTCCCGGGCTGCATTCCATTTCTCCAACTGGTACCCTCCCACTGACGCCACACGTCACTATTTTTTTGTGTTTGTGTGCGTGTGTTTTTTTTTTTTGTCTCCCCATAACTGACATTGAAACTTAAGTTCACCTTAAAAGTTTGAGAAGACATCATGTGGTTCAGTTTTGTATCGACGATGTCGCTGACGTCATCCCAAAGTTTCTCAGGACCTAAAGCTCCGACTCTTATCGGCATCAAGTTAAACGCATCTCAAGAAGGTCGTTAAGTGTTTTCGTCACTAATTCCTAGAACAGTCATTTTTATACTTAGTTGAGATAAGTATGCAATGCCAGAGGAGGTAATTGCACCCAAACGTCCCCCAACAAACCAACCCAAGATGTCATCAACCCCACAGAGTGCTCAGGGCAAAATGTTTCCAGTCTATTTGATCTTTTTTCTTTTTCGTCTTTGTTTACACTGACTAGGTTTATTTTATTATTATTTTTTTTTTGTACTTTCTGTAAGTTAAAGGAAAAAAACTACCAAAAAAACAAAACAAACTAAAATGGACTTTGTAAATAAAATCTTAACATTTTGCTTTTTGCTGTCTCATATCTGGATTGATTTCCTGGAGCTTCGCCAGCCCCTCAAAGGAGTTGAACACAAGAAGTGCACAAATAAAGTGGGTTGTTCCTTTTATTGTTGTGGTTTGTGCTGAAAAGCGAGCGTGTCAGCTGTCACCGCGTCGCGCTCGGGTTGTTGTTGGTTTGTCTGACTTCCTGTTCTAGCTCGGCGATCCTCACCTGTCAGGTGGCAAGAAGAGGCACATTAGTGGGCAGCTAAACCGTGCGGTCGTTACGATGGCACCAAGATGGACGCCAGGGACCGCGTGTACTGACGTCTTTTTGGTCGAGTATTTCACGGAGACCTCGGATCTCTTCTTGCTGTTTGTAGAATGCTTCACGGAGCTGAGGGGGGGCGGGGAGGGTGTCAGATTCTAAACTGTTTATCCACTAGGGGGGCAATTAAAGTGCGACATTCTTTGATCATATGCGGGTTTTTCCCGGCTCAAATTTAGCAGCAGTGGAACTATTCTGCTCATTAGCATGTGTACATAGGGCGTGCCTCCACAAGTTCAAACATAGTTTTTCTGTAAGGTATTTGCATGTATTGTTGGTGTTTGTTTTTCGTAATGCACTTGTCGGCATCTCAGCATGACAAATACGAGCTGCTTTTATGGGACGTTTCTGAAAAGTCAAAACCACAAGAATTTATGATTTTTATTTTCCGGGGTAATCAAATTTTCTTGGTTACAAAAGAAACTTTTGAAGAGCCTTGAACCCATTTGCACATTTGCAGCTGGAAAGAAAAATGGTCACTCTTTTTCTAAATGTATTATTAATTTTTTGGGTTGGTGGAGATTTTACGACACAAACTCCGATTGTTTGTGATATAGTGTCGGCCTGTTACCTCATCCTGTGTGGTGGGCGGCGGCCTCTCCGCAGGCTCGCAGCAGTGGGGCGTGATGTCGTACGTCCACAGCTGTGACTCATCTGACTGCCAGCCCGACAGCACGTCTGTGTGTCTGTGATATTTGGCATCCTGGTAGGCCAGCTGTTCCTGTAGGAAGTTCTAGTCAACAACAAAAAAAGAGAAGTTTTGTTAGGGTAGCGTATTTGCCCACGATGCCAATGATATAATGGGATGTAGTGTACCGCTTGTTACGCCAAGAATTCCCACCCCGAGTTAGTACCTTCTCCATGAGGCCCGCGGTCGAGCGGGGCAGTGCTTCTGTGGTCGGCCCCTTGGGGTACCAGCTCCTCCCAGCAAGGCTTTCTGGGTAAGGGTTGACCACTCGAATGCCAGGATGTAGAGACATCAAGACTGGGCCTGCTGGAGCCACACGAGGAGTTTCTGCTGAGTCAATGTGGGAAAACCACTGTCCTCCGTGTTGGCTCGGGATGGGTCACTGACCCCTGTTGATTCCTGTCAGCCACTCTTGAGCCGTCATGGCGGCCCGGTTTCCCGCTGTCATTGGATACAGATCCTCGTGGAATGTCGCCGACTGACGGAGCAGACAAAACATTTGATGCTTTCTACATTTGCAACTGAGCTCGTGAGATAGACCAACCTTCTTGCGCGGTACAATCATGGACAGCGGCTCCACCAGGCCTTTGACGGCGATCAGGCGATAGAATCGGAATATCTCGCAGATGTTGACGTCCAGGCCACGCTTTGGCATCACCGCTGCGCTGCCACGGAGGTTATGTTAGCGTAGCACAAATGAAATCATCAGCCCTTTGCAAATTCTTAAACTGAGTTCTGCCACTGATGATTTGGTTAGGCTTTGTTTTTGGAGGGTAGCCAACTGATCTAAAGACTGTCTTGAATAGTTTGAACTTTGAATTAGTCTTGGCTGGTGTTGGTCCGTATCTCACCGAGTCCTTTGTGAGGCAGCGGGGACCTAAACTCTGTCAGGAAGCTGATGTAAGGTTTCTCCGAACTCAGCTCGTAGTACCTGATGTTCCCATCACCCTGCAGCACACTTACTTTAGCTGACATTCTACTATTGGTCTGCAATGATGATGAAACGCTATAGAAGCATTGTAAGGCATGTATTGATGGAAATGGATGCGCTGACCTTCCCAGCCAGGTAAAGCATGTCAGTGTCTGGATCAAAGAACGGGAAGAGAACTCCTGCAGAACCGTCCAGATCTTCTTCGTACAGAGGCTCCGACAAGTCATCCTGCTCACAAAAAAAACCAAAAACAAGATGCTGCTGCTTCCTTCCTGTCTTTTAGTGCAATCATACACTACTCTGTCCTCGTCAGGGATATACAGCTTTCGGGTGAAGCTTCAGGATCAATCTAAAATGAGGTTATGTCCTTTACAGGAGACCTTAATTTCACATTCTCTAAGGTTTTGAATGTACTTGTCCAGCTGTTCAATGTTGACGTACCTTTGGCCTAACTTTCTACTCTCTAAAAAGGAACTGAAGTTACCGGGTCCCAGAGGACGATCTGTCTGTGGTTCCAGAGCGAGCAACCGGTGCTCAGCAGCATCTTCAAACCTCCGATGTACACAACCTTGTTGGCCCTGTGATATTTGTTGCAGGACACCTGCGGCACCAGCACACAAGGTCACGTGTTGTCTCCAGTCTCTCAACACAAAAACACACCTGGAGAATCCTTCCTGTGCGGGGGTCCAGCACTCGAACGCGCCTGTCTTTGGACGCAACCGCCAGCCGGTTTCCTTCCAGGTTGAAGCTGACGGACAGCAGCAACATCTCTGACGGGAAGCGGTGGTGGACTGGCGCCATGACCACACGCACCGGACACCTGAGCAGCGCCCCGTCCTGGGACACGTCCCACAGGAGGACCTGGAGCCGAGACATAAGATTTCTTCTGGAATGATTTCCAAGACCGCTGCCTTTATTTGGGACCTAACCTTGTAGTCGTAGGCCGAGCTCAGTAGGAGGTTCTCAGCAGTCGGATGCCACTCGATCAGCCCTACCCTCCTGGAGTGACCAATCAGAGTCTTCCTGGCCTGGGTGAGGTTTCGTTCGACACCACAGCGCGGAATGTCCCAGATCTTTACCTGTACAGTCACACGTTCAGCCATGAGCGCCAGTAGAACCAGAATGGAAGACAGAACGTGATCTGCAAACACCGTGCAGTCCTCAGAACACGAGGCGATACAGCTGTCATCGAACGGGTTCCACTTGATGTCAACAACCTGAGCCCTGTGACCGCACACCCTCGGATGCTGAGGGTCCACTCTGCCTGTCTGGAAGGTGGAAAGTCAAACATTTCCTTTTGTCAGGCTAGTCATGATGATAGTGTGCCTACATGATGGATGGGCAGCACCAGGAAGGACCCGCCCCCGGCGCACTCTGTCACCATGGCGATGAAACAAGGATTGACAGAGCAGTACTGGTTGTCATGGACGCCACGTGTGATGGGAACGCCGTCGAAGCCGTGCTCCCTGCTGGATGCTTTCCCGAAGATGTGGCGGAACTTGGAGCAGTGGAAGGACGAGCGCCACGACATCTGCAGGAGACGAACGGAGAAGTGCGTGTGTGTGTTTTTCGAGATGAACAACTCTCAACGCTTGCTCGCTGTGGTGGGAGTCATAGATCAAATTCTGCTTCAGGCCCTAAAGCTAGGGCCAGCACTCTGTGTGCGTGCCGAAGTCAATGTGCTGCATGATCAGGTCAAATCAATAATGCAAACGTCAGTATTGGGTTTAATATTCTCATCAATAATAAATCAATACACGTGCACGCAAAGTGACAAATTGGTCATCTCCAACAGATCACTTCTTGTTAAATAGTAATAAGTGACATTTGAACTTCCTATTTAGCAGGTGGGGGAGGAAAGCAAGACAGGAAGATACACACTTGCCGCTTCAAAGCCCGCACCGAAATGAGGTTTTTGTACGTTAGCGAAGTCAGAGTACGCAACAATATAACATTGACGTATCGCATTGTTTCCTTGTTGCGCTAAGGCTCGTTTCACTATTGTGCTAATGTCGCTAAAGCTAAGTGACAGGGTCACCTCCTAATTCACAGAAACACTCAAATTTAGTTGCCAAACACAGCGTGAGAAACTTTATTTCTTACAATTCCCAATGGATGTACCTTCCGAATAAGCAAATGAAAGAGGGAGGTGGCTGGCAAAGTCGAAGGCTGCAGTGAAAATTGAGTAACATTGTCCAGGTTAGGATTTGGGGCCCAGTTAATATGGTTCTCTCCATACAAGGGGGAATGTTTATGACACAAATAGAGAGTGGCTGGATCCAAGAGCAGTCGGAGGCAGATGTGAAAGAATGGATAGTTTATTGATGAAAGGTAACGGCGGTGGGGAGGACAGGCGGCTGGCTTGGCGGCAGAAATAACGTGGATCAGAAACACGGGGAACAAAAACACTGGAACCAGGAGACAGGAATCAAAAAGGGAACGATGAATAGGGTGACTTACGGGAGGTAAATGGGCCGTGGTACCACTGAAAGTAACTGCAATACTTCGGCGAGGATTTCCTGGAACAGGCAGGTTTATATACCGGTGGTGATAAAGCTGATTGGAGACAGGTGCTGAAAACAGAGAAAGGAGGGGGGAGAGAGAGAACGCAAAGCGCCCTCTCGGCTACAATAATGGAACTGCAGGCAGTATATGACAGTTTAGCTGAAAAGGGAAATGTTTGTTTGGGTGTGTCCAGAGGTGTGCGACATCACGAGACAACTATCAAGGGGATGGAAATTTGCCATACAGACATCAATGATTGTCATGTCGCGCTATTACACAATAGAAAATGTAAATATGCCGCCCCGTACCGCCGCACATATCGCACATGCCAGAAACCACAACTGACTTAAACCGTAATGACCGTGTGACAAAGCTACAGATGAGCGTCGCACGAAGACTGCAAATGAGGGGAACAGCATGTCGCTTATTGTGTCATCAGGTGATCTCGGTAGGATGTCATTGATTCGAGCGGTATAACAGCCCCGCTGTTCATACTCTTTTCTTACCTCTTGACACAGTCATGTAGCGTGGACACCTGGCAACACCGAGATGACAGCTGGAACAACCCTCGGATGAAAGCTGGTCTCAAGTCTCAAGTAGGAAGTACTGCGTCCCGCTGACTGTTGACAGCCGCATCGCCTCGCCTCCTGATCTGGGACGTCCTGCCTCCCCAGGCACATGAGCCTGGGGGGGGGGGGGGGTTATGCACGGCTGCCCGCGCACAAATGCGCCGCAACATACGACACCGCCGCCAGACACGCTGAGGTGGCCTGTCGATGACAACTTCAGCCTCCGCTTGCTGCAAAAAGGTGATAGCTGCCTTTCACACAAATCTTTTTTCGGACCCGTCCTACCTCAACTAACTAACAGAGTCCCTTTGAAATCGTTTACTGTAATATAAAACAAAAGAGAAGTGTTTTCCAACCTTTATTGAGCCAAATATCACGGCACGTGACAAAACCCCCACATACTGATGTAACGATGATATTGTCTTGTTTGACTCAAATTTATTACTGAGTGTGAAATCTGGGCCCGTTTCATTAAACACAAAGCTATTATTCTGTTGTATGACTGGCAACAGGTAGATCAGTTGTACCTTCTAGTGGAAAAGCATTTAAATGTTCCCCTTGTCACTATATGTCGCTGGCATAGACAGATGAATGAAAAGCCTCCTCAAAGCTCAGTCCAAATAGGAAGCAGAAGAGGAGGACGAGGAAGTTCCTGGGGAAGCGAAGAGCGGTTTCAACCGCAATGGCTCATTCAGGTCCTTTTCAGCTAACAAGCCGCTGGAACCAGCTGGAGAGAGAGCATTAACCACACAATGTTATTTCCACACAAATCCCTTAAGAATTCAAATGTAAAACACATGTGGGGTCTCACGTGGGCTGCTGTCAGCTTTGTCACGCTCCTCCTGAGCGGCGTCCGATGGATCAGACTTCTCGAGCGAGTCGTCGAGGATCGCCGGGTAGGAGTCTCCGATGTCGGAAGCCTTCGAGTGGTTTACGTGCGCCGCCTCTTGCGGTGCTGCAAAAGCCAGGTACAGTCAAGAGTTCCGTCACACCTTAGTTTGAGTTGAAAAGAACACAAACGGTACCGTGCTCCTCTGATTGTGGAGCCGTGCCGTTGGCCGCTGGAGATGTGGAACGGTCACAGGGAGTCGCTTGGCCTTTTGGGGTCATAGCATTTGTCAGCATGTGCACCAGTACCCAGTCAGCACTGGCGCCAGCGCTGTGTAAAAAGGCTATTGAAGAGCACACCTTGGTTATCCAGGGAGAAGGCCTCAAAGTCGCCTGCAGGCCCCCCCCCGTGATTGCCAGGAGCCGGACGTTGGAGGTCAAACGAGTACGTCTGCAAGGAACATTTAACAACGAGAAGCTCGCCTATCCTTCCTCTCAGTTGAGGCGTGCCAAAGTGCCGCTCTTACCCGGGACGCCTTCCTCAGCAGGTAGAGGATGACGAGAAGGATGATGATCACCAGGAGCAGCAGCACCAGGAGGATGTAACCTAAAGAACGAGGGCGGCATCTTGTCAAGGGTCCGAACAGAACATCTTCAACATCACACCATTCTTACCCCAGGAATCATGGCCGCCCACGGGTGCTGAAAGAGACAACCCTCGTCAGTAATACTTTCCACTTGTTCCTGGCATTGGTGAATGCCATTGTGACTTTACCCGCCGCTGTTGTGACACTCGGAGCTGTTGTGGAAACCAGGTCCTCCTCCGCTGGCGTTGTGGGCTTCCGCTCACTGGGATCATGGAGTTCGTGGCTCACTGTTGTGGTTGGTCCTTCGGTCCCGGCTGTTTGTGCCTATTCAATGAGTTTTCATTACTGTTTCCATGACAACAAGCTTTAAACAAAGCATCTTTCAACAGATGTGTGTTTAAATTCAGAAAACTGAAAAGATCTTACTTAATTAGCACAATTGCGTAATCGTTTTAAAAAATCCAGTGCAGTACATTTTTAATTACGGTGAATCTTTTAGAATGAGACTGTATTTGAATGCATGTTATTATGTTTTTTTTTTTTTTTTCGATGCTACTAAAGTTGGAGAGGCACTGGCTTGGAACAAGAATGAAGGTGGAGCTCAGCCGCACCGTTGCAGTTGACGGCACACCGGGTTGATTTGGGGACGTCCGGTTGTGATGGTACAGCGCCGTTGGGGTTGAGGTGTCCATGGGGGGGGTCCCCAACGTAGAGAGAGCATCTGGAGCAAACATGAAGGAGAAGGTGAGATGTGGACTGGCAGGAAGACGAATATTTCAACTCCATTTTGTCTGTACCTGACGTGCGGTTCCTCGATGTTGCGGTTTGGTTTTGTCCTCGGCATACAGAAGCTGCCGCTAAAACTGAACAGATCAAAGTATGAAGCACACTGCATCTAGAGACTTAATTTGACTTTCCACGGGAAGGATCCGTACGGTTGTTGGAGGCCATTCCCCAACAAATAAGATCCGCCGCTGCACCCACCGAGGAAGAAGAATCGAGGGCTCATCTTCGTTGCAGTTGAACCAAGATATCGTGCAACCTTCCCAGAAAGCTCCTCTGCCCGTTTAATAGCTTATATTTTGACTCACACGACGCTCGCAGCGCGCTTTCGGTCTCACTTTCAGGAAGTGAGCTAAGGCTGCAAAGACACAGGATGTAGTTGCTCGTTCTGCTCACTGATCGCACCAACATGAGATCATTTCCTTTAGTCTAAAACCAGCGCTTGAAATCAATTAAGTCAATTTCATTCATATAGGACCATGGGCGGATCTTTCTAGGTTCCTTCCCTCACCTATGGTCCCAAGCCGTGGGTCATGACCAAAAGAACAAGATCGTGGATACAAGTGAGTGAAAGGAGTTTCCCCTGCAGGTTTCCTGGGGTCTACCTTAGAGAAGCTTGGTCATCTGGGAGGGGCTCAGAGATGCCCACCAAAGCCCGTTGAGATGCCCGGGGCCACAGCCCCCTCCCCTGTATTTGGCGGCCTCGCCGAGCCTCATGGTAGTCCGCCCCTGTGCACCGCCAATTCACAACAGAAGTTATATTCTCAGCTAAACTAAAATATTGGGGCAAGACACAAATGGGATATGAAAGCAGAAGTTGTTCACACCAAACTTATCCAAGGAGGCCCAGAAAAGAAACTGACCCCACAAAAGTACAGGCACGTCTCATTTGGACATATCATTTTAATTTACAGCACCAATGTTTTAATTGTATGATTTATAGGGGGGAAAAACATTTTGAATCCAAAAGATACAATGAAAAGAAGGGGCAGTTCTTGTATTCAACATAAATAGAATCATATTCGCATTTTGCTGCAGAGTCCAAAAATTCAAGGGCTTCCAGGACATATAAATAAATAAAATGACTGTTTAAAATGCCATTTTCACATCTACTCCTCTGTGGTCCAGTCTGCAGCGATGCTATGCTCCAAGGCGATGCCGGCCAGCTCCTTCAGGAATTCTGCGTATAGGACAATGGCGAACACTCTGCTCTTATCTTGGGGCGGGATGGCGGGACAGGCCGGCAGGTGGCCGAGGTGGGGTGCTGCAAGAGAGTTCCTCACGGAGCCGTTGGGAAGAGGGCGGTCCGGATCTTCGCTGCACCGAGACTGAAGGCTTTCTGGAACACACACGCGCACACGCACACACACATACACGTGCTGGGCCTCAATGCATGTTATCACTTAATACAGGTTCAGTATTCCTTTTTCGACAAGTGGCCAGTGGAGGAATAACACTCACGAACCTCTGATCTTGCTGTCCTGGTCTTTTGCCAACAAGAACCTCCACGCCTGTGTGACCAAGGCGGGGTACTCCGGTCGGGCTCGGATGTAGCTCTCGATTTGGCCGTGAAGTGACACCAGCACCTTGGCATAAACGCACACATCGTCTGGAGAGACGCCTTAAGACAGTGCTTCTCAAACTAGGGTGTGGGGAGCACCTGGCTTCCGCCAGCCGTTAATTTGGGCGTCCGCTTTTCCGTTCGGAAAAGCCAGCGATGATTGGTACATAATGAATTTAACAAAATTGAATTGAAGTTCCTTTCTATTAAACAAGGTCATGAATACAGTGGTGCATTGAGATACAAGTTTAATTTGTTCCTTGACGCTCGTCAAGGCGTGTGTGTGTGTGTGTGTGCGCGTGCGTGCGTGCGTGCGTGCGTGCTACCTGGTGCAGTGTACACACACCAGCCTGCCAATGTGTTTGTGTGCCGAGCAGGAACGCTCTCAGCAAAGGTTGCGGGTACGACGCCAGCTGAGCCAGGATGCCGGTCACTAGCAGGTTGACAGCGATGGAGTTGTCCAGAAGGTTCTCCAGCCGGGACAGCAGAACACTGATAAAGGGCCCTGGGGCATTATGGGTAAAGGTTAGTGAGCACGACTGTGAGATTTGATGAAGAAATTTGCAGCCATAATCACTCATCCATCACCGAGTCTGCTGACAGACAATCAACATACAGACGACGGGAAAACATTTTCTCAAAAGCTCTGCCTAGAAGGGGTTGTGTATTTAGAGTGACATCGGAGAAATCTGTCTTTCGCCACCTGGAAGTTCGTGTAATGTCATCGTGAAAAGCTCTATTAACCCACCTGTAAATGGAACACTGTGCCGTTCCCCATCTTCTTCCTTCTCCTCCTCCATCGTCTCCTCTTCCCATTCCTCTCTCTCTCCACAATCCTCCTCTACCAGTCTCTGCTTCAGCTTTTGAATGCGCCTCCTAAAGTTGGAGACGTCGTCCAGGATGTTTTCACACTCCGGCTCGGCCCCTAAAGAGCGCATTAGCTCATAGTACTGGGACAGGAAGTCGCCATTGTTACGCTGGACTTTGTTGTTGAGCACATTTGGCAGCTGACACGTGGAGTCTGCGTTTGTCAACATTGGATGCCCATTGAATGGAATGTGATTTTGAGCGTCCAGTGCGCAGTCTGCAATACAAACGTCAGTAATGCCGTCGTTGGGGTCCTCACATGTCTCCCTCGACTGGCTTCTGTAATCCTCACTCCTTCTTTCCTCCTTTCCTCCATCCTCGCTCATCCTCCGTGACGACATGATGCAGTTAACGGTTTCATGTACCGTCCTTCCTGATGTCGCAGAGGGGACGGCGCCTCCATGCGCTCGTCGATTTGCAGCAGTCATTCTTTCCAAAATAGCAGCCTCGGCGTCTTTTTGCGCGACCAGATCGTAGACCAGAACGTCATCCTCAAATTCACCCTCCTCCACGTAGGCGCCATGCACCAGCTTGATGGCGTTGCGTCGCATCTCCTGGATGTGGCGAGGGGGTAAGGATGGCAAAGGTGCGACAGAGCTGCCGACCAACGATGACGGATCCTCATCTGCAAAAAGGTCATCCCACTCCAGCTCCAGAGCAGAGCCGGCTCTTCCTGCCTGGTGACTCTTGGAGACGACGTCCACAGAGGAAGAGGCGCCAGGGGAGTTGCTCTTTAGTCGCCGTTCTCTGTCGTCCCCATTGGTGTCGTCCGCCGTGCCGGAACGGTCTTGGGCAGGTGGCGGCTTGTGGCCGTCGTAAGGTGCCGACCACCGCTGACATGCCCTGAGGGATGCCGCGGCGAATCAACACGGCAAGTTATCTTTATTTGTCTTACACAGTAAACTCTCGCTATTCAAGAGGGATATGCCAATAGTGAAAATCTGAAAGTAATTTATGAAAGAGG
The DNA here is from genome assembly GCF_024500385.1 of Phyllopteryx taeniolatus. Classification (NCBI taxonomy): domain Eukaryota; kingdom Metazoa; phylum Chordata; class Actinopteri; order Syngnathiformes; family Syngnathidae; genus Phyllopteryx; species Phyllopteryx taeniolatus. The sequence continues at coordinate 1,750,627 of NC_084524.1, read as the reverse complement.
TTGATAATTCTCTATGGATACCACAAGATGGCAGGGCAGTACTGTGTTTTTTTTTTTAGTTGCCCAAGCTATAGCCGGCAGCACAGTGGGCGACTGGCTAGCCAAACCACGTATATGCTGGAGTTAGCTGTTGTAATGTGTCAGATGGAAAGGCCACTAACCTGTTGGAGGCGGCGATGGCCCGTCGGGCGTCCGAGAGGTAATGGAGGTAGTTGACTTCCATCAGGAAGTCTGAGCCTCGCCAGTAACCAACGCTGTCAGCCACCGACACATCTGACCATCACAGTGCACAAATGTAAATGTGTGACGGGCTCACGCCGCCACCACCACCAAATAACAACCTTCACCTGCTCCTTTGGGCCAGCGGATGCGCTCCGAGGCTCCGTATGCGTTCGGCAGGTGGACGGGGCACCAGGAGGGCAGGAGGCGCAGGAAGGAGGCGGCGCTTGAGGAGCACCAGGCCTTGTGCGTTAAGGAGGACCGCTGCTTCCTGCTCAGGTGGCTACAAGCAATCAAGAACCTGGGGACACGCACACGACGCTCAGCTAAACAAGTGAGCCATAGTATTACGCCTTTTATTCAGGAAAATAACACAAGCGCGGAGGTATCTGAGCTAGGCTACCGGCTAAACCACACAAGCCAGCTATTCCCTCCATCGTGTTAGCCAACGTACGCTCTCTGGACAACAAGCTGGCTCGCATGCTACCGAACGGACAAAATTCTCGCGGGAACTGAGACTCGAGGCGGCGGACTGTGCGTTTACATGACGCCTGGTGCCGGGACGCTATCTTGGTCAGTCAACACTGCACACCGCTACTGGAGATTATGGCACACAATACACGCACACACTCACAACAGCCACTTTAGCAGCATTGGGGTTTTGTCATCTAATTTATAAATGTCTTATTATTTGCCTTGGCATTGTTCTGCTCCCTCTGGTGTGCACACCTTGGCCACCTGGGGGCAGTATAATACAGACACAGATATACCGGACATTTTCATCAGGCTGACCTGAAGACGAGCTGCAGCATGACGTCCTCGCAGAAGAGACCGATGAGTGTCCTGAACAGAGCCAGCGACACCGTGCCCAGCTGAGGAGCACCAAGACCAGGTCATCGATCCGGATCTGCTTTCAGCAGCATGCCGGGCGCGTTACCTGGAAGGGTGTGTTGATTCTGCTGACCAGAGTGTCCAGGATGTGCACATTGTCGTGGGTGTGCAGCAGGGTGAAGGACAGGAAGGTCTGTAGGAGCGCAGGCTCAGAGATGGTGCGCAGGAACAGGTCCAGGTAGGCTGTGGTCGTCATGACCTCCTCCACAGTCAGCTGTTACACAGATGCGCGTGTACACACACACACACGCACACACACAAAATGCCCATCCCTTGTTTGCCAACAGCTGGGCGTAAGACTGCGTACAGCAAAAAGCTAGGGGTATAATGTCGAAAACTTCAAATCACGATGAACTACAGGGATGTGTTTTGTGTACCTTATGCAGGGCAGGAGCCAACACGGGCACCAAGAAGCCATTGTGGATGTAGCTCAGCAGCTGGGAGCGGATGGAAGGATGAGTCACCTGTGAAGAGGCTAGGATTACAAGGATAAAAAACAATGTTGTTGTTTTAAGACTACAATTGTTTGCATTACGCTGGTGACGGCGCTGCAGAAGCCAAGCGAGTGCAAAAAGTGGACAAGAGCAGGAACCTGTTGAAACATCAGAATCTTTGTGTCATTTGCTCGCCCCTCAGGGTGTTGGCACTCTCAGCTTGCGGTTGTCAGGTACCTGTTGCCAGTCTGGCCGGTCCAAACAGTGCCAGTCTTCGCTGTAGACCTGCAACCTGGCTGGCAGAGACGAGTAGAGGCCAGAAAGACCCGTGGCCAGAACCTGCACACAGCTTGACATTTAATACTGTCGCTGTTAAATCACAATCTCAGCAAATCACTCAAAGCAGTCCGCAGTGTATGCACAACACTGAAGATAAAGATGTAAGTTGGCAGAACTTATGTTGTTCATTTATATCATTGCTTTTAAAATTATTGTGAAGTGAAGTCTAATCTAATGAATCGAATTTTGGTACATATTTCAGTAAGAAACAAATTAGCTGCATGTGATTTATTTTTTAATGCAGGCCAGATAAAATGATGCGGTGGTGTGAATCTGCCCGAGGGCCTCAAGTTTGACAGCTGTGCCTAAAGGTGAATATGGGTCAAAACACAAAATGAAACGTGGATTGAAATTCCAGACTGGATTATGCAGGAAAGAAACAGGAGGGAGATTTTTTTTCCCCCCCTTTTTGTCCCCTCCATTCCTTAGCCTGGGGAAAGGGGAGGAGGCACAGATTCAAGTACCCAAAAAAATTAAACAAGAGCAGCATCAATGGCGGCGATGGCGCTCCAGTCACACGCAGACTCACTAATTCCGCCCTGGACTGCCGGCCAATCTCGTGCTGATTTACTAATCTGCTCTCTACAAGAAGATTGAGGTCAGGGTGGTCACATGGCATTAAATCTGAAGGTGACACGTAATGTTAGTTGCCGCACACACTGGTACTCATGGGATTTTTTTTTTTTTGTGGCTAAAAAGCCCACTCTAAATCTCGATATAGTGATTAGGGGGTAGCGAACGAGTGTATGATTCCGAATGCACCGGCTGCGTTTGGAGTCATTCATCATTCCCACTCCTCAGCCACGATATAGAGTTTTTCATATAGAGGACTATGTAGTTCAGTAAAAAGTCCACTCAAAATCCCTGTACAGTGACGCCAATTGCGATACTCCAAAGTCATATAGTCTTTATCCATCCAACCACTTTCTGTACCGCTTCTCCTCACAAGGGTCGCGGGCGTGCTGGAGCCTAGCCCAGCTTTATCGTTTGCGAAAGATGACTCATATACTGCAAGTGCATCTTACTGAGTCAGTTGTGAAACTCTTCTTCGTGTGTCTGTCTGTATGAAGGTGTGTGCGCACACCAGAAGGAGCAGCGCGATGTGCATTGGGTTGAAACAAAAAATGTTGCAAAAACATTTTAATTCTTCACATTCTATTTAATTATGTCATTATTGTATGCGTACAGTATTACAGAGTGCTGGAGTAGGGAATAAGTGACTGATGGAGCCAACATGGCCGACACTTTGAAGTAAATTAACACTGAACCCGTTTGTCCTCTGATGGCTCCTGGTGATGATGCACGGCGCCCTCAGGTGGCGTGGAGCCCTCACAGCAGCCTCCCAATGTTTGACCCGGAGTAACTTTCCCCTGACCAAACGCCATGGCCTCGTTACGTTGTTACATAACGTACGACATAGTGATCGCCAAAAATACACAGCCGCCTCATTCGTGGCTGCAACCGCCATCAAAGTTCCCCTGGGATCGTGAAAAACATTCACTGAGCAACTCGCTTGCTTCCCACAATTCTATGTCAAGGCCCATTGATCAAGTAACCTGCACGCACCCTTGAGTAGTTGTGGCGGTTTTGTTCGCTCATGAAGAATGCATGCTGCGTGTGTGGAGACTTACTGGGCAGAAGTACGTGCTCTGCGCAATGTGCTGGGCCACTCGAGGCTCGGAGGCCGAAAGCGACATGATGAGCAGAAGAGCTTCTCGGGCCTGCTGACCTACCGGACCTTGTCTAAGGGGGTTGAGGATGACCTTCAGCGTGCGCTGGGGAAATGAGTTTCACTCTGTGTGTTTGTGTTCAAGAACCTGTGCGTGTATGGGATGAGCAGGGAGAAGAGCAGGAAGTTGGCAGCGCCCTGGTCCTCGCTGGTGTGGAAGAACAGTTCCAGCACCGAGGGGTCCTTCACCAGAGCCACGCACAGCTGGTTCAACAGGAGGACGAGCTCCGCTTCCACGCGACCGCCGGTGTCTAAAAAAAGCGCAACGGCGGTCAGCCGAGGAGGTCGCTTCTACCGAGGCCACGTACCGTACCTGCGCCGGCGCCGCCGCAGGAGGCTAGCAGCGTCATGAGCGGCCGCAGCAGGGGCTTGTGGTGCAGGAGCGGCTGGTGGGCCTGGGTCAGGAGCATCTGGTACATCCTGAGCTGCTCCAGTTTCATGTCCTCGGTGAACTGTCTCCTCAAGCTCCACAGGAATAGGCGCTCCATCACACCCTCCAGAACCACAAACTCCAAAATGGGACCCATCGCTCCTCCTGAGGATTCAGGTGTGGTTATAGAAATCTTGTGTGATGGACAATTGGACTTATTTCTGTTCTGCCGTTTGCAGATGTCCTTAATTCACTCGCGGATACCCGCAACTGAGTTGTAGATCTCGACAGTAAAATGACAAAGGCCATACTGTACACGCGAATGGCAAAAGTGACGTCATTTGTCTTCGGCGAAACGTTGCGCATATTCTCCGATTCAATTTTGACTGGGCAAAACTGAAATAGACGCAATGAATTTACAGCTACCTTGAATGAAAAGTCCAAGGATTCAAAATGTAATTACTCAGGCCCGACCGATAGGAATTTTTTGAGGCCGATGTCGATTCAGATAGTTGGCAAAATATAATTCCGATAACTGATTCATTAAAAAATATATACTGAATAAAATAACTTCTTTTTTGTCCCTTAACGCTTACAACAATAAAGATATGAATTACAGGCAGAACATTTGACTGTTTTACAATACTTTGTCCTTTAGTTGTTTAAATTTACAAGAGAGAAAAATTGGTAGACTTTTCCCCCCCGATGTTTGTTTGAATCTTAGTCTTAAGCGCTAACTGTGTAAAAAAAAAAAAAAAAAAAAAAAGAAAATTGGCAAAATTCGGCGAAGAAAATCCCTCGATTTTTTTTTCAATTTGAAAAGTGCTAATACCAGCAATGTTAATTCCGAATAGTCAAATTTGGTTTTTAAATATTAAATCTCCTTGCCATAAAAACATGCATTTTTGGTTCATTGACGACTGAATTGTCCATAGCTGCGAATGATTTGTGCCCTGCAATTGGCTGGTGACCAGTCCGGGGATCACCCCGCCACTCGCCCAAAGTCCACAACGGTTCCTTGTAGAAAGATAGATTCTTTTGGCTCTCACCTTGACCCGCCTCCTCCTCCATGAGCAGGAACAGCATGTGTTCCACGTAGTTCTGGACGGCGCTGGCCTCGTCGGGCGGGATGGACCCGGGGCGGGCGCCGCCGCTGCCGGCGTGGCTGGAGAGGAAACTCAGCGCACTGGCGCCGCCGCGACCCGGCTCATGTTTCTCCAGGATCTTCACCACCTGTAGGCCAAGAAGAGCTGGTAAACGAGAGAAGCCATCACACGATGCTGATGCTTTTTGGCGGACCACGCCCACCTGCGCCCAGTGATTCTTAAACACGATCATGCACGTCTCGGGGTCCACTCCTCGCAGCGTCAGCGACTTCCCACGATCGCCGCCGGCCACGGCTGAGGCCATCATCCTGACTTGTGGTCGGACAGCTGCGGCATGTTCCGGGGGCGGCACGGGCATCTGGCCATTGCTGCCGGCCCAGGATCACGCGCTGGACACTCTGAGTGTGTATTTGCGACACATACAGTGGTGCCTTGAGATACGAATTGAATTCGTTCCGTGACTTCACTCTCGTCCTTACTCAAAACACTCAGATCTCAATTGCCCATTGAAATGAATGGAAATGCAATTACTCCACTACTTTATTCAAACATACAGTAATGACATGATTATATAGAACAGTGGTTGTCAAAGTGCGCTACTACTCTCAGTAGTGGTACACTGGCTCCCTCTAGTGGTAGGCACACGAATCACTGTCTTGGTACAGGTCAGTTGTAATTTAACTCGTACAGTACGTTTGCGTTCAATCTTTAAGAACTGTTTTTAAAGGTTTATTTAGAGATTTTTCATTGAACTTTTAGGTGAAATGTACAATGGGATAATTAGTTAAGTGCACTATTTCTTTGTGTCTTGTTTTTGATGATTACTTAGGCCTACTATGTTGAAGTTTATTATTGGTCATGATGGTATTTGGAGAGCCAAGTATTTTTTTATGTGGTACTTAGTGTACAAAGTTTAAGAACCACTGGGATACAGCGTAAAGAAATTATTTTTTTGCTTCAATTCAATTAACATTGTGCTGCTCCTTCTGGTGCACGCCTTGCCCACTTGGGGGCAGTATAATACAGACAAGTGAGATAAAAGTTTGACAACTCCCTCAGTAATCTTAAGTAATAGTCGTTTTTTACTGAGGATAAATAATATGCCTGCGAATAAGGTTATGACGTTTGCGTCTCAATTTTTTTGTTCAAAGCAAAAAAAATAAAAAATAATCGAATCACTCGTATCTCAAAGCACCACTGTACTTCATCATTCCGGATGGGATTAAAAAAAAAAACTCACGCCACCTCTCTATTAAATTGTCTTGAACAGGAACAAGAGGTTGTAAACAGGAAAATGGGAGTGAGACCCACCCTGGGTGTTCCGGGACATTCCGTGAATTCCCAACTCCAACAAATCCTTATAACCACCTCCAGCACGGCAACATGGTCCATTGATCACTTCTACAACATTCCTAGGAAATCACAATGTCCCATCACTGCTGAGCTACTTTTCGAACTGGCCCAAATGATCCTTCAGGGGCTGCCGCCATGTTGGTGACCTCTGGCCTCGGCCCTCATAAGAATAGAAGCCCTAACGTGTTTGCAGAGGAAGGAGATTAATCTCGAATGAGACAGTGATGTTTAATCCCATATGGCCTGCTGTGCGTGTGTGCGCGTGCGTGTTGTCCCCATTAACTGTCGCATATACTATCACATGCCTTCACACAACCACAGATTAAGCACACAACACAAAAGGAGGGTTTCCTCTTTTTGGACGAGTTGTGCATTTAAGTGACTTTTACTGACGACAAATGGACTACCGGGTTCTACAACACACACACACACACACGCAGAAAGTGTCGACTTTGCATGTTTTAGAGTTGGTGTAGACAACAGGGTGTTTCTAAAAGATCAATGCAAAAATGCATGTTTTCATAAATTACATTTTCAACACTGTTTTATTCAACTGGAATATGAACAAATAACATCATTTCCAACATTTGCGATGCAAAGCTCGATGCTATATTGCTGTCAATGGCCGATGTGCCCTGACTGTATATAAAATATTCAGTTGAAGTTTGTTTTTACCTTGGCAGTTGTGATTTAGGGGCCTGGCAGTCACTCCTGAGGGACGTCCCAAGTGCTTTGTGAACTCAGCTGCGCTCCTGGGGCTTTAAGCGTCCCAGCTGTCCATCAATGCTAGGTAATGCCTGGCCACGCCCACTGGCTGGAGCACGCCCCGCCCCCCAGGGAGGCAGAAACATTCTCGTTGTTTTTTACATTTTCATTTGTTTTGAATATCAACTGAAAAACGCCTGTTTTCAGACTGGAAGCCCATTTCCGCCAGTATTTTTTATTTTTTATTCTAAACCAGGGGGCAAGTGAAACTAATGCCGATAATAGCTTTTTCTTTTAGCGTTTATTTAATTGGAAATTCCGACAATAGTATTTGGATTAACTTTATTTGATTTTTTTTTACGTTTTATTTGAAGTATCTGACGTCATAGGTCCGGTTGATGAGCACCCGCGGTGGCGGAGCTGGGAGAAAGTTGTGCTGTCGACACAACAAGTGCTTCCGTGGAAAGGCGGCGGAGTCGTTCGGAGGGCTGAGTTGACGACGACGTTGCCGCCGCCCGGGGGAAAGAGACGCCGAAAGTCGGGCAGACATGGCCGAAGCGAGGCCCGACGAAGACGACGAGAGTGCGAGGAGGGACACCGGCGGGCGAGTCGTGCGACGGCAGTCCAGCGGCAACGAAGGTAAAAACAACAACACGAGATCAATACAGGACGCCAACACGACGGTTCTTTTACGCCCGCGTGGAGTTTACTCAAGGGCTTCTCAAACGATTTGGGTCCAAGACGTTTTTAGGACAAGGACCCCCCTCATATAATCCTATTCAACAAAGTTGCCTATTTTCTCGGGGGTGGGGTCGATACGATGAAAAATCTACGTTGTTTTTTTGTTTTTTTTTACCTTTACAAATGTTTTTGTCAGAATGAGAAGTCATAATCGTCCAAGAATAAACTTGTGTTTCTCCAATAGGAAGTCGCAATGTTATGATACTGTATTCAGGTCCAAGTTTAAAGACCCTGTCAAGTGAATCCAGAGATTTGTTTTGAACTACATGATCCACGTTTGAAGGTAAATGCTGAAAGACTCAAAAGTATGTAGTACTCAAATTGTGGAGGTATAGCGTTAAACTGTTTTTCCACAATTTCGGGGGGGGGGGGGGGGGGGTGACTACAACATGCCCGTTGATGCACTTAATATTCCGGCATGAGTCGCCCCTCCCCCACTGTATAAGAAGTTGAGCGCCTTCATTCACATCAGCAATTAACCACTGCAATTGTGACGTGTGTTTTGCTAGCAAGCTACGTCTACACCCTGAAAATGCATCGTCCTTTTGAATAGTGGCCGCTCGAGAGCGCCTCGTTGTTGGCCGTGAGTGCCCGCCCGTCACACACTGAAAAGTGGAAGTGCAAGGAGGACGGAAAAATAAATGTAAAGAAAAATTGCGTGCACCGGCGGCTCACTTGTAGTTATGCGTAGGCATCAAAAATATGCTAGACGAAGTCTCAATCGTTTTTCCAGGTCGTAGCAGAACAGTTGACGGTCGAGCGGGACGTGTTTTTAGCATATTGGAGAGCAGACAGAATGCTGCGATTTATTATTATTTTTTTCCCCCAATTTTGAAGCCTCATTTTATATATGTGGCAATTATTCATTTTTTTTTTTTTAGATCGTTCAAATTTGGCAGGGATGTTAACAGCACCCTTCTGTGGTGTGTCAGATTTGAAATAAGTCATTTTTTTTTAATAAGGAAATGTCAAAAATACAGCCTTATTCTGGAAAAGATGCCTTTAATCTAAAAAAAATTAAAAGGCTGTATTGTCAAAAAAACACCTTTTTAGTTTTTTCTAATCAGATGACTATTCCTGTAATAATACCAGGTGTGTCAGATAATATCCGATTGACTGGTTTTATAAATTCTTTCGTCGGGGGCGATCCCGCTAACAGCTGAGCAGATGATTAACCACCGAGTGACTAGAAACGAGTACCGCCGCCTCGCTTCTTGTGTCAACACGTGCTCGTGCCGCCGTCCGGGGTCAAAAGTCGTCTGGCGCAGGCCTGAGAAAGCCGAGCTGCTCTTGATCGATGAGGCGGTGTTCTGGGCAGGTGTTTCCCCCCTGGAATTCTTTATGTCCATGCAGTGGTGGGCTGTGTATGTTATAGTGGGGACTTAGTCCACCACTATCACGTCGCAATCATAGAACCCATCAATTATATACAAAAACTGGGAAAATAGTAGACTCTCTAATGAAACCCGTGACCAAGAGAAGGAACTGCTGTATTAGCTTCGGGGGCGGGGGCTGCAAACATCTGGAAGCGTTAAGCGCGGCGCCATGACTTCAGCAGAAGTTGTCGCAACCAATCGCAGGGCCACTTCCTGGAGAGGAGAGAGCCAGAAAAGTCAGGAGTCAAAAGTAGGGAGGAGACCGGCGGAAAGGACGGCGAGAAAATCCGTCTCTGTTTTTGTGGGGAGAAGACGGGCCGACGAAAGGAAGGTTTGGGGTCAAATGTCGCGTTTCGGCAGCAGACCTTCTGCGGTTGATGGACAGCCGGCGACTGCCGATGACACGTTGACGTTGAGCGTTTCCTGTGACAACTTCTGTCTCGTCTGTCTGCCCCCCCGCAGGTCGTCCTGGCAGGAGAAAGCCAGAGAATCGTCTCAGGTTGAACACTTTTTTCAGTTTTTGTGTGTGCGTGTAACCCAATATGCTCTTTGTCCCTTTTGGCATCTAAAACGTTTTGTGCTTCAAGTCCATCCGCACTCTGGTGTGTTTGCCCCCCCCCCCCACTTTTTCTCTGACACACTCTTGAAAGTATTTGGGCTGTTGGCCTGTTGGCATGCCAACCAGCCAGGGGCAGTGTCAGCATGTCTTTATGGGGCTAACCTCGAAGTGGATTTGTTGTGTGTGTGTGTTGAGTTGGTCTCCTATCCTAATCTGCCTAGCAACAAAAAAGCTCAGGCTCCATTCCGACGTCGCAAAACATCTTGAAATCAGTTCAGCTAACTGGTGTTTTTCCATCTTGTTATCTGTACAGCCAAGGCCCACTTTGGTCCCTCAGAGCAGCCATCAAAAAATGTGAGAACACAAAAATGCAAAATGTTTTGAAGATAAAGCCTGAGAGGCACGTCCCAATACTTTTTATCCATCAGCCACCAGCAGGTCCAGTTTCCCTGACCTTCCGCGAGACAGAGACAGGGACAGAGACGCCAGGTAAAGGAACTCTCTCGTCATTCCCGCCGTCACCGCGTGTGTTTTATTCTTCCCGTTTACTTCCTGTTCAGGGGCCCGGTTGCCAGGCGACCACAGATCACCATCCTGTCGGCCGAACCGCTCCCCTCCCCTTGCTGGTTAGCCGGAACGCCCGGCGCGTTCCCACCGCCGCCTCCTCCGGCCACGCGAATCTGGGGACCCACAATCCCGCCGTCCATACAGGTAGCGCCGCTCCCGTGATGGCACGCTGTACCACGTGGCAGTTGTACATTTTCCCTGCTGCCCACAGCCTCCTCCCTCCTACGATGAGGTGATCAGGGAGAAGACGCAGGAGCAGGGTGTGCACATATCTTCATCGGCTCCATCACCGTCATCGTCGTCTCATCCGGCTTTTAGAACGACCATTGCCACTCAAACAGACACTGGATCCTCTCCTGGAGCTCCGGGTGAGAGGATGTTCGTTTGAGCCATCGTTGAAACACAAGCTATGATTCCAAAACACTCACAGAACCAATAAAACTCAGAAGTCAAGGCACTACCGTATCTGAGTTTGAGATTAGCGAACTGCGACTAGGCAGCGGTTCACGGTACTACTATCAGAGATGCTCCGTACGGTGGAAGCAGCTAATTGTCTGAAATTGTAGTCAAACTATTCCGTCCCTCCAAGTGAAAAAGTGTCTTTTTCTGTTCAGTACTCAAACCGCAGCGGCTGCCGATCCCCGCCTCTCCGTCCCCAGCAGACGCTAAAATCGGCCCCCGTTCGCCCACAGCTTCCGACAGCGGCCGATCAGGGCAACTCCACGCAGCCGCACCCCTTCCCAACGCGGCGGAGCGCCCCAGGCCCCGATCCAGGTCGACCGTGACCCAGGTCAGCAACGAGGTCAAGGTTCAGACTTTGGTGAAACTGCGGGAAGACGGCTTGGCCACGCTCGCCGCCCGCGCTCGCAGTGACGTCGGCAAACGGGACGGGAGTGGGGGTAAATACCTTCAGGAGCTTCTGGAGGCCTTCAGCTCCGACGACTGGGGTGTCCCTGAGCAGCGAGGTGACGACAGTGACCTCGGCCAATCGGAGGACGAGGAAGAGGACATGGCGGCCCTCAGGGCGAGGATCCAGGCCTTTGAGCAGCAGCAGGTGGCGCTTGACGGGAGCCGTGGCGACCCAAGCACCAGCGAGGAGGCGGTCGCCGAGAGACCCGAACCTCGGCCCCGCCCTCGTCTCCAAGGGCAACCTGCCAAAGTTCTTCCTCCCGCCGTTGCACCTAAACCCAAAAGCCTCCCAAAAGCATCCGCCGTGGACTCTATCGATTGCCACGCTGAGGTCCTGAACCCCAAACCGCTGCTAATCACAGAGCTCCTTCCGAGTCACCGCCCCTCCACCGCTCCTTGCCCCACACCTGTCCCGGCTCCCAGGCTCCCGCCACAGAAACCCGCACCCTCCCCCAATGAGACCCCAGCCGCAACCAAATCTCCGTCCAGACCGCCGGTTGCCCCACGAACGAGCGTGGGCGCGCCACCGCACGAGAAGGCGACCGCGGCCGGACACGTGACCCCAACGAGGCCCCCCAGGCCTTTCACAGAGGTCAGCAGGGTGGCGCAAGCCCACATTCAGGATACTGTGAACCTGACAGGTAAGTCTTGTTCTTTTTTCTCCAAGGTATACAGCGTTCCTCACGGTTTTTACACTTTAGTTGCTTGCTGTTATGCCCTCGCATGTGAGGAGGAGAACCACAGTCGCCGACGCGCTTGCCACACCAGGAGAACAGTCAAACATAAACACAAGGAGCACACTTACAGCGCGTGGCGGGGTCAAGCTAGTTTTGAAAGCGTTTTATGATGATGGCGCTCTATGTCGCAGATTTTCACATATTGCCAGTTGGTCTTGAACATATCCCCTGCACTAAACAGGGGTCACTGTTCACACTCATTTTTGTCGTAAACCACTTTGTCGTTATGGTTTCCCCTTAGGGGGCTGTTATGACCGTAAAACCATTTGAACGTATCATTGCCTTATTAAAATATTACATATAGTGATGTCCCGATAATTTTTTTTTTTTGTTTTTTGTTTTTTTTGGCAATGCGTTCAGAAGAAAAAAAATAAAATTTTGTCAGCTCTCAATTTGTATTTCATTTGATTTATATGAATAATGGTATATAAAACTAAGGCAATATCTTTGTATCTCAGGGTTATTATGTCATTTTATGACCTTTAGAAACTTGTTAATTCTGAACACAGCCACATTCCCAATTATGAGAGGGCGTTCACACTTGTGCAACCACATTATCTCATTAATTTTACTTCCTCTTTCGAAATGGTTATTTTTTCCCTCCGAAATAAGTTACACAGGTTATACGTGAAAGTGACGTAATTGTGGGGGGAAAAAAAAGGTTTTGAAATCATTTATCTCGGTTCAATTTTTTTCTATTACAAAATCCTGGCATTTCAACAGGGGTGTGTTGACTTTTGTTTTACCCACCGTGAACGCAATGGAATCAGGTGTGTGAGTATGTAGGTGACACTTACAAACTTGACCTACTGGCCTCTGTTGGCCCTGAAACTTCATGTGTTCAATACACCGCACCCACATTGCACGAAAGGAAAGACGCGTCACGAAAGGAAAACCTGTTGCTTTTCGTGCCTGCGGGGAGATGAAATCACCTTATGTTGTCGATACTTCCTAACCAAGGAATCAACAATGAGTCTTTGCAAATCAGCTCAACTGCCCGACCTCTTGAGGTGCATTGTGGGTATTGTAAGCTGTGCGCCGCAGCACAATGCGGCCTTTCAGAGGCCAAACGCAAACGTGTGGCGACAGCGAGCGAGTTGCGGTTGTCCGATTCAGCTTCAACATTGGCTGATTGTGTGCGCAGAAGAAGCCTCTCTGTGTGGACACAACCCCAAGCTTGCCAAAGATGATTTTTTTTTTTTTTCCACGGGTACTCATTTTTGCCAGCTCATGTGATTACTTTTTGACGACTACGTCATCATCACAGGCGGACGCACATGATTTTCAAAATAAAGTCGCTTTCAGGCTGACCCACTGTTTTGACTGTTTTAAAGGGGCTCGATTCAAATGAATATCCATATGATAGCGTATGTTTTTGATCTTTTCAGGAGCCTCTCTGGAACCAAATCCAGTCCCTTCCAAGGCTCCCGCACCTGACCCCGCTCCCGTCCACGCCAAACCGCCGTCCCCTCTCCTCAAAAAGGCTGACGGTATCTGTGAGCCGCCCCTCCCCCCGAGGTACGCGCGACGACGTGCTGCTTATCTCTCATTGGTTCTCTTAAGCCCCCTTTTTCACTACTCGATAGAGAAGTGGTTCTGAAACAGCGAGCCGTAACTCGGGGCTCCGCAAAATAGTCGGCGTTAAATTGTCGCATTTACACCCACGTTCCAAATGACTTTTTTTCCCCAGCTTTTCGCTAAATAGTCGATGCAAATGACAGTCAGCATAATTTTCATCAAAGTCATCAACCGTTGACTTTTGAACAATGATGAGTCTTTTTTTCATAAATAAAAAAACTTGAAGTGCTGTGTTGCAAAATGTTTGCGAACCCCTGCGCTAGATCTATGACTCAAAATAACAAAATGAACAGATGCTAATGTTAGCCTAGCCTGTCTGCACTAACCTCAGCTCTTCTCTGCAGGCCTTCAAGTGTGAAGCACCTCCCCCCCAGACCTCCACCAATCAAATCCGTCCCTGCTCGCCCACCACCTCCGGGCATCGGGTCGTCGGCGAGCCAACCTCGGCCACAGACGCCAGCTTCTTCTGCGGCAGCCAGTCACAGAGCGTCAAAGAGAGGGCCGCCTTTGCCCCCTCGGCCCAAGCCTGGACATCCGCTCTTTCCCGGCTCCACGGTACAGACAAAAAGGTCACAAATAGGAGTTCCAGGTGCACCACTATCACACTGTTGTGTCCCAGAAACAGGAAGTCCTCATCGTCCTGGAGGACCCGCCGCCGGAGCCTTTGCCAAGCGCCGTTACGCCGCTCTGCAGCACGTCAGAGTGTCTCCTGGACCTCGACGAGCTGCCCCCAACACGGCTACCAGAATCCGGCTTGGAGACTTGCTGGCAGGTATGAGGTGCGATGATATGGAAACAATGGTCAATACAGTGACCGCCCATCGCCCACCAATTCGCAGGCTTTCTGTTCATAAAATGTACCCATTGGTCTTTTTGTGCGTGGAACTTAACTGTCACTTGTTTTGTTTTATCAGCCGGCCATGCAGAAACACCCCGAGCCGCCTCCTGTCAGGTCCGACACACCAAACACCAACATGTTTGTGTTTTTTTTTTTTTTTTTTTTTTTTTTTTTTACTCTCCATTTGTTGTTCACTTCTTTCCGTGTCGTGCGTGCGTGTGCGCAGCCGCCCTCGTTACGTCGCTTTGTTTGACTTCGAGGGAGCGGAGGATGACGAGCTGAGCTTCTCCCAGGGAGACACCATCGGCCTCCTGGAACCGCTCGACCGACAGTGGGCCCGCGGCCAGATTCGCGGACGCGTCGGACTCTTCCCGCTGAGCTTCGCCCGAGTCGCTGAGGACCGCCCGCCAGAAAGTCCCGGTGAGCCACGCCATTGGGTTTTGATTCTTGGATGTCTAATGATTCAATATTTTTTTGTTTTTCCTCAGTCGCACCGACATCCTCAAAAGAATCAGAGGTGAGTTTAAAACGATTCATAAGATTCCTTTTCTCCATTACTCGTGGTGTTTCTTTCGGCATAATTGTCACCTCAAGATAGAGATAGAGATTTGATGCTTTTTAGACAATAATGAGTGAAAATACTTTGCTTTGATATATTTGAGTAAGCCTGTTTTGTTTAAAAATGGATCGCTGTAATGCTTTGCTGCAGAAGGAAGAACCAGTCACCAAGGTAAGCGCTTGCAGATTCTTTTGCTTCTCGTAAAACGTTTAGTCTGCTCGTCCTCTCATTTATTGCATTACTCATGGCGCTGAAAAATTTGTGAAGGCGTCATTTGCTTTTGTGACGTAGTAAAGCCTGTTTGTCTGGTGCAAGTCCAGACTGACGTGGACAGCTAGCGCCAGTGTGCGCTTAGTGTATTTAATTAGCAGTTGAACACAATTTTGGTGTTGCGTATGGTAGCAATTGAACACCAACTTGAACGATGTGATGTTTGGTAACTCAAGCAAGATGGCGTTTTTGTTCCTTTCGTTTTGGCCACGCGAGGATTCCGCCCGACAGCGAAGATATTTAGCTTGTCCTTGCTGAATATTTAATAGCTATATCGTTTGGGTTTGGTCCCCCTTTAAACTTTGACCTTATTACCACATTATGACTTGATCTCGGGAAGTATGACTCGATTCTCCTAAGACAATGACTGTTTTACCCTGACAAAACGTCTTTGCTAATGTAAAGATTACAATTGAGAGAAGAAAAAGAAAAATTCTCTCAATATTGCAACTTTTTTGTGTTAAAAAAAAAAACATAACATCTTGAAATAGGCAACTTTTTGACTCCTGTGGCATTAGGAGCACATATGGTATTTGTTCAACTGGAGTTAAGATTGAGGACCCTTTGTCTGTACCGATTGAGTCCCCTCGTCTAGAAAATACATGTTATCAATTGCAATATACCTGTATTTAATTGCACTCAGGTGGAGGAATGGGCAGTGGCGCTGTTCGACTTTCCTGGTCAGACCGCAGAGGATCTCTCCTTCCACAAGGGGGCGCATATCCAAGTGATCGAACATGTGGATTCCGAATGGAGGAGGGGCCGACTTGCTGGGAGGGAGGGGCTTTACCCCGCCGCTTTCGCGCAGGCCTGCCAGGGTGCGACAAAATAACAAGCGACGTCATATGATGTCGTCATCATTTTATGATTTCTTTACTGTTGGTTAAAGCTGCTCTGCCCAGGGCCTGTTTGCATTGCTATCGGCGACGGAAAAAATCAATTCCCGAGTTTATCGAGACATTGACTGAAATGTTTCTTCCTGGTTTCAGATCGACCAATCCCAAGCCGGAAGGCGGACGTGAGGGGCGTGGCCAAAGCTTTATTTGCCTTCACGGCCGAGCACGAGGACGAGCTCACAGTGAAGGTGAGCTCATTGAAACATGTCAAAACGCATCATCAAACAAAGTGTTCTTACCTGCTGTTGTCCTCTTCCTCCAGCCTGGCGACATCATCACGCAGGTGGAGTCTGGGGATGAGCAGTGGATTGTGGGAGTCGTCGGCGGTAAGCGGGGAGTTGTGCCCAAAAACTACATTTTGCTTCTTTGACGAGGACAATCTGCTGACGGGACGTTTTTGGGTTGTGCGGAGTGCGTGAAGACGGCGATATTTCAGTCTACAATGATTGGCAACATCAAATGAAGCGGCAGTGGCCACACCCGCAACCTCCGTCTCGCCGTCGCATACCTTTACCGGACTCTCTAGGTTCCGTTCAAATCTTGAACAAGAGGCGCAAACGTGGGATCATTTCTTTCTTTGTCCTAACGTGTTGGAATATTAACGCAACTAACCAATCTTGTTGGATGTTTCCGTGAAGTGTCACAATGCAATGAATGCACGTGGACACGTGAGCAAGCATGGATGTCGAGCTTAATGTTTTTTTCTGGAGCGGCGTTAGGCCGTGAAGGTTAGCGGTTAGGTTATAGGAATGTAGGCAAAACAAACATTCCAATTTTGAAAGCCTAATAAAACTTTGCAACATTTCTCTTAATTATGTTTACCCTCATCTGTTATGGTTCAAATGAGCTTCTCCCTTTTAAGCCACCGGCTCAAACTTCAAAGTAGGGTCAAATGGTAAACGCGATTTGGATTGCACTATGCATTTACTGTAAAAGTGTCACATGGCTTTTTGGGGGGGGTTAAAAAAAACTGCAATAACAAAAACTAGTTATAGTGCAAGGACAACAAAGTGAATAAATAAATTTAAAAAAAGTCAAGCAAGTAATGTAACTGGACAGTGGTACCTGAAACAAGGTGACAAAAATGGTTCAATATAACGAGTGGATATTTAGGTCTTAAAACATAAATTGTAAAAATGTGCAATAGCTGTAGTTGAACTTTTATGTTACTGTGTTAATTTACAACAGGACAAAATAGATGTTTTTACTGTCGAAGTTTTATTTCACAGTTGAATGCATCTTTGTCCTCCATTTCAAGGTCTTTGAACGCACCCTGGCCCATTTGATCGCATGCTTCGGGGCGAGCAAGGGTTCCTAAATGCTGTTTAAGGTGGCCAGTGGCAGAACGAACACAAATGCAATTCAAAAGGACCTTTGTCATGGAAAGTGGTTGGAAAAAGTTCTAATCTACTGAATTTGATTGAAGGTTAATAAGGCATGATGTCTTGCACATGCATAAACATAATAAGTTAGAGCATGTTTTTTTTTTTTTTTTTTTTTAATGAAGAGATTTGAACTGCAAGTCGACCTTGTGTGTGTGTGTGTGTGTGTGTGTGTCTGCGGTGCTAACAGCATCCACACAGCAAGGCGCCTTTTGGTTTGGTGTTAGCAAAGAGAAAACTAGTAATACTAAAGACCAAAGGGTCATAACACTGCATCCAGTTGTTGTTCTTTTCAAGTTTATGCGCCCTTTAAGTCAGGGGTGTCCAAACGTTTTCTTCCAGTAGCTAATTTGACAGCCCTCACTTTTAATTTAACACCTTGAAACCAGTCCATCAGTGGCGGTAAAGATATGCGAAGCAATTATGTTCTTTTATATACAGTACAGTGGTGCCTTGAGATAAGAGTTGAATTCATTTCGTGACCTTACTTGGAACTCAAAACACTTCAATGAGGTACCACTGTATTCTGTATATTAATTAAAAAGATTTTAAAAAACGCATTTCCTCCTCCTCTGCTCGCTTGTGAATTTTAATGTATGCCGCCGGCTGCAAAAAAAAAAAAAAAAGGACGATGGGCTGCAAATGGCCCACGGGCCGTAGTTTGAACACCCCTGCTTTAAATTCTTCAAATCCACACGTTGAGCAAGAAAATTTCCCGCATCCTCATTGGCAACATACAGCATGAATGATGAATGGGATAATTTTTTTTTTTTTTTTTTTTTTTTAAGGACGCCACTACATTTTCCGACTTCATGACCGACTCGCACACACGACAGCTAACGCGTACAACATATTTGAACAAGGCAGAAAGCTAACAGGGTTTGTTAGACGGAAACGCGGCCTTCAGCGGAGTGCGTTGGTCGTCGTAAATGCCAAATTGTTGACCGCTTTCTTTTTTTTTTTTTTTTAAACCCTGTGTGGATCAGTGCAGACAGGCACAGTGCTTCTGGCCTCCGATTGGGAGATTGGTTGCCGGGGGCCGCCAATACAAAAGGAAGTTGCTTTCCAGAAAAAGTGGAAGACATTCTGGCTACGGGGAAAGGCTTCAACTCATCAGTCCACTAGTCTTGATGCACAGACTGGACGTGTGCACCTTTTTTTTTTTTTTTTTTTTTTTTTTTTTGTCTCGCTGCAGATATTCCCAAAATACTGGATTGTGCTCCAGTTGACAGCAGTAGGAAGAGTTGAGGATAAGCTTACGGTGATTGGACAAACAGGACTCGGGGATTGTCACCGATGGGAATGGAGTTCTCTATTTGTTGACATTCTCCAGGAAAAGAACTTGCTCGAAGACATGTTGTGAGGTTTGCGGTCCAGTGGCTGACGTTTAGACCAGCGGGGAAGGAACCTGCTTGGTTTCCAGCCCCGGAGGTTCCTTTTCCGTTACGCCGGGATCTTCGTTGCCGGAGTCGATGGGAGCGTCGTCCTGCATGAGCGCGCCCGGCAAGGAATGATGTCGTTTTTGGGGGGGCAAACAACGGAGGGGGACAAAAAGGTGATCTTCACAAAGGGGAAAGCTCACCGTCACCCATGGGTGCGAGAGAACTTCGTCTGCCGTGAAGCGAGCGTCCACGTTCACCTGCAGCATCTGACTGATCAGCATCTGAGGAAAAGATGGCGGGACTCGTTACAACAATGAGATTGGCAGGAAAGTTGACATTTTTCTCTCTGGTGTGTTCAATTTAGAAGACATTTTCACTTCACATTGACTCGAATCAATATTTTCGGGTTGTCTGTGTTTGATTATTGTTATTAAAGTTCGAAGCTGGAAAAAACAATCCAAAAACGATGTAATGGAACCGCAGTAGGCAATCCGAAATGTAGCAGGAAACACGAGTTTGGGGACGTCCTTCTAGACTCTTCCGCGGACGGCTGTGGCCGTCACCTTGGCAGGAAGGCTGACGGCGTCCCAGTCCGGAGACGGGAACTCCAGCTTGCCTCGGAGGATCTGATCGAACAGCTCCTCCTGGACGTTGTTCTCGCTGAGGAAGACGAGGCACAATTATATTTTGTTTTGGACCCTTGTTGGCCGACTGACGGTCCAGCCGCCTGTGCGGTAGATTCACTGACCTTCTGAAGGGCGGGAAACCACAAAGGAGGATGTAGGTGATGATGCCCGCCGCCCAGATGTCCACCTTGAGTCCGTAACTGCGCACACACATCCGCAAGCGATGAATGCCAGCTCAAAAAGAAAGCCCTGTGCTCACTTCCTTTTGTCCTCTCACCCGGTCTCGGCGATGATCTCCGGGGCCACGTAGGTCGGCGTGCCGCAAACGGTGTAAAGCGGCCCCTCCACCACCGTGGCCAAACCGAAGTCTCCCAGTTTGAGCGACTTGGTGCCATCCGGGTACTCGCACACCTGCCGGGAACACAAACGCGTCACACGGCGCGGTGGCGCCCACATTGGCCGGCGCCTACCAGCAGGTTTTCTGGCTTGATGTCTCTGTGCACGATGTTCATCCTGTGCAGGTACTTGATGGCTCCGGCCAAGTTGTACACCATGGCGCTGGCGTCGTGCTCGCTGTACTTGGTGGACGACGTGATGGCGTCGAACAGGTCGCCGCCCTGAGGCGGGCACAGAGACGGAGTTGTAACTTTGTCCCGACAGTCGGTGGTCACGCACGCGGGAGGAAGAAGGCCACCTTGACCAGCTCCATGACCAGGAAGAGCTGAGACGGCGTTTCGTCCACCTCGATGAGCTGGATGATGCTGGGGTGTCGAACCCGCCGCAGGACCGCCACCTCGTTCTCGATCAGGTGCTCCTATTCATACGGATCGTGACGTGGAGGGATTTTTTTCTTGCCGTGGCCACAAATGAGCATTTTGTGCACACATTTTAGATATATGTGTATAATCCCCCCCCCCCCCCCATGTCCTGTCTGGGTCTCTGCATGTTTAGACAATTATTTGACCCGTTTATGCCTACATTACCCACAATGCAAGACGTCTGCTAACTGTGCCTCTGCCGTGTGCGTTACCTTCCCGCAGCAGCGAGCTTTGTCGATGATCTTCAGAGCGAACTCCTGCCCAGTGGACCTGCCAGGAACATCAGAAGCGTCACGCCACTTTGGGCTAACAAAAACCAAACTTGGTTTATCTTTACCTCTCGACGCACTCCTTCACCACCGCAAAGTTTCCATCGCCGATGACTTTCCCGATATTGTACTTGCTGCTGATGAGCGTCGACGACACAGTCAGGTTTCCATTCTCTTGGAAGAGAAGTTTGACGGTGTGGTGACTCGGCCGTCGGACAGACAGTTCGGCGGTCGTGACAACACACCTTCGGGAGTGACGCCATCGGCGTGCTCGGCCGCACCGTTGACGTCCACGGATGAAGCGCGATGAGGAGAAACCTGCGGACGCGGATCGTGTTGGTGCAGAGGAAGAAGACGAGACGAAGAGTAGGCTCGCAACCTTAACGAAGAGCCCACCTTGAGGCTGCTGCGTGTCCCGGGACCCGTGGGGGAGGGGCTCGACCTGGACGACTTTGCGGGGGCCTGCGATCCTGACTCCTCATTGGCTGCAGAGGAGAGGAAAGGATCGTGTTGAGCGAAGATAGGAAAGCGTCTTGAACGGGTCTCGTGCGGATGCCGGCTCCCACCCGATCCTCGTGACCTGGCCTGGGCCGCCGCTTTGGCTGAAGCCTTGGACGAGGCCAAACCAGATCCAGCGGAACTCTTAGGAGTCGAAGTCCTCTGAGCGACGGCGGGACGAGATGCTTTGACTCGGCACTCTGAAAAAAGACAGACGGCTCTAAGCGCACGACTCGGGAAAGGTTGCGGCAATTGGGTTTTGGGGTGACTTTTCATCCTGAAGGCATGCGTTTCTGTCTGCGTGCGAGCGAGCGAGACCGTTAACAAAGGCCGCCGTCTTGCCACCGTGAGTGAGCACAAAGTCGTCCTGAGCGTAGCGAAACTTCTCCAGCCCGCACGCCATGAACACGTCGTCGTCTCCGAAGAAGTCCTGTAGACAGGTCAGCTGCGCACACACAAACACACTGCTCAAGCTTTTCCCAATTTTTTTTTTATGTCCACTCTGCTGCTGTCGCTCTTTTTTTTTTTTTTTTTTTTTTTTAAATCATCTCTTATCTTCTCAATGAGCGTGTGTTCGTGCACGCGTGTTTAAAAATAGTTCCATATGATGTGTTAAGTCTACGGAAAGAGATGAGAGTATCTTCAAGCAGAAGTTTAGCTGTCACGGCTTGAATCACTCCGAAGATGAAAGCTCAACAATGAGGCATTCTATGAGAAGTCGGCAAAAAACGAAAGGAAAGAGTTTGTCGATTAAGTGTTCCGTCCCGTTTTGTGTTCCAAGGTGCAAGCTGAGCTCACCTGTTTTCCGTCCAGCGTGTACAGCTTCTTGACGGCTCCCGAGTCCAGCTTGATGGCCTCCGTGATGTCGGCCAGTACTTGTTCGAAGGAGTGAGCCGTCTTCTTGTTCAGGAGGATCCGCACCGCCTTGCGAGGCTTGACGCCGCTCCGGATCACCGTCACCAACTTGGGCTTGATGAAGTCTTTGCCCTCTCGGCCCTCGGGACGCTCTTTGCCGCCGACGCAGACCGCGGGCCCGGCGGCCGCGGCGGAGGGCCTGCCCGAGCTCGCTGCGGCGCTCCCGGCGCCGGGTTTCCAGCTAGGGACGGAGATCTTGGTGTAGTCCGCTTTACGGTATGGCTGATTGGAGGCGCAAACGTAGCACTCGCCTGAGCAGAGAGACGGGACTCATGAGGAGCTTACACGGCTTACCAAAGGTTTGGGTTGTGGAGCTTTCTGGTGAACTGCAAATGCACTGCAACCTTTCCAGGTGAACTTAACCAAAAGCCCTTTTTTGTGTGACGTGTATGAACGCGTTACGTTGCAAAGTGATGCGGCTGTCTTAGTTTCCGTGCATTAGTGCTCATTAGTGGTCTTTGCAGTCATCAATATTGACGAGCGCAGGGAAAGGAGCAGTTCAAGTCCCTTCAACTACAATCCTAGAAGTCGGGAATATTGTACGGGCGAAACTGCCCAAAGATAGGTGCGCCAAGCTTGTGCTATAATATTGTATTTTATAAAAAACACACACTGATGGCATAATTAAAAGGAATATGAAGAATTCAATTTAATGGACATTGTGCTGATCCTCCTGTTGTGCACCCCTTGGCCATTTGGCCAGCGGCAAGAATAATAGCCGTTCTTTGCAGAGGATAAAGAGCAGTCTGTGAGTATTGGTATCTCAACGTCTCGCTCACACGTCAAAGCACAAAATTGGCTGAGCGACGAGTCGTATCTGGAAAAACTCAAGTCGGGTCGCTTGTATCTCAAGCCCCACCGCGATATGATCCCACGCTATTGCTGGCCATATATTGCGCAAGTGCGTGCATGCGTCTCTGACCTTCCGCCAGCTCGTCCATGCTGCTGATCTTCTTTGCGCCATCGATGGTGTAGATGGTCCGCACCCCTTGCGGCAGGTGGAGGTTGTCGGCCAGCGAGCGGGTCAGCTCCGCCAGCAGGGCGTCGTACGAGCGGAAGCGGTCGCTGGAAACGGCGTACACCAGCCCCTTAAAGGAGCGGTCCCCGTTGCGGTAGAAGCGCACCTTCTTGGCGCGCTTCTCCAAGGTGAGCGCCTGCAAAGTGCGGGTGCGGTAGTAGCTGCAGTTGGTGCTGTGCGCCGGGCTCGGAACCAGGCTGCTGCCCCGCGAGCTCGGGCCCGAGTCGTCTCGTTTTGCCCGAGCGGAGCGCCCGCGGCGAACTTTGTCGCGTTCATCGAAGTGCTCCAGCTCCATGGTCCTACTGATGAGATCGAGTCCGGGCGCACGGTCGTGCTACTCGGGATTCATCTCGACTCGGCTGTGAAGCTTCCGTGGAGATGTGTGATTTCGAAAAGAGGCCAAGGCGATGTTTCTACAAAGCCATTCGAGATCTTTTGGGTGGTGATTTCAGGAGATTACGCCAATGCCAATCTCCGGCAAGAATGGAGACCACTGCAAATGAAACAAAAGAAAGATAAGCCACAATTCAACGTAAGGATACAAAATCAATGATACTTTGGGGTCACTGCACTGCAAACTGATCTTTTATGCCGACAAAACTACATTGCGATGCAAAGAAATCGATGATTGTCATTGTCTGTAAAGGTTGACATGATTTTAGTAGAAGCATAGCAAGCAGCGTTGGCCTCGAATCTGTCGTTACACCCTGAAAAGCAAGGCGCCCGAATGGCGAGGAGAGGTCACGACGGCGTCCTGCATCCGCATCCCCATCCGCGTCCAGGTCCAGTCTTAGTCGCACCAATCAAACGTATTCACGTGTTTGTAGGGTCCGATGATTCGCAGCGGGGGAGTCGGCATCACCTTGTAGCATGCAAACGTGTCGGTCAAGGTTGCAGGTGCAATCCAGTCACCAACCTGCACACGGGATTAGAACAAAAGCGTGAATCCGTCCAAGCGCGTGCACAGCGGAGGGAGGCACCTACCAATAATGCCGTGGAGCCGGTTTGTTGCTATGGAGGTCCCCTACCCCCCGCCCTCCCCGGTGCGCAGGTTCCGGTATTTTCCGGCTGGATACGGCAGACGGACGGCGACGACGGCCGGGCCGCTATCCGGGGATTAGCGATGCGCCGGCGGCGAGCTTGTCGCGGGTTGCGCCGGGACGGGCTCCGGACGGCAGCAGCAGAGAGGAGACGCCGGCACGACGAGCTTCCGCTGCCGCCCCTCCTCCGAGGCTCGCTCTCTCTCTCTCTCCGCGTCTTTTGTCTAGCTCGCTCGACCCCTCCCCCCAATCATGTCCCATTTTTGTCACTTCAGCCACTTTAAAGCCAAAAAAATGGCAAACGCGTGAGGGAATTGAATCATTACAAGGGTGGATGGATCGATCGATAGATTTGAAGCGTATACTACATCTATGTATGTGTATGTACGAAGATAGGGTTGAAAGCAAAGTCTAATAGAGTGGTTGACGTTCATTTTAATTCATTTGTGGGGGGGGGGGGGGGTATAACCCATCCATCCATTTACTGCCGCTTATCTGAGGTCGCAGCAGCTTCAGCAGGCGAGCCCTGACGTCTCTGCAACTCAGCTGGCTCCTGTCGATGCGGGGGAGCAGCGACTCAACTCTGAGCCCGTGGCGGAAACTCGTTTCAGCCGCTTGTATCCGCAATCTTCTTTCACCCAATCGGCTAATATCAACCATGGTATACATTTTCCAATGAAAGCAAAGATGAGGGCTAAAAAGTTCATACACGGTATGGACAAACTTTGCGTTTGTCATCGTGTCGCTACGATACATACGATGCGTACATTATTATACATTATGTGCACTGTCTGAGATTTTTCATACGATGGAGCGTCAGAGTTTCTGTTGATGGAGGCGGGCCTTGTATCCGTGCAGGCTGTTACCAGGCAACGCCTCTCCCGTGCACCCGCCCGAAACCGTCCAATCGTCCGCCCAGGTCCCGCCATGCCACGGCCACGTCCGGTTGATGAAGCAACCGTCATCGATATCACGTCAACGGCGAGGGCACCGTGCGTGTGCGCGCTCCCGTTTACGCGCTGTGTCACGTGAGCGAGCCTCTAGAGGGCACTAATAAGTCAATTTAACCCCTTGTACGACTGTGTAGTACTTTTAACAGGAAGGCTACCAAAAGTGCTTTACATCGTTAAAATACAGGCGTACATGTATAAAGTACAGAATCACAATATTTTATTGGCAGTACAAAAACAAAAAACAATCCAAGTAAATCAAATCTTGGTTGCGCTTTTCCTAATATTGAAAGATGCTGATAATAAAATAAAAATCGAAACTGGAATGCCTGCCTCAACATATGTCAATGTGTAAATATGAATGTAATGGAGACACAATTAACATGCAACTTTTGTGATTTTATTAACTAACGTGTGACAAGTGCAGCTTTTAATGTTAAGTGTAGGTCCCGTATAATATTTAAGAGTACAGAGTTGACTTTGAAATGCTTATTTCATGGAAAGCTTTGTCTTGAGACTAAAGGGAGGTATGTTCACGATTGGCCTTGGTTGCCATGGTGAAAGTTGCCGCATGGAAGCGTGAGTTGCCATGGCAACACAGAAAACAGCTCATCGGTGACGTAGTAGGAACTCCAACGTCCCGCGGAAATTCGGGGAGAACGTCAAAGCAGACGCGTGCTTTACGTCGTTGTCGCCAGCCCAAGCGGAGGTGAGCTCACTAATTCAAGTTACGACATTTAACAGAGACGAAATATCATGTAACGAGTTCGCGTTCAACAGTAAATAACATTTAATGAGTCCACCTTGAACGAGTGGTCAGAAATACCGACTTCCTATCAGTACTGGAACGCACCGTTGTGTCCGCTAGCGTGCTAATGTCGCCAGCTAATCGGTAATAGTGAAAGTAAACCTAACTAAAGCTCGCTACTTTCAAATATATCACGTAGAGTTAATATACTGTATCGGGTGGCCAAAACGTTGGTATACACTAACGTTACAGTTTGGATTGGGTGATTGTTGAGGATGGAAGCGGCGGGCAGCTCTCTACCGGAAGTGACGTCGAGGGTCAGGAGGCAGAAAAGCAGGTGAGGTGCACCTGCAGGCCACGCTTGCTCCCAAAAGTCCACGCACAACAATGAAACATTGAACATTCTGTGTGCGTATGTAGGAAGTCTGTCCAAACCTCAGAAAAATCAGCACAGAGTCTCTCCAAGGACGATATTGCAAAGTGAGTAAATATGCTCGTCAATTTTAACTTTATTAAGCGTTCAAGCGTTCAATTCATTTGACGTGTGCTCCTTCATAGGTTCATTAACAGTCGGAAGCAGAACATCTGCGTGGGCCTGCTCCAACATGGCTTCCACAGGTAGCTCACCTGAAGATGATGATGATGATAATAATAATACAGTTTAAAAGACGCATCAGCGCTATTGTGACCTGCAGTCAGCTAGCTAGCCACGCCTGCACCCTGCAAATGCATCTTCCCTTTGGATAGTCTGCCGGCGTGCCGCTTTAGAGCGCCTCGTGGTTAGCCGTAAGCGCATGCACGCCACGCAAAAAAAAGGCAGCAGTGAGCCGAGAGAAACGAAATGAAGAGAACTGATGATGTCGGGAATAAAGAAATACAATCGTGGAAGAAACACTGTAAATGCGTGTTGCAGGTCGTTTTCGGAGCTCTTCCTGCTGCTGCGCTTGGATCGGGAGCGGCGGGAGGCGGCCGAGATCAACTCGGCTCTCAGCCTTCAGACGCCTCTGGAGGAGCAGCACGCCAAAGTCGAGAGCGTCGGTCTGCACCTGAGCCGCGCCGAGCGGGCCCAACGGGACGGTACTGACGCTCGTTTCCGCGCGGTGACTGTCGGCGGCACGGCTCCAACAAACGCTCGCCGCAGGTCGTTGGCCGGCGGCGTACGAGCAGCGTCTGCATTTGGGCGCCTACTTCACGGCCGAGCGGGAGGACCTGTGGCTCAGCTTGCACTTCTACCACACGTGCACGCACGCGCGGGAAGACGGCTGCATGAGGCACGCCACCGAGGGCCGCGCATGCTTGGCCGAGCTCTACCTGCAGCAAGGTGCGCGCGCGGCCTTCCTTTCCTCATGCCTTCCTTCCCCCTTTCTTCCTTGGTTTCAACCTACTTTTCTGCCTTCTTTACTTTCTTTCCTGACCTCCTTTATTCCATCCTTCCTGCCATTCCTCTCCTTTTATTCCTGCATTCCTTTGCTTAAATGTTTCTGCTTTCCTTCCCTCACACCTGTTTGCATCCTTACATCCTTCAATTGCTTAATCTTCTTTCCTTCCTAACCTTCCTTCCTTCAAGAGTACTTTTTTTTTTTTTTACGTACTTTTTTGCCGTTGTCATATTCATAGCACCTCTAAAACAAAGCGGGTTCACCTCCACACGCAGGCCAGCTGGAAAAAGCGAGGCAGCAGGCCGAGCTGTGCGTGCAGATGGCCGACGAAGGCGGCTGGCTGGACTCGTCCGGTCGCTCGCTGCCGCGCCGAGCCCGCGAGAGCATGTGGTCCATCTGCAGCCGGCAGGCGGACGCTCGCATCAAGGCCGGCGATCCCGATGAGGCGCTCCAGCTGCTCCACCGCGGCTACGCCACCGCCACCGAGTGTAAGCGGACCGCCGCCGCGTGTTCGCGCTTGCCGTCATCCCTGTCGTAAAACGAGTCACGTCCTGTTGCAGCTGAAAACAAAAACATTGAAGGCGAGGCCGCCTATCAGCTGGGACTCGCGTACTACAGCGTCGGCGACTATGACACGTCCGAACAGGTGTGTGTGTGTGTGTGTGTGAGAGAGAGAGTAAATGAGTGGGCGAGCAAGTGAACGTCAGAGTGGGAGAGTGAACGCGGGGAGCCGTGTAAGCACGCTTACTCCTCACTTGGACTTGCTTAGTCCAATTAGTGAGTGCGTGAGAAGCGTTAACGTGTCGCTGTTGCTTGCAGTACCTCAACACCTCCATGCACATCTGCAGCACCACGGAGGATTTCGACGGCCTGGGGAAGGCCTACAAGGCCGTGGCCAAGTTATGCGAAAGGTGCGCTCGCAACAAACCACATCAAGCCGCCTTTTCTGATCACATACAGTTGCCGTGTGCTGTATATACGCTACTCACAAGCCTGAGTCATGTTTTGGGTTTCAGCAAGGGAAACCTCAACAGCACCATTCAGCTTTTGGAGTCGTTAGTTGACATCTCTCGTAGCAACGGCCTACATCACCACCTCGTGGACGCGTGCCTATGTCTGGGCAACGTCTACACCAACAGGGTATCTCACGCACGCACGCGCACGCACGTACTAACACGGTCATGTTGCAGTTCTCCCTCCCTCCCTGCAGAGGCAGTACGATCGAGCTCGCGAGAGTTTGCTCCAGGGTTACAGCGTGGCGTGTGACATTGGAGACGTGACTCTGGTGCAGAAGGCTCAGGTACGTCGGCAATATTCTCTTCATTGGTTCCGAACGTGCTTCACGCGCACGTTAGCTACTTTTGGCGCCCGCGTGTCCGTCAGGTGTCGCTGGCCAGCGCTCACACTCGTTGCATTGTGGGGAAGTACAGCGCCGACGTGGAGTCCCCCGCGCCTGCCGCCCTCTCACGGCTGCTGGACTGGAAGGTGTCGAGAGGACTCCGTGACCACAGTGACAACGCTGGCGTGTGCGACTATTAGACACGCGGCATGTACTGTAATCACACCATCAGCAAAGAAATACTGCAAAAGTCACTGTTGTACTTAATAAACGACTTGATTTTAAGCAGTTAATGCAGTTAAACATTAAGCATTTAAATGTCTGGAAAGAATAAAACTGAAAGTTGGTGGAGATGATGCTGCTTTGCGACCCATAAAAATAACAATTATACTTTTAGGCATTTTATTACGCTTTTACTTTACTGATGCATAAATGCTCTCGTTTTAAAAATATGTATATTGCTAATGACGCTTTATCATTAGTTGGGCGCTTAGCGGCTAGCAGTTAGCATCATCAGCTAGCTACTCCTGCTAACATAAAGCAATATAAATCAAAACTATATTATTTCGATCCACTCTTTGGGTGTGGGCGGTACACCAAAACAGCCACTAAAGAAGCGAAGAAGACAGTTCCAGAAGTAACACTCTTAGTAGGAACTCCTGGCAAGACATTTTGTAATATTCAGGGGGAAAAAAGGGGAGAAATGAGAAAAACTACACGCGATAAAGTCAAAAGTATCCAATTTGGCCCCCTCCTCCGTCCGGTTGGCATGTGGAAGGAACTACGCTGCCGCCCTCTGCTGGCCAGCATGAGCACTGTCGGTGGCAACTTCCCCCATTCCAAAACAAATACAGTACAGGCATTTTTTCGATTTGTGTCCCGTGCTATGTTCTGTTTTCGTTTTAAAAATGGAAATTGAAAATCAAAGGGTTATTCAACATTTCCTTACTTGTGTCTGTATGGAATCAGATTTGTGCATAAAAGATTCACCCAAAACCTTTTAAATCGCAAACGCGATGACGATTTTTGCGTTTGTATTTTTCGCTTACGCTTTTGTTTTTCTTTTCACTTTCTTTTGAATTTTATGTTACTGTTTTTTTCGCTGACTTTTGGCACAAACCTCTCGGGTCGGGTGACAACGACCGCTCGTCCAGCAGCCCAATGCGCACTTTAACCGGAAGGTGGCGCCATTTCACTGCCATTGTTGTTTGTCAACCGCCAATGATCTCAAGAAGAAGAGGAAGCTGCGTTTGAGGAACTCTTGACATCACAAGTAGGAACTCTTTTCAAACGAGCTTTGTGTGGACAAGAAGGCCGGCAAAAGAGATTCGCCGCGGGCCGTTCGGAGTTTCAGCGGCCCGCCGGGTGATCCGGAAGTGGCCGGTGCCGAAATATGGGTCTGCTGGCCAGCATTCGGAAGGAATGGTTCATCGTTGGGATTGTGCTGGTGATATTGTCGGCAAAAGTGCAGCCCGGCCTCGGTGTCAAAGGAGGTGAGACCAGGATGCGAACATGTCACCACATTCAACGTCACCTTGCAGACATGGTCCCATTTCAGTTTTGTTCCCTTTTAATATGGGCTCTAGTATTATAAATCATTTCAAATGTTAACGTAACGTGCGCCGAAGGCAGGTTTAAATTTGACCCCTTCGTCTGACATATCACTACAGGGAGAATACATTATGCATATCTCTCCAAATGGAAGGTGAGTGTGGGATCCGGAAGTTTCCGAGGGAGGTTTGGTGACACGTTGCATTCTGCACAAACACACGCACACGCCTCTCACGAGTGCGCACATTTGGACCACAGCCAGTGAAAGTGTCTCTTGGTGAAGATGAGGCCATTTCTCTCTCTCTTGTAATTTGCCAAAGCCAAAGGCGTTTTATCAGCCGGGATGATGAGACGTTCACGGACACCTTTACATCTTGCGATAACCTGCTACTGAATGTTACACGTTGCCTTGCTGCTCGAAGAATGTCGGGACATGTCTGCTTGTTTCCATGGTTGCCATAGTGACCACTTTCCCCTCAAACTGTGTGTGTGTTCGCCCGATCAGGACCGCTGAAGCCCGAGATCACCGTCTCGTATGTGGCGGTCTCGCTGATCTTCTTCAACAGCGGCCTCTCGCTGAAGACAGAGGTGAAGCCCCCCCCCCATGATGAGATGCGGGAACATCACCGGCCATTGAAATGTATTGTGTGTGTGTGTGTGTGTGTGCAGGAGTTGACCAGCGCGTTGCTTCACGTGCGCCTTCACCTCTTCGTTCAGTCGTTCACGCTGGTCTTCTTCCCGCTGACCGTTTGGCTGCTGGTCAGAGTGCTGGCGCTGACCACCATCGACCAATGGCTGCTCAGAGGGTAACGTTTTGTTGACTTGACCTGAAAGGCTCATTCGGGGCCGGAGTGTGTGAACGGGGCGGGATGGGGGATCTGTTTCACACCCACTGAAAATCCGTGAGCGACAGCAAACGTATATTCTTTTGTATTTATAGTTTTACCGCTGCCGCACGCTTTAGAGTAGCATTTAGCATTCACAGCATCCTGACTCCGAGGGGTGTCGTTGCCTAGGTTACAAACGGTGAGCTGCATGCCGCCTCCGGTCTCCTCGGCCGTCATTCTCACCAAAGCCGTCGGCGGTAACGAGGTAAGGCGCGCTCTGTCAGGCGAGAAACAATGTGTCGTTGCCACGGTGACCGATCGGGCGTGTGTTGCCAGGCGGCCGCCATCTTCAACTCTGCGTTCGGGAGCTTCCTGGTAAGATTGGCGTGGCGTGGCGCGACGCGCGTTTTGAGGGAGGTGAAGCGCCGTGTAACCGGGTTCTTGTCTTGCGCAGGGTATCGTGGTGACACCGACGCTGCTGCTGATTTTTGTAAGTTGCAGCTGACATGTTTGTGTGATGACACTTCATAAAAACAATCATACAAATATAGAAAAGGCCTTCTCGCCTTAAAGATATTGATGGGTAAAAAGGGACCTTTTGAAATGTTTCCTCCAGCTGGGCTCCTCATCCTCGGTGGCCTTTGGCTCCATCTTCTCTCAGCTCTTTATGACTGTGGTGGTGCCGCTCGCCCTGGGTCAGGTACGCCGGCGGAACCTCGTGGGCAGAGCGAGCGGCGTGCTCACGGTGTGCCCCCGCAGGTGTGCCGCCGCTTCCTGAGGGAGTTTCTGGAGCGCAGGAAACCTCCGTTCGGCACCGTCAGCAGCGCCGTCCTCCTGGTGATCATCTACAGCACCTTCTGCGACACCTTCAGCAACCCCAGCATGGAGCTGGACCCCACCAGCCTGCTTGTAGTCGTTCTCATCAGTGAGTAAATTCATGTTTCTACGCCGGTCTGCGGCGCCAAAAACAGGTTGGGGACCGTTAACAGTGGAAAACTGTCAGGCCCGCTGCAGTCCGAATGACGCGAACAAACGTGACTGAACTCTCTCGAGTGACCGACTGTCGGCGACTAGTTTTGCTGCGAATTGAAATCGCAGGTGAACAGTGTTGCAATGTCGCAGAATCAAAAATGACATTTTGTGTCACATGATCGTTAGCTCATTGACTACCGTGGACGTTGATATTTGTCAGGAATCCAATCATTTACTGCCATCAACGTATATATTCTTCAAGTACGTTTTTCAACAGGTAGGCGTGGAAGAGGGTCTCCCCCATTTTGTCTGTGAAATGCAGGTTTGTAAACCACTGTAATGACTAACGGGTTCCTACAGATGGCGGCGTCGCATCGCTTTGGATTTGAGAATAGCAAGAGTTTTCGAGTTGAAGATAAAGATTAGGCAGTCGATCTTGGCTTGTCATGTTGAATATGAGGAAGAAAAATGGCAACACGTTGGAAGTCGCACAAGTTAAGGCACCGCCCACTACAACAGTGTATGTATATGGATGATATAAACGCAGAATGTGTCGCCATAGCTAGTAGAACGTGCGTGTCGGAAGCGTGAGAAAACATGACTCACTCCACGGAGTTAATGACGAATGCCCGGACGTCTGAGAAGGTTGTGTGATCCTCTTGTTTCCTTGCAGTTTTCTCCATCCAGCTCACTTTCATGCTGCTTACGTTTGGGTTTTCCAGCAGGTGAGCGAGCGCGGACGTTATTTCTGACCTTCTTCAAACACCTGGCACTGCATTGTCTGAGCGCTTGTGTCGTCCGCAGGGCCGGCTCGGGATTCAGTCCCGCCGACACGGTGGCCATCGTGTTCTGCTCCACGCACAAGTCGCTAACGCTAGGTACGCGCCCGCGCTCACGCACACGCACACGGGCGGGATGTGACCGCGATTGATTGACGGGCGTGCAGGTATCCCCATGCTGAAGATCGTGTTCGCGGGCTACGATCGCCTGTCGCTCATCTCGGTCCCCCTGCTCATCTACCACCCGGCCCAGATCCTCCTCGGATCCGTGCTGGTGCCGACCATCCGCAGCTGGATGACCGGCCGCCAGAAGGTGAGCGCGCCGCTTCCTGTTTGTCCTGGCGGACTTTTGGGATTTGTTTCGATTCGACTTTGTTGTTACATGCTTTGGCTAATTTTCCCAAAAGTTGCTAACATCAAAAGATTATTTCACCAAAGGAAAGAAAGAGAGAAAGATTTGCTGACATCTTTGTTTGTCACGGCGGCACGCACACACACACACACGCACACTTCAAATGTTCTCTTCTGTGTGTTTCCAGCTGATGAAGATGTCGAGCCTGCAGCCCGTCTGACGAAGCGAGCGAATCGCCGGGCGATCGTGTGCCTTCCGGTGGCCGACCAACGGCGACCACCTGCCGCCTTGCTGCCCCTCGCGATGGCAAAAAACAAAACATTTATTCTTCTATATTTAACAGAAGCAAAGGTACATGTTTTATATTTGATATAGGACGCAAGGTGTTGCTGGGACCATTCCTTTTTTATTGCTCTTTTCTACAGTTTCTACTCACTATTCGAGCTTCCACTGACAGGAAATGTGAACTCGTGTTACAATAGTCTTGAGTTTTGCCAGAATATGTTGTAGTTCATATGACCTAAAGCCTTGGATGTTCAACCCAAGTGATGACGACACAACATGAACACTAAGACCCAAGTTGTCCCAAGCTATGAATGTTTACTGGAACCAAAGAGTTTGAACGTTTTGTGGCGCCCCGCGACTGCCGTTTTGTCTTTTTAATCGCAGGTTTACAGAAACGATCCGAAATGTCCATCTGTTTTCAGATAAGGAAATAAATGAGTCTTGAAAGTGTCTGTGTCTAACATGGCATTACGTTTCAGTCTCCGGGCGATGCTAATATGTCGTACTCGGCAAGAAGCACAAGGCTGTTCTCTCGGATTCGGCGGACTCGGACCAGATCGCCACACTCCTGAACCTGGATCATCCGTCGCTCGCCTCTCCCGTAATCTCTCTCCCGGTCGTTCAGGGTCACCTCGGTGCGTTTCCCGCAGGCCTGTCGGTACACGTAGCGCACGCCGACCACCAGCGCCATCCCCAGGCCGGCCGAACAGCCCAGCAGCATTCCCAGCTCCCAAGAGCTATGCCTAGGCACACTTTCGGGGTACTTGCCCTCCATGCTTGGAATTTTCGAGGGATTGAAGGGAAGCTTGGTATCTGGCTTTGCTGACTTTGGTTTTAATACACCCCCGATGTTGGATTGGAGTTTGCGGCTGGAGGTTGAGGTCTTACGCTTTTGTTTGGGATCAGACGACGCAACGCGGATCTGTCTTGGGGATGGCAAAGGTGGGGGAGGTATTGAGGGGAGGTTGTAGTCAGATTGACGTGGAGCCGGAGAAGGTCCTGGATGCGGGGAGGTTGCCTGCGAGGAAGAAGGGGCAGGCAAAATCAAAGACGAGGGTCCCACTGAGGTGGGAATGGAGGAAGAAGGGTGAGAAGTTGAAGGAACGCATGCTTTGGTGGAGGAGGGGACAGCTGGAGAGCTGGTGGTAGTAGAAGATGAGAGGGAACTCCCTGTTCCTGGGTTGGAAGAAGCGCTAAAGGGACCACGAGAAAAGAGCCTAGCTGATGGTGGAGAATTGATGACACCGCTCATGAGAAATGTTGAAGATGTTGAGGAGGACACCATTTGGAAAGGGGAGGACAGAATGATCGAGATCGATTTGGGAGGAGGATTTGGGAGAGCAGAAAATCCAGGAGACTTTTTTTCTTGGCTGGAGGAACGTGTAAAAGATGGCTGTGTGGTTGTGTCTTCGGAGACGTCAAGAGGAGCTTTGCGGCTTGCTGAAGATTGAAGGGAGATAACACCCTGAGAAGAAGTGGAGGAATAGAATGGGCTGATGCTTTTCACCATTGTGGAGGAAGAGACAATGGCATGTTCAGTCCTTGTTGTCAAAAGCAACGCATCTAATCTTCTAGTAGATACTGAGGGTTGGGTGTAGGCCGGCACAGTTTGGAGATGGGCTTGGGGCCGTGGTTGGGGGCTAGTACTCAGCCCCTCAACTACTTTGTTAGACAGGGCAAGATTTCTCGGGGCGTAGCTAACTTTCTGTCGAGATCGAGCCAAGAAAGTTTGCAGCTGCGTTTGACGAGAGCTGCTGGGAGCTTGCGGCAGTCCGTCTCTGGAAGCGGATGGATTCTCTTCAGGCTTTGTATGGGGCTGGAGAAGAGATTTAGGGGAGTTCAGAGGATTCGGTAAAAAGGGAATGGAATGGGAAATTGTCTTGGTGGAAGATGTATCTGTGTCAGTGTGTGACCATGACTGAAGCAAAGACCGAGACTGGCTCTGGTTTTCATGTCTTGTGAGCCTCCTCTGGGACGTGGCAAAGTTGCTTGGGGTCTCGTATGCAAACAAACTGGTTGGCACATTTGGTGGTCCTGTGGGTTTCTGGGATGTTTGCACTGAAGGGCTCGTGCTGAGGAGACTGCGATTTTCTGAGGGCTTTAGTAGATTTCGATTGGACGTCCTTGTTTCTGGGTCTTTTCTCTCCCTACTCTCATGCTTCCAATGGCGGAGGGAGCGAAGCGGAAAAGGGGGCGCAGGAGCGGAGAACGTTTTTGCACTTTCATCCGGTGGGAGCGGGGTGATGAAAGGAAGGTGCGATGAGTAAGGATCGCTTCTTGACTCCTCAGCCACGGATCCTAAATCTGGGTAGTTGTCACTAGAAAGACTTCTTGGATTTTGATTTCCAGAGTTGTTCCTCTTAGTAACCCCCCTACCCATTTGGTGCCCTGCGAGCGACATTGGACTTGCAGTGCTGCTCCAGACTCCTTCAGGGGTAAAGCCTTGTTTTCCTGCGGAAGACCGGCGGCTTGATTAAGACCAGAAGGAGTGTTTGTCATGACGACGCCAGGGAACACTCATGCTCGATATTTGTACCTGGCACTGCAGTCAAGTTCTCATCACGGAGACCAAAAACTGCTCTTTCTCGCTGTGCTCCTGTTGTGTTTCTCCCAGTCCAAAGACTTCGACTCCCGTCACGCACCACTGCAGACTTAATCCCCGCCCAGTAAACAAAGTAGGACTGGACCACTGTGATACTAAAATGACAAAGAGAGCCCAGTGACTGTTGGACAGTCTGCCAGAAATGTGCAAACGGGTGGGTGTGGTCTGTGGACTCACTAAAAGCGAACGTCTCCCACGGGTGCATCGGGGGCCCGCCACACAAACGACAGGTTCCGCTTCAGCTGTTTGTCCGAGTGGGTGAGCGTGTCGCCCTCTGACAGGCAGCGCAGCGTGTGGGTCCCGGGCGGAGCCAGGGTCCAGGAGCCGCCCACCAGAACCGGACCCTCCGCGCGAGACCCTGCGGCCGCACCTGCTTCGGGATCTACACCACTGCGGGCCTGCAGCAGGAAGCCCATGAAGTCCCGAGAGCTTCGAACAGTCACTGCGGACCGAGGATCTTGTTTAGGCCGTTGGACCATTTTTACATCATCATCATCATCATCATCATCATCATCATCCATCACCTGAACTCTGCTGTGCTGATCAATCGTTACTAAGTGAATGGTCAATACTACCTGTAACCAGCTGTCCAGGCAGATACGAGCGCAGCGACGTGCGAATGGTGACGTGGCTCTGCTTCGGGTCCTGAGGTTGGGCCCGGATGTGACCCGGACTCATCGTCTGGCAGGAAGCGGGACCGGCGCCGCGAGAGAACGCGGCGACAGCGCATGACAAGATCATGGTCGTCGCCAAATAAAGCAGGGGGGACTCCATCTTGACAGGAAGTACAGAGGAATCGATCAGCTTGACCTTTGGGCTGGGTAGAGCAATACTATCATCATTTATATGTTTTGATTTGAAACCTAAATGAAGTCTTTTGACCGTTCTCAGGATAACTTCAACGTACATGTAGCAAATAGTCCAAACAAAAGGTCGATGTAAATAGCGAGACATGACGTTTGTTCCTACCTTGCTAGGATGTCGTGGCAGTGTTGCACAGCAGCTGTCGTGTGAGAGCAAGTATGTGAAGACGAGCTTTACGTTTGAGGGATTTCGGGCCGGGGGGCTCTGAAGTGAGGGGGCCAGTTGACATAGAACCACAGGAAGTAGAGCTGCTCCTGCGTCAGCTATGATTCGAACAAAAAGCCTGTTGAAGACTAGAAAGGATGCAGATCTATCTGATGTTGTGGAAAGAACTGGATTTTTTTGTTTTTTGTTTTTTTTTTGGTCTTGTGTTTTCTAGAAGATCTGCTTCTACAGGATTAACCCCGCCCCCGCCCGCGCCCCACCGACACACCAACAGGATGTACACCAGCTGCAGCCGCCTTCCTCCAGGATCTCCCAAACATTTAACAGAGGCAAGTCCCTCCTCTTGCCCCCAGTTGACACAAAATCCAATCCAGTGCCACTGCAGTGATTCTCACCCACGTTAAAGTACCTTGAGAGATCGTCTAGTGTGCCACGGGAAAACATAAAGTCCAGTTGATCCGGGTCAGAGTGTCCACTCTGGGGTTTCGTCCAAGTCGGCTTTCACAGGTTGGGCCCAAAACCAGCATGAACTTTGACCAGCGGTGGACCACTGACAGCACGAAAGATGTCACTCGGAATCTCAAGTTTTTCTTCATTTGTCGAATGTGTCATGGCTGCACCAAAATGTTTCCGTTAACGTAGCGCTGATTGCGTCTGTGCCTACGGGGTACGCGCGGGGTAGCGTTGCAACGTAGCGTTTGTGCTGCACCTGCGACGAGGACGGTCAGAAGGACCTGTGAAGGCCAACCTCAAATCCAACATGTCTTTGAATGTACTGATGATGCAGTAAAATAAAAGTGACAGTTTGCTGCCGTCTCGCACACTTTGTTCACTCTGGTGGACTCTCATTTTTCTCGCTTTACTGCTATCGCTCCCTCTAGAGGCTCATGCTTGTTACTGCAGCAGTAAACGTGCCTGCGTGTTACTGACATGAAGTTGAAAAGCAACATTTACAATGTCATTTTCTCGCAAAATGGCCAATTTAGTGCTTAACAGTCAGCACTTTGTGTCAGTCCATGAAAAAAAGCCCCAAAATACCGCACAGGTCGCCGTTTTAAACAGAAGGGCCATTTTCAATTACAGCCGGTGGCCACTTGGGGCGCAAGAGGAGACAAAAGTACTGTGCATCCCCCGCACACACAGTGTGCACAGTGTCCATAAAAACTGGGAAAAGTAGAAGTACTGTTTCCTGTCCGTCCGTAAAGGAACAAAAGTAGCAAATAAAAAAAAATGCATTTTTTTAAATTTTTTTTTACTGTCAATTACATATAGTATCTGTCTTGATAACTTGCCACAATGAGGAAACACACTTCCCTATTTTATGAACTTACATCGTACTAAGAAAAATAACTAATCACGTTACATGCCGCATGATGCTGTTTATAAGGCCACGGATGGGGAATATCTTGCTTCTCTCTCAACTGGCTTTACCTCTCTATTTTCTTCTTGCGCCTCGGTTGGGAAAAAGGAAGGGAGCCTATTTTGACAATGTAACGAGAAGAAAGTACAGATTTCCGTTTTCAAATGAAGGGAGTAAAAGTCCAAAGTGGTCGGAAAGAGAATCTAGATGGCGAAATTCCTTTGCCAGCATTTCAGCACAGCAACACGCCACTGGGTTCCATTCCGGCTCTGGCTGGTGCTTGTGCGAAAAAGTCTCGACTGCGCTGTTGTGATCGCCTCAAACGGGCAAAATTGTTCACCTCGCGTGGCGCGTGGACAGAGCCACTGCGTCCCTCTTTCTTTCTCTCTCTCTCTCTCTCTCTCTCTCTCGTCCGCTCTCTCTCTCGCTCGTGCGCGCGCGCGCTCACACGAGAGCGTGCGCACGCGTGCACGAGAGAGAGAGAGAGAGAGGAAAGCTCCATCTGCCCTGCTCAGTGACCGACCCGTCATCCTCTTGTCGGCCTGGAACAAGACGTCTCCCCGCGGCTTTGGCCTCCTCACTCCTCCCCTCGCCCCCCCCCCCCCCCCTGCCAACCTTCACTGGCACGACTGCAAAGTGGCGAGGAAGCCCGGAGGTCGACGCGGGAGGGATCATTTGTGGTCTATATATAGGCTCTGCCCCGGACTGCACCATCTCAACCGCCGCCGCCGCCTGCCCCCCCCCGGTACCGGTAAGTCTCGGAGGATGAGGAGGGGCGGGGGGGGGGGGGGGGGGGGCGGCGAGAAGGCGTCGTCCGGTCGTCCCGGGGCGGCTTGTCGACGCGACGTGACCCGAGCCGATGACTTCAGAGGTCTCGTGAGGTCGAGTTCCGTTGAGCCGTGTTGCAGGGGCGTGATGGAGGGGACTGGGCTCTTGACACCTGCCCTCCTTCCCGGTACCAGCTGGAACGGAACAAATTGGCCGCGTGCTCGGTACCAAATTGGCGCACCGTCCTCCCACGCCGGGAATTGACTTTGTGACTCGGCGTGTCAGCCATGTTGTGGCGGATAAGGGAGAGGGGGACCGGCGAAGAGCCAAGTCCGGTTGGGGTGGGGTGGGGGGGGGGGGGGGGGGGGGGGGGGGGGGGCGTCCGACTGGTACCGAGCAGGGCGGGATGGAGGTACGGGGTCACGGATGTCGAGCCGAGAGGCTGACAAGGTTCAGAGTGGACCGATTCAGTGTTCGATTCTTAGTGTTGTTAATTATTTTCATTGTAATAGTTTCAGCGGAATGAATAGCCACAACTCTTTTCTGATGACTATTGTCATCGTTTTACAAAAACCTTTTGAGCCAATTTTGATTGACACGAGCAGAACATTTGGGAAATTTTCAAATTTCGCAGCTTGCTGATCATTATTGATGACTATTGGGTTGGGTATTGTTACGAACCTCATGGCTCGATTCGATTTGGATTGTTTAGCTTGCGATTCGGCATTCAATTATTTGATGTCGATTCACTAAGATAATAACAATAACAAATAACTCATTCGTGCATTTGGTGCACAAAAGTGAAAAATGAAAGCCTCAAATTTAGGGGCGGGAATGTTCCGATGCATCGATTAATCGATATTTTTACTCACCCGCGATCAGAATTGATTCTTGCAAATAAGGTCAGGACAGGAGATGATGCAGGCTGTTACCATGGCGATGTGATCATGACACTTTGATCAGGCTTCCTCCATTCCAGAAGCGCCTGATTCGAAGATTGACTTTGACGGGCTTTTGTGTCTCCCTCGTAAGCCGTCGTCCGTCCTTCGCTCGCAGGTCAGAAGCAGTCGGGGGGAGCAGCTTTCCATCATGCTCTCCTCGCCTCCGAGCGGCCAAGAACATTCACGTCTTATTTTAGCATCCCTCCTCTCGTATCGCTCGCCTCTCTTGTGAGTGTGACTCCGTTCCCGATCGTCGCTGGAAAATGAAGCGTGGGCCGAGCGTGTTGCGGCCTCCTCTTCCTCCTCTTCCTCCTCCTCCTCCGCCGGACGCGGTCCGGCGACACACGCGGGCGGCTCACCGGCCGCCGGGGACGCGCGCGGCCGGTTCGAGCCCCTTCCTGGCGGCGACCTCGCTCTTCAGCCCTGATGTCAGCAGCAAGATGGCGTCTGACCTTCTCATTAGGCTGTCAGGTAGTGGAAAAAAAAAAAAAAAAAAGAAAAGCCACTCAGGCGCCGTCTGTCTGATGTCTTCTTTGTGCGTGTCTTCAGAGGCCACCCAGAAGGCCCAGGTGCTCCCTGGGAGTCTAGCGGAGGGACGAGGCGGGCAGCAGGAGGAGCCGGGCCTGGCCCTGTCCCCCGACGGGCCCGGGGCCAGTCCCGATCCGCCCTCGCTCACGCACACGCCCGAGGGGGACGCCGCCGGCCACACGCTGGCTTCGGATCTGCTCAGGAAACTGGCAGGTTTGTGCGCGTGCGTGCACGCATCCGTTTTCCATAGCGCTTGTCCCGTTGGGGGCGGCGGGTCGTCCCCGGACTGGTCGCCGGCCGATCGCAGGCCACAGACGTCAGTTGTCTTCATTTTGTTGCGTTTTTCTCGGCCGCACTGCCTCCGGTGCGCGTGTGCGGTCAGATCAGCGGCCCTGGCCAACAGAACTTAAACTAAGTGTTTCCTAGCTCGCAGACTCCAGGCGTGACCGATCGACCCGCATTCCGTTCAACGGTTTCGTTAGAAAATACAGTTTATTCATATTTTCAACAGCATTAGTAATTCAACATGGCTGCTTTGCCTTTTGTCGTTGTGGAGACTGCCGCAACAGCGAATTTTCCTGGTGGATGAATTCAGTATCAAGCTAGCCACTGCAACAACGATAGTTGTGGATTAAGTTGCGTAAGGCGCAGGAACCAAATGCACTCTGCTGTTGACTGATGGAGGACGTGAGCAAAGAATGTTTTGATTGACAGAGAGTCAGCTCCTGACCCGGCCCGACGCGAAGGTCAAAGAGGAAGAGGAGAGCGTGGAAATCGGCACGCCGAGGATGTCGGGTGTCATCCGTGAGCGACCAATAACAGACGTCCGAGGGCTGTCGTCTCCGAGCGACGGGGCTCACCATCTTGTGGCCGTCAAAAGAGAGCACGGCGGGGCGGCGGCGACGGCGCATCCGCATCTGGACGGCGTTCTTCCTAATGTTCCGCTTGGCGTCAAACAGGAGGAGCAGGAGATCTCCGCGGCCACTTTGGCGGAGCAGATTCTCCTCAGTGGAAAAATGGAGGAGGCCCGACCCAGGTTGTTCTCGGGGGTCGCCGTGGAGGAGCGGCAGTTCTTCGGTGACC
Organism: Phyllopteryx taeniolatus; assembly: GCF_024500385.1. Lineage (NCBI taxonomy): Eukaryota > Metazoa > Chordata > Actinopteri > Syngnathiformes > Syngnathidae > Phyllopteryx > Phyllopteryx taeniolatus. The sequence goes on along the minus strand of NC_084524.1, from coordinate 1,709,010 downwards.
AGTTGTGTTCCGGAGCCAAGATGGCGGAGCATTGCCTGCGTGCGGCGCTGTGGCAGGACATGTCTGTCAACCTGGCGTCCACGCTGCTGCACCAGCTCTCAGGTAGCGTCGCGCAGCGCGGCCCGCGTTTGACTCGTCCGGCGCCGCATTCACGTTCTGCTCTTGGTCTCCAGAACGGGTCGCTAAGTCCAGCGGTGCGCCGGGACAGTGGACCGCCCCCCCCGCCAGGAGCAGGCACGTGTTCCGATACTTTCTTCTTCTTCTTCTTCTACTGCAGCATCATAAGCAACATGTCTTTGTGTCACATCCAGTCCAGTCGTGAAGGCGGAGCCAGCCTGGTCCTGCCCTTTGCAGCCTGCATATGGTATAAAACACACACACACACGCACAGTCAGAACCTCCTAAGCAAAATTGGATTTCGGGGCCCTCTATTGTTACGATTATTAATCGTTCATTGACTGACGACAGCGTAAACTCATTGCGGCGTGCAGATCTGGCAGTTTGTTTACATGTCTGACGTGCGCCTTTTAATGGCAAAACATCGAGCCACAAGAGCGGGCGAGGCTCGATGGACGTGACAAAGCACTTTGTTGGCTACAGAACTAAAAGTACTTTTGGGGTTGCAAAAAACTGCAACAGAAAAAAATAGTTTGGCGTGCAAGAACAACGTGTGACAACAAATAAAATCATTTCATAGAAAGTTGAATACAAACTTTAAAGATGTGCAAAAGATTGAGAAAAAGAAAAATCGGAAGACATTGATGATTTTGTCTCCTCTAGGAAATCCAAGCAGCCCGCCGGGAAGTGTGAGCTTCTTCTACAGGTGAGTGGCCGGAGGTCATCCACTGAGAAGCTCGCTTTGTCGCCACGGATACGAGAAACACTCACCCCCCCCTCCCGCGTGCTCAGGTGTCACGTTTGCGGCTTCGAGACCGACGGGCGCCTCCTTTTCCGGACTCACATGACGGAGCATCGGCAGCAGGAGCGCGGCTCTTTCTCGCTGCGCTGCTGCGTGTGCGACCACTCCACCAATCAGGAGGCGGCCATGAGGGCGCACGCCAACAAGCACTTGCTGGGCGGAGCCATCAGGTGGGAAGCAGCCGTCGCTTAGTTTTGCGCAGGGTTCGATAACTCATTTGTGTCTGGGATTTTGCTAAAGGTTGTTTGTTGTTTAAATTTGGTCCTTCTATTGGTACTGGGAGAGCCAATTCTGAGTTTGGGTGGTGCAGAACGGTTGAGATGCACTGAAGTAGAGCATTATGTACATTACTCAAATTGACCGGCGAGCTCAGCAAATCTGAAATTTGTTCATGCAGGTTAGTTTGTTTATCTTCTAGAGAGAAAAAAATGCATTCGGGTTACCTCAAAACTTGCTAAAGGTTTCCAAACAAACGTAAAAGCTACTATAGCTAAATTGGCGGCTCGGTGCTTTTGGGGGGCAAAAAGTTGCGAAACCGAGCAACAAAAGTGCCAAGGCAGCAACGATGGCGCGTGCGGTTTTAATTTGCGCTGGGCTAACCACCGCACTTCACCTGCGCCCCCGCCAGATGCCCCCTCGCCCTTCCCGCTGGCGGCGGGCCGACAGTTGCCACGGCAACCCCGCCGGAGACGAGCACCTCGGAGCATCGCTGCCGCATCTGCCAGAGGTCGTTTCCCGGGCAACCGGAGCTGCTGGTTCACTTCCAGGGTCATCGCCAAGGAAACCAGTACCGGTGCGAGCGCTGCGGCCACCTGACGCGCACCGCCAACAAGCTGGTGGAGCACGTGCGCGTGCACACGGGGGAGCGGCCCTTCACCTGCCACCTTTGCCCTTACAGCGCCAAGCGGCGGGACAGCCTGCGCCTGCACTGCAAGGTCAAGCACGGCGCTGCCGCCGCCGCTGCCGCCGCCGCCTCGCACACCCCCGGCAACGTGCACACGCACCGCTCCTACGTGCACGCAGACGATCCCAGCAAACACGTTCGGCGGCTGCACACCAGCGTGCCCTCCTCCTCCTCCTCCTCTCCCCACCTTCCTCTTCATCCCTCACTGTGTGAGCTCGCAGGGTGGAGGGATTTGTCTCCTCTTGTGCCCATCACGACACTCCTCTCGCTGAAGCCTCACGCGAGTGCGCCCCCGCCCTCCTCCTCCTCCTCCTCTTCCTCCTCCGCCAACAAACATTCCTTCCTCGGCTACCTTGGCCTGGCATCTTCGTGAACGTCTTCTCTCTCGTCCTCTCCTCCTCCTCCTCCTCCTCCTTCTTTCTCTCACATCTCCTTCTCCTTTCCTCCTCCTCCGGACTTGTTGACTCCAATGGATGTAAAGCTCCCGCTTCCACGTTTGAGAATGTCAAACAGTGACGTGCTGAACGTCGACGGCATCGTAGTCCCCGCCGCCTGCTTTTAGCCAATCACTGCAGCGCTAGCTCATTAAGACTCCTTTTCTTAGAATTATCACCTATTATTATCATTATTATTATTACCACTATGCGTTGTCCTTCAGAAACTGCCAGCTTCCTAAACCCTTGCCATCTTCACTGGTGATGTTATGGGACCAAAACTGTAAATATTCTCATGAGGTCATTTGCACCTCTAAATGTATGTTTTTGTTTCATAGCCACAGCTAACGAACATTAGCGATTAATATGAGGGATGCACCGATAATCGTACTCAAGCTTGAGAAAATGGCACTGACGCTACTTTAGCGGCTTGAGATAGACACCTTCCGGGTAGGTGGAGTAGGAGCCATGTCGGCCGTGTGGAGAGCTTTAAGCTAAACGCGGATCGCGACACACTTTGTTAGCCGCAAATGATGCCCTGCAAAATGGATGACGAACTCCGCTAGGCAGCAATCTTGTATTTCTTTTTACTCACTGTCGTTTGTAATTACCACGCAGACGTAACATTGCCCTCATCCCTACTTTTATATCCACCAGACTCTGCATCCTTCTTCTTCTTCTTCTTCTACGTCGCTCCTTTTACATAGTGCCCCTAGTGTTCCAACTGAGACACGAACAGAACTGAGGTACCTTGTGTTCCAGGCTACATTGAAGTGAAATTTGGGGCAAGACTTTTTGGAAAAACATGTAATTGGATGTTCAAGAAAAACTTGTGTTTTGTACAATATTTAGTTAAGATAAAACACATTTATATCACAAATGCAAGTAATATCATAATCAAGTATTGGCGAATACTCAAACGTAAGTACTTGTACTAAAAAGTGGTATCGGTGCATCCCTATATGTGCTTGTTGCCCGAATGAAGTGCATGAAAATGTATCAAAGTACTTTTTTTTTTTTTTTGCCAAACCAAATCTAAATCACAGCTGCAGTATATTTTGTCTTTCAAATGTTTGCTTTCTGTGTGTTACTTCACTTGGTTTGCTTGCGTAATAGTTGTGTTGATGGACGTTCTGAAGGACAAAGATGCTCTTTCTGATCTTTGTGTTGTATATAGCGACCCATGTGCACTTTGTTGGCTTGCTGACGCAAAAAAAAAAAAAAAAGACTAATCATACGCCTTTTTTACATATATATGTCGCATATCAAGATTGTTTTTCGGGACAGTTTGACCAGCGACTGTCGATTGTTTTGTCATGAATGAGCTCACAGATTCAGCAGAGCCAACGGACAGCACCGTGCTCGGAAGGCGGACGGATCCCGGAGAAGAAGGTCGTTGTGGTATCCTCCGCCGAATCCTGTTTGCTTCTGCTTGATCAATAAAGTTTCATTTGAGCCGAGTGGCACCTCCGCCTTCGCCTGATGGCGGTTTCTCTTCTGCCTCGGAATGATCATGATCATCATCCAAGTGTATGACTAGAGGCCGAAAATTAATAAATAAGTCAGAGCCATGAAGGTCACGCTCTTCACTGTGCACACACACACACACACACACACACACACACACACGAGTGGGTGGATGAGTGTCAATCGCCATGGGCCCCCCTTCCTGGTTGCCAGGGTTACCTGGCCTGTTGTAGCCGAGGGAGCTTACAAACAGGTCATTATTAGATTTCACTAAATGAAAGGAGGAGGAGGAGGAGGAGGACGGGAAGAAGCAGAGGAAGAGGGGCGACAGAAAGCAGCGCATTTGGAACCTGGGCCTTCAGTGTGAGGGACTTCATGATTTCTAAATACCACCACTATCAAGTTGCAGTTATTATTAGCACACGGTTAGGCGCTAGAATGTTTGTCCATTATATAGTACGCCACTATTTAACACCAATTAAAAAGGGGACACAACAATAAACCACAACCCGACGATGCCTTTCCTCCTCGCGTGCCTATTGGCTGCGTGACTTCCGCGTTGCGTTTTAGGCGGGAAGTGTTTGGCCGGAACCCGGAAGTAGTGCGCTTTTAAACCGCTAGCTTGTCGTAGAAAAGTTTACTTTCACTTTCATAACCGCCCGGTTTACGATGAAACGCATGGCTTCCTGGAGGTGTACACCGCCATAGCACGCGTCACTTTGAGGTTGTCGTCGATGGCGAGTGCTCGTCTTTGCTACGTTGCAAGTTGCTCAAAACATAAGCGCTAGCGTCAACTAGCATAAACTGCGCCGCAAACATGCGAGCGAGCGAGGAGGAGACGCTCATGGACGACTACTTGGCCTCCATCGGACTGCATCGGAAACGGGTCGCCAAGGACGGCTCGTGTTTGTTTCGTGCCGTGGCCGAGCAGGTAAAAGAAAAGTGACATTGTAGCAAATTCGAGCTAGGTCAGTGTGAGTCTTGTAGCCCCTGTGACGTCATGTCGAAAGGTTAGCATAGCAACACAATTCCACCCAAAAAATGGAAGAAGAATGGGGCCTAAATAATAAATTCCAAAATGTTAAAAACAGTTATCAGATTAAAAGCAATCTTGCTCTCTACGGTTCGGTGATTTTTTTTTTCACGTGGGTGTCTTATATCACATACAAAGTCGATCAATTCCACCTTTTAACTGTAACCTTTTTTTTGCTCAGATTTCATCCATAATCAATATTTTACACTTTTTTTTTAAACCCTTTTCACGCGTTTTTAACCGTTTTTTTTTTTGAAAATGAGCAGTCAAATTGTGTGTTATGTGGAGTTACTACAACTAAAAGTCCTGGAATCTTTCTGACACACCTCATATTTCACATACTTTGCTCATGACAGCAATTTAGTCAGAGTGGAACGTTCTTGTTGAAATACATAGAAAATGCCTGGTTCCGCCTTTTACCTGTTTTCTCGCAATGCTCATATTTGCTCCCGTATGCTGTCGTTGCAGGTTCTTCACAACCAAAGTCTTCACGCGCAAGTTCGGGCCCAGTGTGTTCGCTTCCTGAGGCAGCACAGAGAGAGCTATGCGGCAGTGAGTGCACGTTGAGCAAGTTTGTTGATCATTAATAAGGTGTAGCTTTGTTTTCCTGTTTGGCACATTTACTTCAAAAGCAACTTGAGGATGTGCGGAAGTTCGGGCACCCTCCAGACTGGCACACCGTACATAAGTGCTTTCCAAGACCAACCACAAACTCCCTCATATTGTTTAAAATGTCACTTCTCTTGCCAATATGCGAGTCATGAAATATCTCATCTGCTCTTGTTTCTTGTTTCCTGTTGCGCTTGCTGCAGTGTCACTTATCCACTTGTTTTGAATGTAATGCTGATTTTACGACGTGCCATGTTTATCTGTCCCTTCTGGCTTGAGCAACGTAGGTGACACGAATGCCGCCGCTATTTGCCAAACTGCCGTGCTCTTACGGGATTCTCTTGAGCTGTGTGCTACGTTGTGGCGTTTTTGCATCGGGGCTGGCGATGATCCACCCGGTCCAACACGTGGCGCAGTGCTCGAAGATGCTGTTTTGTCTGTGTTGTGGCCAGTGCTGCTCTGAGGTGTGTGTCCCCCCCCCCGGGTGCATTTTGTGTGATCATGACATCCACCAGGGAGCTTGCGGATGAAAGCGCTGATGCCAATTTGGATTGTTCAACCTCTGCCGTTGTCGTGCTGTTGCCTGCTCGCATTTGTACGAGTCGTCACATGGTTTACTTTAAAAAGCTTCATAACTGTACTTAAGCAATGATTCACTGATTTGATGTGTTGGGGGCAATATATTAAAAAAAAAAAAAAAACACAACAGTAAAATAACACACAAAGCAACACCGGATAAATGTTGTTTCAACAATGGGTGTCCCCGAACTTCGGCACGTGCCATACTTAATAATAATAATCGACTTGGCACCATGAGCTAGTCGTGTTGCCGCTAAAACTTTCAACTTGTGTGTGTGTGAAGTTTATTGAAGGGGATTTTGAAGCGTACTTGCAGCGGCTCCAGGACCCGCAGGTGAGAACTCCTTGAACCTAGAACATTGAAGGCCTTTTGTGTTTTTGTGGCCGCTGATGCCATCCTTCCGTTTTTTTGCAGCATTGGGCGGGTGAGGTGGAGATGAACGCATTGGCCATCATGTACAAGTAAGAACAAGTTTGTATGACTGCTCCTTGGTTCAGCTTGTTAAAGCTTTTAATCATTTGTGTGTAGGAGGGACTTTGTGATCTTTCAAGAGCCAGGCAAACCTCCAGTGGACATCACCGGTGACAAGTTCAAGGAGAAGGTACCGTGACACATACTCAGTTTTTTTTTCCGTCTCTATTCTACGCGAGTGTCAGTTGCTTAAACTTAACCCCCCCCCCCTCCCCTGCCAGGTCCAGTTGTCTTTTCTGAACGGGAATCACTACGACAGCGTTTATCCCGTCAGCCATATAAAGAACGCCGCGCTCTGCCAGTGTGAGTCCCAAATACTGTATCGTCCACGTGCTATGGAAAGCAGTTTGAGTTGCTTTCAAGATCCGTGTGCTCTGGCGCTCTGTGTCTTTACCAGTAAGACGATTCAGCACACGAGTAGAATGACTCTGACACCCCCCCCCCCCCCCCCCCCCCGACTACTGATTTTTTTTTTTTTTGCACGCGAATAGGACAACTGCATGTTACTAGTGAGGCAAGAGTTTGCTACGAGTGACCTCACAAAATTCTTTTGACAGTCGTGCATAATTTGGTGGAGACTTAACAGGTGTGACACGCGTTTGCGCTGCAGCCGTGCTGTACGAGCTGCTGTACGCCGACGTCTTCCGGGTGAGCCGGCACGCTCTGCCGGCCTATCAGGCCGGCGGCCGAGCCTGCGAGCGGCTGAGCGACGACAACATGGCGACGTGCGCCAGCAGCGACGAGTCCGACCCCGACGCGGACGCGGGCAACACGTTCAGGAGCAAGAACAGCTGGTCAAGGGTAAGTCATTCTCGCAGACGCAATACTCGCAAAACATCAGAATAGTGGGATCTCAGGTGAAACCTAAAATGCACGATAACCTTTACCCTTTTTTGTTCGTCGCGTATGTAAATATCACGACGCACTTTGTGTGAATCCAGGGCCGCGGACTTCCGTGGCCAGAAAGCGTGCGCCGTTCATTGAGTGCCAGTCTGTACCGAAATGTTGCGTATGACACCTGGCAAAAGTCCAAGAAAGGTGAGGCGGGTGGACACGTTGCATTACGTGTTTACGCACACTAAGAAACTGTAATTGTCTTTTAGCACAACAAAAGCGGGATCACTGCATGGCTGCTGATATGCAGTACACTGTAGGCCAGCGCTGTAAGGTCTGACCCGCACTTTTTGAACCTCTGATTTGGGATTTTGGGATTTTGAATGCATGTACAGATGTATTGCTGCTAAATGTTTGTAGGTGTGGCTGGATGGACGTGAGCAGAGCTACAATGCCACCATCGAGGAGATCCCGACCAGTGGTGGCCTGGCGACGGTTTACACGGAAGAAGAAGGCCGACTGTGAGTTATGTGCACGCATGCAAATCTATATATTGCGGTGCAAGCAGCATTTTGGCAGCTTGAGAACAATTCTTGGAAAAACAGGCTTCAAGGTGTTTTTAAAATGTTTTGCCACGCCCAGTTGAAGTTTACAGTGAAATGTTTTGTGGAACAAATTAAACTTGTATCTCAAGGCATTGCTGTATTAAATGAGTAACTGATTTTCATGACCCCCATTATGCAATTAAAATTGCAAGTCAATCAGCTGATCAACATCTCATGTAGTTGGAGTATCAATACTGTACACGACTGTATCAATATAGTGTCACCACCTCTAGTTACACACAGTGACGCTGATTGCCGTGCGACGGACTTTGCCGTCTGTTTGCAGACGCGTCCCCCTGTGGAGCCTGGCGTCGGATGGCCCGGGTCGGAGCGCCGTCCTCCGTCGGGAGAGGAGAGTTAGCGATGGACCGCGAGGTATTGGCATGTTCCACAATGTGAGATGGACAACGGTGGTGGGAGGAAAAAAAAGGCTCGTTGTAGGTTAGAAACACTGACGACATGCAGACGCATACAATCCGGTCTGCTCTTTAATCCAATCATCTGACTATTTACATTGTCCATTCCTATATTTGTTGCAATAAATTAGCCTGTTTTTCCTGAAATTGGTTAAAAAAAAATGGACGTTGTTGCCTGCATTCATATTTACTAAATTGTCTCCCATTCATACGGTACAGTGTGAATTGTACTTTGCTCATACGTGATGTCCGTGTCAAGGGTCGGCCGTGTGTTTTGCTCTTCCAGAGGGGGCCTGGGACAAGTCCGGACCAAAATCCTTCTCTGGTCCCAGAGCGAGCGCTCCGGCCCCAAGCGGGCATGCGCACCAGCAGAAGTCACGGCCGCCGCAAAGAGAGCTGAGACGGTCCAGGTACGTGCCTGCTTCGTTTGGCCACCGCGTTGTTCCAAGTTGTTGTTGCTTTTCAGGAAGAGCGCATGTGACACTGCCTCTTTTGGCCTGACCGAGGAGGAGCGTTTGCTCAAAGAGGAGGAGCTCCAGAATGTGGCGCTGGTGGAGCTCCAGCTGAAGGATGAGCACAGCTTCCCGGCGCTTGGGGTTAGAAATCCACGGAGCAGTTGTTCTTTCCATTTTGTTCTGAGCATCATATTTCCCTCGGGGGTTCATGAAATCTGTCTTCTCCAGAGGGGGAGTCTGGCTGAAGATGTTGTGGCGCGGTCTTCCTCTGCTGTGGAAAAACAGAAGCACGACACTGGACCTCTTCAAAGTTCTGCTGCGTGTCCCTCGTCTCCCCCTTCCACGGACTCCGCCGCCCTGTCCTCAAATATTGGCCCGGCTCCCACCTTCATATCTCCCATCGCGCCGTCTCCCGCGGCCGCGACGGCCGCTGTCCGCAGCTTGTCCTCACCCACTCCTCCGGCGGACCCGAGATCCTCGTCTTCATCGCCGGCGCCGCCTCTTCCGCGAGTCACCGGGGCCCCCGGACTTTGGGCTCCCGGGCCAAGTAAGACACGGTGCTTCATTCACGGAGTTGGCATAGGCCAATAAATACCCTGACCTTTTTGTGAAGAGTGTCCAATAAGAGTTGTCCGATGTGTTTTCAGCTCAAAGTCCAGATGCTGGAGACGCCGCGAGCGCGTCAGTGGGTCAGGGGGCCGCTGAAGAATTGAAGGATCAGGCGGCTGATGTGAGGGATCCCCCTCAGAACCAGAACCATCAGGTCCAGTCGGGGCAACCCCCTTCCCTCCCCATCCACACAACACCCCAGAAGGCCAGTGAGAATTCATCGGCTCACCGGGCCTTGCCCGGTCCCTTCTCTGACACCCCCCAACCGTCGGCCGCTACTTCCTTCCCCCTCGGACTCCACCCGACACTCCCCGGAGGCGTCCCTGTGCACCAGCTCTACCAGGACCTCCTCTACCCTGGCTTCCCCCTGGGAGAGAGTGGCAATGTGCTCCCGGCTCCAGACTTTTCTCTCCGCAAGTCGGGAGAAGACCTCCCCCAAGGTGAGGCAGGTCCAATAAAGTGTTGCAAAACATCTTGTCAACCGATCCGATCTTCTGATTGATGATTGTCCTTCTACAGATGTCAACGTTCTGAGGTTTTTCTTCAACTTGGGTGTGAAGGTAAACAAACGGATGGGGGGGGGGCTACTTTAGTGCAGATGCCCCCAAAAGTGGGAATTGCATATAGATGCCACATAATAGCAGCAAAGCACTTAAACCAGAGGTGATCATAAAGCACCAACACCATGCAGCTTGCATGTACATCATCCCGAAGCCATGTTACATGGATAACTATTCAGTTGTTAAATTATTAAAGACAAACAAAACGTTCACGAGGCTCATCGATAGTATTCGCACAGGCTGACGTGTCATCACACACGGGCAAACAAATCTGTGCGCTTGCACTTTACACAAATGGTATTAAGGCATGAAACTCTTCTTTTGACGTTTACAAACAATGCAATTGAGGAAATGCAGGCAAATTGTTACAGCAAAGCTGACGAGAGAGGCTGTTGGAAGTCGTTTAAGGACCCCCGACAAAAAAAAAAAACCCAAAAGGAATTAAACCTCACAATGAGACCAAGCTTCTACCAGATGGCGCCATAGTAGTGCTTTCCTTGCTTTGGGCTGACCGCAAAAGTGGCAAATGGACACGATTGTCAGCAAAAAGAGGAGATTTTGAGCGAATGCAAACGGGGCGTTATTGTTTGGGTTTGTGTGCTTCAGGCGTACAACTGGCCCTTCTACACGCCCTACATGTACCTGCTGCCCCTCCAGCAAGCCCACATCATGCAGCCCGGCATCGTCTCGCCAGTCCAGAGTCACCGTCCCCCCGACGCCGCCCCCCGGCCCGCGTATTCCGCCGCGCAACCAGGTGAGCCCGCTAACTGCTACGTTGACGCGTGGACCGCGAGCTGGCGAACCGCGTGTTTCCGTCGTACCCCCGGGACCCCCACGCCAACGTGGACCACGACAGTACTCTCAACAAGTTAGGGATAACGTGACCCGAGAATTTCGGGAGATACAAGCGTCGGTTCCCAACAAGCAACGGTTTGGTAGACTGGGAACACTTCTTCGAAAACGAGGTTTCAAGCTATTTATTGCCTCTGAGTTGAAGTTTACTATCAAACTAGACATAAAACAGAAAGGTCCACATTGTATTTAAAACGACCACATAGCTTTGCCCTCAATAAGTTTTCTTCATCTTAACATGGACAGTCTCCATGTGTAGGGTATCCGTTTGTAATCCTGCCCCCAGGTGGCCAAGGCATGCACACCACCACAAGTTTTTATAATGTGCAATGTTATAGAGTACCATTTTTCCTCATTAGAACACATGAGGGGCGATTTTTATTTTATGGAGACGGCTGGCGTGGATGAATGGCATTTCCATTTGAAGTACAACCGTTTGGTGTTAGGAGTGTGCTCACGCAATGAATTAAGCTGTCCGGAGGAACCGCAACTGCACAAAAACCTTGACGGGTGTAACGAAGTCGACCTGGAAACGGTCGAGTGCATTTGAGGTTCGTCTAGCCCAGTCGCAGAACTTTTTGTAAGTGGTGTATTTTAAGTTTACCCGTGTAGACGCGCACATAATTGACGAGACTCTTGCGTGTCTTCAGGGCACGAGGGCGTGAACGTGATGCCACCGCTCGACGTCGACCAAGCACTGGTAGCGTATTTCCTTGTCACACCACTTTCTGGGGGACGCCCCGCACTCTCTCTCTTGCTTTTTCCCCATTCTCTGTCTCTTTAGGGTGGTGGGGGGGGCTATCAGGGGAAAGTCGTTTGTTGTGAGAGGGCAACGGGGGAGCAGGTGGTTATCTACACCAAAGCAACTTGTATGATAATTCAAAGGCAGGCGGGGACTGACTGACTGACTGACTGAGATAGTGACCAACATTCAAATAATGTCGTGTAATTGGCCTAAATGTTCATCAGAAACAAGATGGATGTTTTATTTGCAAAATGTTTCATGTAGCCCACTAAAATTGTGCAGTTTGAGCATAAGCTTGAAGGTTTTTGGGGAAACGGGAAAAAACAAACAAAATAATCCAGTAGAGTATAAAACCGTACATAATTGTTTTTTGACAGTAAGTTTAAAAATAACTTGGGCGATTATGCGATTAGTCTAATGAAAGGTTTAATCAAAAAAATGAAATGTTTCCTTTTTTTTTTCCATTGCACTGTGGTTTCCACTGTATTTCCATTGAGCTAAAATGCAGACTTGTGGTTCAAATGTTCCAAATGTATCCGTTCTCCTTTTTTGCGCTCAGGGAAGAGCTCCCGTCCCCGCAAGAGGCCACAAGCCGCCAGCGCCGCCTCAGCGCCCGTCGGTGGGCTGCAACACTGACGACGGCGACGAGTCGTCCGATTCGAGGGCGGCGGCGAGCAGATACGACGGAGGACGACGACCGGGCGGGCGAGGGGGCTACCGGAGGAGACGTGGACGACAACCTGGCACCTACAGAGGATACTAATTTCCGGTTGACGTTTGATGCACTTTATTCAATAAAGATGTCTAAACTGCAACTTTCCTCTTGTCGTGTCTTCAGGGATGGTGCCGCTTCCGCTCCTGACGGCAATGGAAGCGCTTCCTGCTCAAAGTTTAGATCCGTTTCACGTGGATTTTGCCCCATTTCATTTCTCCATTTATTTTAGAATCCTAACCCTAAACAGCAGCAGGGATTTAACAATTACAATTTGCCGCGGTTGTGCAGCATCGATGCCAATCACTCAAATCTAATAATTGGCATAATCTTTTTAATGACCCTGTACTAGGAAAGTGCAAAAGTACAACAACATAAGGAAACAGGAACGCACATAATGGCAGGTTGTTCCATGAGTGCATGCCAAGGCAAAGCGTGCCACTGTCACTCCTGACCGCAGGACTAGCCAATCCGGTTTAGTTGCAACCTGCTTCCACGTTCGGCAAAACAGGTCGAAGAAGCTCCTTCCTCCCGAGAAGACGACTGCCATAAAGCAGCCATTGGAACTGCAAACTCTGCAATTTCTTTCTTTATTTTACACAAAATGTCACCACGTGGACACCAAACATGACAATATTCGATGTTTAGGCTTTGTTTGTGTTCACAAATATCATGTTTGTATAAAATAAATAATATACATGTATTTAACTTTTGTCCTAGTAGACGCCAGCCATAAAGAAAACCTCTGCTTAGCAAGTTCGGTTACAAACAATCGCGTCATCAATTCATAGTCATGTTCGTTAGCACAGCGTACACCGGAAGTCCGTGAGCCTGTTTTCCGGGTTAGGTCACGTGACTGTCCCCGCGCCGCAGATCCGAAGCGCTAAATATTTTTTACAGGTACGCGGTATAGCACACTATAGAGTAAGATTTGAGAAGACGAGAGTGAAGGATGACGTTCCATGAAACGTCGGTTGGTCACGTTGAACCGGAAAGGTTGCTTGATGATGCATTCACGGCGTCGGGTATTTGCGCGAGGACCCCGCCAGATGCCGGCGTCAGGAAAATGTTGCTTGCTGATGGATTCAGGCTGGCGGATATTTGTCCGGGGCCCCCGCCAGATGCCGACGGGAGGAGAACGTTGGCTGGTGATGCATTAGGGTCGTCGGTCGTTGTTTCTACAAGGTTCTCGTGGAAGGCCGTCACTTTCAGCGTGATGTCGGGGGGCAGCCCTCGCGCCACCAGCAGCTCCTTCAGCTGCGGGACAACAAGAGCCACTCAGTTTGTGTCCGCGTCGATGTGTTGTGTTCCGGAAGTGTTGACTGCATACCTCGGGTAACCCTGTTTTTTGGAGTTCCAAGTAGGCATTGTGACTTCTGATCAGGAACCTGGCATCCAGGCCAAAAAGATCTAAAGACAAAAGTCACTCAGGTTTTGGTCTGGCGGACACAGGAAGTGGCAGTGGTGGGCCGGTCTTGTCCAATCAGATTTCAGCCTCTATGTGTTGCCGTAACAATGGAATCTGCCCAGGGCCTTCAGCATCAGTACTGCTGACCCATCTAACTTAAACCAGTTATCATCACTAGGTCATACCCCAAAATTATTAGGTAGTATGTGTTAAAGCTAAAGATTTTTCAAACAAAATCACTCACTGTGGTTGACCGCCACCGTGACACAGCGCATCGGCGAGTGAAGTTCGCTGTTGGAGAGCAATATTGCCGTGTTAGCATGCCAAGTGTGTGTCAATGAACAAGGAGCAAACATGCGTACACTTGTTCGTTCAGAAACGCTTGAACGACGAAGCAGATGGGATAACGTAGGCCCGCGTCGTCCTGAGTCGGCGTCCATTTCAGGACGAAATGGCCGTCGCCCTCTTTTGTCTTTTGCACGCCGGCCGGCCCGCTGAACAGCACCTCTCTGATCCTAACACACAAGTCCATGTTGTTGATGTTATACAGACTAATGCAGCGGTGCCTTGAGATATTCAGCAGTTTGTTCTTCGCAGAGGATAAAGAATATACATATGACTGAGCAGGCTACTGTCTATTGTCTTCCTAAATGTGTTGCTGCACCATTTGTGTTGCATAAAGGGTTGTAATGCTGCAACATAAATGTTAATTAGCGTTAGCGTGAAGCTAGCGGACTGAAAGGCCATGTGGTCACTTTAAACATGCAACTAGCAAGACACGTCTTGCTAGTTGCAGACGTGGATCCATTAAATAATCAATAATAATTGAATAATCTCTGGTGTGTATGATGTATTGTGTACTTTGCACAGATGCGTGCTTTTATAATCCAGCGTCTGACTCAACCAGGAAGTGGTTTCAGTCGGGAACTTTTGCGATGACGTGTTTACGTCAGGAATGTAGTTTGATAGCCTGTCTTTCTGTGGCAATATTACATAAGGTCAAAGAAACTCGTACTCCGATTCCGTGGCTTTTGCATGGATGTTAATCTCCAGGGTCTTGTTGACATGCGCGTACAGATGATTTCCGTCCTCTGGTGTAGGATGTTGAAAGTAGGGCAGGTATGTTCCAGAGTTGCACGACTCCACCGGAGGATCCACTGTACAATGAAACAGCAGAAAAGAGAGACACACAAATACAAAGTGATTTTTTTTCAGGTATCTGTCGTGCCCTGGAGAATTTATTTCTTTGCCGTGCACTCCGCATATACACTCGCTTTCAGGAGCCTTGTTGAAAGTATTTTGGAATATCCAATTTTGGATTTCATCCCTCATTTGCTCCACTTTCTCACCCCTCAGGACAAACTGGATGGGAACACGGCCGATCATTTCAGATTGCGGCAGAAGCGTCCGGTTCCCCGCGGCGTCAGTCAGATTGACGTCTTTGCGAACAAGGTCCGCCATGAGCAGCTGCACGGCGTACGAGCCCACCACGCTGATGTTGTTGATCACGGGAGTGAATCTCATGTGACAATGCTGCAAAAAAAGGAACAGTCAGCATTGGACTGGGAACCTTTTTTGGGGGGGTTTCATTTCAATTCACGGAGGAGAGTGTTGTTGTTTTTTGGGGGGTGGTCACTCACGTAAGAGACATCAAAAAACGATGAGAGATTGTGATAGTTTTCAAAGGTACACTTCACGAGGTCTCCGTCCGGGTCAAAAGTGGGCAGTCTTGCTTCTCCGTAGCAGTTGGAGGGGAACCTTGGGGATGAACGCGAGCATTCTGTGAGGCGGCAGCTGGTTGCCATGGCGCCCACACGTCAGCGTCGGGATGGCCTCACCTGAGAACGGGCAGCATCGTGGTCCGGGGGGACGCGTTCGGCCGGCCGGTGTCTGACCTGTTTCTCGGGTCCAGGCGTGTCACGGCCAGCACCTCGGTGACGTTATTCCTGACGCTGATCCACTGGATGCCATCCAGGCTAGAAGAGCGGGAATATTATTGGTTTTTTGTGCGCAATTGGGAGTTTTGGAGCGGATTTGGGATGGACAGAATCGGGAAGGAGCTCATGATAAGGGACAGCACACGCTGGAAGCTTTGGAGACAACGCTAGAGAGGCCTGATTCAGATGGTTTGGAGGCACAGTCGGTGGCGTAAATTGGCACGTGCGAAGACTCGCCGATATCTGCAGCTCGAGCGAAAGGTGCAGAGGACAAGGAGAGTAAAGACGACGACGTTGCGGAGGCCTCGACGAGCCCGCACGGAAAGCAGATGGACGCGAAGTTCTCCAGACTCACCGCAGCGTGAAGTTTGTGGAGTTGGCTGTGTTTACGTGCGCGATCACTTCCCGCTGACACCACTCTCCGCTGTTCTCGTCCACCTTTTTCACGGACACCACGTTCACCGTGCAGAGGTCCAGCGGACAGTCCACCACGGTGACGTTGCCGCACTCTCGAAAGGCCAGCTTGTAGTGGAGGAGCGCCTGTGGAGCGTCAGGGTCCAAGGCGAAGCTTGTGACATTAAGAAGGCAGAAGACGACGTGCGCTTCGGGAAAGGCAGAGAGTACGTACCGTGTTGACGGAGCCCTTCAATGGCTGGTAGGTGACCGCCGTGCCCGAGTAGTTGAACGCCTGGCAGCTGCAGGCCAGCAGCGACAAGACCAACAGGCAGCCTCGCATGACGGACGACGGGACGACACTCGCACGACTTCGAACGACAAGTCACTGATGAGCGTGTCTGACATGAGCGCCTGTATGCGGTCTGACTTGTTCTTCTCGGGAAAAACAACACGTCCCCTTAATTTAAGAGCGCAATACGAGGGTGAGGCCTGGCAGCTTGCCATTGCACAATTAACTGCGTGGGAGTGTGCCAGGCCACAATTGATTTTACAGATTCCAGACAATTGAACGTCATTTTCCAGATAGTCTTCCAACTTCCCCTTCGCCGGAAGTTGCACTCCCCTGACATTGGCCCGCTTTTAATCACAAACACCAAACTCCGGAGCCTCTGGAACTCTCGCCCTACAAAAATCCTCAATGCTGCTTCCCCGGACGTGTGAAAACCTTGACCTTCGATGCCTCAGGCGGCACTGCATCAAAAGCCGACATCAATGTGTAAAGGCGTGGTAACGATATCGGTAAATGCAGTGGTAGTCCAAAGAAAAGCTGTGGTGGCGGCTTGTGGTTGGTCCCGCTGCGTATTTAGGAAGATGAACTTCACATCAAATTAAGTTTGGACGAAGGAAGTTTATTTTGTTGACGAAAGCGTTTGCACATTTCTACATAGTTTTAAGACCTGGTTTTCAACTTTGCGGTTGTTTTTCGAAACAATTGTTATCACCTTACTTCTGTTCAGTTCCATCATTACTTAAGTATTTGCCTGACGTGGTTTATTTGATTAATTTAATACACTGTTCAAAGTTATTTTGACAACTGGAAGTTGTTTTATATGTTGTTGCACTTTATTATTGTTCTAGGACTACAAACTTCAACAATAAATGCATAGCATACTCGTTTATTCGTAACTATTATTTCATTATTAAAAGACAGTCGCAGCACTGTAACACCGCTGCGATGAGTTTACAGGTGGAGTATAAATGATTCATAATCTGATTGGCTCCAACATCCCACTCTACTCAGAAGCTCTCTCTCTGCTCTCGTCACTGAAGCTCACCACTCTCAGCGTGATGTCAGCGGGCAGCCCTCGCGCCACCAGCAGATCCTTCAGCTGCGGGACAAAAAAGTGGTGCTCAAACTGTGCCGTGTTGCTGCGTTGCACACCCGATGCCGAATGACGGACCTGCGTTAAGGCCACTCCTTGGATGCCATTCACGGACAGCGGGAACGCGGACAGGAGCCTGGCTCTCGCAACAATCACAACTAAAGACAGAAGTCACACTCAGTTTTCATGGCTTAGCCTGGTGGCGAAGGGCTGGCGTCATACGGTTGTCTGATAGTGATGGCCTATAAAACAAACACTAATTGGACAATTACTCCTCCCTACCCTCGCTTTGGGCCAAGCTCTGATGTGATTGTACGTCTCATCACATACATTTTATATCACTGTTTGGAGAAAGTTGGGGAAACGGGAAAAAAGATGGAAACCATTGTTCGTTTTGATAGCAATTGTTTGTTTCCTCTCACCTTCTATTCTTTTTAATTGCAATGTCATTTAGGGGTACAGATGGCAGTTATGTTTAATTGGCGTTGGGATTGTGAGGCGGTCCTTGGAAAAATGTCTCCCTTACAAGCGGTCCCTGGACCCAAAAACCTGGAGAAGAGTCTCTACTCACCAGGGCTGACCGTCACGATGACACAGCGCATCTCCGACTGATGTTGGCTGCGGGAAAGCCATATTGGCACGTTAGTTAGCACGCTAGGTGCGTGCCAAGTGATGAGCGGACCGGAGGTAGACTGAAAACACGTACGTCAGTCCCTCCTCAAACACTTGGATGACGAAGCAGACGGGCTGACTTTGACCCAAGTCGCTCTCAGTCGGCGTCCAGGTCAGGACCAGGCGGCCCGCGCTGATGTTCAGTTGCATGTCGGGCGGCCCGGTGAACAGCGCCAGCGAGACCCTGAGAGCCAAAGTTTCTGGTTGACTGAAACATGCAGCGCAAAAATCTACAACCGAGCCGCCATTGCGAATCTGTCGTCCAACGGCGAATGTGAGAGGGACTGGTTTGGCTATGTGTGCCCTGTGATTGACTGGCGACCGGTCCAGGGTGTACCCGCCTCACGCCCAAAGTCAGCTGCGATAGGCTGCAGCTGATCGTGACCCTCGTGAGGATAAGTGCTGTGGAAAATGGATGGCTGGGGGGTTGGGGGGGGCTGTTAGATTTGACTGCCCCACCATTTTTCCATATGAAAGTATCCCATCTGTCAAACACGTACTGATATACTTCCACAGTGATGGGGATCTCGAGGGTCTCGTTGACTGAGGCGTACACGCGCTCTCCGTTGGCTGGCGTCGGAGGCCTGAAGGCGGGCAGCTGCTCTCCCTCCACGCAGGACGCCACCGGAGGATCCACTGCACAATTACACAGAAGAAAAAGCACCTTTGGCGGGCTCCTTTGGACGAGACAACAACTTCCACGAAGAAGAAAGCTGCATTTAAGAGACATTATCAGCAGTCCTACCGAAATAACATGCAAACGTGCACGCGCGCTCACCCATCAGAACAAACTGGACGGGGATTTGGCCGATGGCGTCCTCGCTCGTGACAAGCGTCTCGTTCCCCTCGCCGTCAGTCAGAGCGATGTCCTGGCGAGGAAAGTCCTCCATGATCAGCTGCACGGCGTACGCGCCCTCCGCGATGTCGCTGTCGTTGCCTCTGGGAGTGAAGATCATGTTGCAGTCCTGCAAAGAAGGCGCAGTCAGCACTCAGTGGCAGGGAGAAAGAAGGCGGTGGTTTTCAGGGGTCGCTCACCGGCGAGAGTTGGAGAACAGACGTCGTGTTTTGATATCGACACTTCACCACGTCCCCGTCGGGGTCAAAGGTGGTCAGCGTCACGTTCCTCTGGCAGTTGGAGGGGACTCTATGGGGCGCACGCAAACAGCCTTAGAGGTGGCAGCCGGCCCCCACGGCGACCGCACTTCAACGTCGCCGCGGTCTTACCTGAGAACGGGCAGCACGGCGGTGCGGGGGGACGCGTTTGCCCGGCCGGTATCGGACCTCGTCCTCAGGTCCACGCGTGTGACGACCAGCGCCTCCGTGACGTCGTTGGTGACATTGATCCACCGGAGGCCGTCCAGGCTGGAAGTGCCAGAACGCCATTCGTTTTTCTCATTTCGAGGTGCTCGAGGCAGCCGGGCGACTTACCGCAGCTCAAACTGGGAGATCTGGGTAACGCGACGATGCGTGAGCACATCAATGCGACAGCCTCCCAATATTTGCAAGAACTTAGTGATGGTGACGAAAGACGTTGAGCCGCAGTCCCCTGACTGGCACGTCCAATTGGCCAATATGCACTCGTTTTGGTAGCTCGCCTTGTAGCCGATGGCCACCTGCGGAGCAGGTGTTGGTCATTTTAAAGCACCCTAAGCTGGTTTCCACGGCAACCCTTCCCTCTCCCCGCACAGAGCTAAAGGAATAGACGCAGGGTACGTACCGTATCGTTCGAGAGAGGGTCATAGGTCATCACTGCGCCCAAGAAGTCGGACGCCCGGTAGCCGCAGGCGAGTAGCGACAAGACGAGCAGGCGGCCCCACATGATGGACGCCAGACACACTTGTGGGACGAGTGCGTGCCTCTGGTCTGACCAGCTTCTTGGAATCGCAGTGAGCAATCTGATTCTGGGGGTGGCCTGGCATGAGGACAGTGCGATCGCACCGTCTGCACGTGTGTGCGATAGTGCGTGTTTGTGTACTTAGACTTCAGTAGCGCGACACACCATTTCATATTTTGCAGTGTTGAATGTATCATTGATCTCAAAAGCAACAATATGGGCTCGGCCTGTTAACCAAAAGTCTATTCCTGTGAGCTCGAGGAAATAAGTGAAAAGGAACGAACATTGCACTTCATGGCTGAATGGAAATGCAACTCACGTCAAAAAAGTCCCCGGTTGCCGGACCAGTTCCTCGCACATGTTCAGACGACAGGATGACACGGGAGTGGATTTCCACTAAAGGCCTTCATTTGTTTGTACAAATATAATGACGAAAACCAAATTAGCTCATAATAGTTGAATTGAAGAGCTAATATCTATTTCCATGTTTTCTGGATAGTACCCAAAATCACCGGGAATACAATTATGCTTAAGCATGTCAAATAGGACATCAAGTAGTATGGAATCAGCTATATTTTGTCAATATAACTTTCATGGTACCAGGCATTAAAATGAGCAAGACATGGAAGAAACAAAAGCCGTCTCATATTTTCTCCTGTGACTATACAGCATATATTAGGATTTTTTTGTGTAGGTAGATCATTTTGAATTGTTCGTTTGAAAAGTAGCTCACACGGCTGAACCGTGCGGCCAGCCCAGAAATAAAGCTATACCTAACCGAGTAGTGAAGGAACATCGCACTTCAAAAAATCCCATCCTCCAGCCGCTGCCAGACCACTTCTTTGAACGTGTGCAGATCTTGTGTAAAACTAACTTGTACAAGGAAGAAGATGGCTTCATTAAATACATTCATAATTATATAGACGCTTGTGTGCTCACCCATGTTTTCAAATTCTATTATAATATTTTAATAACATACTCTCACATCACAACTTCCTGATTTGGGACATTACAACAGAAAGATGGATAGAGAGCAAACTCGGCCGACCACATTCCAAGCGACTGCATTATACAAACAAACAACCTGATTTACGTAAGTCTATTTTTTTTAACAGGGTGTTATAACCATTGTGCAAAGATGCTGCGCTGGACAAACAATCAAATAAGTGGGGGCTGTGGTTAGCACATCTGCCTCATAGTCCTGAGGCTGAGGGTTACAATCTCGCCTGTCGCCTTTTCTGTGTGGCGTTCGCATGGGAACTCTGTCTTCGTCATGCATTCCAATTGTTAAGTGAAGACTCTAAACCTCGAAGATGTGATTGTGATTGCGCGTTCGCCTTGAGATAGTTGCCACGTGACTTGAGTTCACTCAAATCTGAACACGGCCGCCATGCTGAAGGTCTACGCATTCTTTTGTTCCGGTGATTATGAAGTGCTTGAATAGATCAATTCTATAGCCAACGTCAAGATCAGAAGTTATTTTCATTTCAGCCAGATACCCAGTCCAAACCTCCGTGTTGTGAACACAAACGTGAACAAATGTTTGTTCTGTAAAGTGTCTTTTGATAGTTGTGTGTTTGTATTTCTTATTTTCTTTTTACCTCAATGCTGCAAATTGTGAGATACCTAACTGACTGACTTTCATTGTTCCTGTGACATTGATGATAAAGTTCTATTCTATTCTATTCGTTATGAACTTTTCACAGAGATACATAATTGGTATTTAATAGCAATACTAACTGCCCAATCTCAAATTACTTTTCAGTGCATATTGGTAAACTGCGCTTCCGTCTTTGTTAATAACCAATCAGGTGAGGGCTACAGTGCCGTTGAGCCCGCCCACTGCTTCTGAGCTCTCAGCGGTTGAGCGCCCTTGTCCATCATTCACCAAAGTCATGTGACTCGTGTTTACGGCGTTTCACTTCCGCCTTCCGTCGTCTCGCATCACCGGATCACCATTGGAAGTTGGCAGCTTGAAAACTCGCGCAAGCTTCTACCAACGAACCGCTCCACAGTCGGCAGCCGCCGTTTGGCTTCCACCTGCGGGCAGCAGGACTGATAGAGGCCCGCCGGGAGTGATGGCGGACCGGGAGAGCTCACCGCTGCTGTCAGAGCACAACGAGCACGACGGCACAAACGGCAGAAGAGCGTATGGACACCTCGAAGAAACTCCAAGTATGTCATAAAATGTCATAAATGTAACATACACGACTCACTAATAAACTAGGCATATTAAGTTTGTTTGCTAAAGTGCTCAATTTGTTCATTGTGCAAAATGTTTCGGTCATTTCTTTCAAAGATTAACACATGATGGTATGTTTTTCCTTTCGATTTCTTTGGTGGGCAAGTTGTAAGCAATATAGATGCCAAATATAAGTCAATATTTCAAACGCATACACATCAATCAGTCATAGGACTTTGGAAGCGGAGGGTCACACTTTGAATTCCGTTGCCGACACAAAATGGAAAATGGCAACTACAGTCGTCCCTCGCCATTTCACGGTTCACTGTTGGAGGTGTCGTTCTACTGCAGATGTTTAAATCGAATATCTCATTTTGTATCGCTGATATTTCGCTGCATTGCGGGATTTTGCCAGGACCATTTTTCCTCAGAAATGTTACCGCAGCAAAAGGCAGGAGGAAAGAGTGCATAAAAGACAGAATGTCCAAAGTTTGGGATCATTTCATCTTTAAAGTGCAGTGTATCTACCGCAAAGCAGTTCTCTGACACAAATGCACGTCTACGGGAAACACTGTTAGCTAATTTAATATAGCCTACCTACGGTAGTTAGAACGAATTGTTATTCCTCCACAGGTGGTCAAGGATAGACACAGCCGCTGGTACACTTTCAATCACTTTATTGCACAAACGGGAAAAAACAAACAAATTCATTCATTTACGAGACTGGCATAGCTGAGCTCACAACCGCCAGCTGCACTCATTTGCTGATGCACACGTCACTCATCAGGTCAGGCCCCGCCTTTTAAAGCCTCACACATTCAAAGTCAAGTGTAGAGCATGAGGATGGTGACCCCAAGTGGGTAAACATAATACCTGCATCTCGCCTGTGCATGTTTCCATTGAGATGCTCACCTTTGATGAGTCAAATGTTAAATGAAAGCCCCCCCCCCCCCCCCTCTAGGTTTGGTGCTCGATGAGCCCCCGCCACCCTACTCTGCGTCCAGCAGCCCAGACAGCTGGAGCGCTCCAGTCATCAGCTGCCGCGTTTGTCAGGGAGCCATCTGCGTGGAAGGCAAGACGCACCAGCATGTGGTCAAGTGCAGCATTTGCAATGAAGCGACTGTAAGTCCCGAACGATGTAAACTCCCCACGCATTGTACGCTTGCGAGAAGTTAAAGCGCTGCGGTTTCTCCTCCCTTCTGCAGCCCATCAAGAACGCTCCGGCTGGGAAGAAGTACGTCCGATGCCCGTGTAGCTGCCTGCTCATCTGCAAAGTCACGTCGCAGAAGATTGCCTGCCCACGACCGTACTGGTGGGCTCGCACATTCTTGACTGCGTTATGGCCTACCGTACTGCTTATAATATGTGTGTTATTTCTCTGCCAAGATATTTCCTAACTTGCTCTCAGCATTTTTTTGCTTAAAAATTTTAATGAGGCATCATAACGTTTTATTGAAATGACTTCTTATGAGTAAAATTAGCTTAAAATAAGGTAGACAGATCCTGTGAGGGGAAACTCAATCGTTACAACAACAGTATTCACACACGTACACTCGTATTAATCATGTAGAGAAGACCAATGATGACATTTATGTGGTTTTCCTCCCAGTAAACGCATCATCAATCTGGGCCCAGTTCACGTTGGCCGGGAAAGTCCGGAACTGCAGCACCCGCCTGTCGGCATCCGGGTCGTCTGCGGCCATTGCTCCAATTCATTCCTGGTAGGATGCGCGCGTATGTCGGCTGTCCTCCGTCCCCTCTCGTGCAACTGACTCACTTCCCGTTTCTGTCCAAGTGGACGGAGTTTTCCGACAGGACCTTGTCCAGGTGTCCGCACTGCCGTAAAGTGTAAGCGCCTCTTCGCCGCACCGAATTGAGAACCCCTCGACAAGAAGTGACGTCCGCATTTGGTTTTGTGTGCTTTCAGCTCCTCTGTTGGCCAGCGGTACCCGAGGAGGAGGAGCCTGCTGTGTCTCCTG
The DNA here is from genome assembly GCF_024500385.1 of Phyllopteryx taeniolatus. Lineage (NCBI taxonomy): Eukaryota > Metazoa > Chordata > Actinopteri > Syngnathiformes > Syngnathidae > Phyllopteryx > Phyllopteryx taeniolatus. Next base: position 1,685,015 of record NC_084524.1, on the reverse strand, counting down.
GTCTTCGCCGTGGTCGCCGGCTCCACCGCGGGACTGATGGTGAGTGTTGACAAACGCGAGGAGAACGCGCGCTGAGACGGACGTAACCCTCAGTTTGCATCCAGGTGGGAACGTGGCGGCCCGCTCGGGACTCGAACGGGATTTACGCCGCGTGGGTGCTGCTTGTCCTCATCGGCGCCATCGCCCTGGCCAGGACCTTCTACTGGAGATGTCTGAAAATTAGCCGGCCCATTCCGACGTAATGTGATGCCACATCATCGAGTGGACTTTTTAGATACGTGCCAAAAGTTATTTTTATCAGCAATACAATGAACCGTGGCTGTTCCTGGGGGTAAGGGACCAAGCCGGATGCTAATAGTGAATATTTCCAAGTAATCGATATTTATAATCACCTATACTAATAGTTGAAGCTACTCCATGGCGCCTTAGAAGAAGCCCGGGTTTGGGCGGCATCATAGGTCGTTAGAAAAAGAGCACAAAAATATGCGAGTATGCCTGAATAGATTTTAGTTGTGTTCACTGTATTCATGTTACTTTGTCATTCTGATTCAAAATGATCACTTCTGATTCAATGAAGTTGCACGGCACTGAGCTCATCTTTTACTATGTATTTGGTCTTATCGTACATTGTCAGACAGAGTAAGAATTTCACACAATTTAGTTCCACTCAAAAGGAAATGTGGCATTTAGGACTTGCAGTCTAGTCATGGGACGGGAATGTAGAAAAACACTACTGTACTGTCAAATAAAGTACAACGCTCTGTGCCTCATTGCCAGCCTGTTGACATAAAACAATGTCATTTTTTAAAAAAGAATAAAAGTGGTGATTTGGTATTTTAGCACTGTAGTGTATGCATTTTTCATATTAGTTTGCCAAAATATTAACTCAAGCAAGCAAGCAAGAGGCTCTTGTACGTTGAGGCTCTCAAGTGCTATTGTACTATTTGACCGATTTGTTTACATTTTTGAAGCGGAAAGGTACTTCCGCTACCGGTGACGTCACGCCTAACTCACGTCCAATAATAACGTTGTTTTCGAGCGGCTGTGGATCAGTAGGTAGAGCAAGTCGTCCACTGACCAAATGGTAGCTGGTTCGAATCCCGTCTGCATGGCGAAGTGTCCTTGGGCAAGACGCTGAGTCCTAATTTGCTCCCAGTAGGCCTGGCAGCAGTCGCCATTGCTGTATGAGTGGATGAATGTGAGGCTTTGTAAAGCGCTATATAGCTTGTTTTTTTCACAAAATGATATACAGTGGTATAATATTCTACACTGATACTGTTCATAACTTGACAAATTATTCGGGCAAGATAAGATGCTTTTGTTTATTGTTGTGAATATAAAGTGCTATTTTACGTTTTCCATTTTCGAAGCGGAAGGATATGTGTTGTTGTTTTTTTGAAATAAACTTTATTTGAATTGAAAAGCAGCGGATACAGATTCAATGGTAAATTGAGTCAAAGATAGTGCTACATCAACATAATAGAACAATGCAAGGGGGTACATAGTACAGTCATGCAAAAAGTAACAAAAATATTTTCAACAGCGTGCTAGCAGTCACAGTTGTAATTGCCTTTGGAATTTCAGAGTATTGGATCGATGGGACGTATTGTCAGCGGAAGGATACGGTGTGATACGAACTTCCGCTACATGTGACGCACGAAGCTAACGACTGCTCGCAACTTGGCGACGATGGACGTTGGCTTTTGTATTTACAACGCTTAAGCAAAAGGTAAACACACACAAAATAAATTCATTTACTATTTTGTTTTTATATTACCAGCACGGTGTGCTTTTTGATTAACATCCATTTTATATCGTGGGAAGCGTAAAGGCCTATGTTTCGTCAACATGGTGGCCGTTTTCTTTTTTCTTTTAACCAAAACATAACCGTGCTGTACTGTAATGTTGTTAATATTGTTTTGTGTCCCTGTTAACCAAATGTGTGATGGATATTTGGGGAATCCAGGAAGCCCATATGCATCGACTCGACGTGAACATGTGAATAATGCCTAGACCTGTACGCAGGCCTGGCTTATTAACGTCGCAATGCAATATTTCAAGGACACAAACACACTTTGAACGACTTCAAATGCGGTGTAAGCACATCACGTGTTTCTCCCCCTCCTAGTTTTTGTTTTGTTTTGTTCGTTTTACTCAACTACCGCACATACATTTTAGTTGTTTTATATTTGGTAAGAACTGGACTCTCTGGGATGACTTTAAGATGACTCTGATATTAAAGTAAGCATAATACAACAGAAAAAGGAATGGATGTGATTTGTCCTGCAGAACATGTTGCCCATTGTGCTGGTGGTTGGATATGCAATAAAAACAAGCCAATAAATCACGTTAGGATTTGTGTGTCCTCGATGCTCGTGCTACTTCATCTTTGTGTATTTTTTTTTTTTTGTGAGAGATGAGCAGGAAGTGACCACGACCAAGCGACTCTGAAAGGAAAAGCCGAGTGGATGAGCTGAGATGAGACATTCCCGCTGAGGAAGTGTTCCTGACCAGTGGTCCAGTTCGCTGCAATAACACCCTTTTTTTTGTTTTTTGTTTTGTGTAACTTTTTACAGCTTTGCGTTGACATCGTAGCATTGTACCTCTTCTCCCGCTCCAGGCCCCCCAAACGGCCTCCTGTTCGTTCGGTGGACTCGCCGGGAGCTCGTCCCTGATTGGCTCACGGTCAGGCATGTCCCGTCCCCTGTATACCTCTTATGCGCCTCAAACAAGGCAGGGCGAGAGAGACGCCCGTACGTCGTCTACTCTCGTAGGACTTGGACCCAGCCTCGGCTCTTCTGCCGGTCGCTCGCAGGCTTCCGGCAGCATGGCGATTCCCTCGCTGGTGCCTAATTATCGGCCCAAGCAAAGAGCCAAGACCAATGAAGACATGCAGGCTTCGGCTCAAGACGCTCACAGGCGAGAGTTCCACTCCCCGGGTGCGGCAACGAGCTCATACCAAAACATCAGCAGACACTCGGACGGTGGCGGTAGCTCCTTCAGTTGCTTGTCCAGCTATGACCGAGCCGCCGCTGACGATGCCTCCCCTGCTTATTATCGTCCGTCGGCTTTGGCGGGGGGCCGTTCGTCGTTTCGTGTCTCCGGTGAGGAGGATCGCGACCTCCGCGCCATTCCAGGCCAACATTACAGCAAACCCGACGTGGCCCAATCCTCTGAGCCCACTCACCCCAGATATACCTCTGAGACGGCAGCCAACATCCTGGTGCACTTTGGACTTGAAAAGGATGACTTGGAACATCTTATCTCCTACCCTGAAGACCAGATCACCCCTGCCAACTTGCCCTTTATCTTGCGCCAAATCCGCATTCAGAAGTCCAAGAAGGCCTCGGATGCCGATCGGCCCAAACCCATCTCTGAACCTGCCCCCGCCCGAGGCCCTGCTCGCGGGGACAGTTGGAGAAGTCCTGGACTGGTAGGGATGAAACGAGAGGATGCGCCGTCTCCTCTTCTCCAGTCGAGTACGGTCATCGACTACGGGCATATGAGCAAATACGCTGACAGGGTGGAGGTTAACGTAGAGAGCAGAACTAAAAGAGCTGAGGGCGACAATTTGATGACAATGGACAATTTGGGCAGAAGTCGCGGTCAAGAGCCGGCGCAGCAGGTGGGAAGAAGCGCCGCCGCCCTGGTGTCGTCTTCCTTGGATCAGCAGGCAAGTTCCAGCTCTTACTTCCCCTCCATCCTGACATCTGCCCCTCCCAAAATTCACGTCAAACAAGCACCGACTAGTGCACAGTCAATGTTCCCCTCTTTCTCTCTGCTGGCTAAAGACACAGATACTCGAGACATCAAATCTCAAGCCCCAAACCCCGCTAGTTTTGAGCAAGTGCAGGCTAAGCCTAAACCCAACTTTAAACCACAACCCCCCTCCATTTCGCATCGTCACATCCATCCCAGCAGACCTGATCTCGTGGTCCTCGGAGGGGATGACTCCAGCAGGAGCAGTGATGACGTGTGTAAAAGTCAAGCTCCAGCTGTTGCAGAGAAGTGCCCAAAACAGCAGACGCCTACACAGCAGCAGAATATCAAGAGAGGGCAGCAACAAAATCAGGAGTCCACGCAGAAGCCACCAGAAGTAAAGAAGCAGCAGCAGGCGCCCAAGACCGCGGCCAAGCCGAAGCCCAAGCCGCAGCCCGCCAAGCCCAAGCCGCAGCCCGCCAAGCCCAAGCCGCAGCCCGCCAAGCAGAAGCCGCAACCGGCCAAGCCCAAGCCGAAGTCGGCCGTGCCCAAGCCGCAGCCGGCCGCGACGAAGGCCTTGTTGCCGACCGCCCCCCAGTTCACGCAGCTGACGTGGCAGCAGAGTTTCACCGCGGGGCAGCAGTTTCATCCCATCCCGCCCACTCTTCCCAGCCTCTTGAGCACGCCTACACTTACGTCGTTCGCCCCGCATCCGCGTTCCGTCGCCCTCCGTCTCCCGCAACCCCAGGCGCAGATGTCGGCGTCCCTGGATTTACAGACGACAGCCATGATGCTGGACTATGTGGCGGCCACGCCCAGAGTCTTTCCACACACGTGTTCTCTGTGTAAAAAACAGTGCGGCCTGATGAAGGTGAGTGGAACTCTGCTCTCGTTCTGTCTCGCTATGGATGATGGTTGTTCTCTTTCTGTCACGCTTTGTGCGTAACACTGTTCTATGCTGTTCCACTTTTGTACTTTGTTTGCTCTGGACCAGCGGTTCATGTTGACTAATTGTCTTGTCAGCATTTGAACATTGAGGATGAACCAGCAGCAATGATGACGAAGACTACTTTTCAAAAGGTTTTTCTTGTTTTGTGTTGTTTTTTTGTGCTATTTTTATATTCAGCTTTTCAACACACCGATGTTTTATCTTATAAACAGTTGTACTCATGGACAAACATTTGGCTAATATTTGATACAACATTTGCATCAACTTGTGGGATCCCGTTGACTTACCCCCCGCGCCCCTGCCCCTGCCCCTGCGATGGCAGTTTTTTTTATTTTTTATTTTATTTTTTCTCCTGATCACGGCGTGACCTCCAGGCATTGCGGAACCAAGTGAACAACAAGGACATTTACCCGAAATGTATCCACCGGAGCTCCTTAGAGTGATTGCCATGAGGACCTGTTGCACTTCAGCAAGGAAACAAGTACTTTTCGCAGAGGAATATTAAAGTTCTGTGGCATCTGTGATTGTGAAGCCAATAGTGTTGATATTGCTGCATAGTGCTGACGGCCCTTTTTACTGACGGTTGTGTTTTGCCTGCCAGGACTGGCTCGATCACCAGAACTCCACCCTTCACCTTGAGAGCTGCAAAGTCTTTTGCAAGAAGTCAGTGTTCTTTTCCCCCCTCACTTGCTTACTTCAATAAACACAAGAACTGTTTTGTTCTTGAGATGCGCTTGACGTTGTGGTAGTCTCATAAATTTGTAACTTGGTCCGACACACATCTAATCAGATTTCTAATCTAATGTTTTATGGTGTCACTCAGATATCCACAATGGGATGGAGAGGTGGTGAATGTCCTCGAGGATAAAGAACGAGAGAAGTCTGCGTCCACCCCACAATCTCAGAGTAAGAAGCCCCAACGAAGGACTCGTTCATCTTCCCGCTCTGCTTCTTCCCGGCGCCGACGCACCCGCAGCTCGGATGCTCTAAGAGAGAAAAGGAGGAGGAGGAGTCGATCGCGCTCGCCTCACAGTTCCAGATACAAACGCAGGTGCTGTCGAGTTTTCAGCCTTCGTGCCGGACTTGATTCTTTCAGGCTTAAAATTGTCATTCTTGTCACATCTTCCAGGTCTCGTTCTTACTCCACAAACTCGTCTGACTACGGTCGTTCGCGCTCCAGAAGTTACGGAAGGCGCCCTGTGCGCCGAAGTCAGGAGGCGCATTCGTCGTCGAGGAGGAGCCGCGAAAGGCGGTCGTCGTCGCGCAGGCGGTCGTCGTCGCGCAGGCGGTCGTCGTCGTCGCGCAGGCGGTCGTCGTCGTCGCGCAGGCGGTCCTCGTCGCCGCGCAGGCGGTCCTCGTCGCCGCGCAGGCGGTCCTCGTCGCCGCGCAGGCGGTCCTCGTCGCGGAGAAGCCACGATAGGCGCCCGTCACCAAAGAGAACCCGCGAGAGACGGTCACCCTCCAAGAGGAGCCATGAAGCGACCACAGATCCGCGGAATAGCCAGCAGACGTCAACCAGGGCAGAGAGCCTTGCAAAGAAGCTTCTGGAATCAACAGGTCTGACATCCGAGTCTTGAAAGACACGGCAAGAAACAAAGTGCACGTGAATTAACCACTTTGTCTAACTGTCCAGCTGTCCAGTCTCTGTCAAGAGAGTCTGACGTGGAGGCTATGGTTAAAACTCTGGCCCCCGCCTTGTTGGCGGAACTGGCCAAATTGAAGTCGACTCGTTCAAGCTCTTCCAAAGGAAGCGCCGCTGCGGCATCCACTGCCACCACCTCATCTGTAGGCAACAAAAAGCCGGCGGTAGCCAAAACCACCTCCGAGGTTTGGTGCACGAGATAGCGAAATTAAGGTACGGTCTTTTTTCTGACTTCGTTCCAATTCTCGACGTGCTCTTCTCTGCTTTTGCACAGTCTGCCAAAGCCTCCGTCCCAACCATTGTCACACTTGGAGGAATTCACCATTCTCTCAGTTACAGCGACATTGTGTTTCTCGCCGAGCAGTGCGGAAAAACCAAATCGGTCGTCTTGTTTCGCTCCATACGGGAGGTAGCTTTCTTTGTTTCTGCCTCACACGCTCGAAAGAAAGCAAACAACAATGATCATGAATACCACATCCAGTGCTACCTTTGACTTTCGAGGCCCCACTGTGTTCACTTTGTGTGTGTTCACGCAGGCAGTTGTGTGTTATGAGAGCCAGGAAGATGCAGAGAAACTGAGGAACAAAAGCAACCTCCAACTGAAAGGTTGGCCAATCATTGTTGTGGAAGATAAGGTGGGTGTGTTGATGGCCTATGTGTCGGGTACTTCTCAGTAGATAAATCTAAATGAGTCCGTGTTCTGCTGCAGGAGAGAGTCCCCAGGGTGCAGAAGACCGATCTTCAGAAGTAACTAACATTGCTTTCTCTTCACGTGACCGCTTTTAGTAAAAGGTCATAATGCCAAAATAACATTGTTTGCCTAGAAATCCCCCTGCGCCGTCCAAAGTCTCGAAGACCCAATCGTCGAAAAGTACCTGCGCCACGCCCGCTGCTCAGGGCAAAGCGAAGAATGTCCCAAGCAAACAGATCACCAAGACGGTGAAAAAAGCTGAAACATGCACAGTGAATGCACCAGCAGGCGCTGTTGGAAAGAACGTCAACGCTGCAGACAAGCAGCACAATGTGATAGCCAAGAGGACAGAACCAGAATCCGTAGAGGTGACAGAAGCTCCGCAGCAAGCCGTGGCTGAAAGCAAGCTGCCGAAGGAAGACGTGAGCGACCCGCGACCTCCACCCGATCCAGATCGTCCTGAGCCCGTGGAAGTGGACCCTTGTTCGACGGCCGAGGAGCAGAACCAGCAGAGTACCGGGCCCGAAGCGGAACCCACAGAAGGACCAGTGCCTGCCCAAGGCGACTCACCTGCCGAACACCCATGCGACGCTGGAGGCACAGCAGTGCAGCAACAAGGTCTGTTACGCCATATGGCTGCAAGCCCCGTTTTTTCCCCCCAACTTTAAAGCCCCTAAGATGGTAATCAACACTACACTACTACAACACTTGACACTTCCTCTATATTTCTGGCCTTTTTATGTCCTGCAGTTATCGTGATGCAAAGGTTTAAAAAAAGCAACAAGTCTGTTTTGACAAAGTCAGGAGTAGATGGTACTAGAGGTTGAACGACTTCAGTTTTTTGGTAGTCGACGCTAAGCTGATGATACTCGAGTCGACTGATCGGTGACATCATTATTTTTCTCAACTCGCTATGTGTGCCAGCGTTAAATAAAATAAATAAATGACTGACTCCTCAACGCTGTTGTTGCAGGAGGGTGTTTGGTGGTGAAGAATTCCAGCTCCTCGTCAGCTAGCGTTGGCCTTTTCACAGGGCGTTTCTTATGTTGTGCATATTTTGCAAGTGATCTTCCTTTACGGTCTCATTTTTAGTTAAATATTGCCACACACTTGAGGCACTACTACTAGTTTGCTACTCGAACTCACCACCTGTTGAGTTCAGCGAGGCGTCCGTGACCAAAACACGAGAGTGGCGATTAGTTGACTACAATCAATAAACATCATTGATCAGTGGCAAAGTCAACACGTCCGTTAATCGACTATTCGGTTCAACCCCTAGACTGTACAGACACAGTTAATGTAAAAGGTCGACACGCTCGTTCAAATTCTAGGTTTAATGATTAAAAAAACAAAAATGAGACCAAGATGAATCATTTCAAAACTTGCCACCGTTGTGACCTATAACCTTTACAACTTGGCAGGTGTGTGCTGACTCCCATTTAATATAAGTTTGAATGTTATTGATGAATTCTAAACACAGACACATCCTGGTTACAAGAGGGTGTGCACACTTTAGCTACCACATCTATGTTTTGTTTTTACCTCCCCTCTCGAAAAAAAAAAATAAAAAATTTTTGAATTGGATTGTGCAGTTTCGGTTATATCACGTTTGAAATAATTTTTCGGTGTTGTTTTTTTAATATCACAAACGCCTGCTATTTTAACAGGGGTGTGTAAACTTTTTATGTCCACTATTTGTTTCCAAATGTAAGGCGTAAAGGGAGAAAGTGGTAAGAAAAATAACTAACTCCCAAGTACAGATACCTATAAAAATCTACTTAACTCATTCACTGCCATCCTTCCCGGTTAACATGGACATTTGAGTTCCAAAGCCGTCAATGGCAGTGAATGTTTTAAGTACATTATCAAAGTATTCATACTTTGTTCTTTACTGTCATTCAGTGAATCTTGTTTCCTTGGTTATGCCAGCCAAAAGGCCAACAGACGCAGCTGTCGTGGAGGAGGCGGTGACCCCACGTGGCTCTGACGCCTCACTGGTGGAGGATTTGGTGACCTTATGCGGTTCTGAAACGGCATTGGTGGAAGAGCCTGCGCCCCAACATGGCTCGAAAGAAGAAATGGTGGAAGATGCGGCGCCCCCGCGCAGCTCAGACGTAGCAGTGAAGGAGGAGGATGTGGTGGCCCCAAGTGGTTCCGACGCAGCTGTGAAGGAGACTGTGGCGCCCTCTCGCGGCTCCGATGCGGCAGTGGAGGAGGACGCGGTGGCTCCGCGGGGCTCCGACGCCGCAGTGAAGGAGGAGGTGGCGCCCCCATTGAGTTCTTATGCAGCTGAAACTCTCACCATTGGAGAGAGGATGAAAGAACATCTGTTTCGAAACAGAATCCGTAAGTCCCAAAATGTTGTCAACATAGCATATGGCTGCTAAAATGTCAATTTGTGTCTTGCAGCGTGCCTCAAAACCAAAACCTGCTTCCAAAAAAGAGTAAGATGTCGCCAGACTCTTTGACCTTTGACAGAGTGACAACAACCACTTGTCATGTTTTTCTGTCTTTCCAGTTTTTTTCACTCGACAAGAAGCATCTGTTGATAAACAACCTGCCCGATGATGTGCACAGCTACTGCGAGCAGGACCTCATCGAGGTGGTCAAGCCGTTTGGATTGGGGCCCTTGGATGAGAGCATCTACATTATTCCTCAAACAAAAATGGTCGGCACTGCTTTCCTTCTCTGATCCAGGCATGAAAAGTGTTTCATTAAGTGGCTCTTGTTGTCAGGTCTCATTTGAACACAACTATCTTTCAGGCAATTGTTCAGCTGTCGGATGCGGAGGGCGCGCAGGCCGCCAAGAAAGCCAGCAGTCGCGGAAAATTAACTCTTGGAGGCTCTCAAAAGAGACTGATCGTTTCCATCCTGGGCATAGACGTCCCTATGTGGCCGGTACACAGTCGAAACGCAATCGCACAATACTGGCGCCTTAACTCGATGTTAACCTGACGTTTGTGTTCTAGGCTGGCTTCTATCACTCGGTGATGAAGATGATGTCTTCTGTACGTAAATCAATGACTGTTAATTGTGACGACCGTGCAATTATCTTTAAAAAAATATATATATATTTTGTGAAGATCTATTTGGACCTTTGCAATTTTTGACCTGCAGCCGGTGGTGCAGTTCCGCCCGAGAACCATCTTCATCAAAAGCATTTCGCTGAGTGACACCGCCAGCCTCCGGGAAGCGTTGAAGAAGATCGGCGGTGTCAAAAACTTCATGCCGCTCCTCAACAAGGTTATTTGTTGTGTCACAACACTCATTTCACCAGCGAATGGTCAATGTGAAAGTTATTGTTGTTTTGACTTATTGTTTGCAGGTCTTTGTAGAATTTGAGTCTGATTGCGATGCAGATCGCTTGGGAGTTTGGTACTTCCTCCTCGATCAATGTCCTGCCTATCAGCTCCACAGGCTGGGCCTGCCTCGATCAGGCACCGCACTGCGTAAGTTACTCAGACTGCCGCTACCGGGATGGAAATTTCGGACTAAAGCTTTTCTCCACAGCACCGAGACTTCCTGAGAAAGCCATCCCGGACAGCAACGTGGCAGCTGCTGGGGCAACCGTTCTGACCTTTAAATTTGGCATCCCGCAAGGCACCCATTCCCCATTCTATCTGCCCATGAGGTCAAAACCCTACCTGTTTGTAACCCATTCCCCCTGGTTTGTCATCCCAGGTTAGCACCACGGTCCTTCTTTTCCAGATGCCCGTGTAACGTATGGAGTAAATAGTGGCAGTTTGTTACGCTTCTTGCAGAGTTCCTGACTATCAGAGAAGCAGCCGACATTGACAAGGCCACGTGTCACGCTGCGGTGGCGATGCCAACGATCATGTTGACGGGTTTGCCTGAACAGTATTACAAACACGAGGACGTGGCCCGGCACGTGTGGCCACATATGGACCCGAAGGACCTTCAGGGGCTGCACTACAACGTGAGCGTGCTGCCGCTCCAGAGGAGGGTGAGGACACCGCAGCTTTGCAGCGCCGCACGTATTTTGGACGTCAGTGTCCTCATCGCATCTTGTCGTCTCCTGGCTTGCAGGCTTTTGTGCATTTCAGTGAGTGGAACGCTTGCCACCAATTCCTCCGCAGTCACCTACAGAAAGCGGTGTCGGTGCAGCGCCACCAGCTCGCGGTGCACTTTGTCCTGCAGCCCATGTGCCCTGAACACAGTGAGGTACGGAAACTGGTAGGCCTGTCACGATAAAAACCTTTTTAAGACGATATGATTTTCCTGGAACTTTCACGATATAGGTCCATATACCTCACAAGGGTCGCGGGCGTGCTGGAGCCTAACCCGGCTATCTTCGGGCGAGAGGCGGGCTACACCCTGAACCGGTCGCCAGCCAATCGCAGGGCTGACGATCATTTTTTTTAATGCCTCAATAATCAGGAAAAGTAAAGCCCACCCGCTGAATCATTAGGCCGCTGAAGACGAGCCCTTCACCTGCCAAATTAAATATACGTTTACGTTGCTGTGGTCAACTATTGGCTGAATAATGTGCCACTGAGGTCACGTTTGTGTTAATTGGGGACTAACACACACAACAACTCTGAAAGAGGCGCTGACCCTCTAAACGACTTCGCCGCGGTGCAGTGAGCTGTTTAGCCAATGACACAGCCGTCCAACTCTGTCGGCTCACCACAACAATGACAATTTATCGCTTCCGTAAAAACTATCGTGCCCATTTTCTTTATCGAACGGCAATTTGTAATTGCGACAGGCCTAAGACACTGGCAACGACAACAATTGATGATGCCCACTGACTGTGATATATGCCGTCTTGACAGGAGGACAGATACGCGTCGCTGATGCGGCTGAGTTACTCGGTGAGTCGATAGCATGTCGGGACTGGGAGCCAGTATCGGGGTTCGTCGTCAGGAATGCTTCTTTGCTTTGTGTCCTTCAGCACGTCGGCGAGGTGGAGTCGCTGGCTGAGCGCCTGCTTTGTGTGGAGCTCTCTGAGACCCAAAAAACCACCATTCAATTCGTTCTACATTTGGTCTCTTCTCACGCCACGTTTGTCAACTTCCTCCCTTTGGCCAACCGGGTACAACGATCACGTTGTCTTGTCATTGTAAATCCAGACTAATGAAGCTTGTCATCTCTCTGTTTCAATTGTTATCTCCCCACTGCAGATATTCATCGAGATGGCCGACTCCACAGGAGTTACCCGCGTGTTGGAAAAATCGAAATATTTTTCACCAAGTTCTCTGAAAGACAGTGCCGCTTGGTAGGTTTTCATCACTCTTAACGCGAGCGGGTGGGTGTGGGTGTATGTCTTTATTCAACATTGTGTTAAACTAATATTCTCCAACTCCTCTTTACTCTTGTTGTCAGGATTCCAGTTAAATGCTTTGAGAGGTAAGAATTTTCAGAACAAAAAATACGATACTGTAAAGTCATACCAAAAATAGCAGCTCTTTTGTTTGATTTCAGCGTGAAGTGCTTGAATCTGCGCCTTCAGGATCAGAAGGTGATTCCATCGGATCTCGAGATGGACAGCTGCATTGAGGCCGCCCCGCAGGGTGTCTGCCCGATGTCTCCCGCCAGTCCATCAGCTGACGCCGAACAACCCACCAAGGGGTTCGCGCCAGCACCGCAGGAGGAAGAAACGGCAGCCGAAGATGACCGTAAGAAACTGGAATGTTCGATTGCTCGAGAGCCCACAGCTGCTCTCGAGGTCCGTGACGGTGCGGAGGACATTTCGGTAAAGGCGGAAGATGGGCCAGTGTCGGCTTCAGCCTGTGGTGACAGTGAGACCCCGCCGCCTGCTGTTTGCGATAACAGTGCGACAGCCGTACGTAAGGAGGAAGAGGCGCCTCCCGTTAAAGAGGAAGAAGCCCTTGGCAAAAGTGATGACGCACTGGTAATTCTTTGTGCTGTATTTATGAATTCATGACAAAACCATACTTGTGACTTCTGTGTCGATGAATGGCGAACATGCTAATTCTGATATTGACTTCTGTCTTCACCATCCAGCGGGAAGAGGATTTTAAAAACATTTCTTCAAATGCACTTCTTTTTGATGAGCAGCCCTTCAACATGGATGACTTTGTCACAGTCGATGAAGTGGGTGACCTGGAGGACAGCGGGGGGGGCCCCGCCGAGGCCCCCTCCTTATCCAAGCGAGCTTCTTCCCCAGCTGCTCCGTGGTCTGCTTCCAAAAGGACCAAAGCGAGCACCTCCAAAGAGTCAAAGAGCTGCACGGCGTCCCCGTCAGCCTCCACCAGGGCGACCAGAAGCTCATCAAGAAGGGGCATCTCTTCTGGGTCTCTGTCTGAGCCCCCTAAAAAGTCCACCAGAGCCCAAAGCAAAGCCAAAAAATCTAATAATTCCTATGTAATGCTGTTGTCTTCCACTGCTTCTGAAAAAGAGAATTTGGCGACAGTAGCCAGTGAGGAAAGCTTTCACGTCTTGGACAGTGTCGGCGATGACCAGAAAGCTCTCTCGGACGAAGCCAGCCGCATGGGGCTCGATGTCACTAGAGATGGTGCGATTGAGCCGCAAGCAGCTCCGGAGCAGGACAACAGCAGTCGGGTTGAAAATGCTGACGAAGAACAGCCTAAAGTTGAAAAGCAGGATGACAGAGGAGGAGAAAAAGAGGTGGTGACACACGTGAAGGAGGAAGATGTGGACATAGAGCAGTCGGCAGAATCCTGCCAAACAAACGAGGATGCTGCGGAGGATCCATCCTCAGTTGACCTTGACAAAAAAGTTGTAGAGACTTCCAGTTGCTTGCTAGGCAAAGAAGACACCATGGCTTCAGGGCGAGAAGCCAAAGAAGAAGAAGAAGACGACGACGACGAAGGAGCACCAGCATACCAGGTGATTGATTCTGTGGAAGAGCTCTCAGCTTCCATTGAGGAGGAGCACAGTGTCACAGAAGCATCCAAGAGTCGTGCTACTCCGAGCGGAGCATCCAAGAATAGAGCGCGGATGTCGGTAAAGAAGCAGGCGCACACCACCGCCCCACCCCATGAGCCTGAGGAGTACCTTGTGGTCGATACTTTACAAGTTGACCATTCCGGCGGCAGCACCCCCACGGCAGGTAGGAGGCGGAGCACCAGAGGAAAGACTCAAGAGAAAAGTACCAAAAAATCTGCGACGGACGAGGAGGACACTTTCCACATTATAGACTCTGTGGAAGAGGAACCGAAGGTCACCACGAGGGCTACCAGAGGGAAAAGAGGGAGGCCACCTAAGAATGACGCATCGAGTGAGAACAGAGTTCCGGTCTCGAAGAGGACAACTCCTGCTAGTACGTCGCATGAAACCGCCAAGGAGAAAACGCCAATGAAGACTGAGGTCGTCATTAAAGAGGAACCCACATATCAGGTACAGAACCAGGTGAAGGTTCCTCCAGCTCCAAAAGGAAAAGGAAGAAAGGGAAGAACGAGGAAAGAGGTGAAAAGGATAAAAATGGAAAAAAACGACACAGGCGATGAAGAAGAAGCCACCACATTCCAGGTCCTGGACTCTGTGGAGGACGAGACAGGCCAGGATCTGCCGTCTACTGAGCACACGCAGAATAGTCCAAAAAAGAAAGACGCGACCGACGACATAAATCTCGAGGATGAGGAGGAAGCGATGTATCAAGTGGTTGATTCTTTGGAGGAAGATCCGGCTCAGGAAGAGGCGAGCGTCACAGAAGTTTGCGGTCCAGTGAAGACAGAAGAACAGCAAACCGAGTTGGGAGATATAGTCACGAAATGTGACAGCAAACTGGAGACTGGCGTGAAGGAGCCAGAGGAGCCTTCCCAAATGCAGAACAAGACGCAACAACACGAAATGCCTCTTGCGACCAGCGCGCTCACGCTGGATCAAGTGAGCGACGAAGAGGAGGACTTCTCCGACGACGTGGCCGAGAAGGAGGAGGAGCCGAAGGGGCGAGCCGAGAAGGACCGGAAGAAAAGCCAGCGCCGGGAGCGGAGCGAGTCCGGCGCAAGGCGCGCCAGACGAAGTGAGGATGAGGAAGAGCTGGTCACTGTGGACGAGTTGCTTACGGAGGAGACGGGCGAGGAGCGAGCGCCAGACAGCACAACGTGGGAGGGCAACGTCTCCGAGGGGGAGCTCGCTTTGGTCACTCTGGATGAGATTGTGCTGGAGCAGAAGGAGGCAATCGGGCAGGGCCCGCCCAGCGAGGAAGGACAATCGGAGGACTGTCTGAATCCCGAGGTGACGTAGCGCTTACTACGGCCCGCGCACGTGCTGCAAAGGCCCTTTTGAAAAATTGGAAGATGGGGCTTCCAAAAATGCTGTCGTGTACCGTTGCGCACCAACATGTACGTAATTTCTTACGCCGTCATTGATGAGGGCGGTATGTCATGTCATGTCATGTCGCCAGCGGCAGCCGCCCTCATCAAAGTCTGCGTTCACGCCGACGACTCGACTTCAAGCCTTTAATGCTTCACAAAAGAAAACGATTGTTGTTACGTCATCGTCCCAAACACTTTTCAAAGGTCTTAGATCTATCAAACCTAATTTCATTCGTTTTGGGCTAAAAAACATCCAGACTTTACATCCGTCCATTGTCTTCCGCTTATCCGAGGTCGGGTCGCGGGGCAGTAGCTTTAGCACGGAAGTCCAGACTTCCTCCAGCTCTTCCGAGGGGATCCCGAGGCGTTCCCAGGCAAGCCGAGAGACTTAGTCTCTCCAGCGTGTCCTGGGGTCCCCGCCGGGGTCTCCTCCCGGTGGGACATGCCCGGAACACCTCACTTTGGAGGCATCCGAATCAGATGCCCGAGCCGCCTCATCTGGCTCCTCTCGATGCGGAGGAGCAGCGGCTCTTCTCTGAGCCGCTCCCGGAAGACCGCGCTTCTCACCCTATCTCTAAGGAAGAGCCGGACACCCTGCGGAGGAAACTCACCGCTTGTATCGGCCTCTGGGGTGAATCTCATCCACTCCCGGGGCCTTGCTTTTTAACCACGCCGGTGGAATTGAGGAGGTCTTCGAAGTATTCTCCCCACCGACTCACAACGTCCCGAGTGGAGGTCAGCAGCGCCCCATCCCCACTATACACAGTGTTGATGGTGCACTGCTTCCCCCTCCTGAGACGCCGGATGGTGGACCAGAATTTCCTCGAAGCCGTCCGGAAGTCTTTTTCCGTCATGGCCTCACCGAACTCCTCCCATGCCCGAGTTTTTGCTTCAGCAACCACCAAAGCTGAAATTCCGCTTGGCCAGCCGGTACCCATCAGCTCCGGAGTCCGACAGGGCAAAAAGGCCCGATGGGACTCCTTCTTCAGCTTGATGGCATCCCTCGGATTCGGGGATTGACGCCACGACAGGCACCGACTACCTCACGGCCACAGCTCCGGTCGGCCGCCTCGGCAATGGAGGCGCGGAACGTGGTCCACTCGGACTCGATGTCTCCCGCCTACCCCGAGACGTGGGCGAAGTTCTGCCGTAGGTGGCGGTTGAAACTCCTTCTGACGGGGGATTCTGCCAGACGTTTGTTTGTGTCTGATTACAAAAAGATTGGCGAGGTAAATCAATTGTTTATGTTGCACCTTCCATACTTAACAAAGCAAACTGCTTCACAAAACAGGAAATAAGACAACATCGCCAACCGACATCCCAAATCCCATTTGTAAAAGCAGTTATAGTCTAAATAGATGATGGAAAGACACATGACTGAACAGTGGACTGAGGAATTATCTTTTTGGAATGTGTCTTCTGAGGTAACTAAAGGTGACTCGTCGCTTTTTGCAGACTCTGCTGACTTTAGATGAAACTGGCGACGACGACGAGGAGGAGGCGAAGAAAGGCGACGCTGTGGGGACCTGCGAGTCTGCTGAACGCAAACGTAGCGATGAGACAGGTAGTAGATGAAGAAAACAAAATGCTCTATGAATGAGAGGTCAAAGGGGGACGGGAGATGTGATGTGTTCGGTTTTTCCTCGCCGTTAGAGGACGACACGACCTTGGTGACACTGGACCATGTGGGACACGTCGAAGAGGACGTCTTGAGATGCGCCATCGAGGAGAGACGCCAATCGACGTCTGGTTAGCATCATGTAGAGATGGTTTGAGAAAGTGATAGGAATCTAAATGACGTTCTTGTGTCGCAGAGAGAATCTCAATCGGAATGAACCAGGTGGAGGCGGCGGCGGCGCGTGACGCTCCCCGGCCACCGATCGTCCACTTGGAGGACAAGCAGGAAAAGGAGGAGTGGGAAGAGGAGGAGGACAAGAAGGAATCTGCATCTGCTGGACAGCGCGTCCAAGGTTCACTGCAAAAACTGGGTAAAGGTAATGAAGGGAGGACTAGATTACTTCATTGAAACACAATTATCTGCCGATAGAACGGGAAAATTTGACTTGGCGAGATTTCTTCAAACTGCTATCACTGTTTTAAATTCAGTTTTTATTTTATAATAAACTTGTAATGTGTAAAAAAAAAAAAAAAAAAAAAAAAAAAAGTCTTAAGTTACAACAAGCAATTTTTTACCTTGATTTTGCGGTATTTTATATTTAAAGAAATTCGATTGGATTTGCAGTGAAAGCAGCCGAAGGGCGCTTGTTTGTAATGGCCCGTCATGTCACCTGTCATGTGACCGTTGTTGTTGGTGTGTGCCTGCAGGCAAACGCTTGGCGGAACTCACTTTGACCCCAGTGAAGCGATCACGTTCTGAGTCTCCGTGTGGCACTGCGGGTTTTGTACTGCCATCCTTCAAACCCAACAAGCCTCTCGGTACAAAACGCACATTTGATTCTTGTAACCTTTGTTGTTGTTGTTGTTGTTGACGTTTCGTGTCCTGTTTGTTGGTGCGCAGGTACAGAGTTCATCATGCCAAAATCTGGTTATTTCTGCGACCTCTGCGCGGTTTTTTACGTGAAAGAGAGCACGGCCAAAGAGGTGCACTGCAGCAGCAAGAGACACTACGACAACTTGAAGGTGCGCCCCGCAAAAGCCTCTTTCGCGCGCCGCCTTTCTGCACATCTCCCTTGACATAACACGTGTTGTCTCTCCGCAGAACTACTACCGCAAGTGTGAAGAGGATTCAAGAGCATCCACTCAAGGCTCCGTCTCTGATTGAACTCCTTTCCCAACGACTCTCAAATGTTTCCTTTTCACCTTTGAAATGAGTTTTCCTTCGTACAATTTGGATTGAAGAGCTCCAGCATGTTAACGTTTTTAGTCTTTTTGGTTTTTGTAGGTAATGCAAAGGGGACACAACAGAAGTTGTCATGTAAGAGTTTGTTTTTTTTTGTATGTAGTCAGATCGATGACATGTACACTGTTTATTAAATGCTCACTGTAAAAGGTTTTCCTGGGCTTGGAGTGTTTGTTTTAGAACAGCACTTTGGTTAAGTGGTTGGCACGCGTCTCTCACATTGTGAAGTTCGGGGTTTCGAATGTGGGCTCTTTGTGGAGTTTGCATGTTGTCCCCCCCTGCTTGCATGGGTTCTCTTCGTGTGCTCTGTCTTCCTCCCAGATTCCCGAAACATGCACGTTAGCTTTATTAGATTCTTAGTCCGAGCGTGTGCAAAGGGTTGCAAATGTTTCTTGCTTATGTATTTGATAAAACAAGAACGTGCCAAAGGAACGCGCTTGGGGGAGGTGGTGACTCAGCGACATGCAATACAGCCTCCTTACCACAAGACGTCACTGTTGCGTTTTTTAAAAAAATTTAAAGTTATACAGACGATTAATTTTTCCAAACGTCTCTAAAAGCTGAGTAATTGTGATTCCTAAAACATGGTTTTGTTACAACGGCGTGTTTGTGTTTATTTCAAGCGTTCTTCATGGACACCTAACAATTCCAATCATGTCCCCTGGAAGGCAACAGTGAGCCAGGAAATAATGCAAATGAAGGAAAACTAAAACTACACATCATACTGTCTGTGTTCCCTTTATGTATTCCAAAACTGAACAAACGGAAGCCCGCGCAGCTTTGGAAGGTGTCGAAAAGAAAGAAAGAAAAAAGACGAAACGTGAGTTTACGCTCTTGTCTCTAAACGAGCTCGCTAGCGTCACAGCTAAGCAGCACGACACAATTAAGCACATTACAGCTCTCACGCACAATGCCCTTAAAATAAAGCACCAAACTACGCCAGATGAAATACTAAAGTATAATTGGTAATACAATTTCATTCACCTTTCACACCGAGTGCAAAAGTACAATATCGCCTATGGTTTTTGGGGAAAATAACCAATAGCTTTTTAAAAAACAGAATCATGTACAAATTTCTTTTGTGCTTAAAGAAACTAGACGACAGGAATTTGTAAATGCTATAAAAAAGCAATTTTAGCATTCACAAATTCCCGTAGTATAGTTTATGTACAATTTGACAGGTCAATTTCTTGGCATGCTTAAAAAAAAAATTGAAAATACGAATGTTATCGAGTTCTTTGTTTTTTTTTTTTGTTGTTGTTTTTTTTTTTTTTTTTAAATATCTTTATCTTTTTAATCTTTGGCAACACCCCATGATAAGAAATCCATTGTGGTGAGGTATGGTGATCGTGGTGGCCAAAATAAATGTCAAATAAAGAGCTCGGTATAACTTCCAATTGTGTGTGTGTGCGTATATATATATATATATATATATATATATATATGTGTGTGTATATGTATATATATTATATATTTTATTTTTGTTGTTGTCTTATTTAAGTGAAGTTTGACTTCTGTGAGCGTGTTTTGGTATTTTGGTGTGTGCCATGCACTTGTGGTCCGAAAATAAAATGTGTGTGAAACACACACACACACAGTGTGTGTGTGTGTTTCAGAGGGTGAGACGGGTGGGAGTGAGAGCTTAGAGCAGCAGCTGTAATTTAGCAGTCTCTCCCATTCTCTCCTTCACAACGGATATTAAATAAGTTTTATCTGGTCTCCCCAAGGACAACTTGGATATCCCAACACGGTTCTGCTGTGATCCAGTTTGCGTGTGTCATGCTGCGCGTGTTCATTCTGTGCGCAGAAGGCCTGCAAACGCCGGATGACGACATCAGCGACGCCTACTGCACCGTCACCCATGAAGGTAGGGGGAGTGGTCGAGGCAGCTGGGAAATGGGATGCAGATGTGAAATTGATGTGCGAAAAGCTAAACGTTTGTATTATTTGTGCTGTATTATAATTGATCCGAGCACTGCCCCCCCCCTCCCCCCTGCTTCTCTGAAACAGCTGAGAGGCTATTATTGGAAAGCCGGCTTCAATGTCTCCCTGTGGGAGGGGGCACGCTGTCCGGTCAAACTCCCCATCCATGTTGTCGTTTATTTATTTGCAAGGGAAGAAACTTGTTGTTGTGTGAAAGAGTACACGTAAACAGCCCAAGGCACAGATCAAATCAAATCAATAAAAAGGGATGGCCGCACTGCAGTTAGCAGGAGAGAACAGGAAATGTTGGGGTTTCCTGTGGATGTGAGGTGTGTGTGTGTGTGTTCCGGACACGCTCAACTGTTACCCACCTTTCCTCTCGAGTGGGATCCAGTCCTGCGGAGAAGCTGCCTTGGTCAGGACTTCTCTCCTTTGGGTTGTTGTTGTTTTTCAGGAAAGGCAAGGATAACAATCTTTTTTTTGTTGTTGTTGCCAGTTAAGTTTTTGCCGTTTGGTATTAGTCGTCGATCGGCAATCTTGGCGGGTGATGTAACGACCTCCAGCCCCGTAGTCGCCGACTCGCTCGAGGTTTTCGACCATGCTACGCTGTGTTGTTCAGCGGGCCAACAACCTGAGGCACTCGGACCCCCTGGCCAGTGTCACCTTTCGAGGTAAGAGGAGGACGGGTAGCCGAGGGGCAGTGGGGCCTCCTTCCAATTGAGTTTCAGCGCCGATGAGAGCTGCCGAATCACGTTTACCATATGCTTCGGTCACTGTTGCGGCCGCAGCTCCAAATTTCAAATGCAGTACCGTTTGCTGTCATATTCCCACAAGGTTGTGTGTTCATGAGGTATGCGCTTCTATTGACTTCCTGCCTTTGTGTGAGCGCAATTTCCTGCTGTACGGCACGCCAATGGGGAGCGCCCTCATCGTTCAGCCTCATCCCAAAATGATCTGGTACTTCGACTGGAGCGAGTCGTGCGATGTGGCTGAAACGTTTTCTCCGGAAAACGGAAAAGAGAGGGTACAGCAGAGCGAGTTCACGGCGCCGCGCTCCGGCCGTCGTCTATTCTCGTCCCGTGAACCTGTGCCAAGCTAAAACCGCCAGGAAGTTGACACCGTGCCACTTCCCGTCTTAGAGACGTCGAGTCAGAATGTCTGCTCTCGGGAGATGGAGACCGAGTGAACCCTCTTGACCCCTCTGAGGAAGGGCGCCGGTGTTTTGTTAAGATATCTGCCGAGAGCGGAGGTGCACTTACGTGCGTGACTGTGTGCCTGTTCTCGCGAAAACAGGAAAGCAAACAAGCACAAGAAAAGAACGAGTCTTTTCCGTGTGCTCAGGTGCATATAAGGAGGATGATGATCTCTCTCTCTCGGTTTCCTTCAGGGTCAAAGAAGAAGACCAAGGTCATCAAGAACAACCCCAATCCCGTTTGGAACGAGGTGGGCTGTACGCAATTTCCCAAATCTGAGATTCGACAAGCCGTCGGGTCATTTACATCTCTGACCTGAGCTTTGACTTCCAGGGGTTTGAATGGGATCTGCAGGGAGTTCCTTTCCAGCCGGGGGCCGAGCTTCACTGCGTCGTCAAGGACCACGAGAAGATGGGGAGGAACAGGTGAGCGCTCATTTTGAAAAGTGTGCGTGCAGATGTTTTCAGAGGTGGCTCGCGCGCAGGTTTCTGGGTGAAAGCCGGCTCGCCTTCGGAGACGTGCTCAGCTCTCCCAACCTGGCCGCATCCTTCACCGTCTCTCTGCTGGACACCAAGAGGAACAACACGGGGGTGAGACACTTTGTCCCAATGCCTCAGTTAACATTTGGGGGGATTTTACAGCATTTTATATTGATATAAAGTCTGTACAGTATTACAAACGTAAATCCTGATTCAAATGCAGTAAAAGGTATGTGTCGTTTCAAGATGCAAACAAAATAGTGAACATTTGAGCGGTGGCGCAGGATTTGTAGTCTTAAGCTCTGATTGGATGCTGGGAGCATCACAAACTTGAACACTTTTAGTTCGTTTTTTCAATTGCAATACCCATAACAAAAACTATTGTTAGCTTAACCCTTATCTATCCGCTCCTGCTGATTTTCAATCACAAATCGGACACAATTTCACTTTGTCTTTGTCAATACCGACTGTGTTTACATTGTGGGCGATGTCGACCTATTGCGCGTGTTTTTTTTTTTTGTTTGTTCTTAGGCCACGCTGACCTTGCAGGTTTCCTTCATCCCTCCTCCCGGCTCAGCTGCCATCTTCCAGTCCCCGGCGCTGCCTCACAGCAACCCGAATGTGGAGCCGGACACTGTCACAAGTAACGCGTCTCTCACTCCCGCCCGCAGGAGCCGCCGGTCGCCCACTGGGAAAACCTTTTGCAACCCGTTGAATAGAATAGAACAGAATCCACTTTATTGTCGTGAACAAGTGCATTTAACGCATCGCGGTAGCGGACACAGTGGCGCACACACTGGAGCGGCGTCTTGTCGATGTCGGTCCGTTGCCGCGTCCGTGCTCCGGCTCACGTGTTTTTGTTTATTTTCATTCAGCCACTCGGTATCTTGAACTGCGGTCCTCACGGCGGCCGGTGACGGTCTCAGCCGCTCTGCCGCGGCTGCCTAAGTGAAGTGAAGTGAAGTGAAGTGTGCGTGTGTCCGTGCAGTGATCTCCCTGGACACTCTGGGCGAGGGGGACACGGAGAGCATGATCATGCTGGAGGCCCCGGAGGAGCAGGGTGAGGACGACGGGCGCTCCGTGGTGCCGGTCGGCCCCCAGGGACCTCAGAGCCGAGAGTCGCCCGCCGCCCAGACCCCAAAACGCTCGCCGCAGTCTTACAACGCCCACAGAGCGCTGAAGAGGAGGCGGAGGGGCACCAGCGGTCAGCCCAAACCGCTGGCCCACAAGCCTCAGGACATTCAGGTACGCAAGGAGCCCGTGAGCGCCTTCTAGTGGCTCGTGCTCACGTTTGCGCCGCCTGCGCAGGTTCGCGTGCGGGTCATCCAGGCTCGACAGCTGCCGGGCGTCCACGTCAACCCGGTCGTCAAGGTAACGGTGGCCGGGCAGAGCAGGAGGACGCGCATCCGCAGAGGCAACAACCCCACTTTTGACGAGGTAAAGCCCAAAAATAACGGAGCGAGGTTTTGTCGTTGCCTCGCGTGTGGGCAAAGGCAACCGCAGTCGCCGATGCACTTTTAGCCGCTTGCTCAACAGAAACGCAGAAATATACAATGAGAACACTTTTGACAAGGAGCTGATGGAGGGCCCCAAATGAGACTAAATGACTCACTCAGCCACGCCCCTTAAAGGCACACATCCAACACACCAATACTACAGTACGTACAGCAATTACACATTGAATACATGGCGTCCGTCAAGTACATTTCCTGCGTGCAGACTTTCTTCCTGAACTTCTTTGAGACGCCGTCCGACTTGTTCGATGAACCCATCTTCGTCACGGTGAGTGAGACCCGCCGGCCTCTTTTCTCCGCCGCTTCCCTCTTTGACGAGCCCGCCGTGCGGCCCGACAGGTGTGCGACTCGCGCTCCCTCAGAAGGGACGCCGTCATCGGAGAATTCAAGGTGAGCGTTGGGTGTGGGGTCAAAAGCGAGGCCCTTTCAAAGCTGGATTTGACCCGAGGGCTTGCGCGTTTGTGTCGACAGCTGGACGTGGGCGCCGTCTACAGCGAGCGCCGTGAGTAACGAGCGGCACGAGGTCCCGTGCCGGCCGCCTGGAATAAACGGCCGTGTCTTCGCTAGGACACTGCTACTTGAGGAAGTGGCTGCTCCTCTGTGACCCCGACGACCTGTCTGCTGGGGTTAGAGGTTACCTAAAAGTCAGCCTGTGGGTGTTGGCCGCCGGAGACGAGCCGCCGGTGAGAGGCCAACGCGTTGGCTCTTAAATGTCCAGGATGTGGGCACGTGAGTGATTGTCTAGTGGATTTGCAGGCGGACAAGCGCGAGTGTGTGGAGGACAAGGAGGACATCGAGGGGAACCTGCTGAGGCCCGCCGGTTTGTCCCTCAGAGGAGCCGCCTTCACCTTGAGGGTCTTCAGGGCCGAGGACCTTCCCCAGAGTGAGTGATGTGTACGAATGACCCGGTGGGCCGCACGCTCTCAGCTGGCATCCTCTTGTGTGCAGTGGACGATGCCTTCATGGACGGGATGAGGCAGGTTTTCGGATTCGACAGCAACAGGAAGAACTTGGTGGATCCTCTGGTGGAGATCCATTTTGCTGGCAAAACAGTTCGTGTCCAACAAATGTTGATTGTTAATTGCACACGTGCGCATGTTTGAAACGTAGTCGTTTGCTTTGAAATGAGGTCTGCACAAAGGTTCTGGAGAAGAACGCCAATCCACAATGGCACCAGAGTCTCACGATGCCAATAAGGGTGAGACCCGCAGCGAACGAATGAAATCCGATGCGACGTTGGACGAGTCTTCATTGTTTCTCCTTCCATCCAGTTTCCGTCCATGTGTGAGAAGATGAGGATCCGACTCCTTGACTGGTTGACCATTTTATTGGGATCGCTTACATTTCCATCTCTAAATCAGCGAAGACGTTTTCCTTTCTCCTGACAGGGACCGAGCCAGTCACAATGATGTCATTGGCACCGCCCACCTCTGTATGTCCGAGATCTCGGCGCCCGGAGGGGAGATTGAGGGTGAGTTGTGGTTGACGTTTTGCCTTTCATAAAGGCTGGCTTAGACAGTCGAGTAGACCGCGATCGTGGTTGCCCAAAGTCTTTTTGAATTTGTGTTTGCGTTTTGGGCTAAGCGTACATCTCGCAATCACAGCTGCATTCTCTCCTTTCCACACACGACTACGCCTGTGAGAGTTTGAAAAACC
This sequence comes from Phyllopteryx taeniolatus, assembly GCF_024500385.1. Classification (NCBI taxonomy): domain Eukaryota; kingdom Metazoa; phylum Chordata; class Actinopteri; order Syngnathiformes; family Syngnathidae; genus Phyllopteryx; species Phyllopteryx taeniolatus. The sequence goes on along the minus strand of NC_084524.1, from coordinate 1,660,145 downwards.
TGGTGTCTCCTTTCTCTCTTCCCTCGGACATCTGTCTGTCCTTCCCACTTCCTGTTCTCGCATTCAGACGACTTGACCCCACGGAGCGCCCCCTCTGGCAGTATGTCCTCTGTGCTTTTACTCTTCTCTCGTCAATTCCCATCCGTTTCTGTCCAAAGAAGCTCATCGGTGTGGCCATTAACTTCTCGTCCGTCCGTCTGTCTGTCCACAGTGGACGACACGCTCGGATTCCTGCCCACATTTGGTCCGTGTTTTGTCAACCTGTACGGCGGTCCCAGAGAGTTCAGCACCTTCAACGACCCCCACGAAGCGCTGAACCTCGGAAAGGTTGTGTGTTACAAACGATATTTGTATAGCGTGCGGTCCATTCGAAGGCTTACACAGCGACACGTACTCTGTTCATAGCGTCACATAAACATTCTCGGTTCAAGTGCGAGGGGCCTAAACTTGTCCGACTTCCAACGCGTTTGTATGTTCCTCGCTCGCGAGTTTCACCGCCTGATCTTCGTCTTACTCCAAAGCGATGCGCTGGTGCCCTCTGCTGGGGTTTGTTAGTCATTACATTGCTGTATTAACCCGAGTTTCACAAACAAGCTGTACGAGACCCTCTTTTACCCTGCCCTTTAAAAAAAATACTAGACCAATATACAGGTCGGTGGCAGTAAACTGTTGGATTCTAGTTGGCAAATATAAATGTCCGTGGCAGTGAAGGAGTTTACGTTAAAAGATTTCAAACCCATAATACCCATCTGTGGATTTCCATGTCATGTTATAGCGGAGATTTCCGGACCAGACAAGTACATGCATTCGACAAAAAAGGCTTGATATAATGGCGCCGTGGTTGGTGAATTGCGATATTGCGCTATGCTGTAGATAAGATAAAAGATTTAACATCGTTCCTCGTGCTTCGCAGGGTGAGGGTGTGGCCTACCGAGGTCGGGTCTTGCTGGAGCTGACCACAAAGCTGGTGGACAAACCGGAGCCCAAAAACGAAGACATCTCGTCAGACCGTCTGCTGGTGGTCGAGGTGAGACGCGAGCAACGAAAAAGTCAAAAGTGAAACGAATGGAAAAATCTCAAACTCTCACAACCTTCATCCGCCAGAAATTCCTCAGAAAGAGGAAATTCTCCCTCTTTGTGGCGTTTTATTCTGCCACGCTCCTCCAAGGCGTCGACGACGCCGTCCAGTTTGAGGTCAGCATCGGCAACTACGGCAACAAGTTCGACTCCAGCTGCCTGCCGCTGGCCTCCACCACCCAGTTCAGCAGGGCCGCGTTTGACGGTGGGTCACGTGAACGCCGCTCGCGCTCTTCGTGTCGCGTCGTTCAAGCCGCTGCGTCGTCCGCGTGCCTTCCAGGTTGTCACTACTATTACCTCCCGTGGGGAAACGTCAAGCCGGTGGTCGTTCTGTCGTCGGCGTGGGAAGATATCGCTCCGAGGATCGAGGCTCTCAACATGCTTTTGGCTGCCCTCGACCGACTGGTGAGCTGTGGCGCATCGTCACGCGTCTGACACGGATGGCGGCGTGACTGCGTGAGCGCCTGTGCGTTTCTAGGAGGCCAACCTGCAGCGGGTGCAGCTGGAAATGAAGGCGGGAAGCCATATGGACGAGCTGGAGCTACGTGTGGTGGAGCTGCTGGATCAGGTGATCACAGACTGCAGGTGAGCCGTTACGATGGAGTGTCTGGACGGTCTGAGTCATACTCGTGGATTTGACGTGTGACGAAGCCTCCGGGTGTTTTGTCGGGACTCCCCAGTCAGGAGCCGCCGACTCTCGAGCGCTGGCCGTGCGCGACTCCTCTGGACCGCTCGCTCCGACACGTCCGCGCTCTGCACCTGCAGCAGATCGCGGCGGCGGCGCTGGCCCTCAAGCACGGGCCGGCGACGGAGCTTTCCACCGTGGTGGAGCAGGCGGACGACTGGGCCTGCCGCCTGCGGAGCTTGGCCGCGGAGGTGCGCGCGTCAGGAAAGCTGGGAAAGTACAAACGTTTGACGAGAAACGCTAATCGTGTCTTTGTGCAGCCCCAGAACAGCCTTCCCGACATCGTGATCTGGATGCTGCAGGGCGAGCGAAGGGTGGCGTACCACCGCATCCCGGCGCACACGGTCCTCTACTCTGAGCGCCACGCGGGCAAACACTGCGGGCAGCTGCAGACCGTCTTCCTCAAAGTGAGAACACACAAAAAAAAAAAAAACCTAAGCCAGCGTTTTCTCACCTTTATTGATCCGAAGCACATATTTGACGTATCGTTTCAAGTGCTGACGCGCCATTTATTAGTTCACCTTAACAAGCACAACCAAGTATGATTTGTTTGTTTATTTAATCAGTTATACGGCACCGCCAACACAAATAGCAGCAAACAGTGACATTAGCCACAGTTAGCCATCGCCATGACACGCTAACTAGCCAAAGCATCAGTGACAACAAAATGAAACCAATCAAGCTTGTTTGACTGTTTAACTTTCACGGAGCGAGTTGCACGATCGGTCCGCTCGCCGTGAAGTGGCGTCACGCCATTACGTCATTTATTGGGCACGCCGCAATGAGCGAAGGTTACTTCAAAGTAGTCGGGAAATGCTAATTGAATCCAGTTGATGTGAAGACCTTGCAGTCATTCGCTGCAATAAAAGCCAGAAACCAAGGTAGAGTGTCATGAATGTGTCATTTAGTCACATGAGCACACCTGGAGGTTTGTGGCCACATCGCCAGTCTTCACGCGTCGCCTTGGACCTCATATGGCGGCGATTCATACGTTAAATCAAATGTTACTGCTGCACAAATCTTTGCGGCGCTAAATTTCTTAACAAACCACAGTAATGTTAGATAACCGCTGACAGTTATGTCGGCTAAATGAACAGTTTATGGCAGAGTGATTTATAAAGTGAAAAGTCCCAGCGCTGTTGTATATCATCACTCATGGAATGAGTCTTGTCCAATGAAATTGCCAAGATACATTATTTGTAGTCAATAAAAGTGTCACAGCACAGTAGTTGGGAATCACTGCTCTTAACGTTAAAGGTTACTCACATGCGGTATCTGTCGCCGCGGCGTAGTTTCCACAAGGCGGCGGCGGGGAGGCCAAGCTTCCCGGTCAGCTCCGGGTCAAAGTGTGGTTCGGACTGGCCGCCGACGACAAACACTTCAACCTGTACGCTGAGGGCAAACTGTCCGTGTTCGCAGAGACGGTAAGATCCGCCTCCTCGCGTCGCCGCCGACCGGCTCACTCGAAGACATCTCCCGCTCTCTCCCGACAGTACGAGAATCAGACTCGGCTCGCCCTCGTGGGCAGCTGGGGGACTACGGGTCTTACTTGCCCCAAGTTCAGTGACGTGACGGGAAGGGTGAAACTGCCCAAGGAGAGTTTTAAACCCTCGCCTGGCTGGAACTGGGCCGGGGATTGGTACATAAGCCCCGAGAGAACGTAAGCCACGATGACTCCGAGTGCAACGCATCAGAAAGAAGCGAATTAATCGTCCCATTTCAACCCGATGACAGACTGCTGTTTGATGCGGACGCTGGTCACATGACCTACACGGAGGAAGTCTTTGAAAACCAGATGAGGTTACCCGGTAGCCAGTGGATCGGCATGCCCGAGGGATACGCCGATGTGGTACGTGACTCAGATCATTTTTGCACGGGCTTGCTGTTCCCTAAATGAAGGTGTGAGCTTCAAAAATGACCACCTAATCGTGTATTGCCAAATATTTTGCGCAACTCAGAACGGGGAGAAGGCCGTGCCCAAAGACGACGTGGAGTGTCCTCCAGGCTGGGTGTGGGAGGAGCCGGAGTGGAGCGAGGACCTCAACAGGGGCGTGGACGATCACGGTGCGTCGGCATGTCCGAAATGCGGCGCGAGGCTGCCGCTTGACGAGCCCCTTCTCTGCGTGATGCGCGTGCAGGCTGGGAGTACGGCATCACCATCCCACCGGACCGCCGGCCCAAGTCGTGGGTGCCCGCGGAGAAGATGTACCACACCAACCGGCGAAGGCGCTGGATGCGCATGAGAAGGCGGGACCGGCAGAAGATGGATGCGCTCAGAAAGGTCGCTCGTTGAAAGATTCTAAGGCAACTGAAATCCACAGTTGCTCAGTTGTTCTGACACTTGCACCTACATTAAGAACAATACGAAACAAAAAAAAACAAATTGTGTGCGCAGCCCATCAATTGCGAATGATAATCGCCAACGTTTTGGAGATTGATCAAAGCGGAATGATGCACCAGGTGGCGGTGTAGCTGCACAAATCCGCTCGCGGCTTTGCGCTCTTAAGTGGAGCTGGAGAAGTTGCCCAAAGTACTTGAGTAGAAGTACACATGTAAAAAGGACAGTGCAAAAGTGAAAATGGATTTTGTTTTGCAGTCAATTAGAATTGATACCTGATTTTGGTTTTTTTTTTTACGTTGTGCCGTCATCCGTGGTGGTTGAAAAAGTTTGATAAAGTAAGCAGTACAAATGACAGATGACCTGTTTTTAAATGTCGGGAGTGCAGACAAAACCCTAATACTCAAGTACGGAAATCTTCCCAAGTACCGTAGCAAAGTCATTGAGCTCGGTTCTTTGCCACATCACATTTGAAGAATCTGTGTGCGCTTTTCCGCCGTTGCGCCCCCGCAGCAGCGTCCGGACGAGGCGGCGTGCGAGGGCTGGGAGTACGCCTCGCTGTTCGGCTGGAGGTTCCACCTGAAGCCCAGGAAGACCGACAGCTTCCGGAGGCGGAGGTGGAGGTGCCGCATGGAGCCCCTGGAGAAGACGGGCCCGGCGGCCATCTTCGCTCTGGAGTGCTCCCTGGTGAGAAGCGGGAGATCCGGAGCGACTCGCCAAACTCACCTTTGACCCTGTGCCTCATCTCACCCTCGCAGAGCAGCATAGAAGACAAACACGACGACAAGTCTGTCACCACCACCACCTTTGGAGTCCACAGACCCACCATTACCTGCTTCTTTGACCGTGAGTCTCCTCTCCCTCAGCGTCTGTCGGCTCACGCTGTCTTATTTTGTATTTTTTTATTTTTTTTAGTGGGCACCCGCTACCACCTGCGCTGCTACCTGTATCAAGCCAGGGAGCTGATGGCCATGGACAAGGACAGCTTCTCTGGTATGCTTCTGGGCACTGTCGGCCTAAAATCGTGCGGAAGTGCCCCGACTGAGGCCCCAACCACTGCCACACTTGCACTTGCGTAACCCCTCTGCGCTGTTTGTATTGCTGTTTATGTGAGCTCATGGGCTATTTGGATAGCTCACCGTGAGCGGTGCGTTTGTTAGTGCCGTGTGCGTAACATGAGAAGCGCGCATGAAGACGGAAAGGAACCATCGGAAGGATGCGAGGTCATTTCGGAGGTGAAGTGAGAGCCGGTGGGAAAATGCGACATAGCTTCAGTTGATTCCAACGCTGAGAATCTCCCCCCGGCCGCGCACGTCTCTCCGTGCGCTTCGGGGGTCACGCTGAAAGCTCACCCTCCGCTCAGCCCGCAAAAACCTGATGGTGCTTTTTTTAATTTCAGACCCCTACGCCATCGTGTCTTTCCTCCATCAGTCTCAGAAGACGGTTACGGTGCGAAACACCCTCAATCCCACCTGGGACCAGACACTCATCTTCTACGACGTGGAAATCTTCGGGGACGCTGAGGCCACGATGGCCACCCCCCCGCATGTGCTGGTGGAACTTTATGACCAGGACACATACGTGAGTCGGGACACGATATGTTCGGTCCTCTCGAGGGAAGGAATCATCATAATTGAAAAATGGCACGTTCAATGACGCAGGGAGCGGACGAGTTCATGGGTCGCTGCGTGTGCTCGCCCTCGCTGAGCCGCTCGCCCCGACTGGCCTGGTTCCCGATCCGCCTCGCCGACAAAGACGCCGGCGAACTGTTGGCGGCTTTTGAGCTCGTACGCCGGGAGAAGGTCGGTGTTCATTTTGGGATGCTCCGAGGTTTTGAGGCGTTCATTAACAATGTCACTCCGCAGCCGGCAGTTCACCACGCTCCAGGGCAGGAGGTGAGTGAGGGAGCTCGGCGCCTTCCTCTTCTCTCTTTTCGTTGATTTGCGCTTCATTAAAGTCGTCTTGTTGCTCTCCGCCACTCAGGCTGACATCGGGAGCGCCAGCCCTGTTCTGGACGAGGTAAGTCCTAGTGTTGGAATCGCTGTGGACTTTCCATGTTCTCCCCAAGCTTGCACGCCTTTTTTCCTTCCTCCCGAATTCCCCAAATGTGCACGTTAGGTTCATCAAAGACTCTAAATTGCCCATAGGTTTGAATTTGGAACGTGACTGCGAATGATCCTTCGGCTGGGATGTGGCTCGACATTTTCGACTGAGAGAGACCATCTCGAAATCCCTACGGAAGGAAATGAAACCCTTTATTGATGCGTCTGTTGCTGGGGAGGTCTCGGAGGTCCATCATACAATAGAAGAGCGTTTCTCAACCCTTATTGAGCCGTATTGAAAAACCTCTTGGCTCATCACCAAACAGAAAAGTCACAAAAGCTTTATATACTGAAATCATGCGGATTTTTGGACTGACGTTGCTCACACGTTTAATATAACTCAAGTGTGAAATCTGCGCCTGTTCAGTTGTACAAAAAAGCTGATCCGCTCGTTGTCTCCGTGTCTCCCTTAGTTGACGTTCCCAGGGTTCCTCTGTGACAGCGTGCAGACACGGGTACACGAATTGAACGCGAATTTGACAAATGCCAACCCAACTCCTTCGCCATGCGACGAAATGATTGTTTTGCGACGTTGCTTCCTTTTTGGCAGCCGGAGGAGTCGGACCTGCCGCGCCTGCCGCCTCAGAGGGAGCCCAATGTCTTCGTGGTGCCTCGGGGGATCAAACCTGTTCTGCGGAGAACCGCCATCGAGGAACGGCCGAGTGGTTTTTTTTTTTTTAGGGCGACTTGTGGGAACTTACTGTAGGCTTGAAAGCACACCGCACCTGCAACGCGAAGACGGCGTGGCTACGTGTATCGTAACTTGGGGGTCTGCGAAATAATTTGCAGTGAACTATTGTTGTTGTATCATTTCCAAAAGTGCATACTTTTGCATGCCAATTACTCCTCCTTACCTAATAGATCAATTAACAACCCCAATATGATTGCGATATGAAGAGTCAAAACTCTTTATTATTATTATTACAGGAATGAAGCCCTCTTTTTTTCGTAAGCGTAACCTTACATAAATAACGTTCGAGAGGCTTTTGGTCCCTGAGCTTTGATATTTCGGTGTTGAGATGCCATGATTTAGTTCATTTTAAAATATGACGCCATACAAGGCTAGTAAAAATATATTACCAGTTTGAAAAAAAGAAAAAGCAACTACAGTTTGAAGGGAACAAAAGTCGTTTAAAATACCAAGATTTCGAAGCAAGTTGATGCAAATCCGTTTGGTCGTGAAAGGTGTAACGTTATGGAACAGTCTCGAGGTTATGATCCATTAATACATTTAAAAGCTCATCAAAGCAAGATTATGGCAAATTTCTAAAAGGGAAATTGAAATGTGAAATATTTTCTGTTAAAAGGAGCAGAAAATTCTCATGTCAGCATACATCTGCCTTTTCTTTTTCATTCGTGAATGAAATAAAACTAAGTGCATCAACTATCATCATCTCGCAAGTTTGGCTTGGAAAAATACAACTTACGACTTTATCCGCACAAAATGTGCCTTTGCTCTTGTAAAGAGTACTACTTTCACTTTCTTGAAAAAAAAAGAAAAAAGGGACTTTGGGCCAAAAAGAAAGTTTGGGAAACACTGATGTAGTTGATAAACAATAAGAAAATCCCTCGTGTGTAGGTGTTGGCTTGGGGTGTCCGCAACCTGAAGAGCTTCCAGTTGGCCAGCGTCAGCTCTCCGAGCCTGCAGGTGGAGTGCGGCGGCGCCGCGGTCCAAAGCTGCGTCATCCGCAGCGTGAAGAAGAAGGCCAACTTTGACGTCAACGCCCTCTTCCTCGACGTGGTGAGCGGCGACGGTTCCACGCTGACCTTTCCCCGGTGCCTTTACATCGCACCTTCGGAAAAGCCGCAGCCGAATGTGGAAACGTTGCGCACTTTTTTCCGGCTGCGCTGCGATCGGTGTTGTCTTATTGTGGCAGCGCGCTCTCGCGGGTGGAAACATTCTCATCATTTTCCCCTAAACACCCGTCAGGGCGCTGCAGTGTGACACTCTCAGCCCCACGCTGGAAATGTTTGCATATTTTCCACTTCAATCAGTCCAACTATTGGATGTCGATTTATTCTGCGTCCAGGTAAACAAGCGGGGTGACTAAGGCAGTGTTTCCCCGACTTTTATTGAGCCAAGACACACATTTTACATCAGAAAACTTGAGTTTTTATAGAGCGGGGGGGGGGGGGGGGGGTCGGCCAACTCCTGCCAGAAGCCCAAATGCGTCACCGCGGCCAAAAGTCAGGAACGCTCGAATGGTGACAACAGTTTATTACAATGAAGTACTACATAGTTCTCAGTCTTTGCACATCTTCTGCAATTCGAATCTATGACTGATGTATTTATTGATAAACAAATCTCTTGAATTCTTTTTTTTTTTCCGCTTTACTTGAAGTGCATTTATTGCTCTGCCCGTCACTATACATAGCAGGCATCGATAGCCTGAACGTTATTTGTCGTAAACATTTAGGTGAAATTGGAGAACTTCCCGCCGCGCAGTGCTTGGGGAATCGCTCGCTGACTTTGGCTTTTTCGTTGTGGCAGAGACTCCCCCTCGAGGAGCTCTACATGCCCCCCATCGTGATCAAGGTCATCGACAACCGTCAGTTTGGCAGGAAGCCCGTGGTGGGGCAGTGCACCGTCCGTTCCCTGGAAGAGTACCGCTGCTCCCCCGGGGAGGAGGAGGAGGAGGACGACGACGAGGAGAGGGACCGGGGGGAGTCGGACCAAGGCCGAGGTGAGCCACGGCGAGGGAGTGCGGTCCCGTGACGTCGTGAACATCTCTGGCGTGTGCGCTCGTGTAGGTCAGATGCCCCGCGTGGTTAGCGGCGACGCCTTCATTACCGTGGACGACGAGGAGCCGCTCATCGCGCATCAGGTGGCGTCGCTCTTGTCATCTTCAATTCACTTCCTTCCTTTGCTTGCTTATGGAACCAAACCTTTGTCACCCGAATCAAGCTTATTCATTGAAAACAACACATTAACACGTGCGTACAGAGCCCCAGACGTGACATGGGACTTTTCTTTCTAAACTGGGCCTGCAATCGAAGCTATCACACGAGCACAAAATGCTAATTTGCGGCCTCGAAAAAGGTATAACATGCAGAGCACAGCTACATTGTGGCCAAAATGGCGCCACGTGTCATATCTGAGGTTGTGTTATGTACTCGCTGCTCGATGCCACTTACCTTTTGTGTGTGTGTGTGTGTGTGTGTGTGTGCGTGTGCGCCTGTGTGCGTGTGTGCGTGCGTGCGTGCGTGTAGCTTGCAGACGGAGCCAGTTCCGCTCTCATTAACCTCGCCGCTTCTCGCTGCGGCCTCCACGTGGGTAACAAACCTGAATCCCGCGTGCCTCATTTGTACAGACGCATGACGTAACCGCGTGCTCGCTCAATCTCTACTTTGTGAATGCTGAAGGGCACCAAAATTCTTTATTTACTTTATTATTCCAACCACTCCTTCCACATTTCTCAACCGATTCAAACCATTCCAAATTTTCTCAAAATTGAAGAGATTTGAGCTTGTATTTTTCATCTATTACATTTTTGCTTGTGGAAATTCTTTCAAACATTTTCCACAACATTGGGCTCATTCAAGTAAATGACACATTCAGAAAAAAGAGAGAAAAATTCATGACAACTTCAAACTATTCAGCTGGGAACTATTTTTCACATTCTCCAAATTCCCACATTTTTCACATTGAGCTTGACAAATGAAGAGATATTTGACATATTGACCTCCTCCTCCCACATTTTACAAATGTACTTCTATCATTTAAATTCAGCCTCGCATTCAAATGTTTTCCACAGAATGAATTCCCTTGCATTTCAATCCAGTGTCACTTTCTAGTTATTAGTTATTGTGGAAAGAGGCAATGCTTTATGACAGACAGACAAAAGAAAAGAGCTCGCCGCTAACTAGAGGTCGGGTGGTTTGAACGTTTTTATTGATGGCGTTTATTTTCAGCGCGACACTGATGGATCACAGCGCCTGGGCCGAGATGAGGACGGAGGATGGAAGGAGATGAAACACGACACGCCTTACATTGTGCTCTTGCGGCCGCGGTTCGGCAAAAAAGAAGCGGCGCTCGCGAGTCGGGGCCTGCGCGCAGCGCCGCACGCCGCGCTGTGCGGTTACGCACGAAACCGGATCCCCCATTTGAGCGGGAGACCGTGCTCCTTGTAACATTCTTCCATTTTATTTATCCAAGCCAGGTCAATTAGAAGACTTAGCATGACCCGGACCAGACTACACACGTTAACGCTCACGTTGCATGCGCAAGTACACTTCCTGGCCTGTCGTGCCCCCCCCGGCCCCCCTGCTCACCAGTAATTGGGGGCGATTTCTTTCTCTCTAAACAGAGATATTTGTTTTATTAAGGGTCCTATATTGAAGCCAGTCAAATTAAAGGCTTGGCTTTCTTTCTGGCTGCAGCCAAAGTCAACAGTGCTGCTACACTGTAGATCCTTTCCACCGCAGACAGTGAGCAAAGAGGGGCTTAAGGAGGGACAAAGTCAATAAAGCAGAAGCACAACGCTAAAAAGGGAGCTGAAAACGTGAGGACTAATAAGTCATGGCAGCAAAAAAAAAAAAAAAAAAGCAAACGCGCTTTCTCATGTGCTGCTGCGTCTTCTTTTGTGGGCTCATGCGTTGCGATGATGATGATGATGATGATGATGATGATGATGACCAGATTACCCGTGGTCTCATATTTGCTTTCGCACTTGGAAGCGTTTCAGGGGCTCGTCTTTCTACGCCGTCAGCCCTGATACCCCCTTCGATATCTTCAATATTTGTTCCGTATTTTCTATATTGACCGCGTGCGATGCACCCTAGTCGATGTTGGCGCAGTTGGCCCACAGAGGGCACGTTAAACCGCTGCCCTTTTCCATGCCATGCTGGCCCTTTGGAAAAACGAGGGAAAGCCATCGTGTTTCTGCGCGAGTGTGGGAAGCAGGCGAGAGGGTATCCTACGCTGAGCCCACCCCGCCGAGGGAGCACGCTTGTCCAAGATTTGAGCGCCCACACAAAGGAAAAAGTGGCGCATGAGCATTTTAGCGTTCCTTAGAGGGTTGAAGGTTGGCGGGCGTCACAGGGTCAAAGTCGAACGTGCGTGTGCCGCTTTGTAGTCGCCGCTGCCGCGGTTTGACTGTGAGAAAAATGGCCAAAGCGAAAGCGAGTCGACTTTTAGTCAACTTGACGACGACGCTCACGCTCTCATACTGGGAAAATGAGTCTCCATTAAAAAAAAAAAAAAAAAAAAAGTGACATAAAAAGCCGACGGCCGGCATCCAAACCGCAGAAAGCCGTCAGTCAACATTTGTAGAGAATGGAAGACGGCGAGCGCGGCCTCACATGACTCATGGCAGCCGCGCTCGCACTTTACAAGCTTTACTTTCACGCCAGCGCACATTCCAGAACAAAGAGACTTCTTGTTTTCTCCAAGAGCAAACTCTTCATGTGGTTTGAGGAGAAAGGCGGAGAAATGTGTTAACAAGCGACTTAGAACGTGTTTAATCTTCTACTCTGGGACGTCTCCGGGGGGCACCGCTTTTATTGATTTATCGATTGAGTCGGCTGTCAGGTGCGCTGTGCGGCATAAGCGCATATTCTCCGCAGCTGACCTCTGGCTGTGCCCCTACCAGGAGGAAGAGTTGATGGACTGGTGGAGCAAGTTGTTCGCCTCAACGGGAGAGATGAACAAGTGCGGGACGTACCTGGAGCGAGGCTCGGACACCCTGCGGGTCAGCGTGTCTCTTTTTCTTCGCGGAGCATCAAGCCGTCCGTTCTCATGTCAGTTTTTCGCTTTCGTCCTCAGGTCTACGATAGGGAGTTGGAGAAGGTGGAGGCCTTTGAGGGTCTTTCGGATTTCTGTCAAACCTTCAGACTGCGCCGAGGAAAGACGCAGTTGGAAGGCGACGATCCTTCAGTTGTGGGCGAGTTCAAGGTGACTCTCGTCTCCCGACAGGGATGCGGCGGTAGTTGTCGCGGACTGTAAAAAAACATGCTCGCTGTCGTCGAGCAGGGTATGTTTAAGATCTACGCGTTGCCCGATGACCCCTCGGCCCCCGCGCCTCCCCGAAAGTTCAGGAAGCTTCCCCCCAACGGCGCGGAGGAGTGTTTGGTCCGAGTCTACGTTGTCCAGGCTCGAGGACTTCAGCCCAAAGATGCCAATGGCAAGGTCCGCTCTGTGAGACCACGGTGATAAAAAGACGCTTTTGATGCGTATATAGACTGTCTTTGCATCCGTGTGTTGTAGTGCGACCCCTACGTGAGGATCACACTTGGGAAGAAGACCATCAATGACCATGAAAACTACATCCCTTGCACTCTGGAGCCTGTTTTTGGAAAGTAGGTGTAGTTCTATTACATGTCAACATAGCACTCAATCCGGCGAGCACGTCATCAGAACGCATCCCTTTTCATTTGACGTTCCTTGTGCAGGATGTTCGAGCTGAGCTGTTCCCTCCACCAGGACAAGGACCTGCAAGTGACGCTGTATGACCACAACGTGCTGACCAAAGACGAGAAGATCGGCGAGACGGTCATTGACTTGGAGAACCGCTTCCTGTCTAAATACGGAGCCGGCTGCGGTCTGGCGCAGTCGTACCGCCTGTGGGTGTTTCACGTCACTGTACGCGTTGATTACGGGCAACCCTTCACCCGCCTTTCACCCCCACATGTCGGCCGTTAGCTCGGGCGTGAACCGGTGGCGGGACCAGCTCACGCCCAGACAGCTGCTGTCCCGAGTTTGTGAGCGGCAGAATCTGCGGAAGCCCCTCTACCGCAAAGACACGGTCCACTTCGGAGGGGCGCAGTACGCCGCCGCTGATCTCGGTGAGACACCTGACGCTACTCTGCGCCCCCGCGATAACGTTAGCATTGCGTGGCCAAATTTGTCAAAAACTAACAAAAATAGGACATTGAACAATTCTTGTCCCGACGCCAGCGATGTATGAAAGCTGATCATAGAAGTCAATTTCTAATTTGTTTACCGATGATGATGATTTTCATCATGCGTACGTTGTTTTCTAGCGGACAGACACGCGTGCCAACGCCACCTGGGCCCGATCGAGGAGCGTCTCTCGCTCCACATCCTGAGGCAAATGGGTCTGGTGCCGGAACACGTAGAGACCCGAGCTCTGTACAACCCGTTGCAGCCCGACATCGAGCAGGTAACTTCCGGTTGCTGCGCTTTCCGTTTGCTTCTCGCCCTCGCTTCACATTGGTTCGAAAATGCCGCCGCCCCCCGACCTCCTCCTCAAAGGGACGTCTGATGATGTGGGTGGACCTGTTCCCCAAGTCTCTGGGACCACCCGGACCCGCCTTCAACATCACGCCGCGCAAGGCCAAGAAGTAAGAAATGATGGCATTCATTCTAAACCAGCGTTTGCCATAATCCATAACATCTTCTGATTGCGGGTCGCGCAACGTAGCTCAATGAAATGGAGCAAAAGCGTCGCTACTTAACAATAAAATACTCGGATAAAAGTCAAAAGCATGTTGCATTAAAACTACTTTTATCCAGAAAGTTACTGTAATGGAGATGATCATTTCTTGCGCGGCACACCTTCTTGGGAATGGCCGTCCTAATCAATAGACGTGCAGGTTCTTGCTGCGCTGCATCATCTGGAACACCAGCGATGTCATCCTAGACGACGTCAGTATCAGCGGGGAGAAGATGAGCGACATCTACGTGAAAGGGTAGCTGCGACAGATGACGTCGTCGGAGCGACCCCCCACCACCCCCCCGTTGACCGCGCGTCTTCGTCCTTTTCCTCAGCTGGCTGGACGGGCACGAGCACAACAAGCAGAAGACGGACGTCCACTACCGCTCGCTGGACGGGGAAGCCAACTTCAACTACAGATTCGTCTTTCCTTTCCTCTACTTGCCCGCCGAGCAGCTCTGCGTTGTCGACAAAAAGGTGAGGAGGAGGACAGGAAGTGCTTTTCAGCAGAATATTGTGGTCCGTTTTTGTCTGGTGTGACGCACTTGTCTCCATCTGCAGGAACATTTCTGGAATCTGGACAAAGCTGAAACTAAACTTGCCCCCAGACTGACTATTCAGGTGTGGGACAACGACAAGTTCTCCTTCGACGACTACCTCGGTATTTATACACGCTCGCGTGTGTGTGTGTGTGTGTGTGTGTGTGTGTGTGTGTGTGTGTGTGTGTGTGTGTGTGTGTGTGTAAGTGGGCATGTGTCACTGTCTGTCGGGAATTGAACCTACAACTCCAAATGAAGTCGAGCCGCTGCATTTCCGAGCTGCTGGCGCCTCACCAAATGCTTCCTGGAAAGGAGGCCGTATTTCCAGACTGCTACCGATGAAAGCACCTTAGAAAAACACTGAATTCCTGCCGGGTGACATGAAGACGGTTTGAGCTCATTTTGGGCCCGAGCTTCGGCGCTAAACGTAGCTCGCAGTCACACGTGATAACCTCGGTGACCACCGCACTGGCAACTCGGGCCGCTCCATACTCGAGCTGTCAGAATTCTGCCTTTCTTCAAGCCTGACGCCGCGCCAGCGAATAACTCGCCGCTCGGCCCGTCTGCTCTTTCTTTGACCGAGACTGGAGGATGAGGAGAGGCAGAGGAGGAAGATGAGGAATCCAGATTGTGATCTGTCACCATGTCGGTCCGCTGCTGCGTTTCCTGTCGCTCAGGTTTATTCGGCTCGCACTCGGCGCGGCCGCGTGGCCGCCTCAAAGCATTTCTTCCATTCCGGCCTGTCTTCAGCTCATCAGCGCGACCGCTGCCTTTCTTCATGCTCCTGCTCGGTGTGAGGGTCAGACATTTTCCTACCGTCGAATACTCGGGAACCCTGGAAAAACACTTGCAGTGGACGCGCCGTCTCTCGCCAGTCGTTCATCACCCCGCAATGCCTCCATATTTAACGTCAACTCTGATCAAACTGCACTAACGTTCACCTCGGGATCCCTCAAAGGTCCGTAAATACGGAAAAAGGGGCTGACGCTGATCTCATTTTCCTTCATAATCCATAAAATCATCAGAAACAGCTTTGACCTTTCGAGGGAGACACATTTCCAAGTCGGGTTGCATGAAACGTCTCGCCACTGGCCGGCCATCTTGAAAATTCCTGTGGCGACTAAGTCAGCGCATGAAAAAAAAATGTAAAAAGGCCAAGATGTTCCTTCACTTTTCTTGCCACCGGACAATATCTCAACAATCCGAGATCTTCAAAGATGATTTTCAGGACATTGGACTGGTTGACGTTGAGAATTTCTTCTCATTGAATCTTGTTCCTACTCATTTCTTTGCCTCTGTCAAGCACGGTGGATTTGCTTTGCGTTTGAATGGCGCTGTACAAATAAACCCGCCTCGCCTTCAGGTCACTTGGTGATGGATCTGAACCGCACGATTCGTCCCGCCAAGTCGCCGGAGAAGTGCGGCCTGCATCTGCTGGAGCAGCCGGCCGACCCGCGGGCGTCTCTGTTCGAGCAGAGGACCGTCAAGGGTTGGTGGCCCTGCGTCCGCGACCAGGACGGACAGAAACTCCTCGCTGTGAGCCAGTCGCCGCGCAAACCGCACTTGGCTCCGCAGACGATGATAATGCTAACGTGTTGTGACGTGGTGGCGCTACAGGGGAAGGTGGAGATGTCGCTGGAGATGGTGACGGAACAAGAGGACGAGGAGAGACCGGCCGGGCTCGGGCGAGACGAGCCCAACGTCAACCCCCACCTGGAGGAACCTCGGTGACTGCAAACTGGAAAAAAACAAACAAAAAAAAAAGTCATGAAATGAGGACTATCTCCATTTAAGCAAAATGATCTGCCGTTCATCTGTTCAGGCGACCCGAGACTTCCTTCCTGTGGTTCTCGTCCCCCTACAAGACGATGCGGTTCATCCTTTGGCGACGCTTCAAGTGGTTCATCGTCCTCTTCCTCGTCCTCGTTTTCATCCTCCTCTTCCTCGGCGTCTTCCTCTACTCCTTCCCGGCAAGTTTGCTTTTTTTTTTCTGAATCGTTCAAGTCCATTCAGAATCCCTTTTTCGTGATTAGGGAGTAGGTAATGAGTGAATGGCTGCATTCGGAACCATTCACTCATTACCTACTCCCTAATCGTGAAATATGGCTTTTTGTATCGTGAACTACATAGTTTCAAATTTGAGGGACAAGTCCGCTGCTGTTTGAGCAAAGTCAAGTCATTTCCACTTCCTACAATATAATTTGGAATACCGCGGCGCCTTGACATACGAGTTGAATTGGTTCCTGGACTCAAATCCTCTTTCACTATTGAAATCAATGGAAGTGGCGTTAATCCATTCCGGCCTTCCCCTCCCGAAAGGAAACCAACCCAAAGAAATTTAATAATCGAAATAGAAATCTATAATAATATTGCTTTGTACAAACATAGTGCCATAACATAATTCAATAGAATGTAAAGAATTAAAGTTTGTGCGTCATGATTTAATGCTTCAATTCAATACATTGTGCTGCTCTTTCTGGTGTGCCCGCCTCGGCCACCGGGAGGCAGTATAATACTGTCATGCAGACAAGCAAGGAGTAAATGTACTCAACATCTGTAAGTGACTCAGTAATCTGCAGAAATGTTAGTCATTTTTTTGCGGCAAGTAAAGAATATAGGCGTGTAAGTATTGCTATATTTTTGTTGTTGTTCCAGCGTTAGTTTCCCAATGTCTGTTCCTTAAAGCCTTGCAACGCCTCCGCATAGATGCTACGTGCTATGCTAATAGCATGAGATGCTAGAGTCGAGTCACTCATGTTTTAAGACACCAGTGTATTTCCCCGGCTTAACTTCGACAGGTAATTTGCCGGAAACTGTCCGGCGCCGCAGTGGAAATTTTCAAAATTTCAAAAATTCAAACAGCACTACAAAATAGCAGCGCACTTTCGAGGGCACTTAGTGGATAGGGAGCGATTCCCAACACAGGCTGTTGGAAGTCAAATTGTCCGTCTTTGTCTCCTGTGTCTTGACCTACAGAACTACGCTGCCATGAAGATGGTGGGCCCGTTTGGACCGGCCCGAGTCGCGCAGTGACCTCGGAGAGGATTCTCCCAATCAGAAGCATCGGCGCTCGTCTCGTCTGCGTCACGCTCGTCTTTCCGTGGCGTCTCTCCTCTCTCTTTCCGTTTCATGCGCTCCTCTCATGTGCGCTCACGCAGCGAGGCGGGCGGAGGAAGCGCAGCCAGCAGAACTTGAACGGCCGCCACGGAATCGGAGATGGATTCTGATGTTGCGAGCGCCCGCTGCGATGCCTCCGACTCGTTTCGCTGCGGCGAGGAGGGAAAATTCCAAATGGACTCATTATTCTCTTTGAACGCCAGTCGCGAGCGCTGCTGCGTTCATACGGAATTGTCAAATCTTCATTTCCTTTCCCCTCAGATGCTTCTCTTTCTCGTCTTCATGGCTCCCATCATCATCATCATCATCATCATCATCAGCAGCAGCAGCAAAGGTGGATCAAGCCACTGATGGAAAAGTTAGTCTGTGAACTCGACCCGAGTGGAAAAGTTGACTTAGTCGGCCCGCCGGCCTTGTAAACAAAAGTCCCATTGAGCGCTCAAACGTTGGAAAGACTTTTGGTACCACGTTGACGTGCCAGGTCCAAAGCTGGTGTTGCTTATTGGTTCTGCCCTCTCCCTCCCCTCCTTTCACTCACTTGGGTGCCGTTATACTTATCTCCTTCGTTTATTCATACTTGTCCCACCTGCTTTGAAGCCCACAGCCCAATTGCCCAAACTTTTTGTATCGCGTACGTCTGTCTCCATGGCAACACGCAGACGAGCCCTAGAGTTTTTCGTCTTCGCCGTATTATCAATAAAGGTTGACTGCACAGCGTCGGCTCCTGTTCTGACCTGACCTGATTGTGAACTCCCCGACAAACTCTTGGGAGTGATTTGTGTCCGGAGCTCCCAGCGCTCCAAATGAGGCTTCCCGCCTCGCCTTTCCTCTCCATGCCTGGCGCTACCGCATCCGGCCTCATCCTCGGCCGCTCGCCTCGTCCTTGTCTCGTCTTTCGCCCTCGTCCTCGGGGCGTTGTTATGGTCATCGCGAACTGCGGGTGAACCGCTGACCGCAAGAGTGTGTGTGTGTGTGTGTGCTTATGTGTGTGTGTGTTGGCGGTGTGGGTGGGCTGCAGTGGAGATCTGTCTTCACTCCTCCAGCTCCCATTTTCGTGGACCTTCACTCGCTTCCTCCTCCTCCTCAGCGATGTCGCCTCTCTTCCTACTCGCGCTTGTCTTTCCACCTATGAACTCGTGTGTTTTCAATTCCTTTTACACTGTCCGTCAAAGGTGTTTTTTTTGCCCCCCGGGTGTGAAAGATACCCACAGGGAATGAAGGGGCTTGAAGTCGACCCGTGGTTATCCGTCCGCGGCCCGCTGAATTTTATGTGGAACATATCCACATCTCTGTCACAGAATATTTTCAGCGATATTTTTTATAGCTTTTTGCTTTACTATAAATACTCTAAAGTGTACAGTGTTGAAAACATTATTACAGTCGGGCGGAATTTTCGCATCTCCAAAAGCACTTTTTAAGAGATCAAAAAAACTTACCTTTGTAGCTGACTAGTTCCCTCTGCACTGAAGCATTAAAGCGATCCGTATTTGGACATACGGGGTTTCCGCTTGACACTGTCGATATAGACAGACAGTAAAAAGTATATAAAAATACATTTAAGCAGTCTCGCCGGATTTTGTTCCTCTTATACTCCGATTGGCTCTTGGTAATGTCACACATTCTTGAATAGAACAATTTAATTTTAAGCCCTACGATGGCGTTTGAGTTTGTCAAACTCTAAAAAGTTTTTATATGGTCTCGAAATTAGGAATTTAGATTTGTTGTTGGTGGTTCTGGAACGTAACCCCTGCGATAAATGGTCATGTCTGTGGTTATGTCAATTTTGGGGAAACTGGTTAAAAAAAAAAAAAAAATGTGTTGGTGTCCCTCTGGGTTGCGTTTTAGGAACCTTAAACTTCCAGAAAATTAACTCATTATCTGTGTTCCTTCTCTCATTTGAATCCCATTCAAAAAAATAAAAAAATCCATGACTGAGGGGTCAGGGTCGACCAGATGTAGTGGAAAATGGCTCCGGGCGATCATGCGTTGTTTCGTTCTCACCTTCAACACGTGTGGAGGCAGGCAACATCAAATGTTTGCGGCTCGTAAAAATGAGAAGTAGCGGCGTCAGCATCACGCATGATGACATCAGCTCGCAAACACGATGAGACGGCAAGCAGATGTTTTGTTGTTTTCAGTGAGACATCATTATGCGTGTAGTTAGCAAAGGTAGCAAAAGTACAAATACTTGTGTAAAAATGCTCTGGTAAAAGTAGAAGTGCTAAAAAAAACGAGTGACGAACAGTACAGTTATCTGTGTTCAAATAGTGAGTAAAGGGCAAATGTGGTCAGAAAAATAAATGGTCAAGTACAGATGACATAATTACATTCACACGATATTTGTCCTGTACTTGGTTACTTCCCACCACTGGTTGTTAGTAATGTGGTAACTGCTGCTTTCAAATGTGACATTTCAGCACCCAGTTCACAACTTGTGCAATGCGCATGTGTTATTTGTTTCCTGTTGTCCAGCATTTTACATGCCATGTTCCTCTGATTAGTCCTCGTGTTAACTGGCGGGCAGGAATGCTCGCTGGGAAAAAGCTGTATAATTTAACAAGATTGCTAATCACGGGATTGTTGCAGCGTGAAGTCAGAGCATGGCCGACTGCCACGCCGGTGGTGGCCCGCTTCACCTCTTCCTCTGGGTCATCGGCCGAACCGCGGCGGGCCCAGACTTCAAGAAGGCCCGCTAAATAAAGATCACAAGAGTGATGCCTCTGGCTCCATCCTGCCCATCCTGCCCATCCTGCTCTGTCCCCCAAAAGATGGCACGATCCTGGAAATTCCCCATGTCCTGACCTTTACCCCTTTGACGCCGGTCATGGAATGTGCGTGAGAGTCCAGGACAGGTTTATTCTGAAGGGACTTTTAAAAGAGGGCTGCTACAAATGAACAGAATGTCAGACACACAGGTCCACTTCCTGCGTGGGGCAAGGTGACTAAAAGCATCCTGCTTTTCACAATTTTCCAGCCAATTAAACGCCAGCACAGTCACCATAGCTGTGGGAGCTGGAACCGCTGACCTCTCTCTCTCGCTCTCTCTCACACACACGTGGGAAGCACAGGAGCTGAATCAGTACATACTCTTCACAATCTTTTTTTATTTACACATTTTCTTACTGAAGTACGCAGTCTTTTGACACCTTGTGATAAACACACACACTACTGTTTTTTTTTTTGTGATTAGCATTCCAAATTAGCATCAGTAATTTCACTTGAGTTAAATTAAATGTGGGTGTTTATATATATATATATAATATAAACTATTGTATGCTTATGCGTATGTCGGTCATTGTTTGTTCACACAATCTTCCCGTGTTGTAAACTTTGTGTCGTGCTGTGATGATTGCTCTGTAAATGTGAGTAGTTAAAGACACTCATCGTTGTTTGTCACGTACATGTGTGCTGTACATTTTTCCTGGTGGGAATTTTTCCGTTCCCTCGATCTCCCATAACGGCTATGCTCAGAACATACGCAGGGGGGCGCAGGTTTGCCTTAGTCGGCTTATTGCCGTCGATGATGTGTCCAGAAGAAGAAACGTCACGGCGGGAAAACAAATGGCGCGACACTTTCGGTCACGCAAAAATATTTAAAGAAAAAACATAACTTCCGACACGTAAGTACACATTCTGACATAATTAACGGTATGAAAACAATTATTTCGCACTTAAAAGTCAGCCAGCTGTACAATGAAGCCAGCTTTATTTGTGTTTTTTAACAAGTGCTAACCATTTTAGCCCTAGATGCTAGCGTTAATTGCGTCGTCGTGACGCAGCTTTGACACGGCTTTGCTAGAAATGTTTTTAAACAAAACAAAAAAAGACGTTAAGCTTCAGGTAATTCATGGTTTGGAACATGATATTCAGTTAACGTGTGATTACTTTAGCTATGATGCTAAAATACAAAAGTAAAAGTGAGTTTTGTCCATTGTAAACTTACAAATATATATACAAATGCAAAATTAGCTAATGTTAAACGGAAACTAATCAAATGACTTTTTAAAGATCATTTAAAAAAAAAAAAAAAGACTGGATTTTTACGATTGACAAAAAGGTTTTGAAACACTAAGGCACATTGTTAATTATGTCCTTGCTGTTGCAGATCAACATTAGGTGGTAGACCTGTAATATCTAACAAATACATTCTATGCACATGACATTGTTTTAAGCTAAGTGTATTGCACAAAATTAATACAAACTTAGCACTAAGTCCTTCTGTGTTGTGATGTGTTGCGCTACTTGTATTGAAGTTATTTCCGCGCCTAAGCTCATTAATTTGGCTTGTGGTGAAAGGCCACCCCTACCCCAGAAGAGATTTTTCTCTGTGTCAGCGCAATGAATCATTGGATACCTACTGCTTTTCAAGTGTTCATCAGTCACAGTGGTTTCTGGCATGTGCATTATGTGCGGCCGTACAGGGCAAAATTGTATCCACTCCCAAAATTATTAAAAACAAAAAGGGCGGGGGGTCGCGCACAGGATGACATTCAAGCTAGGGATTGATTGCTTGATCACCACTTTTCAAGATGCATTGTGGGATATATTTAGTGCTCAACATAGGGCCTAAGCTACACTCACTACACATTCCAACAGCGCTACAACATGGTGAATTCGCTATATAGGCCCCTATGTCGTGGATAGGGAGTGATTCCCAACACAGCCTGAATGTTCGGAGCCATAATGGCGCCTCAAAGGGTTGGGAAGGCCGCCAGCACCATGATGCCATTTCCTGTTCGCTGCACTTTTCTTTTAATTTGCTCGTCTGCATTTTTTATAACTGACTTTACTGTGTGTGTGTGTGTGTGCATGCGTGTAGGCATAGCAGCTGGAAGACTACAAGGACCATTGAGGCTTCGATGCCCCCCACTGTGAGTGTCAAGACCCCTACACACACGACCACACGTTTAATTGATGTAAGGTTTAATAGTAAACGTAGTGTGTGTGTTGGGTGTGGGGTCACCTTGGAGTATTCACCCACGTACTCATACACACACACACGCATATCTTTGATGTGGCACACGGGCCTCTCACTGGTCCTTGGCATCAGTCCAGCAGCCAATCAGAGTCCATGGGCAATTAGAGGAGGCAGGTTAAATGGGCTGATTGTTTTCTGTGTTAAATTAGAATAAAGAGACATCACTTTTACATGTTTACTAAAGTTGTTACTAGAATGTTTCTGACAATCGGATTCCATGATCGTAAATTTTTCAGAAGAACACAAATGTATTTGTTAGAAAACACACCTATTCTCACCTATCAGCTTATTAAAATTACGTTTTTTGGGAATGTACAACCAAAAATAAAAAAAGAGGTGATCAATGTACCTGTTGAGCAGAAATGTTGCGTTACTTCTGAACCCATTGAGCTGCCTGAGGTCTTTTTGCTCTACTTCTATTATCTAGTGTAACGAAACGAGGGATGGGCCTTTTTCCCCCCAAAATAGTTCCAGCAAAGCTCCTGAAAGCAACGCTAAGAGGTCAGCGCGAGGCTGCGGGGGTGAGCCTGCAAGTGCATGGCAAATGATTGACACCTCGTCAGTCACGCCTTCTGTGATAGGGTAATCTTCCTCAGACGCAGTGGAAAAACAAAAACATTGCAAACCCCTCTTTAATATGTTTCAGTGTGTTTCAAGCATGTAGGACAGCTATTTTAAGAAGGGATCATTGTATATGGATTATAAATAGTTGAGCATTTTTGTATAACTGAGTCAAAAATGTAGTGAAATGCTAATAGGAAAGTAGTCTGGCATTTTTTAGGGTTGCGAAGAGGAAACATACATGCCTTTCGGTACATCTTTAAAAAAAATGTAAGGCATCTTCCCTTGTTGTGCCTCGCCAGTTTCGTCCACACTGTTGTGTTCGCAATAACTTTTTTTGTTTAAGCGATCATTTTTCTGATTAGTTAAGCAAGCCCTTTCAATGCCGCCGAAGCGCTGTGCCCCTGCGAAAGCTTCCTCCGGGGTGCCCAAGAGGAAGAAGATGATGATGACCATCAGCAAAAAAGTGAAACTTTTAGATTTGATCAAAGAGGGCAGAAGTTATGCATTTGTAGCACGCCATTATGACGTGAATGAATCTACACTCCGGTACATAAAGAAAGAGGAAGCAAACATCCGCAAAACTGCTTCAATAAGGAAGTGAAAGGTGTGCTAACGCCGCGTAATACGAGAATTGTGAAAATGGAAGCGGCATTGTGGATTGCAGGGAAAAGACAGTGAGTTTGGACACGAATATGATCAGGTCAAAGCTCCGCCCCCAACACAAGCCTCTTCGCCTCTCTCAGGAGGCAATGTTGATGAATGTTAATTACTGTATAAGGTTTTAGAATTCAAGATTTAAGTAAATACATATACTGTTGTAATCTTTGTCTCAAATATGTAAAATATAAATACTGTTTACATATTTTAATCATTCTGGTACCCACATACACATCCACAAAAATTCCTATGGGGGGGGGCGGCAAATCCTACTTCGCGGTTTTTCACTTTTCGCGGGGGGTTCTGATCCCCATTAACCGCGAAAAACGAGGGTACACTGTATTTTGGGGTATATTTAGGGTTTAATCTAGGGCTCAACCGATATGGATTTTTTTTAGGCCGATTCCGATATTTGTTAGAATAAAATTCCGATAACCACTTAATTGACCGATTGATTTAAAGAAATATATAATGAATAAAATTTGTTATTTTTGGTACCTTAATGCTCCTTTAGTATTTGCTTAACATTACAACAGAGAAAACTCAACAAAAACTGGCCATTTTTGTTTGGGTGGGGAATGTTTGTCATTATCTTTGCCTTATGATTCTAATGTGGTTTAAAAAAAAAAAAAGGCAACAATTGGCCAGTTTTTGTCATTAAAAAGAGCTTATATCGTCTGATTAAATCGGGGCCTACTTTAAACGTGTTGGCAATGCAACATATTCATACAGGCAATTATAAACAGTTTTCGCTCTTCGCCATTTTTGCTGTTGTTCCCGAACCCCACGAATGGCGAAAGTTCACTGTAGACAACCTTCGGCTTCTTCTTTGGTCCAGGTGAAACGACTCCTTCAGACCATGTCACGTGGACGGGGGCGGTGCTTTTGTTCCAGTTTAAAGAGCGGGCCCAGTTAATTTTTTACAGGCCGCCAACAATATAGCCTTTCTTCCTGTGGGGAATGGGAGCCATATGGTGGCGGCGTTACTGTACCTGCACCCTCGCACAGACGCCACATTGTACTGTACAATGGTGACGGAGAACAGGATGGCGCAGGAAGCGTTTTTTTTTTTTTTTTGTGATGTGCAGTTTAACACCCTTATTCAAGGTGATTTGTTAGTCTTCTCGGACTGATGTGAAACGCTCACGCAGGCGTCCCGCTGGCTTGGAACTCAGCAGCTCTGTGGGCTAGAAACCCGATGATAAAAGGCGGGGGGGGTGGGTGTTGCGGCGCGCCCAACTTGTGATAATAAGGTGTTACTTTACTGCTCTGGCACGGGTCAAAGGTACTGAGAGAGGGATTTAGTCACTCACTAATGCTCAACTAATCAATATTTTTTTATTGGCGTAATAAATCAAAAGGCGTTGTATAAAAGGGGGTTACATTCATGACGCATCGCTGGATTGAAATCTATTTGTTTTGCACCTCAAGTCCAAATATGACATCATCTTTTTATGACTCCAAAAGTCCCGGCCGCCATGGCAACTAAGTGCTGTCAACGTGTGATAGATTGACGCTGCAGACAGAAGGGCCGAGGGCGGGGACACTTTTTGGCGCGCCGAGCCCGCTCGTCCGAGGTCGAAACCCAGCGATGAGGTTTCTCGGCGGCGAGTCTTTTGTGTGTAGCGTGGGGAATGAGGTCACTTGACTTTGCGACACTGGCCGGATTGCGTGTTAGGGGGCGACGTTGACGCCAGCACCTGCAAAAGATGCAAAATGGTGCCTGATAAACGGCATACAGTTTTTCGCCACAATACAGTACAGTGAACCTCCGCGTATTCACTGTTTGGCATTTGCAAATTAGCTTATTAGTGGATTTATTCCATCTCTCACCTATTCGCTGTTTTTGTGCTCAGCCCAAAAGCAATAATGCTTTTTATAAAATAGTGCTATTTTTCTTTATTAACACATCTTTTTTAACAGGTTAACTCATTCACTGCAAAACTGTTTTCAAAGCAGAGTTGCCACCTTTTACCAGCCGTTTTAGAGCATTTTGACTGATCTTTCAAGACCCGTCGAATATTGTGTTCTGTGACACTACAAGAACCAAATCCTCCAAAAGAAAGAGTATACTCTATTTTTTCACCAGAAATGGTTGGATTCCAGTTGACGAATATAAACGTCCGTGGCAGTGAATGAATTAATGGCATTTCAATGGGGAAAATTGACTGAATTGAGGAGTTAACTCACAAGTCAAGGTACGGCTAGGGAATCAACACCAAACATGATGACATCATGTCATGCCTGCTATTTTCCCATCTTTGCTTTTCCTCCTGCGGAGGGTTAGCTTTTGTTAAAAAAAACGAGAGGCGCGGCCTATTGTGTCTTCTGTGCACATGTGGAAATATGTTTGTGATTAATGTGGTCATCATTCATGGTCGCATGCTGCTGGTGTTTTTTCGTCCGCGCGCGCAAACACACACACACACACACAAAGTCATGACAGAAGAAGTCTAATTCTTCTCTACTCACCACAAACATTCTGTGCGTGTGAGTTCCTTTCTCTCACAATGTTGAGTTTTATTGCCGTTTGTTTGTCTGTTTGTAAACCTTTCCCCCACTTTCCTCCGTTTCTCAGTGTATAACGCCAAACTTCTGCATGCTAACGCCAAACTTCTGCATGGAAGTAAGGTGTACAATTTGGTGCCGATCCAGCCAGTGTTTGTTGCAGGCAGCGGTCTTAGTGACCTTGTGCGCACAAGTATCTGGCGACATCCAACGCTCACGTTTGATTCCAACATGTGAGGGTCACGCTTGATGATTGAGTCCATTTGTTGTCCATTGCAGCGCAGGAAGGAGCTCCTTGGCCCTGCGGCCTTGGACGCGCACAAAGGAAGAGGAGAGCGAGGAATGTGCGAGGAAATGAGAAAAGAACTCTGAGATGAAAGTAGTGAGAGCAAACATGTTCGTCCTCAGAAAAACAGAAATGGTTTTGGACAGGCCGCCTCCTCGTCTTCCCACCTGGATTAAGATGAGGAGTTCTCAATCCATATCACTTCATCACTCCAAGCTTCAACAGCAGGTTGGAAAATGTCAAATATGAAAGACGAAAGTCCTCATTTCCTCCCGAACGGGCTTCTCAGAGTCTTACGCGGAATGCTAATGATTTGTTTTAGCCTCGGGGAGGGGTGGGGGGACATTCAATAGCTGCATTCAAAAAGGTTTCATAAAGGAGGGCTCAACTTGATTCTTTGACCTCGTTTCATACCTCACTGATGTCATGTGACCTTTTCACAACCTCAAACGTGTCCTCTTTGTCCGTCTCCTCCCGCTTGGTCCTCTCTTTCATTTCCTCCATCTTGGTCGCAGCGAAAATCAACATCAGACAGACGAGCATAAAACAAAAGTGTTTGGCAAAAGTGTTTACTTCCCCCCCGTCTCCCAACAGGATCCACATGTGCCTTCGACTCTTTCCCACGTGGTGAGGACGTGCCACGCTACACTTTCACCCCATGTCAGGTCAGCACTTTTCTTTCCATTCACTTGATTGAGATGTCTCACACACACACACACACACACACACACACACACCTACGTGTGCATGTGAATCCAGCAGCCGTCAGCTACTTTGTAACATGTCCTCGCTTATATGTTCGAGCACTAATTTCTAAAAGTTTTACTCGGGTGACGTCCAACTGTCAACTGCTGCCACTTCCGGTCCGCGAGGCTCGAGAAGCAACCCCTACCGGGGGTCGTGATCTGGACGGTTGCCATGGCGACCTTGCCGCTGCATTTATATATATATAGAAGCGTTGTTGGAGTGGAGGTGTAATTACACGGTCCATCTTCGACGTGTGTCAAATGTAAGACTGGGACCTGAGCCCTGCTTGCCCACAAAAAATGAGTCAGCGCAGCGTACAAGGCTTTGTTGGGACTATAGGGAGTTCTCCATTTTCTATGGCTGTTCAAATGTGTCGTCAGGATATTTTATCCCCTATGTAGTGTCCTCAATGCGTGTTGAAAAGTAGGGAAAAAAAGAGAAGATGCTCACGAGAAAAACAATATATCCAATGGTGCACTGCACTGTTTATGTTGTGGCGCGATGATGTCTCAAAATACGGATGGACATACCATTTGACGGTTTAGGCTTTGACATTTTTGTAAGCATATCATCCCCTTTCCCATGGCTCACCAATTGAAATTGGAACAGCGTTGCAAAATTGCTGCCTGGCGAGAAGATTTGCAGTTTGGCGTCAGTTTGAGAAGCTCTACGGCCGTCGCACTGTTGAAACGCATAGTATGATTTACGCGATGAATGGCAAATTTGTCCAAGCAGGATCTGTGCTTGACCAACCATGTAGCGGAGGGCAGCCCGCTACCACCACTGATGAAAACTCCAAACTTCTAGAACAGGCGTTGGTGCAAAGTCTGTCTGAGTGCTGCACTGGACTGACTCCATGATCACTATACATTATCAGACTTTGTAGTGAACTATCTAGGCAGATTCATCGTTGCTTCATCTTCCTCCTCCGCCTCTTCTTCGCCAACTCCCGGTTTGCCACGACCGACTTCAGGTTGCTGATTATCATCATCGTCCTCTTGCATCCTTTTGAACAATCTGAAGTTGGACAGAGAAGGGCGAAAAGTGCATATAATTGACGGCCGTTAGAATTAAAACATGAAAAAAAATTAAACCACCACAATTACTGAATAAGCGGTGACGAACCACCAACCACCAGGTGCCAAACCGCGAGTATGTATTTATCTAGTATGTATGGAGTATGTATGAGACTGTGTTCGGAATCATTCACTCATTCCCGACTCCCTAATCGTTATCAAGGGATTTTTAGTTGACTTTTTAGTGAACTGTCTCGGCAAATTTGTTGTTGCTTCCTGGTCAAGCCACCATCCTCCTCCTCCTTGCCGAGACCCGGTTGCCACGACCGCAGATTTATCCTAGAACAAGAGGCCATTCAAAACTCATCAGGCGTCTTTGGAGCCAAGCCCCTCGAGATGACTCTCAGTAGTTCCCAGCGTGCTTTATTTTACGCCAGCAAGCAGACATTTTGGGAGCTGAGGAAGGAGTGTTTAATGGCGGCATTCCGTTTGTTTTGACAACTTCCCCAATCAGCGGCCTGTTTGTTGACGGCAGTTGCCACGGCAACCCGTAGAGGGTCGCAGCGGCCGCCGGTATCAATCACGCGTCCGACAGACCTGCTAGCGGCGCACTGTGTGAACGTGGGCTTGTTATTGGATGGCACGCGCTTCAAAGATGCGCTGCTGCGTTGTGTTTCCATGGCAACTGGGAAGATGGATTCATGGGGGAACATCAGCAAATGGTTTGGAAAAGGATTGCAAGGATCTGTCGGGCGGGAAAAAAACAAAACAAAAACCGTTTCAAACTCTCACATGGTTGACCGCCCCCAAAAATGGGTTGTCTGCCCCCTCTCTGAGAAACCCAC
This sequence comes from Phyllopteryx taeniolatus, assembly GCF_024500385.1. NCBI lineage: Eukaryota > Metazoa > Chordata > Actinopteri > Syngnathiformes > Syngnathidae > Phyllopteryx > Phyllopteryx taeniolatus. The sequence goes on along the minus strand of NC_084524.1, from coordinate 1,631,292 downwards.
CAAAACCTCCACTCGGCCGCCGTAATTATGGGCAACTCGGTCTGTGCGGCATCTTTATAAATCAGCCAAAGCACAAAATATTCCAGGCGACATCTAGTAAACAAAAACGCTCGGTTCCGTTCAATTGGAGCTTTGATGGTTTCATGCGCGCCATCTGTCTTCCCCCCAGGACATGACGCAACATGTCGGCTTGTGGTTGTACACTGACGAGCGAGAAGCTTTGCCTTCTCATGCCGGAGGGTTCCGTTCCACTTAATGTCGGTGGGGTTAACGCACAGAATGGAAACTCAAGCAAAGTGTTGTGTCCGCTCCGGCCTGATAAGCGATACAAAGAGTCGGGAGGTAATGACGGGCATTACACGCCACCGATAGCACTGAGCGGCGTCAATAGAGACGAGGAGACCGACTGGACGATAGGAAGCGCTCTGGTTTCATGTCTGCCATGAGAAAGGAGCGTTCTACGAGTGTGGACTCAACATGGTGAAATCATTAAGTCGTGCCGAATCCTCACTTCTGTTTTTCTTGCTCACGCCTGTAAATGTTGCGGAGGCGGCCGTTTAATCACCGTGCGGAGCAGGTGCCGTGCGCACCTCTAAACCAACAGGGAATGTTTGCACGGGGACGCTCGGCCATCGATCAGAAGGGGCGTGACTGACAGTGCGCCAAACACACGCCCGCAAACGCACGCTCGCCTTGTTTTCACGAGGCCCGTCGGAGGAAATGGCCGAGGGTTGCAGACGGACTAATGAGAGGCGTCGCGCGGCTGATTGGGAGGCTTCGAGCCATCAAATGAAGCGTAGCGGCTCTTCTACGGAGCACTTCCATTGACACGTTCGCTACTTTTGCAACTGCGCTAATAGTCATAGAAACTAGTGGAAATGACTGGGTTGGAGTTCCCCATCTTACCGCTGAATTTTTCAGCTGCCAGCAATCATTAAAAGCAACTTTCCGCGTGTACTATTCAAGTTTGGCAGTTTGCTTTACTTTGCCGCTTTTATGTATATGTATATATATATATATATATATATATATATATATATAGTGGGAAAGTATTCAGATCCCTTTAAATTTTTCACTCTTTGTTATATTGCAGCCATTTCCTAAAATCATTTAATTTTTTTTTTACATTAATGTACGCACAGTACCCCATATGACAGAAAAAAATTGAATTCTTTAAATTTTTGCAGATTTATTCAAAAGAAAAACTGAAATATCACACAGCCATATAAGTATTCAGACCCTTTGCTCAGTATTTGGTAGAAGCACCCTTTTGAGCTAATCCAGCCATGAGTCTTTTGGGGAATGAGTTTTTCACACCTGGATTTGGGGATCATCTGCCATTCCTCCTTGCAGATCCTCTCCAGTTCTGACAGGTTGGATGGTGAACGTTGGTGGGCAGCCATTTTCAGGTCTTTCCAGAGATGCTCCATTGGGTTTAAGTCAGGGCTCTGGCTGGGCTATTCAAGAACAGTAGATTCGGTATTTTAGCTGTGTGCTTAGGGTCATTGTCTTTTTTGAAGGTGAACCTTCGGCCCAGTCTGAGGTTCTGAGCACTCTGGAAAAGGTTTTTGTCCAAGATATCCCTGTACTTGGCCGCATTCATCTTTCCTTCGATTGCAACCGGTCTTCCTGTCCCTGCAGCTGAAAATCACCCCCACAGCATGATTCTGCCACCACCGTGCTTCACTGTTGGGATTGTATTGGACAGGTGATGAGCAGTGCAATTGCAACAAAGAGTGAAAAATTTAAGGGGGTCTGAAAACTTTGCGTACCCACTGTATGTCACGGTGGTCGACTGGTTACCGCATCTGCCTCACAGTTCTGAGGACCGGGGTTCAAATCCCGGCCCCGACTGTGTGGAGTTTGCATGTTCTCCCTGTGCCTGGGTTGGTTTTCTCTGGGTGCTCCGGTTTCGTCCTGCATCCCAAAAACATGTGTGGTAGGTTAATTGAAGACTCTAAATTGCCCCTAGTAGTGAATGTGAGTGCGAATGGTCATTTGTTTATGTGCCCTGCGATTGGCTGGCAACCGGTTCAGGGTGTACCCTGACTCCTACCCGAAGTTAGCTGGGATAGGCTCCATCACTCCCGCAACCCTTGTGAGGATAAGCGGCTCAGAAAAAAAAAAAAATTATATATATATATATATATATATATATATATATATATATGCCAGTAACTTATTGTGACAAGTCGACCGATTGGAAGAAAAACGTCCACAGCAGTTGCTTAGTTTCCACAGTGTGTTGCATCAGACGGGCCGGCCTTTTCCTCAACCCCGATCAGTGTAGCACACACACACACACACACACAGAGTTGTGAATGGATGAATGGTTGAATGGTGGAAAACAGATGATCGGCATCAAGGGTCTGAGAAAGCTGTGCGGCATTCTCACACACACAGATAAACCTGCTCTTTCTCTTATCTGAAAACAGAAGAGGAAAAGGAAGACAGGATTCTCTTACAGCGTGGAGACAGTTCTTATCTCCGACCCCCTTTAAGCGCCTCGCTGTCTCCCCTGCCTCCCCCTCGGTGTCCCCCAGTCACCCACCCGTCTCCCGCTGTGTCCCAGCGTTGTTCTTGGCCTCTCTGGTTACTGTTAAAAGGCCAGAAGAAAGGACGGGCAGAAAAGGAGGGAAGAGAACCAAGACGGCAGACAAAAGGGACCACTTAAAACTTCCCCAAGAAGTTGGTGAGTCTGTTTGCATGCCCCCCCCCCCTCCCCCCCAAAAAAGAAGCTCAGCCTTCCTTCAATCAGCGTGTCCCTTGTCACCTTCCTCTTCGGCTTCTTTACCACTACCAAGCAATGATCGTTTATTTTTCACAGTACTACACGGCAAACTAAACATGCGCGCTGCAGGTATTCCAAACAAACACCCCTGTTGACGTTGATGCATGTTTATGGTCCTTCCCGGACCTTTAAGGGGCTGCTCGCAGGGGGTGCCTCAGGCCGCCATGTTGGCGTCGCCACGGTCAGGACGTTTTGATACGGAGACACACGCACACTCAAAAAGTGCACAAAGTGTGTTGGTGTGCAAACCGCCTCCCGCCATGTACAGTAAAGACGGCGTGCAGAGCCCACTAATGATCCCCTCCAGGCTTTGTGGTGCCAGTTAACACCAACACATGTCTGAGGTCTCACACACACACACACACACACACGCACACACACCCTCAGGGGCACCGGAACACCAAATCCTGCTAATACACATTCCAACATACAGCAACATTCAAAAGAGGTGAAAGGTCAGAGCCGTTGGCACCTTGTATAGGGTTTTACAGCACACACAAACACACATGTACATGCACACAAGGCAACACTTTCTCCTCTTAATCTCATTTCCAACTTTCCTTGAACACATACACACCTGTGATGTACGTTTTAACAGCAGTGTGTGCTGTCAGTAGCGTGTCCAAGTCCTTGTTTTACGGCTCTGTTCCCACACGGGACTGCGGCAGGTCCGCTGGTCTTTATCGCCTCATCCGTCTGGCTTTGAGGAAGATGGCCTTTTCTGAAAAAATAAACATTATCAGAAGCACTGGCCTACATTTACAACCTTTAAGTCTAATATTTTTGCCTTTAAATTGTATTAGTTTATTCCCAGTCTATATCTATTCATTTTATTTCTCTTGCCTGCAGTGCTTCAAGCACGTGTATGTAGATGTTAGATTTCTTTAGTCCAATCAGATTTTAGCAATTCCAAACTCCATTCCAATGAAGTTGGGACGTTGTGTTAAACATGAATAAAAACAGAATACAATGATTTGCAAATCATGTTCAATTTAATGTTCAAACTGATCAACTTTGTTTTTAGCAAATAATCATTAACTTGGAATTTTATGGCTGCAACACGTTCCAAAAAAGCTGGGACAGGGTCATGTTTACCACTGTGTTACATAACCTTTTCTAACCCTTTCCAATATGACAGTGGTATATATGTACAATTGTGCTCATAAGTTTACATACCCAGGCATAATTTGTGAAATATATATACATACTTTTTTTAAATACGACTGATGACTGAACTACAACCATCATTAATTTCTGTATTGTTATGTTTTGTTTAATGATAATGCTTTTCTGAAATGCTTGACAGTTTAATTTGAATCCCATTAAAATAAAGTTAGTGTTTCACCTGATCCTTCATGTTTTCTTGAAATAATTGTACACATCTTACAAATTCTGACTGGGTAATCAAACATATGAGCACAACTGTGTGTTCTCTCATTTACAAAATAAAAGTGGGGCTGTGAATTTCAAAATAAGAGCAAGTAAATAAAAAGAAAGTATTATGTGTTCAAATAAAGTGCTTAACTTCAGAATAATTATTTGAAAAAACTAACAAAATACAGATAATACTTCATCTTTTGATCATATGGGTAGAAGCAAAATCATGCATTGTAAAAATGCATTATACATGGGTAGAAGGGTTTTCCAGGATTTTGAGGTCAACTTTGGGGGTGCGTATTATACATGGCTGCGCATTATACACGAGAAATTACGGTAACTTTTTGTTTTTGTTAAAGTGGGATTGTTTGTCACCATGAATTTGCACATTCCTATTTTATATTTTTGCCTATTTGATATTCATGCTCTGATTTAAAAAAAAAAAAAAAAATAATAATAATAATAATAATAATAAGTCAAAATTAATCTGCAGTTATTCAGTATTCAAGTAGTTTTTTCATTGAAAAATAATCTACCTTTATTTGTATACTATACACCGTCCTCTGCCAATTGGATTTCAAATTGAGCCCCTCGGAGTCAGCGCGCTGGCCCTCGATGACCTCCGTATTTTTTTATCCTTGGTCAGTCAAAGCAAAACTGGTTCAAGCCAACTTTGACCTCAGCATCATACTGGTCCATATGTGTACGTGGCACAGTTGTATTCTGTTATATTGCGTATTTACAGAATATTGATGGTGTCTATAATTGCGGTTTGTTAGTGCTGGTATTAAGAGGTGCATTAAGTCAACACTGAAGGCCCGCATATCAAACGCACGGCCCGCCACTGCCCGCGTTGAAGTAAAAAAGAAAAGCTCCTCTTAACCATGATGTTGTCGCGTCGTTTAGTTTTATTGTTCTATATACATCAAGATTTTAAACTTGTATGGTTGTCCACCATCTATAAAAGTATGATTTTTCTTTTCCAGCGCTGTCGTCGCCTCCTCACGCAGCCAGACAAATATCTGCCACCCTTTCACGCTCAGTAGCCTTAGCCTTTTCCTTTCTGGTCCTCCGTTCGCGTACCGACCACCAAAATGTTGGAGACATCTTTTGTCAGCATTCGTGTTGTGCAGTGTGAACGGCAAACGGTAATAGCACTCACGGGTGCACTCACTTGTGTCACGAGGGGGCATACTTGCTTGCTCTTTTAATCAACTTGTGACACCGCTGGCGCTTCACTTTCTTGGCCCTGCGTTGCCTTCCCAATATATCTGCCGTATAGCCCCCCCAACACCCCTCCTCTCTCTAGACTATGAAATCATCCCGTGTCAGGGCCTGCCGCCATCTCTGCTTTACAAATCGCGAATGGCCGCTGGCTCGCCGGTGCAGAGGCGCCCGCCAGCTGGAACGATGTACCCGGAGAGCAGGAAAAAGGCGGGTGGGAGTATTCGAGGCGAGGCGCACGTACGGGTCGATGACAGACTGAGCGGGACCATGAAAGGGGGGCTAAAATGGGAAGGGGGTGTGCAAGGAAAGCTCCGGTATGGAAGGTTGGCGAGGGGGCATGCTCGTGAACTTCATATGAATTTCTGCGGCTCGTTGCTTAGCTGGGAAAATGTATGTTAAGTGTTTATGGCGGCGGAGAGCAGAATGTGTTTAAGGGACTGCTGGGGGGAGGGTCAGGGAAAGGTCCAAAGGTTCATAAACGCCCCTCTTCCTGTGCCAGGACGTACTCCTGGCTTCTGTTTGCGAAAGTAAAACATCACGTTGTCCTCTGTTTATTGCTCCGTGTCAGACAGATACAGTCGTGCCTTGATTTGCGAGTTCCCACATATTCAACTCAAGGTCAGGTACAATTGTACAATAAAAGCAATATGGGCACCAATATGATAGAACATTCTGGAAAAAGACATAGAACAAATATACAACTAACATCAGTAACAGAGGCGGCGAAACGGGTTCGGTTGGGGCGGGTTACGTGCCTTCCCCCCACCCTTATTACTCTATATGTGCGGTAAAAATTGCCCTCCGAGCCGGCAAAAGTCCCTTCGGAGCATCAAAAAGTGCCCCAAAAGTACTCCGCCCCCCCCACCCACTTTCAAAGTCGTTCCACCGCCCCTGATCAAGAAGCTCAAACGCAACCTCAAAGTGGCCGCCGACGTGTCCTTGCACAACACTTACAACACAACCGTATGGCGTCCAACATTGTCGAGTTTGCTTCGTTGCTTACCAGTGCCGCACATCTGTTTTGTTGTGTTACGCTTACCCGAGCAACAATGAAACAAACAAGACGGCGCAAGAGGCACAAGTTTAGGAAAGCTGGAGATGAAAATCGCCTTTTTGTTGGTTGCTTGTTACCCGTGTGTGTCAGTGACCTTTTGTTTTCTCTCACTTGCCTACAGGTGGCGACATGCGGGAAGTGAGTAATTTCTGCCAGCATGGTCTACTTGGCTCAAGTCCCAGGCTGTGACACACGTAAGTAGTATTTTTTCGTTTGTGTTCAGTGTTTCTTCGATGGGAAAAAATGTGTGCATTCTCTCACCTTCCTGTCATCCAATGAGTCGTTTGACGGTAATGGTCTGTGTGGTCAGTGGTCCGAGAGCTGTAGGGCTTTTGCAAAATAATTTGTAATAACTTATGTCATAGCATTTAAAAAAGTGCTATGTATAACTAGTGTTCGGATTATGAGGAGGTCCTTGGAAAAAGGACAGTAGAGCAAGAGATATCATTCAATTATCGTGGCTGACACAATCCAGATTTATAACATATCATCGCTATCGGGCGCAAATCTTTTCTGTCCGAATGTGGTCAATTTCTTATTTTTTCACAAATTTATGCTATTGGTCTGTCCCCATGTCGTCTGATATTATAGTACATTATCAACCAATTTAAAGTGTTGAAATATCTTGAGAACAAATCTCTTAACTCTGTGTTGTACAACGCCACCTCTTTCCTCACTCCGCGGGAACTGTGCGGCAATGTCACCTCAAAATTTAAAGTTGTGATTTTTTTTTCAGACAATAACGAGTGAATAAAGTTTGGGTATATACATTTGAATAGACCTGCTTTGTTATAAATGGATTGCTGTAATGCTTCAGTGCAGACGGAACTGGTCAGCCACAAAGGTACTGTAATTTGTCGTGTATAATGGGCATTTGCCCCCCCAAAAAAATGTCAAAAATGAAAGGTGCGCACTATACATAGCACGGTGGCCGACTGGTTAGAGCGTCAGCCTCACAGTTCTGAGGACCCGGGTTCAATCCCCGGCCCCGCCTGTGTGGAGTTTGCATGTTCTCCCCGTGCCTGCGTGGGTTTTCTCCGGGCACTCCGGTTTCCTCCCACATCCCAAAAACATGCATTAATCGGAGACTCTAAATTGCCCGTAGGTGTGACTGTGAGTGCGAATGGTTGTTGTTTGTATGTGCCCTGCGATTGGCTGGCAACCAGTTCAGGGTGTACCCCGCCTCCTGCCCGATGACAGCTGGGATAGGCTCCAGCATGCCCGCGACCCTAGTGAGGAGAAGCGGTTCAGAAAATGGATGGATGGATGGATGGATATTTCAAATGTTCAAATGAAGTGCTTAATTTTAGAATAATACTTTGAAAAAACTAACAAAATACAGATAATAATGTTTGATCATATGGGTAGAAGCAAAATCATTGTAAAAATGTATTATACATGGATAGAAGGGCACATGGGGTGCGTATTATACATGGCTGCGCATTATACACAAGAAATTACGGTAAGTGTGTGGAGATTATTTTCTGCCTATTAAACTGTTTAGTCATCTCATTTTCTCATATATTGCAACTTTAAGAAAGAGTTTGAGCTGATGTAACCACAGTGGTTTGCTTTTGTCAAGTATGAAAGGCTGTTTGTCTGGCCTTGTGACGTCCTCTCTTGCTTCACCTTCACTTACGATGAGTCCAGTTCCACACACGTTGTCAATGTCACGCTGTCCCTGATGGCGAGCTTTGGAGAGGCAGGCTTCCGTCTCATCCTGGGGAAAACTGGGGGTGGGGTGGTGGGGTTGGGGGGCGTGGCAGGGGCTTGGGGCAGATTTTCCTTCAGTCGCGGTGCACGCACGAGACATCTGCGCGGCAGATTTTGATTGTTTCTTTTTGGAGTTTCTCTTTCATCCCGCTCCTCGTCATCTGAGGAACATCAAGCGGCGGTTCATGGAAATGTCAGTGCGGGTGGGGGGTGGGGGAGCTGTGTTGGCAGCGGCTGCGCGAGGGTGAGCTACTGACCACTGTTTTACACATTTTCAGCAAAGCATGTTTAAAAAAAACAACAGTTGTCAACATTCTGTTGTTTATGGGATTGATTGATTGATTGTGTTAGCATGTGTTGAAAACAGTGTTCCCCCACTATGTACTGCAATGCCCTCTTATGTGAGAAAGAAGAGACACAGTCACCGATGCACTTTTTACCCATTCACTGAGTGCTGGGAGAACAGAAAAACGCAATTAGCACACTTTCACAGGAGCTGCTGTCGGCCACACCCCACTCCCAGGCATTCACCAAGTTCAAAGGCCATATTGCGAAGATGGAAAAAAAACGCAGATTTGGTAATATTCTTAATGTGCTTTTGAAAGGAAAGAGTTGAGTCAAATATAACGGCGAGATTTTTTGCTGACTCACTTTGGGTAATGGTGATTTTGTCAAAACTCTGAGTGGGTTCCTTAAACAAGTGGCTATGTCTAGCAGGGACAATAATCAACAGCTCAGTTTTCTCAGGGTTAAGGAGCAAAAAGTTACAGGACTTCCACTGTTTAATTTCAGCGAGACATGTCTTCAGAATTGAGCAATCACATGCGTTAGTTAGTTTTAATGGCATGAATAGCCGAGTATCGTCTGCATAACAGTGAAAGCTAATCTTATATTTGCATATGATATCCCCAAGCAGCAGCATGTAAATGCTGAACAAAAGAGGACCGATTACCGATACCAACACGCGTTTGGAGGCGATCTAGTAGTATATTGTTATCAATGGTATCAAAGGCAGCGCTAAGGTCGAGTAATAATAGCATAGATGAGGTGTCGCAATCCATAGCTAGTAAAAGATCATTCGTCACTTTTGCAAGGGCCGTTTCAACGGAGTGGTCTGCTCTGAATCTGGACTAAAGAAGTTCAAAGAGAGTGCTAGAGGCTACGTGATCATTAAGCTGTTATATTACATTTTTTTTCAAGACCTTTTGAAATAAAGCGGAGCTTTTACACCGGCCTATAATTGCAAAGACTCTCAGGGTCGAGGTTGGTTCTTTTGTGCCTGGGTCAAATAATGGCTGTCTTGAAAGCTGCAGGTACAGCGCCAGAGGAGAGTGATACATTTATAATATTTAAGATTGAAGGTCCTAAGATTAAAAACAGCTCTTTAACGGGTTTCCCAGGAAGAGGGTCGAGCAAGCACATTGCAAGCACTACTGTATCAAATAAGTATTTAGGGATATTTTTATTAAGACAAATATTTTTTAGCTGAGATGAGAGCTTGTTTGTAGTTCAGTAAACTATCCTCCCTTGTCTGACGGAAGACCTCAAATTTAGTCGCACACCATTTGCGCTGAAGTTTCCAGCATGTTTTAGTTCTCTGGTTTCATCTGTGAACCAAGGAGTAAATTTCTCAGGACACGTTTTAAGTCTAAATGGTGCTACGGTGTCAAGAGCGCTACACAGAGCCACATTAAAATCGTTTGTGAGATTATCAATGGGACCCACGTAAGAAGGAAATGAGGCAATTGCTGGGGTAATAGCTCAGCAAGTGCAGTTGTAGTTGAAGAACTTATACTACGGCTGCTATAGCTTTGGCTGTGGTCATAACGATGGAAATGGGCCAAAACTTCCAATTTTACGAATTAATGGTTAGACATAGCAGTGGTATAGGGGAGTACCATTACATTTGAGATCGCAGTGTCCCGGGTTAAAACCAAATCTAAAGTATTACCGTTAAGTATCAATTGTTGTCTGAAACGCTGTACAAAGAGGTTCCGACAGGGACTTCATATGAATATTAAAGTCACCCATGATTAATATATTGTGTGCGTGGGTCATCAAGTCAGCTTTAAATTCTGAGAATTCATCTAAAAAGCAAGAGTAAGGGCCAGGAAGGGGGCGGAAGATAACTGAAGGATAGTAAGGCAATGGTGTTGTAGATCGCATAACAAGAACCTCGAATGTTTTAAAGTTGATGTTAGGGCTAGTGCTAAGGTTGAAAACGGATTCGGAGATGAGGGCGACGCCCACGCCCTTCTTAATAGGAGGCGCAACGTGAACTCACAAAGCTTGGTTGAGACGCCTCATTAAGTGGTTAAAAACTCATTTGGTTTTAACCAACTCTCGCAAAGACCAATCATATTAAGATTATGTTCTCTGATAAGATCATTGACTAGCAAAGCTTTTCAGGAAAGTGATCTAATATTCATAGGAGCGATTTTCATTAAAGTGGGTTGATCGGTGCTGTTTGCCCACAGGATATTCATAGTAGTAATATTTATAAGATTGCTTGTCATCGATAGAACGAAGAGTGCTTAAACTCATCACACAATACTACCTCAGTGGAAAGCATAATAGGTTGCAACGTTTTCGTGGATAGTGTATCAGAATGTGTAGTATGTCACTCTATTCTACATATAGGCCTGTGTGTTGTTAGGGTCCAGCATAGCGCTAGTAGTTAGCCTTAACGTCACAGACTCCACACCCATTCTAACAGGCTCGCTAATCACCTGTATCCCGGCTTGCTCCAGCGTGAACTGTCATGGAAAGCTCAAACAGTAATCTACTGTATGTTTCTAGAAAGAGTGATGGCGCCTTCCCCGTTTAGGTGAAAGCCGTCTGCCCTCATCAACCCGGGAGTCCACCAGAATGAAGGCCAAGTATCTAGAAACTGCTGTTCCTATTCATTACAGACGCTAGCCAGCCACCGGTTAAGTGAGAATAATCTGATCATTGCCTCTTGCAAGCAAGTGGCCAGAGACATTTACTCGATGCCGACACATCTTTCTGGCAAGATTGGACGGGAAGTCTTGGCTGTGTTACTCTTTGTTATCCCTGATTCCCTCATCCTTACAGCATATCATTGGAGCTGACGGGTATCACTATATCCCAGTGGCTAGTGTTGTTAGTTCCGCCCTGGTGTTTAGGCCTCCTGTGAATCACTCCCTAAGGCTAGCTTCAATGTCGGGTGCTCTGGTCCCAGGAATACACATTACAGTGGCTGGGTTTTTAACCCTGTTATGAGAGATGGAGTCACCGATGACTAACGTGCGGGAGCCAGTAGACTGAGTATGAATGGGACTAGCTAAAGAAGTGAATCTGTCATGCATCTGGACAGGCTCGCAGCGATTAGCTAGCATATTGGGGCTAATGCTAACAGGATTAGTAGGTCAGCTACAACCTACATCCCTGCCACATCTACAGTTAGCTCAAGACCCTCGTTAGTGCCCGGCAGTGGTGCGGTTGGAGCTCGTAGCCTCGGAAACGGGGCTACTCTCCTCTCAAAAATTCAAAGTAGTCTCAAAATGTAAAAATGAAATTAACAGTAAAATGTAAACATTTAAGTAGAGGCGGGAAAAGCGTTCGTCTCACGGACGCACACAGTGTCTCGTGACTGCAGCAGCGTCTAGAGCACATATCTAACACGCAGGCACTTCACAAACATTTTACGCTTAGTTTTTTGTGCGTTTTAATATGTGTACAATGTCTTTAAAATGTGATCTGCGCACACCCACGGCCGACAACAAGGTGTTCTAAAGCGACCACGCACGCAGACTATCTTGTTAATTTTATTTAGTTCTTCAAAAAAAAACATTCCAATTGAGCGCCACACAGAGGTGACGCACACTGTGAGGCGTTGGGCTCGTTGGGATTGACGTAAGCGTAATTTACCAAAGATGAGTTCCAGTGGCGCGCCAGTTGAGGTCAGCGTGAGATTTACTGCTTGAAGAGGAGCGACAACAAACATACACGAAAGGGGCTGCGTGTCGCCACTGAAAGATGCCCTTTGTTCTCACGTCGGGGGAAACATTATGGCTGCAATTAAGACATTATCCGCATTAAATGTGTCCACCAATTATCTCCTAATTATCACCCAGTGTCGTGCAATGGTTTCCAGGCCCCGACGCCTGCTTTCTGGGCTCTGCCTCAACATGATAGAGAGCACATTGTCAAACCGCTTCCTACCCTACCTTTATTATTGTTTCTCCTTTTTTTGGGTGGGGGGTGGGATTGTCATCCTTCCTGTGATGCTTTAATGGCATTTCAAAACAACCAACACCATCGTAAACCTTCATTTTCAGGTTTCAATAACATTTTAAGTAGACACACAAGCACTGAAAACAATAAAACACATCAGATTTTATTTGTAGTTGACACTAAGATGACGATAGTTGAGTTGACTTCAATCAATCGATGACGTAATTGATTCCCCACACCACCTGTTGATTTTAGTGAGCCGTCCGTGTTGTTAATGCCAAAACATGAGTGGCGAATAATCGAGCTATAACCGTCATTGCGGAACAGTCTGCATCCTCACTTCTTGTAAGTGAACTTGACCAGAAAGCCGTGCGCACGCCGAGAACTCACACGCTGTCGTTATCCAAGCATGCGGAGCACAGGTCAAAGTTCACAGGTTAACTAAGGGGACTCACAGAAACTTGAAGGGGGGGCGGATGCGGGGGGAAGGAGGGGGGGAGTTCAAATCTGCATCTGGCCTCCAGATGGTTTGTGAGTCATCCTCGGGTTAGACGCACACATACACACACACCGTATAGAACATCACTTTTGGCTTCCCCCGCAGAGACGAGATCATTCCCAGCTTGGGTCGATCCAGGGGTAAACTTGACACCTGACAGACACACACACACACACCAGGCAAACAAACAGGACTGTACAAATCACATCCTTTTCACACATGGACAAATCAATTTTCAGCAAAGCTCCTGAAGCCCAAGGTAAAAGGTCAGCGCAAGGTGCTCTAGTTTCCTTTTTAAATGTACCGTTTTCAAGCGTTATCCATATGCAGCCTAAAACATAAGATGTGATGTGTGTTTGTGTATGTGCGCGCACCCGAAGTAAACACAGCAATAATCCCACGCCACCTGGAGATGACCCGGTGACATCATCTCTCCTTGCGCGTCGAAAAACGACTCGAGCGAGCGCTGGACGCCTCGTCTGGCAGCTGACAATGAAAAACCAAAGAGAAAGCATCGGAGAGCATATCTGATCTCACACGTACAGATTGTCTGTGCGCTCCAGAGGTCACAACCTTTGATGTCTTCCTGGAACTGTTGTGTAACTGGGGATGTTTTGGCGAGTTGGTGCCAATGCAGCGTGTGTGTGTGTGTGTGTGTGTGTGTCATCTCTCTGACACACATTTGCAGATGTTTGTGTGGTTATGTTGTTTTGATGTCCTCTACATTTTTCGACTGCTTTTGGTTTGTTGGGGTGAAGTCGTGCATGACTTTTGGCTTTGTGGACAAACAAGTCAGCTGTTAATCACCAGGAGTCAACTAGTGCGTGTGTTCTTTTGTCAGTTCCATGTTTGTGTGTGTGTTTGTGTGTCCCTTGGCATCCACAAGCCCTCAATCTTCTACTTGATTTTATTTCCATCCGAGGGAGTTTGTGTGTGTGTGTACGTGTGTGTGCGTGTGCCTACTGTGTAAGGCCAAATTTAAAATGTGAGAAAACGTCATATTAATGCTAATAAATCATTGATCCACCATGTGAAAAATCAAACATGCATTCTAGATATTATAAAGCACATTCCTCATTCATGTTTATAGTGTGATTCCTTCTATTTACTGGTTGAATTATGTCCATGTGCTTGTAAAACACGCGCACATGCCAGCATTTTGAAAGGCCGCCTCACCTCGCCAAATCGTGTTTTTATTCTTGTGAGCCACAGGGTGTGGGCCAGCAACAAGCACAGGTGTTTGCAAAGTAAAAGAACGCTCGTTGTGTTCTCTGAATTCAGCAGAATTGATAGTTTTACGGCCAATTTATTAACGTCGCCAGTTGTGAGACCTGGCGCGATTGTGGATATACAGCGTTATGAGGGAAAAAGAAAAGTGTAATTTTGTGTCGGCTTAATGTGTTCTGACACTTTCATCTTTTTCACTTTCTTAGACGTTACGGTGTACTGTATAATGCCACCTTTTGTTTTTGTGCGTACTCACAAGCGTTGGCCGCCGCAAGTGGGCTGCAGCTGCTTTGAAGCGCATGTTTTAGACTTTTTTTTTTTTTTTTTTTTTTTTTTTTTTTTTTATGTGGGAAGGTTGGAATTAGGTGAGCGTTAACGACAACGCCGATGTTACGTAAAATCACACATGCCAACACATAGTTGTGAAAGTGAGTCCTGTGGGGAGTTGAAAGTTGACAAGGTTAATAGGTGAAAACGATTCCGCTTCTCACACACACACACACACCCCCGCAGGTCGAGCAGAGGTAAGGATGACACTGTTGGCGTAATGTTCACGTGCACACACTCGTGCACGCACTCACGCACACACATGTGGGCCCGGGTCAGGCTGAGGCTGAAGTTGAAGATTTGCTTTTCAGTTGGAGCCTGGAGAGCAATAAATAAATAGTACAGACCTAGTAGCGACACACACACACACATATTCAGACAGTGGGTAAAATAAGATCCGACATTGCGCTCTAAATATAAGAAATGGACCCATAAAGTTATATAAAACATTTTTGTGGAAATGATTTGACCACAATGCAAGGACTATGTATCCCCAAATCAAACCACAGCATAACTTCTTCTCAGTGGTATAAGCCCGCTGTCACTGGGTCTATAAAAAAAAACATTTGGAAGTGTCCACGGTGCTAGCATTGAGAACATTAGCATCCATGTAAACAGGAGTTGTTTGCCTTGAATGGCAGGAAAGTGTGCATGGCAGAAATGCAGCTCCTATGCAATGGGTCATTTCAATACCCAGAAGCTAAAGTTGCAGGAATTTTAGATGGAAAAGTGGCTTCGTATTAATTGTATCTGTTGCCACATTTAGGGAACCTTTGACTCTGAGACAAAAAGTTCCCCAGCACCGAGAGTACCCAGAACCAAAAGTTCCCATAATTTGGGGTGGAAATGCAAAGGGTACTTTTGATAGTTTTCCGGTCACTAAAAGGACCCCACAACCAAAAGTTCCCATAACTTCAGGTGGTCGCCAACTCAAGTTTTTTCGTAATGTCCACTTCACTCACATTCATTGGATGAAGTGAAAGTTGGTTTGTGTGTTTGTGTGTGTGTGTGTTTTAGAGGTTAGTGCAGGTCTCGGAGAAAGGCAGGTCACAAGTTCAGCACCCCGTGTGAAGTTATGGGAGACTTGCAGTGGCGTGTGTGTGTGCGCGCAAAACAATGTGTAAAGGTGCGTTTCGGGTTACAGCTGGCGGCAGGGGGAGGGAGGGAGGAGGTTTGCTTGGACCGGGTGAGAGTTTTGGGGTTGCTGAAAGGCAACGAGGTGAGTTGAGTGTTAGCGGGGCAGGAGCGGCAGAGTCGAGTTTCGGGTCAAAAGGTGTCAGGAGGAAGCGAAGGAAAAGTTGGTGGCAAAGAAAGCGGCAAAGTGGAATCCGTTGGGGGTTTGGATTCACATTGCAATTCTCTTTTAGTGCCTATATGCAATTTTGTAGCCAAGCTAGTGCTAGCACTAACGGTTGTACGTAAATATGCCGGCGTTATGTTGAATCATGCTTCATGTGTGTGGAGTAATTTAATTACAATAAAGTGATTTAATTACAGTAAGTTAGCACCCATTATTTCTGTCAAGTATACACAGTAAATGAATAAGTCATTTGAATAGACACATTGCTCCATCCTGTTATCGGCTCGGTTATCGGTTATCGTTTTTTTTTTTTTTTTTTTAACTGTGATCGGCCCCAAAAATCTTGATCGTGTAAAGCCTAGTTTTCATTAATTCATTCGTCCTGCGCCCCCTTCTTTGGGAACCACTAGTGTAATACAATATTTAGACCTTCTTCTACCAGAAATAAAGGTTTGTTTCTTTCTTTTTCCGTTCTTTAGTAATCAGCAGTTGAACATGGGTTTCTGACCAAAAATTGGCGAAAACGAGCTTTTTATGAAAAGAAACATCAAGCAGAACAGTGACTTAATATTGACACGAATATTTTTTGCATTTGTGACAGTTCAAACGATAAAACAGCAAAAACAAGACTGAGAACGGGCTTTCGATGGCAAAATATTCATTTATTTATTTATATACAACTATGAAACGTGCCGTGAGCCGGGCAGACTCACTGCATGGCTCCAGTTGAACGTCAGTGAATTTTTAAGTAGAGGGCGTTTGTCATTTACTCCATCTTTTCTCACAATCGCAACATACACTTTCCACTACCTGCCGCAACACATACTCTGTTTGTACCATACATACATATAAATACTCTCTCGGAGTGTGTCTAAACTTGTCCGACTTCCAACGTTTTAGCATTTCTTTCCCTCATATTTGCCGTAGCAAGCCGAGATTCGACGCCTAATCTTTATCTTGTACTCAAAAGCTGTGCTGATCGCAAATCCAAAGCGATGCAACATCGCCATCCGCAGGGATCTGTCAGTCATTACAGTGTTTTACAAAGCTGAATTTCACAGACGAGCTGGGCGAGACCCTCTTCCACACCTACCCGTTGGAAAAACTTGATGTATATGTACATCTGTGGCCGTAAACGGTTGGATTGCTGTTGATGAATCGTGTTGTTTGTGCTGGTGTGCAAAATCAAGGAGATTCTGGATTCTTGTTTTCTCATTTTTGCAGCTATTCCGGCTGCAAAATGTCATCCTGCATGTACCTGTTGTCTCTTGGAAGAGGCCCAATTTTAGCATCAGTATGAGGGCAATATGTCTGCCAAGGTTAAATCGGCTGCTGATGGCGTTTCGCGTGACATGAAGGACTGCAGGCTGCTTATGGACGTTTTTCTAGATGGTCAAAGGGGATCTGAAAAATTCCGAATTGGCAAGTTTGAGCCGGACGGCGAGAACAACTAGACTACTTCTCTCTTTTCCTTTTCCCGCCAGGCATCATCATCTAAACAGCTTGCCCTCTGGAAGACCCTCGCACGAGTGTCCTCCAGCCCACCCCCCATCCCCCCCCCCAACTATTCCAGTAATGTGAAAGTGTTTATCAGCGCATGTGTCTCCTTGTGTCCTACAATATTATTGTGCTTGGCTGCAGCAGCGATCAGCCTGGCATGGAGCAAACGGTAACACCACCTGGGCTTTCTTCTTCGATAGCATTCCTCAAAAGTCCAGAACGTGGCCTGACCAACCCCGGAAAAAAAGGCGTCAGCTACACTTAAGTGACGTCTCTCGAAAAAAGGCGGACAAGCCGGACGGAGCCAGGCGATCTGGTTCCCTCTTTAGCCGAGTCATTAGTCGGGACAGGCCTTTATGATGCGTTTACGGCTGGAATACCGTGTCTGGACAGATACTGTAAGTGTGTGTGTGTGCGTGTGTGCGCGCACTCACCATTATGTCTCTATCACATATGTCATTGCCGGGTCAAACACCTCCAGACAAAAATTCAAAATCTTGGCATGCGCACGGCTGTGTGTGTTCCAGCGCAGCGAGCCATGACTTTAGTGCAGACAGATGCAGAATCCATTGATGGAGAATGAAAGCAATAACTGGCTCCCTGCACAAACGTTGGCCACACTCGCTGCATAAAGCCTCTCGCCAGGTAATATGAGGGCAGGATAGAGAGACAAAGAGAGAGAGGGTCGAAGGGTGGATAATTACACTTCAAAAAATGAACAACATGAAAAATTTGACTTTATTTTCCCTCAACGGTCAACTTTAATTTGCCATAATTGCCCTGCACAGGCACACACACACACACACACACACTTCCTTAACGGCAACGTTACAGGACAGGATGTCGTCAAAAATTTTTTGGGATTTTCAAGGTGAGCTCACCAGGAGGGCGTGAAACGGATTCCCGTCTTGACGCTTGCGCAAACCTGAGGCCGTGCGTGAGTGAAGCTGACTCGGACGCGATGAAGACTGCCATCCTGGGCAACACCGATGATCCTCGTGGACGTCAAAGTTCGACGCGCTGAAGGAGAGGAAAAAGAGGAATGTTAACAGTCACGCTTATTTGAGGAATGCAGAAAGCGTGAAATGAAAAAAGGAAAACCATTTGGTTACGGGAATCCAACCGAGTGCTGACCGGCTCATTTTCACCGCAACACAAAGGCGGAGTGTGTGTCTTATGTTTGCACGACTTGAACTATTTGGCGGCGGCTAGCGGATACATTTCCCCGCTCGTCTTCCCGCTACATGACAGCGGAGAGTTTGAAGGGCCATAAACGCTCCTTGGACGCCGTCCCGTCTAAAAATAAGTGAACGGGTCAAAGACGTGGAGGTTTCCATTGACTGTCTTGTATCTCTATCAGTTCCACACTGTGGCAGCTGACACATGCACTTAAAATGCAGGCTCAGCACCAGCCAAAGGTGGCAAAAGTACTTAAGAACAACTACAAAGGCATACACTGGAAAAAGTACAAGTACCGATTCAACACCTTGACTTAAAGACCCTTTAAAGTGAATTAAAAGATTTCTTTTTCAATATTTTGTACCTTTTGAAGATCATTGTTGAAAACGTGCACAGACTGAGAACTACAGTATGTAGTGTTGAATTGTGGCGCGATAGCATCTTTAATTTTCCTGATTATGATTTTTTTGGGCTAAAACGGCGCCACATGAGTCCCCCCACCCACACTATATAAGAACTTGAGCGCCATCGGCACTTGCAATTACAACATGCAGTTAGCTAGCTAGCTAGCTATACCCGCACCCCATAATCTTCCCTTTGGATAGTTAGCTGGTGTAGCTGCTTTAGAACGCCTCATTGTTGGACGTGACTGTGCGCATGTCACCGAAAGAGACGGAAGAGCGAGTTACAATTTTTTTTTGTTTTTGTTTTATATACTTTGGGATTTGTTAATCGATCTGATTTGGCACTCTTCTCTGTGGTGCGTTGAATTTAGAAGCCATATTTTGTCAGAACAGTACAGATCTGCAAAGGTTGAATTGAGACTAGACGAGTTCTTGTTTATTGAAGATGTTTCACCTTACAGGTTTTAAAGGTGAAGGTTTTTGACTTGGTATCGCCTCCGAAGGGCTGCGTGCTCCGTCTGGGGTGAGGAGGTCAAAACACGGCCGTTACAAGATGCTCCCGCCTACCGACGCGATGCGTCCAAACCTCTAATCAGGCCTCCTGTGGTCGCCAGAAGCCGTCTGCTGTAAATCAGCTCCGTAATCCTCTTGTGTGTCCTCAACTTGACTCCGTCTCTTGTCTCATCTGTTCGCTATTCCGCTGCGGCCGCAAAACTGCCGCACAGGCATTATCTGAGGCGTCGGCTCTCACCTGATCGCCGCACTTGTTCCCACCGGTCACGTGGGACTTTTCAGCGCGCGCACACACAAAAAGAAAACCTCCCGTGATCAGCTCACCACTTTTTATGTAACTCCGTCTCTTCCAGCCTGCCTGCTGCTGGTCCAGTGTTGTTTCGTTTCCTTTGTCCTTCAAGACTGCAGGTCAGTGCGAGTTCAGGGACTGGATCCCCACCACAGGACATCCCAAAACCACAGCTATGACTTTTTGTATGCCTTCACGGCTTCCTCGTGATGCATTCAGGGACCCTGAGGAATGCCTGCCTCTGATCTGTTTGCGGGACGTTTTGTTCAGATTGATGATCGCTCCTTGCCGCGACACATGCACACACACAGACACACACCCACCCGTGCCGTGTTCTACATTTGTGGGCTTCTATGAATAGCAGAGCTGACCAGAAGCATGCAGCATCGCTGGCCCGCGCCCAACTTAAACGGAGTGTGTTTTGCTTGAGCTCAGTGATACAGACGCTCGCCAAAACAAGTCGTCTCGCTACCGCCAGCCACGTGTAGGAGCGTGCGCGCGACCGTGCGCGCGTGTCCGTCTGTGTGTGGGTGTGTTTGTGTGTTTTATTTTCATGTCGTCGCTGAAGGTGACTCACGTGAGAAGATAATTTAGAAAAATGTCCCAACTGGTTTTCCATCCTGCTTTGGACTGCATCACAGTCCCGTCGGAACCAGATCACACGACCGCTTTGGTGTATCCTCACCAAACTTGCTCCACTACTCAATAAGCCGTCGAGCACCTTTGCATCTTTTAACCTTCATTCATCCTGGTAAGGCAACTGACAGTGAAGCTGGCGAGCAGGGAACGATGATAGGGTGACGATGTCGACTTGCCGTGAGGAAAGGACAGCCAGGTTCTCAGAAGAAGATTCGAGAACGCCATCATGAACAAAGCTATTAGAAATGATTTAGGACAACACCCCTTTCTGCCCACAGATATGTAGCGTCACGGCAACGAGGCCTCGGCTCTGTTTAGTTGTGGTTCACGTGACTGCAGTGTTGCGCACCAGAGAGTGCGTGTGTGTGTTTTGAATGAATGGAATGAGTGAATCGTGTTAGCGTATAGCGACTGTGCTGGCGTTTGGGTGGGTCGGTATCCTAGTTAAGGTGGAACACGAAGGACTCGTCACATTGCAAAAACGTACAGCGATTGTAGAAATCGGCAATACCGTGGTGCCAAGTACATCATCTCAAGCAGTTCACAATTTGTATCTAATAACATGACAAAACATCAAAAATGTAAACAAATGTAAACTCAAAAGCTGTGCTTAGCTCTAATCCAAAGCGATGCAATGCTGCCATCTACAGAGATCTGTTAGTCGTTACAGTGGTAAACAAAGATGAATTTCACAGACAAGCTAGGCGAGACCCTCTTCCTTCCTGTTGGCAAATACCTGCATATACATCGGTGGTAGTAATTGAGTTAAAATGTATTCATGTGTGCAGATCGCTACTGAAGTCTTTTGCTAGTCGAACTTGGCTTGTTCTGACCAACCAATCGGAGGATGGAAAAATGTTGACCTTAATGTGGGTGAGCTACTGGGCCCTGTGAGGAAAAGTTTAAATCTGATTGGTTAAAGAAACAGTCTCATTGCTAATATAACTTACGTGACATTGGCCAGAATGAATGATTGTGAAGGCTGTGGGCAGATTAGATTGACTTGCCAACGCTTAGAGGCTGAAATCTGATTAGACAAAAAAAACATTGAACTCATGCGCATATTGGAAGCAGTGCAGCTAAGAGAAATGCTACCAAATAAAGAGAATACAATTTGGTGGAACAAATCTGAGAATTTCGGTCTTCTCGTAGGCCTTCGACTCGCCACTAATAATGACACATCGCCGTCGTTGACGCACACGATGTCGTGCCAAATCATCGTCATGTACACGCACGGTGGGGACAAAGCTGAGTTCTAGTCCTCATCTGAGGTCAACAGTAGCTCAGATTTCACATGGATCGCAGAAACATTTCTCCTATGTCACGTTGCCACAAGCGCGCGTGTGTGTGTATCTATCGGAACCGCAGCATAGCCCGAGGACGACGTCACTTGGCAGGCACACCCCAGCCCAAATGTTAAAGCCGGTCGGAGTGCCACTGCAGACACGCACACAGGCGCAACAATTCGAGCCACGCCACTAAAAGTGGCCTTCAGCTCTACCTGCTGTTCTTTTTGTACACACTGCACACACATGCACTTTTTTTCCACTCACCCCACAACCCTGATTGATGTGCGAAATAAATATTTTAGACTGGCCCGTCTCTCTCTCGCTCCCTCTCCTCAATGTCACGGCAAGATGAATGTCTCTGAGAAAGGGCCGTTCATTTAGTAGCCCACCATTTATTTCACGTACACGCGCACACCCACGCTGTGGTACACGAGCGTCGTGCCAGAAAATCTCAGCGCATCAGCAGTTTGCGCGACGCCCAGAGCAGCAGCCAAGCAGGTCGCCTTGTGAGTGTAAATTAGCAACAGAAAGAGAAACGTTTCCAGTTGAGAATTTAGGGCCGATGCAAGTGTGCGTGTGTGTGTTATGTGGACAATCAAGTCTTGTCTTGTACAGTACACGGCAGCGACTTTAAGGCTGGATTTACATTGCAGGTCTGAAGTGCACAATTGTCTACATTTCAAGTGTTTACATTAACTGTACACTTGAAACGTATACATAGCCAAAGGGCATGTAAAGATCTGTGTTAAAGTCATGGAAGTACACAATAAGGACAAAAATGCAAATATTAAACATTGCATACAGTTTAAAGCAGGAGGGCCTGTTCTAAACACCTGTTGTATAGATTTACATTGTCGGACACCAGAATCGGAATCATCTTCAGGAATTTGTAGTTGGAGCCGCTCTAGTACGACAACAGACAGATACGTTCGTGTGAGACATAAAAACACAGTATGAAGAGTCACTGAGCAATAAAAGGTCTTTTTATTTTTTTTAGAATTTTGTTCTTTTTTGACAATTGTGCAAATGATGCAGAGTCCTCTAGCAATTCAGAGGAGTTTGAAATGACTAATGGAGCAATAGTGGTGTACAGTGAACATTGTGACTTCAAGGAATGTATGCGCTTTAAAGTGACTACAGTGAGTGCACGAATAATTTCGAATTGGCCCGACAGAGATATTGTACACACCTAATGTCCGTTA
This sequence comes from Phyllopteryx taeniolatus, assembly GCF_024500385.1. NCBI lineage: Eukaryota > Metazoa > Chordata > Actinopteri > Syngnathiformes > Syngnathidae > Phyllopteryx > Phyllopteryx taeniolatus. Next base: position 1,608,565 of record NC_084524.1, on the reverse strand, counting down.
TTTTGAATGTCCATATTTACACCTTCTATACTTCTCTAATGTTCATCCTTACATCGTCTTTCGTGTTTGAAGGGTCTAATGTACATATTTACGTCATGTTTCACGTTTTGTACACCTAATTTACTATATTTACATCACATTCCAAGTTGTATACACCAAGTTCTATGCTTGCGCCATGTCTTGTTTTCGCTGTAGTGAGATTTACAGTGAGTGTTTTTATGTATACAGTATTTACATTGACCCTGACCCATATCTGAATTATACCATTAGGTGTGCTAAGTGGTCGATGGAGCTGTTTTTGTAGCGAAAATGACTCCGCTGACCAGTGATGGACCTTGCGACCAGTGCTAGGTGCTGGTATTGCTGGTTTAGAGGCGAGAGTTTGTGCGTGCTGTCAGCTGCCGCGGGCCAAAACACAACTTTAGCCGCGACCTCCACAACACCACAAGAGATGTGCTGAGCCCAACAAAACAACTCATCTGTGACATTTCCAGGTATTAGCTATGCCCGACCCACAAGGAAACCCTCAGCCAGCTGCGGTGGTTTTGGAATATAATCCAGCGATACCGACTGTGACGGAGCCCGTACAGATTCACCTCTCTTGAAACGGACCGCATCGAGCCGCTGCAGCCACAGAGGCGACTTCGCCATCATTCGCAGGATGTCTGCTGGTCATTTCCTTCTCACTCTGACTTGCTGACTTGCAATTGGATAGCTCGTTAAAACAACGCCAGGTGAAGCCTTCGAGGAGAGAAACAGTGAAGCACAGTGGAGGATACATTATGTTGTGGGACTGTTTTGCCCTGTTTGGAAGGAATCATGACATTTGCGCATGACCAAGGGCTTTTACAGCCAAATTCGCTCCCCACCGTTTGGGCGGAAGATCATGTGTCTTTCAGTGCAGTAAAGCGCGTAAGATTGCATCAAAAGCACAAAGCATCTCAAACCCATTGAAAAATACTGGAAAAAGATGAACTCGGCCAGGAAAGAAGTCCTACGAGCATTCGAGAGTGGGAAAGACTGCTAGCTGACTTGCGCTCGAAGCTTCAAGACTCCTGTCACAAACGTTTGGACAAAAAGTTGTACTTCAGCAGCAAAATATTTAGTAAGTCCTGTCCAGTCTCCAGTCGACGCGCTCACAAATGAGGACAGAATGAAGCCATTGTTCCTTCTGGAAGGCCGGCGACGCTGCCGGTGAGCGTGTGCGGTGACATCATAGCCTCGCGTAAACATGTGCAACACATTGGAAGCCCGTGAGAAGCCCCGCGTGTCAGCGCGAGCTTCAGCTGCCCCCTCGTCAATCGTCTCTATTGATTTCTTAGTGCTGCGAGGTCACGGTAAGCCCATAAGAAAAGTCATCGGAGACGAGGGGATCCGCTTTCGCTTTCCCGTTGGCCGGAAGCGTCGACGCTGTGGTTGTTACGGCAACAGCGATCCTGATCATTTCCTGTGAGCCGTGTCGGATGTCACGTGTCAGGTTGTGCGGTTTTGTCATCTTGAAGCACTTAGCGCTCATCTTTGAAGTGTGTGTGTGTAGGTGTGTTTTCTCTCTGTGTCCTGTCAAGCTGAAGAAGTCTTTGGAAAAACATCCGCCTGGCACTCCGCAGCCGACTTGACCTTGGACCTCGTGTTTGGCGCCCGGCGACGCATGTGAGTGTGTGAGAGAGAGAGAGAGAGAATGAGAGAGCTGTCACGTTCATGACCCAGTGGATTGACAGCCACCTCGACCTTTAAACTTCAGGAATTCTCTGGCATCATTGCTGTTACGCAGACTTTGTTTATTTTGAATACTGTATATCTTAATTGTATTTGGATTGAAATACACAACTCATTGTGTCAGTATTTACATGTGATGAATTGCAATTAATCAATTAATTACACTGCCATTTTTTTTTTATTTGTGTCCAACCACAATTTTTTTTTACTACATAGTTTATTGCAGGAGTACATTGAACAATCACGGTGACAAAAACAACCAAAAAAGAAGACATTCATAATTCAGCTAAGCAACATAATATTTCCTATGAAAATCCAAATATGTACAGGACGTCCAGACAAAGCATCAGGAAAGAAGAAATGTAGTCGCTTGGCCCTTAAAAAATAGTCTTACCCCCAAGTGCTTTGCGTTTTCCATAATTAATAGCAAATAAAATGCAGCGATAATAAGTCTAAATAACAAAACACTGCATAATTACAGTCATCAATTAACACTATTAACAATTTCAACACTGTGTACAATGTAAATGAAATACATAACATTCTATAGAAATCCAGTATTTTCCAAAAACGTTTTTTTTTCTTCATTTCGGCTCAAAACTAAAATAACTCTGTCGTAGAATTAAAAAAAAGTTGAACAACAATAATAACATTAATATTAGGTTATTAGTCGATAGCTGATTTTTCCTGTGGCTTGCGAGCTTGCTTGAGCATTACACAAATTATGAAAAACAGTAGTAGTAGTTTTTTTAAATTTTTTAAAACATTTTTAAATTTTTTTATTTTTTTTTTTGCTTTTTACAAAATGCAGACCCTACAATTATATGTGTGCAAGTATGTATACACTCTTTTGCCTGATTATTAGTTTCATTCAAAGCAGTTGGTGTAGAGGTCTGCGCTAGTTTTAGCTAGCGTGCCTAATGACGTGTAAAGAAACACGATGCGAGTTTGACCAAAACAAACAAGTTTGGACATTTCGAACTCTCCGTGAGACGATGTCCACAAAGAAGCAGCAAAGAGAATACTTGCCGTCCCATTCCTGAACAAGTCAGTGGTGTGTTTAGACAGAAGCGCGTGCCACACTATTGGTCGTTCTCCGTGCCCTGCCCCCCTCAAACCTCATTGGTCCGTGCCGTTCACGCTTTCGGTTGGTTTGAGGGACGCTCGGATGGAATGATTCTGCTGTGTTGTCTCTCGACGTGCTTGCGAGGAGCAGCAAAGCGGGAGCGCCGCAATACGACAATCGAAACCAACACGACGACGAGGACAAGCGGCATTTACGTTTTGAATGGGCCTCTTTTCCCATCACTTGCTGGTGTTTCTGATGCCAACTGTCAGCAGGCGATAGCTGTAAACGCAAGCGGTGGGTGCTAATTTGCTCACGACGCGTTCCCTCTTCAACTTTCCAATGAAATAATCGAGGAAATGAGCATGCAGTGGTATTGAGCCAATCATGAGGCTGCGAGGCAACAACCAAGTTTGGTCTTTCTAACAATGGACGAGCCTTTTGAGAGCCTATTATAAACCGCAATCAATTTCACCCAAAGGTCATTCTCATTCGTCGGGAATGCAGTTGAACTGTACACTTGAGTAGTCAAAGCAAACGACCCACAGACAAAGCTGTTCAAAAATCCAAGCTCCCATTTGACTTTTGATTTGAAAAGAAAGGAAAATTTACCCTGCTATAATGATTGGCCAATTTGGATTGAGCAAATTCCCCCAAGCCTTCGCTTCCTGTCCTCGGGTACCCTGTTTGCTCCATCTTGCCTATCGATACCTCCCTCCCTACAACCCCCCCCACACCCCCCCACCCCCACCCCCCACACTCACACACACATTCCAATGATATTCCATCGCTTTTTGTTGAGATGATAGCAGAATCCTCGTGGCAGCTTTTTCCTTTTCTGTCGGAACTGGAGGTGAAAACGTTTCTTTTAGTCCGAAAAGGTGGAGAAGAAAATGTGGCATCCTTCTTTTCCCTCCTTCAATCATCACCTTCACACGGTCGCTCCCAGCAGCTCCTCTGACTTGGCCATGATCTCGTTCTGGTTGGAGTCCAGGCCGTAGAACTTGACCTTTAGCCCGTCCACCGGGTGGACCACAGGCACGGTGACCACACGGGGGAAGTGTCGCGTGGCAAGCTCGAAGCGACTGGTGCTCGCGAGCTCGATGGCCAGGATGCGCAGGAAGAGCGTGGCCAGCTGTTTGCCCAGGCAGGAGCGGACGCCGCCGCCGAAGGGCAGGTAGTGGAAGCGCCCCTCTTTGTCTTCGCCACGCTCCTGACTGAAACGGTCAGGGTCGAAGGCGTCCACGTCCTTGAAGACGGATGACGTGTCGTGGGTGTCCCGAATACTGTACATCACACTCCAGCCCTTTGGAATCTGCACCCCCTGCAGGCCGAAAGACAAAAAAAAAAATGTTTCAAAGGAGCTCAGCAAACATCCACTGACTTGTGCTCACATTGATAAGAATCAAGCAATGCGTCCCTTAACAGGTATCCGAGTGCCTTAGGAAATTGTCCAGGTCCAGAGAAAATGAAATATTTGGCTTTGATAGAACAACTCAACCCAAACATTGAGACTAAGAACGGTCAAAGAAGAGCAGTTCTCTTTTAATCCACCAGGTAGATTATCCACCAATATATGACACTTTGACTACTAACAATACTAACTTACAGTGCTTCTTTTGCATTCAACTTGATTCAAGACTGGCGGATGTGAGGCGCTTTAAGCCGCCTCAACAGCGGCGGAATCCCGGGCAATTAAAGTGCTGTTTTGTTTTTTTTTCTCAGCGGGATTGGCACGATGAATCGTCAGGCAAGCCAACAAATGTTTCCTATGAATTGAATAACTGGGAACCGATTCTATAGAAGAACCGGTTTTCGATTGCCATCTGTGCTTACGTCGAGTTCAAAGGTCTGCATGGCGGTTCGGTACGCCCCCGAGACGGGCGTGAAGAGCCTCAGAACCTCCTTGATGACGCAGTCCAGGTACTTGAGGCTGACGATGGTGTCCAGACGCAGCTCGCCCTCGGGGCACAGGCGGCCGTTATGGAGGAAGCCCCGCGCCCTCAGTTCCTCCCGTAGGCGCTCCAGGACCGGCGGGTGGCGCAGGAGCTGCATGATGAGGGAGGTGCTGGCGCTGGCCGTGGTGGCGAAGGCGGCAAAGATCAGCTCGATGGTGGACTCCTGCAACAATGCGCAAATATGTCGTGTTGGCCTTCAGGGGAACTTTGCAAATGTGACGTTTTTCCTGGTGGGAAGAAGCGGCCAGTGGAAGAAATAACACGGAGGCTCTCGTCTGCTGTGTGTTGCGTATGTGTCACAGGGCCTCCCCAGTTTACTTTCTGTGTGTGTGTGTGTGTGTGTGTACAGGAGGCCTCTTTCAGACCCCTCCAAGGGGAGTGTTGACTTATTTTTGGCCCTGGACTTAACCCAGAAACCACATGGAGAGAGAGCGAGTTGAGTTTCCACAGAATTCCTTGGAATGACTTGAATAGGTAAACAGAGGGTGTGCCCGTACGCCACTATGTGTGTGTGTGTGTGTGTGTGTCTCGTTCTCGCTCTTGCCCGGATGATTGATGAGTGACGCGACAAGTGCGCTTGTGTGCAAGAACTTTTGGTCCAACCTTCAGCTCCTGCATGGTGAGCTCGGCGCCGTTCTCTTTGGCGCTCTCCATGAGGACGTCCAGGGCGTCGCTGTAGTCTTTGCCGTGCGTGCACAGCGGCTTCTCCCTGATGGCTTTCTCGATGCTCTTCTGCAGCTTGTCGCGCGCTCGCAGACCCTGCGGAAAGGCACCAAAGAAAAATGTCAAAATCACATTCAGTTTCAGTGGAAGCCGTTTTTCTGGCACAAGGCACGGAGTGCGTACCTTCCTGTAGCCACTGAAGGGCATGTCGATGGGCAGACTGAAGAGGTTGTTGACAAAGTCCTGGAAGGTGGAGAACAGGTGCCTCATCTCCTCCTCCGAGACCCGGAATCCCAGCAGCACTCTCACCGCCATGGTGAAGGATAACCTCTGGCTCTCCCTGAGGGAACAGGCACGCGTCCGCGCTGAGGTCAAAGCCGCTCCGGAGTGTGGAGGGTGCTGCTCGGTGGCGGGCCTTACCTGTAGACGTTGATGGGCTCGGGGTTGGAGCTCCACACGCGCAGGCTCTCCTGGATAACTTGCTGGATTTTGGGCAGGTACGACTCCAAGGCCTCGTGGCTGAACACTTTGGCAAACACCTGCGTGCACGGATGAATGAAGACGGATCAGCATTAGCGGGTCGGCTATCGGAGTCTCGCTCAAGGACGCCGCGGATCGGGAGATCTTGTGGGTGGATGCCGCCTTGCCCACGCATTCTTCTGTTGGTTTGTGCCCGGGCGGTCATCTTAACCACTTAACCATTTCGTTTCAGTTTGAGAGCACACACTTTTTTCCCCCTCTGGTCACCACAACGGATCCACTGATGAACCCGCAGAGATGATGTACAACTTTGTTCTTTGACTCGTGCAAAAATGCTGAAAACGGCCTGATGGAAGATGTATACAATCATGGATTCGTTTCTGTACATTGTAAGTAAACTTAAGTCTCACATTTTAGACTTAATGGCAAATTGATGATTAGACTGTTGAGTATGTTTGTGATTGTGCGGTCAGTTGCTGTTTGATTAAACGAGAAGATGATGAAGTCAGCCAAGACCAACTTTCTTTAAGCTTACCCAGGTCTCTTAGATATGAAGTCATTTAGACGCTAACATGTGTAGCATTAGCCACGTGCCAATGCCTTTACAGTCTCTCCTCTGACATAATGTCATGTCATTTTGTTTGTCATTTGACTTTTTTTTTTTTTTTTTTTTTGCCAGGTGACATGCCTCCACGACGTTTGCACGGAGATCCAGACAAGATTGCCGGAACTTGTCCAGGTTAGTGGGGGGGGGGGGAAGAGACGCACACAAATGTTTGAATTGGGAATCTGTGACATTTTGGGACATTCCAAACTTGGCATATGGGGGTGTGGTCCGAGTGCAGAGGGCGGCAATTGTTCAGCAGTCATTCTGCTGCCCCACAAAAACGTGACTGTCTTTGTGTAGCCTCCGGCGTGTGCACACACATGCGCACACACACAGTGCGGTATAGTGAGCGACACAGAGACACAGTGGTCCTAATAATGTCCATATGTCTTAGATTATGTGCTTTAAGTACTGTGAGCTGCTGGTTCCTCAAACATGTAAAGACTCCTTTATTCTTCTCGCCGGCCTCCTTTTCCCCTGCTCCTGCCTTGACCCAAACTTTCATACTCCTTTTTCTAGTTTCTATTTTAGCCAATCATCAGCTTCCATTTTGTACTCTACTGACTCCCTTGCTCCTATTTTGTACTCTAGTGTCTCTGCAGCTTCTATTTTGTAATCGAATGACTCCTGCATCTATTTTGTACTCTACTGATCCCTCACGACCATGCGTGTGTGTGTGTGTGTGTGTGTGTGTGTGGTGTGTTGTATATTGTCGTAAAGTCACAGCGTTCAATGTAAACGGCCACGCTCAGTGAGGACGTACGCACGCACGTGTGAGCGGACTAGTTTGCGTCACACGTGGTAGCCCCCTCTACTGGCCTCAGGCCTGCAGGTGCAGCAGCCTCTCTCTAAGATGCTCCCAAGTTAAAGCAGAGCCCTAATCTGCGTCCCGATTTCATGTTTGGCTCTCGACTGAGGGAAAGCCCGTACAAGCCGACGTCACGCTTCCTTTTCCATCTCCTTTCCACCGTGTTTCACCGCGAGCATGTTCAGGTGCGTGCGTCCGTGCGCGCTGGTGTGTCGGGGGGGGCCCCCGCAGAAAGCCCCTCTTTGTGCCTTCCTAATCAGGGGTCATTACACGAGGTTAGTGCAGGGGGTCTCCAGGGAGCCGAGAGGGGATCAGAGCCCAGATTAGACCCGACCGACCTCTCGCCGTCCCCAGGCGCCGCCGCAGCTGACCCCCCCCCATCTCCTGGAGGAGCCGGCGGGAGAAAGTGAGAGGTTGATTTACAGGAAATGCACTGGATTGTGCTTGTGTGTGTGTGTGTGTGTGTGTGTCAGAGAGGAAGGTAGGTATTTGCCCCGGGGACGAGGGGATAATAGCAGTAAGTGGCTGATTACCTGAAATGGTCCTGGCGAGGAAAAGATGGCGGAAAGAGAGATAATAGGTGGCGTCAGGGAGGAATTAAGGGCGCGGATTCACAAGCAGACGAGTGGCTCTTCCAGGACGCACGCCGCGACTCGAAATGTTTCCCTAATTCAGGGGTGTCGCGCTTCAACATCGTTGTCACGGTTGCCCTCGGCGGGCCGCTTATTAGGCTTGAGGAGATGATGCGCCGAGTGACTTAATCGGAGTGCGGCTTCAATTATTTGAGGAAAGGCCGTGTACCGCGTGCGTACTGACCTTCCTCCTCTTGCGGTGGATGTCGCCAATGCTGTTGGCGAGCGAGTTGGGTCCCAGCAGGGCGGCGGTGCTCTGCGGCCAGTCCACCGTCACCAGGGTGTGCTCGCCCATTAGCACCTTGCGCACGTTCTCGGCGCCCGTCACCCGGATGAGCGGGCGGCCCAGCAGGTGGGTCTTGAACACGTTGCCGTACTTCTGCCTCCGCGACGCGTGGAAACTCGAACCCTGCGTTGGGGGCAAGAGAGATATCCGGGTCAAGCGGGTCGCGCCATCGCCGACCACAATGGACGCCGTTTCTCGGACTCTTGCCCTGTAAATGGGCTGTGTGTGCGCACCGGAAGCAGCTTACCGTGTTACACGCAAGCACGTCATTCACACGCACACGTGCGGTTACAAACATGCTAGCGGTAAATTCATAAAATTCACAAAAACGCGCAAAGTAAACAAACATGGCGAGGCCGGACTGTGACAACACTAACTGGTTTGACCCTGGAGGCCTCTTGGGGGAAGAGAGATGTCCAAGACGCATACACGTGTGCACACACGTGTACACAACAACATGACTGCTGTGAGGTGTGTCAAACATTTCACTTGATATTTCCATGTTTCTGCATCTGTTGTTGCAGCCATCTTAAATGTGCGAAGATCACACTCCAGACCAGCAGGGGGCAGGTGTTGCCAAGTTATTTATAAAACAATTTATAAAGTTGACCGAAGTGCTGTACGTCAGAGGATATAAAAATACCAGATGCAAGAGCAAGCTAGCGCTACTAGCATCTTACCACGTTGCTAACAGCCGAAGAAACGGTGGTTTAATGTGTACGCAAGACACTCAAACCATCTTTCCCCGCCAAAATGAACGGAAATTCCAGCACCCCAAAAAATGTATGTACCACATTTTTAATAATAGAATAAAAAATAGTTATAATTTAATAGACTGTAATAAACAGTTTGTGCATCATGATAATTCTATGGTGCTCCTTCTGGTGTGCATGCCTTGGTCACCAGTGGGCAGTATAATGCATGGCCACCAGGGGGTGGGTGGGGGGGCAGTATAATACATACAGATACACTACACTTAGATTTGATGAAGACCGGTGCAACTAAACTGCAGTAAGATGAGTCGTTTTTTTCAACGGATAAAAAATATATGCCTGTTAAGTATTGCTGTTTGCTCTGTCGGCATGTCTTGCTACCGCTTGCGTTCAAATATAAGTTGTTTAAAGTTTTGTAATTACTGCAACATCAATGATCATATTGTTAGCCCATTTTTAAACCAAAATTGGTTTAAAAAAAAATAAAAACTTAATCCAATGTTTCGTTTTAAAAGTCAACTTCAGCTGGGAGTTGCAATCAACAGCTTGGAGCCTTTCGGCTCTTTTCTTTAATAAAATTTTTTTTATTTTATTTTTTTACGAATGATAGTTGCTTGTGACAAAAAATTGTAGATGGCGGCGTTCCATCGCTTTGGATTTGAGATGAGTAGAACATAAAGATTATGGGGTAAATCTTGGCTTGTCATGTCGATTAGGAGGGAGAGAGACGAGATGTTTGTGCACCTCACACTCCAACAGTATATGTGTGATATAAAGTGTGGGGGGGGGGGGGGGGGGGATTGAGAGAAAAGATGACACAGTCCATTCAGTCTATTTGTACTTTTGGTTACAGAACACAATATTCTGGGAGTCGTGTAAGATCAGAGGACTTTGCAACGGCTGGCAGGGAATGATTAATATCCTGATTTGTAAAGTGCATTTTGGTTTTACTTCCTAAGTGTTCAGGAAGGGGGCAAATAATCTGTTGGCCATTTGAAATGTTTTGGGGGTGGGGGCATTGGGGCGAATAGCAAGCCTTCCCTGAATTGCTCTTTTTCCCGTGAGCAACACGCCCACCTTCTTGTCGCCTGCTACGCCGGCTTGCACCAATTGAGCCCAGATGCCGCTAATTAGCATTTTGTAATTGTGCTAACCCGCATCAGATGTGTACGCCTTCACGAGGTGTCGACATTTTGTCTTCGCCGCCGGCGCGCTCGTATTTGTGACCCCCGCGACCCTCCCGCCCCCGGTGGTGGAAGAATGACATTTCTGGAGTTATTTTATTTTTACCGAGTCCGCATGAATCGTGGACAACGTCGTTCGTCAAGATGTTATTTTGTCTTCAAACTACTGATCTGAACTGTTTTCACAGCTCCTGTACACTTCCTCTTTTTTACTACACACACACACACACACACACACAGCAGGCTGCTGACTGGCCTCTGGAGCCCTCAGGGTGTGTGTGACAGTTTGTGTGTTTGTGTGTTGTTTTTCAAGCTACATTTTGCTGCCACATGGATGGAGAGTGGTTGAGTATGTCTGCTTGGCATGCATGCGCACACACATACACACAGGGGAAGGGGAGTTCCTTAGGCAGCCAGACAAGGGTCCCTTTCACACTCCCAAGATACACCATCAGATCGGTGTGTGCGCGCGCGCGCGTGCGTCTGCGGGCGCAATACATTACTATATGATTTTCCATTTCTCTTCATCCATTCTTAGTTTTCCACACACATTTTGGCAGCATACAAAATGTTTTCATGTCTTGTTCCTTACAAATGTTACACTGTATGTGAGTGAGGGTGTGTGTGTGTGTGTGTGTGTGTGTGCGTGTGCGTGTGCGTGCACTGCAGGGGTGTGGTCTGGATGACATTTAGCAAAAAAAAAAAAAAAAGGTGAGAAGTTGACTTCCCTCTCTGTCCCAAATCTGACACAGGCACACACATACAGCAAGTATGGAAAAATTGTGACATAATAACACTATTCTTCTATTCTTCTCTCGCAACATAACCACGGATGACATTTGTCTCACTCACGCACGCAAAAGTGAAGCGACACATCCACAAAGGCGAATCGGATCGGTGCGGCGCTTGAATAACGGGCACCTACACACTCGATTCGAGGGAAAGCCAAAATAATGACCTGTGGTACTCGTAGCGGAACATCCCAGAAAAGCGCCCGCCTCTCTCCGCCGTGCGCACACGCCCAGGGTCCGAGCGGCGCTAAAAATACCCGCGTGTTCTGTTGGCCTTGGCCCGCCGGCGAACCTGCGCCCGGCCTTATAAATGTCCGCTTTGTAGCGCCGTGGAAATGTCCAACAAATGACTCTTTTATTAGGCCATGACAAAAAAACACAGCTAATTATGTTGACTTAGATCGGCCTGCGTGTGCGTGTGCGTGCGCGACATATCACGGTGATGCTAAACAGGGAGACAGTGGGGGTTAGTGTTATGAGAAGCGGGAGGGGGGGGCTGCAGTGCTGAATGAAATGAGGAGAAACCTTCACTCGGAGCAAGTTACGACAAAACACACATCTTCCAGTCCCAAAACGTCGTCTATTTCTACATTACAAGTCAAGAAAAACTGTCAAGTGTCAATAAAAGGTCACCGCAAGGCAGCAGAAAACGGTACAAATAAAACTCTTCTCTCTCTCTGCCCACCTTTCACAAATACACCGCAATAGCTTTCAAATGTGCTTGCGAGTATGGAAGAAAAAAGGGCTTATACTTGCTTAAATGAGATTGTCCACATCTGTTCCATCCTCTCCAAAAAAAAATATATTTTTTTTTTTGTTTAGTTAGGAAAACAGCACTCTGTATAATTGTACTTTATAAAACATTTAGTAAAAGCACAATTTAATCAAATTTAAAAGACTTAAACGGTCTGTGTATCATGATTAATTCATTGCAGCTCCTTGCGACAAGAGCATGGGGTGGCAGCATGGTACAGATTTGCAGCCAAACGAAGAAGAGTTTCACTTAGCTACTGTAAATGGCTCAGTAAGCTGCACTAATGTTGTTTTTAGCAGAGCATAAAGAATATATGCCTGTGATCATTGTTATATGCTCTCTCTACATGCATTGCTGCACGCTTTGTGTTCAAATACCCATTGCTGAAAGCAATGGAACCATCCTACATAGACTCTAAACCCTCGATGGCGGTTCTCATTATATGTTGGCGTTAAGCGAGCAGACCTGAAGGCTCTCTGACAAACTGCGTATTGTGAAGTCGTTTGACTTCACTGCCACCATACAGCGCTTGTATCTCCGTTTTTTGCCGTCAAGTCAAAGCAAAAAAATCGTCTGATTTTGTCAAATGCGTGGCTAGGCGCGAATAGTTGTTAGAAAAGAAAATGGTGAGTTGGCTGTGGGCTTACTGTCCATCATTCACAGCCAAATGCAAAATATGGCGGGACATGACACAATGAAACACTTAACTGTAAACGAACGAGTTTGTTCTAGCCGCATTTAGCTTGACCTTAGCGGAGGAGGAGAGTGCGGTCCCGAGTTTAAAACCCGCCACCCGGCCTGATTGACGTCTGAAGCCAAAGTGGGCGAAATGAAGGTTAAAAATGAGGCAGAAGAGGGAGGAGGAGGAGCAGTGTGAGGACAAGAGGCGGCCAAAGGCTGCGAGGGAATTCCTTCCCTCTTTTCAGCTGTCAATCATTCAGACGCTGCCAGAGATGCCAGGGAACCTGCGTGTGCGCGCGGGTGTGTGTGAACGCCGCGATAGGGCCTCGACTCGACAATGACCCGCGTCGCCTTGCGGTCACGCCGTCACATCAGAAAGAGAAGAGGAAGGGCGGAAGGAAGGAAGGAAGGCGAGGAGGCGGGAAAAAGAAAAGGAGGAAGGCGGAACGAGGGAGAGCGAGAGTGCGGCGGCAGAGGAGGAGGAGGGCGGATTAGCGAAGAAGGGCTTCGGGTAGTTCAGCCAGAACACGAGTAGAATGCGGCGAGCGGAGAGAGAGAGAGAGCGAGAGCCTTGGCCCCTGACCTGAGGACATTTTAGAAAAGGAGATTATGCTTGTTGAAAACGCTCTAAGCGCTCACCCCGGGACCCCCGCTAAAGCCCCCGACACACACACATAGCGAGGCCTGCTCCTCCGCCGCATATACTAGTCTGTACAAGATCTACTTTTGCCCACCGCCTCTGGGCCTCCATCTTGTCCGGCTTTATGTGGACACGAGTAAAATGACGCCATGGAACGCAAAGCGCCACTCCAGGTGAAATTGGCACCGAACGTACAAAAGCAAAAAAAAGATTGCGATGACGCCAGAGGTGGCAAAGGTAAAAGTACTAATTCAACTCCTCCAAGTAAATGTCAAAAAGTATCGACTTGGAGTAATGCGTTCATAAATACAAGTTTGAAGATAACTGCTGAAAACGTGCTCACTTGTGGAGATATAGCAAACTGTTTGCACTATTTTAGGTTTCCGTTTTTTCCAAACTGATTCTCTTTTGGAGGGGTTAGGTTAAGTCCGACTTGACAGCCGGCGTGTGGACCGGGGCTTCGGGCTGACGTGACCGCTTGAGAGCGCCTCGTTGTCGCGGTTTAGGAAAGCCCCGCGATGACCTGGTGGGATATATTCCACGGCTCAAACATTGACACACTTACGTGTAGGCATAAGAACGATGAGTGGTATTTGATTGACAGCTGACCGGTAGGCGGTGCGTGGTTTCAGCACATTCAGCAGATATGTCTACAGCGTTTGAGAGCGGAGAGAACTGCGGGGCTTTCACTATTTTGAAGCCTCGTTTTTTTTTTTGTTTTTTTTTTTTTATGCTTTTTCTTAATCGTTCAAATTTGGAACACTCTTCACTGTGGTGTGTCAGATTTACAAGACGCATTTTCACTTTCAGTACGAAAGTTTTTCATATCAAGACCTCTACTTCGATTTACTTGACCTCTCTCTATTGACATCATTTTTACGTCTTATTATTATTACGATCCTATTTCGGTAAAGAGTAGCTACTATATATATATATATATATATATATATATATATATATATCTGTTTTCAAATGTAGGGAGTAAAAGTAAAAAGTTATTTGAAAAAATAAATACCCAAGTGTACTTCCCACCACTGCTGAAGACACACACACGTCAAATCCCTAATTGAATCAGAGCGGCTGAAAAAAGTCTGCTGTGTGTGCGCGTAACCGCAGCTATGCCATGTAAGCGCAGTAATGGAACCTTCTACAACCAAGTCTCCCATCACACAAACGCACAACGGCGGCAGAGAATTCTGGTCCGTTTCAAACATCTCCCGTTGCCCGCGTCCATGTGGTTTGAATCTGTGTAACGCTATAATAGCCGGGAAAAGTCGCCAACTTTTTTTTTTCCCCCTGCGCCGATGCGAGGGCGGCCGCTCGTTGCACGCGTCATTCCTTCGTTGACGCGCTCGGATTCGGATTTAAAAGCAATGATGGCGTACATTTGATGCTTCCCCCCCCCCCCCCCCTCAGGTGAGAATCTTGAAAATTCCCACCGCCTTTGAAAGCACCATTGCATGTCACATTTGACTGTGAAAACCATGTAAATGTATAATCACCTTAAAAACCAAAACCAAAAAACCAAAGTGACCTCTGCCAAGGCCCAACATGAAAATTCATGATGGGATGAAGAAAATTGTGCCCTTAAATGTCACATGTTTGTGTGTCACTAATCTCCCTGCAATATGCACACAGGTGTCAGACTTGCAAAATGCATTTGTTCCTTTCATTTTGGCACAAAACCGGAGCAAATTTGCCAATTTTCTCCCATATAAACAGATACTACAAGCATTTATTTTATTTATTTTTTTGATATATATACCAAATCCCTCCACATAAATTGGACAATAGTTGTACGCTTGAATTCTCACTCATTTGCATGACTTGAGATTTCAAACTGAATTTCTTCCAGGTCTAATCCCAGGATTGTTTTCATTTTGTGGCTCACTCTAAAGCAAACGTTTCTTACGAAATGGATTTATTCTTTTCATTTGGGCAGAAAATATGAACCGGAATTGCAATGTTTCGCCACTTAACCACTTTTACGAGCATTTGTTTTCACCAAATCACATCAATTGGACAATACTTAAGTCTTTGATGGTCACTATTTTCCATGACGTATGATTTGAAATTAAATTTGTTGTTTACCGGTCAAAAGTCTGAGAACACCCCAATTTTATTTGATTGATTTTTTTTCATTGACAGTCAAGCAATTCAAGTCCAATGAATATTGATATGGCAATGGTACAAACTAAGATTAGTGGAGGTTAAAAACAACAACAACAACAACAGGTAAGGTTGGTCAAAACGGAAAAATATTGTACAATTTGGAGTTTTCCAAAAAGGCGGGGCAGTGTCCAGACTTAAACCTCATTGAGCTGGAAAAATTGTGGTGTTCTAAAAGTTGAGAGATAGTGTCTGATAAAAATGAAACGCAGGGCCAATTACGTATAATATAACATGATGAGGTCATTTTACATTTATAAGCAAGCCTTAATTGGGACCGAACAGAATGTTTATTGGATTAGAAAAAAAAAATCCTCAATTCGCCGGCTCTGCATTTGTCTAATTTTCAACTTCTGAGGGCCCTTAACTTTGGGACAAAAATGAGCATCTTCCGCCTCCTGCGGCCTGCCAATCAAACGTCGTGATTCCAAGTCAGCGATGAAAAGTGTTGCACGCGCAAAAAGAAACGAAAAGGAAAGGAGCGAGTGAAGCCACGCAGCCGGCGCCGCTTACCTGCAGGAGCCAGTGGCAAGTCTCGCCGATGAAGGGGAAGCCCATGGAGCCCTTGGGCATGGGCAGCTTGCACTTCTTGTCGCGTGTGGCGGTCCAGCGCAGCTGCCACAGCTGCTGTGACACGGCGAGCAGCAGCGCCACGCACAGCGCGCACGCCGCCAGCGTGGCCAGAGCAGACAGCAGGTCGAAGGTGTCGAAGAGCATGCTGGGGCTGGGGCCGGGGCGGGGGGGGACGCGACGAGCGAGCGAGCGAGCTCCTAGCAGCCGCACCACCTCATGTCGCTCGTGTGAAGATGAGGAGGAGGAGGAGGAGGAGGATGCTTCTGTGGGCGCGCGCGTGTGGGCGCACTGTGCGTGTGTGCGTCAGTCAAATGAGTGTTTATATAGCGCGCAGGCAGCGGCCAAGGTCTCCCCCCTTCCCCGCCCCTCTGCTCCACCCCCTTCGGCTCCTGGAGGACCCCCACCTCACCCACATCCCCTTCTCAGGAGGAGGAGGAGGAGGAAGAGGAGAGCAGCGTGCCGTGTCAACTGTTGAACTAGTCACCTGTGCGCCAAACTTCGGTCAACTTTTGCAAAAGTTGACCTCTGCGTCAAGTGGCGATGTTTGAATTCCGTGCAGCGGATGTCGTTGGCCTCTTCACGTCTGAGGAGCTGAGACGACTTGTCGGGAATCGGTGCGACACAAATAAAAGGGAGTGAAATGGATCTGGTGTGACGTAACGAGGGCCACGCCGTTGGTCGTTCACGCGTGGAGTTTGTTTGCATGTGTGGATGAGTCTCGCGCAGCTCCTGCTTGTTGTTGAGACGGCAGCGCAACGTCGCCGCCTGGTGGCAGCGAAGCTCACGGCGGCGCGCCAACGCTTCTTGGAATAGGCGAGGGCGTCAAAGCGATGTCATGACGTCATCACACAATTGGCCGGGCCCTGCGTTTCATTCTTGTTATATCCACATGTTTTTTAACGACAGATTGCGTTTGAAATCAGAAGTCATGCAAAATAGTGGCAAGTAAATATTTAGGATGCAATTGTCCGGTTGATGTGACAAAAAGATTTGATGGGGGAAAAAAACTTGTAAAACAAGTTCAAGTGAAGAAAAATTCTAATTCCGGGATAGATTTTTCAGCCCCCTAAAAAAAAAAGAACAAATCCATTAAGGTAAGAAACATGGAGACACACTTATTTCATGATGATCCTGAAAGTGTGGCGCTCGTACCACGAGTTGTACGCGGGCTCCCTCTGGTGGTCTGTGAAATAATCACTGCCTATACAATTCAGTTGTATTTAACTTTGTAGCACAATACAGTTGCATTTAATCTTGAGAACCGGTTTTCAACTTTTATTTCAGTACAATTTCCATGTAACGTGCAATCAATCGAATCATTTCACAGTTTTAGAGTACATTGTTTTTATCCTGTGTTAATGTTCAAATTGTGGCTTTGAATATGAAATATACTTTTTAGGGATACAAAATCTGTCTGATTTTGATGCCCACTTGGCTACTGTATTTTAATGTTGCTTATGGTGGTACTCGGAGAACTAAGTATTTTTTAGGTCGTTTTGAGAAATACTAATGTAATGTATAATGAAAATATGTAACTATCACATTGTACAGTTTGTTGTATTTGTCTTTGCTTTTATTTTGCTCGGCTGTCCGCATTGCAACGAGAATCTGTTCTCAACTGCCAAAGTAAACAAACATTAAAAAAAGAATTTGCTTTCGTGGGCTGGATCTGGGCCCCGGGGCCTTGAGTTTTACACCCGCGTAATAGCCGAATCCTCACGTTCGACCCGAGAGCTCACATCCAATGCTTCCCATTGTGTAACGCACGTTTCCATCTCGGGTGTGGAATCAAATGTAGTTCATCTGTAAAGGTTGTAGAACATCACAGATTTCTTTCGGTCTCGATTGTGTTGGCAACAGAAGAGGATGAAGTTAATGTTTTTTTTTTTTGTTTGTTTTTTTCGTCAGGCGAAAAGTAGCCGCGGGAGTTCATCGAGACGATTTCCGCCACCAACAAAAGAGCGGCTCCGTGAAGACGGCGGCTGCGAGGTAGGATAAGCTCCCGCTCCTCCTCCTCGGCGCTAATGATGACACGGTCGGTCACGTTCGAGTGTTGGTCAGAACATTTATTGTCAAGTGAAAAGAACCAAATTCCCATTAGTGCGAATGCATCGACGTCCCTTTTTATTCGGAAGAGGGGTGTGCGCTGTCCGTTCAGGCGTGGTGCTGCGCGATGAGGTTACGCAGTTGCTTGACGACAGCGTCGATGAGCTTCTGCCTGTCGCGCTCCGTCTTTCGGAACTGCGCGAAGACCACGTTCTTCCTGCTGCTCTCCCGCATCCTGACACACAAAGACACAAAGCAGAGTTGAAAACGTCACTCAGTTGCGCTCACTAGGCAAGTTTGAAAAAAATGTGCCACCAGTGACACCAGTGGAGGTGTCTATCATAACAAGACCCGATAAAGCAAAGCGTGGGGAGTCTCTGTCGCAATCGATCATTGCAACAGAAATTCAAAATATCCAGATTCTCGCCGAGTTCTCTCTTTGGGGCAATCTGCTTTTTTGGGTCAATTAAAAATATATACCATAAAGTCATATATTGTAGGTGGTGCCTCAAAATCCAACACAAGGTCGCAGTTTTTCAGTAGTAGCATGTCGGCAAATGTGCGGCGAAGAGCTGGCAACTCATTTTTTGCGACGGTCGACTTCTGTCGGCCAAGTCGCTCGGCGCGTGGAGGTTCTTATTAACGTGCATTTTTGGATTGTACTCGCAGAAAAGCCACACAAGCACATGGACAACATGCAACTTTGACTCCTGCTGTAGTCAGGTTCGGCGATTAGTCTGCGTGTGAGCATTTGGGTGTGAGTTGTGGCCTACAGCAGCTCCTTGCGAGTGTGTTTGTCACCTTCAATAAGCGGTTGAGCGTGCATCAGCGACTTTCTCTCTTTGTGCAAAGACTGAAATTGTTATAGTACTCATTTGTGGAGATATAGCAAACCGCACGGGCATCACAATACTTTTTTTTTGCCTCGTGACATAAAGCAAACAATTGAACGAGCGAGAGCTCAAGACCCCAGTTTGTTAACGAACGATCGCCCGGAGGCACGTTAGTGGGGTACGAACGGCTCATGTTCACACCGGTGCTCGTCTGTGCCTACGTGCCAAAAACAATACTCACGGATTCAACAACCTGTGGGTACACAACAAACACAACGGAGAAGAAGAAGAAGAGGAGGAGCTGAGAGCTCAGCGCACGGGCGGCACGTGAGGAAGACGACAAGAAGAGCCGCGAAGGCAACTCACTTCTCCAGCAGGGCCAGCGCGGCGTGCGGGTTCACGCGCAGATACTTGCAGCTGGTTTTGCCGTAGTCGGCCAGGTAGCTGGACCAGTCCCAGTGCGTGAACAACTCCAGCAACTGCAACAACAAGGAGAAAATAAATGACCCACATCTCAAACTGTTGCATAACCTGCCGCTGCCCCCCTTAACCCTGCGCACACAATCTCCGCCTTGAAGAACACGTGAGCCCCAGTGAACTCTGGGTAACACCAAACACACGAGAGAGAAACCATATGTGAGCGAGGGATGAGAGAGGACGAGGGGGATGCAGAGGGACGGCGAGCGAAACCACATGTCGGTGGAAGAGAGCCGCAGAAAAAAAGAGTGGAAACACACACACACGCCACTTGGACAACGGCCGCCGAGCACCTTTGAGCGGGCGAAGCGCGCGCCGCGGCGTCACGACGGACGTTCCGCGAGACGGCGGCGAGGAGAAAGGTAGAAACATGTCCTCTGGAGCAGGCGGAGGAGCGCGCCCTCCCTCCAGGGCTGCGCGGGAGGAGCGGAATGACGCGCCTTTGGACTGCCGGGGGTTTTCTATCATTTTGTCACGTTTGAACATGTGCAATTCAGTTATTGGAAATAACATTTTTAAAATGTCAGTAAAATAAAAAACTGTTATTCAGTCAAAATCACTTCCAAATAATAGGAGCATTAGTCTTTATTTCACCCTTAAAATCACCTACTTTATTTAAAATACATAAATAGGAGTAAAAAATGAAACATTTTGACTTTATTGTCTTAAACAATTACTGGCCGCTGTTTTCGAGCAGTTGCAATAACCAATCGGCAGCGAACCCGCCAAAAGAGAGTAGATTCTCTTCTTTCGCCAGAACAAAAAGTTTGTTTTTGCTTTCGTCACACCTCAAACTTATATGATGAATCTAAAAGTCCACGGCAGTGAATAAGTTAAGTTAAATAATCGGTTCATTAAATGAATCGGAAATTCTAAAATGAGCTTGAATTATCATCTTATTATGAGGAATAACTATTATACATAGGTGTTTAATTTAATTCCGCCAAATTTATCGTTGGCTGCTGATGCGCAAACAGGAAGCGCGCGCTTGCAGGCGATAGCGCAGGCGCACGCCGGCCGACTATCGGTCGGAAGTGGCCGTCCCGTCCAACCGGGTGGGCCCCCGAGCCGCGCTGTTGTCATGACCGCTGGCTGACCCGTCGTCACGGCGATAAGGCCCGGCCGCAGACGGGGCAGGAAGTTGAGGCGGGGGTCGAGAAGAACGCGAGGCGACCTCTCCCACACCGACGCGAGCTTGAACTCATAAATCCCGCAGATAAGAGCGCTTTTAGTTTCTGCCGTCATCGCGGGCGCCGCGTTACCCCGAGCTGCCGTACACGCACGTGCACGTGTCCCATCAGATAAGACGGTTTGCGAGGGTCTGAAGACAAGTTTCCACCCTCGCTGGCACCGGTCATCCCACTGACCTCCCGCTGAACTGCGCCCGCCCGCCCGTGTGCGTCTCTCTCTGGGATCACGTGATCACGCTTTTACCCCAGATTTACTTGCTCTCAAATATGGCATGTTGTACATACAGTATACATTACCCGCAAAGGTTCGGGATCTTTGGGTGCCAGGATAAACTTTTGAATTGCACACTGAAGTGTAACAAGGATTTTGGATTGATTGATTGATTGATTGATAATTGTTTACACACTGGGAAGCAGAAGGGGGGAGAGAGAAGAAAAAAAAAAAGTCCATCAAGGCTTTTCTGTGTCCATCAAAATTGTTTGTTAAAGCAGTCACGTTTGCGTGTGTGCGCGCGCGATCGGCGGGCGAGCATTTACACGTCCATCTGCTGCTCATCCTTCCTTTCGGCCTCTTTCACCCCACTATTGATGCCCTCTCCCCGCTGCCCCCCGCCCCATGTGAGCGCTCACACGCTTGAAGGGAAGTGTCGGCCTCCCGAGGAGAGCGAGGTCCAGAGACCACCCTGTACGTATCACTTTCACCTGACTGGATGCTTTCACTCGCCTTCAACATCCCACCGCATTCACAACCGGGCCGGGACCCCCCGCGCCTCCCACCCCCTTCACGGTCCGTCCGAGCCGATCGACGGCTGGACCCGCATCCGACCCGGGCCCGAAAGCCAAGATGGCGGACGCTGAGCTATCGAGCGTAGCCGCCATCGTCGCACAGAGGTCTAAAAATAAATAAATACCGCTATCTAAAATTCTGCCTTTATAAAGAGAATGTTGTCCATTCGTTTAACAAGACGTTTGCCGGCAGGTCTAATATTTCGGACTCCTGCTGAGACGAGCCGAAAATCGCAACCACATTTTAACTGATCAAAAGGTAAACAAAATACACCTTAACCTAACATAGTACCTTTTAACTTACAAGTGCCCCAACCTAGAAATTTCCCCAGTTCCGAGTCGTCGCTCGGTCCAACATCTGTGTTGCGAACGAGCTTCAGATACACCGCGGCTGGAGTGAAGTGGGGGGGGGGGAAAAATAATGGTGCAATTCAAGTACTGTCATGCCCTCGTGTACAGGCAAGGAAAGCGTTTATTCGGGCGACTGCAAAATGAGAACACTCGCAAGGAGCCGCTGCTGTAAGTCACAACTTAGGCCCGGACACTCGCACGCAGACTGACCGGCCAACCTGCCTCCAGCTCCTCATGTCACTCACTAGGCCACACCTCTTAAAGGCACACGTCCAACACACAGATTCCATCGTACGTACAGTAATCAATCACACTGTGTAAAACCAGTGTATTTCTTTACATTCTTGAAAAAAAAAAAAGTTTTATTTCTTTACATTGTTTTTCTTCATTCATAAAAAAAATATGATTGGTTTGGGGGGCTGGAAGGGATGGCGTTTCAATTTTTTTAGATGTTCAGATCAATATGAAAATGTAATCAATCACGTCGTTGAGCTTTAGAAAATTCTTCAAACACGACGTTGAGAGAGAAAAATCTCTCTGGGACCTCACAGCCAACGGGCCCGTCAGCGTGATTTATCGAGCGTTCCCGGGCGGGCTCGGCGGGCACGTACGAGAGCGTACGGGAACGCGAGGCCGTGTGAGAACGCGGCGGTGGCGTGGGCCAAAGAATGCGCGTGTGAAAGGGACGCGCTGGCACATGACACGTGAGGTATGAAAAGCTCCTTTTGATATGATAAGAATGCCGCGAAAAACAATGAGTGGCAAGGGAAAGAAAGCGGAGGAAGGAGATGGACGGGAGGCAGGAAAAGGAGGGACGAGATGAGGAAGAGGAGGATGAAGCCGAGGCACTGCATCATCCCGACAGGCGCAGAAAGAGAAGCGAGGCGGGGAGAAAGCGGGATTGTGACAGGAGGGATAAAGGGCTATCCGTCTCTGTCCGTCACCTCATTCATCCTTCCCGCTCCGTCCTGCCGGCCCATCCGTCATCTGCTGTCACGCGCACACAAGCGCACCTCACCCTCCAGAGTCCAAAAAACACCAACGGCGGTTCTGTTCGGCCCTCTTGAGACTCCGGGCTGAGATACTTCCTGTCTGGAACCCCAACAAGCTTCCTAATCTTCTAGGCATTTGTATTATAATGCCATCGTTTCATTGTGATTTGTTTTCGCATTGGCCGGAAAATAATTCATTCATCATTAGAATGGGGGCATCTTAAAAAAAAAAAAAAAAAAAAAAACTGTGTTTCCGTTACTCGTGCATTTTATTGAATTTACGGCAAAGTAAAATAAGGACACTGAAGATAGAAAAACACAAATGAGCGGGGAAAAAAATGACAAAATAAAGTCAGCATTTGCGAGTGCTTTAACGGACGGCTTCGTGTTCCCAAGACGTTTGCAGATTGCGGGGAAATAGAAAGAATCTTTAAAGGATGTTTGTCCGAGTCGAGGAAGAAGACAAGGAGGAGGATGGGCGGAAGAATGAAAGCAGGAGGGTGCGGGGGGAAAAGATAGCAAGGACCGAAGACGACGACGACGACGTAGACAAAGACCTACTTGTCTCAAGTCACTGAAGGCCAGAAGCAACGTGTCACCCTGGAAGCCTGCGACCGGGCCGGCTCTGGCAAAACCTGTGGGAAAAACACAAACGGTCCACCCCCGGAGCGAGGGAAGAGAGGAGGAGGAGAGGAAAAAAAGGGAAGAATAAAAGACCTGGTTAGATTCGCTATGCATCAGGACAGATTGGCAGACAAATGACGGGGGGGGGCAG
Organism: Phyllopteryx taeniolatus; assembly: GCF_024500385.1. Classification (NCBI taxonomy): domain Eukaryota; kingdom Metazoa; phylum Chordata; class Actinopteri; order Syngnathiformes; family Syngnathidae; genus Phyllopteryx; species Phyllopteryx taeniolatus. The sequence goes on along the minus strand of NC_084524.1, from coordinate 1,585,394 downwards.
TTTGAGTCATGTCAGAGAGGGGACTGTGTGTCTGTGTGTGTGTGTAGCATTTCATTGTTGTGGTGATGCTGGAGTGTGCGCAGGGGTCTCGGCGTCACTTGGCAAACAAGCCCACTGGGGAGAGGAGAGGTGTGCAAGTGTGGAGTGGAGAGCAGAGGTGTCCCGACGTTTTCTTCCGAGGGCCGCAAACAGAAAACTCACAAGGGCCGCTAGCTAGCTAAAGCCAATCCATCGGTGGAGCCAAAGATATGTCAAAAATGTTTGTCAGGTGGGCAGAAACCTTGAATGTCCAAATATGATCAGTAAGTAGTCGTGAAAAATAGGGTAGATACATTTTTGGCCCTAAAGCGGGGGTGTCAAACTCATTTTTTGTCATGCGCCACACCGTAATTATGGTTTCCTTCGGAGGGCCGTTGTGACTGAACTCAAACATATGATCACTTCATATTACCTACAAGCAACAATTTGACGGGTAACTGGTTTTGAATTCAGAAGCCAGCAAAAAAAATGTTTCTTCAACTATTATTCAATTTGTTTTAAAAGGGGAATTGCAACAAAAAATGCTAGCGATGACTCAAAGTTATTAAAAAGGAAGACAATTAGCAATTTTGGTATTTTAGCAAGAACCATTAAGTCAATGCTTGCGTGGCCATGTAAAATAATTTTGTGGGCCAAATTTGGCCCCCAGGCCTCGAGTTTGACCCCCGTGCTGTTACGCGTCGGTGCAGAAGGAACTGGTCGGCCATGAAGGTAAAAGCGGGCAGATTCAGTTTCAGTTAAACTAATTAGTCAGCTCATCATTTTATTTATTGCACTGATATGCAGCAGTAACTGGAGTAAACAATCACCATTTGCTGCTCTAATTGAATTTTCTTTGTTCATTACGGTACGAATAGAAATAATGTTACTCTTTTACCGGTGCTCCTTTCTTTGCGGTTTTGCAAATCTAGAAAACTTCTTATATTAACGCAATTTTGTAGAACTTCGCAGCCAAACAGGCGAGCGACGGGGCCTGTGTCAAATGTTACATTTCGAATCTGCTGCGGGTCTCCCGGCTTTCGCCTCACACAAGATGGCGGCGCCGATTACACGCTTGCCATCTCCGGTGACCCCTGTGACACACAAAAGGCGGCCTCGCTGCTGAACGCCGACACCGGGGACTCAACTTTGATGTCCTTTTTTCTTCGCCCATCCCCCCCCATCAGTCGTCTGTCACTTCCTTCCTGCGGCGGGCACGGAGCATTATGGCGGCCATCTTTCTCAAAGAACTTTCAAGCCCAAGGTTCGCCTCTAATCCCTCTTTTTCAAAGTGCACGTTAGTTTTCATTCCCTCGCTCCCCTCATCCGTGCATGTTTCTCTTTTTTGTCTGCTGTACTTGTCTTTTTTTTCCATCTCACACCTCATTCATTTAATCCTATTTTCCCTCAGCCCCTTTCATCCCATTGCGCCTTTTGTCTCCTTTTAATCCATTTTAAATTGTGTCTTTGGGGGGGAAAAGTTCTGATTTTGACCCAGCAGGATGTGGAAGTGTTGTTCCACAGCGCCCCCTTTGAACCAAAATACAAACTACACCTGCAGCCTTGTGCAGCGGACCCCCGTTTACCGTAATAAGAGAAAACCCACTTTATAGGGAAGCTTTTTTTTTTTTTTTTAATAAATCTTACCCCTCCCACTTTTGCGGGAGCTGAGGCTGACAGCCGTTGACTAAATGTCTGAAAGGGGCATCCGCGACTGTGGCTCTCCTTTCCCACGTTTGGGCACCACTGCGGGCGTGCGGTAGGCGAACCGCGACGTCGCGAGGACAAGGAGCAACGTTACGACACGTGGCACTCACCCTCGCACTCGTAGACGTCGGCGTTGAGCTGGTGCAGCGCCCCCATGGAGATCTGCTTGACCTCGGGGTCGAGCAGCAGCTGCAGCAGCGACGTGGAGATGTGCTTGCACGCCGACATGCACGCCGTCTGCGCCACTTTGCCCTGAGGAAGAGCACCGGGAGACACTCTTAGAATGGCGTGCGGGGGGGTGGGGGGGGTCGGGGGGGCGAAGAAACTTGAAACCCGAGCTTCCCGCCCACCCCCAGTTCGCGACAGCTTCACCTCGCATGGAAATCCAATTACACACATTGAAGGAACACACACCGGATGTCCACACACGCACACACGCAACCTCTGGGTCAGTCGTAATAGGGTGAGATTGAGCGTGAAACGAGCTAATTATATTGACATGGGTCGGGCTGACATGTGCGCACTCGAGGCGGGCCGTGCATTTGGTACCTCGTAATACCGCCACTATCACGTTGTAATTATGAAAACCATCAATGCTATACAATAATGCAGTAAAACGGCACGCAACTGTGCCACATGTATCATGTGGTGTAGTTCACAGTCAATATTTCGGACGATGAGGCCGACACGGTGAGGTGTCCAGGTGGCGTCAAAGTGATGAAGGCCAAGGAACAAACAACCGAGGTGTGCGTTGATGCACCCCCACCCCCGCGGTGGAATTGCTGACAAGGATCCTGCTGTGATCCCACTTTTCTGTTGGCATCTCAATTGCCCCCCGGGACTCCCCTCGCTTGTGGCTTCGCGTCAGAACACACAGACAGGACACAAACGTGCATCGGCGCTCCTTCGCACGCCGCATGCTGCTGGCTCAACTCTCAGGCCAGAACGTGAGGAAAAGTCGAGGATTAGCAAGGTGCCACACAGATACTCACCGGCAAGATTGCATGTTCTATGGGCGCTCCCTATATGGCCAGAGACAAAAACCACAAATACACGACTCACAAAAAGTGAGGGCTAGTGGCTTTCGGGTGAAATTTCAGGAAAGGACGGAAACATTACACAGCTGGACATGTGCATTCAAAAGTTTAGGGAAGGTCAAATGAAGTTTGCCTCTCAAGGTTACAGTGCATTTCAGGTTCATCGTGGAATTTCTTTCGAAAGCCCGATATCCCAGACCTTTTGGGAGTAGCGTATTTACAGTGGGACGACCTCTGTTCATCAACGGTTAGATTTACGAACAAATAGTTGGCAAATACTCCTGTACACTTTCTCTCCAGTTATCTTTTTGGTTTTTTTGCCCTTAAACTAACCCCTCAGTATGCCTCACAATCAAGTGAGAAGTGGAAGTAAATGGTGCCATTTGGAAGCCGGAAAGATTGAAATATTGAAAATATTGCTTAATATGACTGGGATTCGTGTTTCTGACATCACTACGCAAAAGCGTTTTTTTTTTTTTTTTTTTTTTTTTACTAAAGTCAAACAAAACTTGGTCCTGGGGCAAAAATGGATGAATTGTATTTCCATTTATTTTAATGGGAGAAACCACAACAGACTCGTTTGTGAACCGGTTTCCTACTGCGTAACGATCTCCTCAGGGTCGCACGGTGTCACGACCAGGTTAGGACTTTTGGGCCCAAGCGTGAGCAACTCCACTTCTCTCATTTCCGAGGGTCGTGCCACTCAGATTTACTGATCCGCAGCATCCGATCTGCTAGGGCGGCCTCACTGTGTGTGTGTGTGTGAGACAGGGTCACGCCCGGGGCTTGTGGGGGTGTAAAGTAAAGCTCCGTAGAAGTGCTGAAAAACACTTAGCTCAACCGCTGTGTGTGCGCGCATCTGCACGTGTTTGTATTTTAACGCTGTCGCGACGATAGGACGAGCTCGACGGGACAGCGACACGACGACCAAGCAGAGTGTGACGACGCGTCGCGCCGGTGCCGTTGCGCGTCCGTGGAGTCAATGCGGCTTAATCTGCAGCCGGGAGCTTTAATGAGCTGAGCCGGGCCCCGCGCCCAACGAGCTTAGAGCGCAACCAACTAATGCGCTTCGTAACGCCGTGTCGACGTGTCTCGCTAACACGCGGCCCTACGCGTAGACATCAAATATACACTAACCCCCGCCTTGAGCGCCTGATATGAAAGCATGTCCACCATATTGAATGTGTCAGCTGTGCCCCACAAATAATCCGTGTATCAGTTGTTCTTTCCATTTTCAATTGGCAAAATCAATCAATAAATCAAAAAACAGATGACTCATTGTTGTTTTTTTTTAATCGAACACGTGACAGATTTTAAACTTTAAAATTTCAGACTTAGAAAAATACAAAATTGAAAAACAGGCCACTGGACTGAGTTTGATTTAATTATGATGATTACTTATTATATAAATGGGACAGACTTCTTTGTTCTGGTTTCAAAGTGGGAATTCCCAGGTACATACGGGACTTGATAGGATGAGCCACAAAGACAGCAAATTCTTTGCGCAAAATGATGTTATGATGGCCAAATATGGATGACACATTCAATGAGAGCGTCTATTTATGTTTGGCGATTATGGCGGTACTCACAGGCAGGTTGGTGAAGACACTGAAGGTGCTCTTCAGGAAGGCTATCAAGTCCAGCAGGTAGTCGCTGGGTGTCGGCGCGGCGCCGCTGGGCACGCCCGCCATCCAGTCGTAATCTGCCAGCTGGAGGAACTGGTCGATTTTGGCGTTGAGGCCGGTGTAGATCTCCGCCTCGGCTGCGTGACGAGCGTCCTGCGAGAGGAGACGAGCGGTGACGAGAATAACAGTCGTACGCCGGATCGCGCAGGCACGGACGCTCACCTTAAACGTGGACGTCCCGTACAGCTTGGTCGCGTTGGCCGTGTCCGGAGGGACATTGGTGATGTTTGATATAAACTCTTCCAGGAAATGGCAGCTCTGCTCCAGGTGGGTGGTGTTGATGCTCACCTGCACCAACTGGGCCCAAGCAGGCAGGCGTCACCAAGTGCCACCATTGAGTATGCAGTGTGCATGCAAGTGTGCTTGAGGAGACCTCGAAGTACTTTCATTAGTGTTTGCAGCTTACGCACTCAACTAGGGATGAAACCGTGAGAAAAGTTGAAACGGTGCACGTTTGCCCACACGCAGTACCTCAGCCAGCCCGACATTCTTCTTCTTAATGGCGTAGTGCAGACAGTGGCTCAGGGTTCGGGTCAGCAGCAAATTGGTGGATTTGCGGATCATGTCATCCACCTCTGTGGAGCTGAGAAAGTACACACATTTGTTGTAGTGCGCGTGTACAAAAAAAACCAAAAACAAAGCCTTTGAGTTGAGCTTGAGGGAGCTTCGTGGTTACGAAAGAAACTCAATTCTCCCTAAAGCTTTTGAAATCTTTTTTTTTTAGCATTGAAATAAATGATGATTTGGGGAGACCGTTTCTGATTTGCACAGATATTGATTCTCCCACGACGGTAAATGATCACCTCTGGGCCGACGACAAGCTCTAATTTCCACTTAGCGAGTCTCCGACACGCTCGATTTTGTTTGCCTCAAAATGTGCCGCGTGTCCGGCTGAAGAAAAAACACGTTTCGGAAGTCTGCTCAAGTTGGCAAAATCCCAATCAAACATGGAGTCTAATTAAGCACAGGAAGAAGGAAGACGCAAACAACTGAGGGTTTTGTTCTGTGCATACATGTGTGATTGTGAGTTCAATTCCAGAGGCCTGTGGCTAATAGACACATTCCGGCCAATTCACTCAATTGTCTGTGCCTGGAACTGAACACACACACACACACACTTCTGCTCACTCTGCACTTCTCCAGGAATTTTTCCCCCTGCTTTGAATTGTTGGAATGTATTTAGGATTCTTTTACTTTTTTGGAAACGCTGCGAGCTCTAACTGTAGCTCACCCCAAGGTGGCATGTGTGTGTGTGTGTGTGTGTGTGTGGCAAGAGAGAGAGTGTCAAAAAGTCAACGTCTGTGAGTGAACTCTGCAAGCGCACAAATATAGACGCACCGCAGAATTTTGATCGAATTTCATTGCGTTTGCGCTGCCATCAGCCACAACAGATGTGCGAGAGGAATGGGGGGTTGTTGCAGTCAGTGAGGGGGGGGTGGGGTGGGGGGGCAGCGCGGCGGCCAGAGGCCAGAGGGCACGAAAGCAGCTACTTACACGCGACATATGCTTTCCGAAATGTGAGGACTTTTCTGGAGCAGATTCACGGGGCAGAATGTGTGAGCCAACGTTGACAACAAACAGTAGCTGCGTCCCAACTGGAGCAAAAAAAGGAAGCGCCAAGACGGACACGTGCACAATTGCGTGGCCGAAAAAGCACTCTGAGCGCGCGCCGTCCGCAGTGGCCTTTGTTTTCTCTCCAAGCCTCACGGCCGCATGTTCTTTCTCAGCGACGCCGCGCACGCCTTTCGCAGCTCAACACGTTCTCGCCTGCAGCCTTCCAGTGCCCGACACATCCCTTTTCACCCAAACGCTCGCCAACATCTCAACCGGGTTGCAGATGAAATGACAAAAGGTCACGGAAGGATCAACGAGCGCCAACCCACTCCGTCGTCCCGTCTGCTTCCGGGGAAGCTGACAGGGCGACGTCCGTGCTCGGTTACTAGATACTTTAAACCGTTACCCCAAAACAAAACCCGCTTCACTTTAAATCCAATCGAACGTCCGATTCTCAGTCAATAATACAGCAACTGCAATTTTGTGTGTGTTATGAACATAGTTGTGCTCATAAGTTTACACACCCTGGCAGAATTTGTGAAATATTGGCAATATTTTGGGAAAATATGACTGAATAGGGATCATCACATAATTTTTGTTATTGCTACGTTTTCTTTAATGATTGTGCTATTCTGAAATGCCTCAGTTTAAATTGACTATAACAGTGTGTGTGTGTGTGTGTGTGTGGCCCAGTCCCAGTTTTGTATAATCCTCCCACCGCACAGTGCAAGATGTTCCCTGATTGCTCGTCTCCTCAGTGGAAAAGTAGCTGCTTTGTTTGAGTTCCTTCTTCCATCAAGCGTAACCAGCAGTACACTCACTCACGCGCGCGCGTGCACGCACACACACACACACACACACATACAGCCATATGAACGTGCACTTAAAGTTACATTTCGGATGTTCATGTGCATCGCGAACACTGCTCCACGTCGTGGTCAATTCCGGGCCATGACGACGAGTAGCCCACCGAGGAAGTGACATTTTCATTGCTTTTTGTCTTGACAAAGGTCTCGACGAGATTGGTCAGATTGGGAGAGCGCTATTCTTAAGGTCGGAGCAGGCCCGTGAGTCTCCGCGACGCGGGAAGAATTTTGATGAAGGAGAGAAAAGGGAGAAAAGAGGCAGCGTGTACCTGAGGTGCAGGTCTTCAGAGTACTTGAGACAAGCGTAGATGAACTCTTTGAGCTGGCAGTAGACTTTTGGCACAAACTCGGAGAAGGGAAGCTTCTTGGGAAAGGGAAGCTGCACAGAACAGCACATTTTCATGTCTATTGGAATCTTGGATTCAGCCTTCATGTGCCTCTCTAGCGCCCTCTACCTTCTCCAGCTCGGGGTCTTGCAGGGGAAACTGGGACGTGTAGTGTCTGTACTCCTGCTCCGTGGACACCAGGATGGGACCGAAGTTGTCCTGGTCCAACACCTGCCTGTGGAGGAGACGCAGGTGAGCAAATGGCGTTTTTGCTTAGGCCGAGACAAGTCAGCTACAATCATCCCACAGGGGTCGGGGGAGGTCGGTGGGGGGGTCATTCTAATGCTTGAGGTTTTCCGCCCCCCCCGCTTTCATCACCCCCTTTCTTGTTTGGCTCTCGAGACTTCGGACGTTCCAACGTTCCATGGAGAGGCCGTGAACCGGAGAGTGCTCCCTCTCCAACAATGCAACACATTCCTGTGGCTTTCCCGTGTGTGTGCGCATGTGTGTGCACATGGGTGAGAGAAAGCGAGGAGTTTGAGCGTGATTGTTTGTGCGCTGGCTCACACAGTCCCACTGGTGTCACTACACAGACGGAGGAACAATGGCGTTCGGTGCCCTCACACACATCTTGCGAGGGGCACTACCCATCCTGAACGGTAAATAATGTTCCGGACGTCGCTTTAAAACACTTCCTTCCTCTGGATGGTCGTTAAACTTCAAAAACGGAGACATTTCCCACAAACTGGTGTGTGAGTGTGCGCCCTTTTGACCGCTGGGAAGGTCAAGAACACGTCAGCTCACTCGAGAAAAGGACAAATCCCGGCGTACCTGAAGGTGACGTTCCATCTCTTGAGGAGGATCTCGCTGTACTGATCCCTCATCTCCAGCAGCATGTCGAAGAGCTGGGACACCGGGAAGCCGTAGCCCTGCGGGAGAAGAATCCACAGCCGGCGCTTAAGTCTCCGCCTTGAGGCGGACATGACACCGAAACCTCGCTCTCCAGATGTTATTAGTAGTTAGCCTTTAATTACAACTAGCCACACTTCGATGAATTTTCCGTGACACGAGAAAACGACTTCCCCAGTACCTGAAGTGTGTCAGCAAAGAGGACAATGAGGTTCTTCAGATCAAGCACCAGGTCCGGGTCATCACAGTAGGACTGAGAACACAAGCTTGGATCAGTGCGCGCGTGCGTGTTCGCAACATGCCGGATGTCGTGTGTGTCCCTACAGAGTGCGTCCTCAGAGCAGCCACGATTTTGGACAGCGCCAGCTCCCAGAGCTCCTCCACGTAGGCTCTGTTGACCAAACCCTGCGTGGTGTGAAGCACGTGGTCCTCCACCACAAAGAACCTGGGGAGAACACCACGCGCTGCGGGTGATGTCGCCGGACCTTTGTCATTACGTCAAGTTGAACGGGACGGGCTTACCCGACGATTTGATTGAAGTAGCGTCGGTAGCCTTCCAGCGTTTCATGCTGGAAAAGCCAAACCGCTGATCAGGCACGTCAAAAAGTGATTTGAGATATTTGATCTTGGTTAGAGTTTAGTTTCTGCAGTGTACTGGTCTGTGTGTTACAGGAGTGCGGTGGGGATTTTGCAAGAGTGAGGCGGTACCATGTTAGAGTGCGGCTGCAGCACGAGGCGAGCCTGTTTCCGCCGCTGCTTTCGGTAGTAGTTCTCAAACACATCACGCAAACCCTGCAACACACATTGCAGGTAAATGTGGAAGGCTACTGTGCTGTTAAACCCTTTACGTCCAGTTTATTAGTTACACACCAGGGAGATGTGACAAACAAAATGGCATCGCTTGCTTGAAAAAGAAGAAGGCCAGAATCCCTGAACGATGGGAAAGTGGAGATAAAGTGCGCCTGCAGTTAAGATAGCGAGTCTGACTAAAACCTGGCGTCAGATATCAAACTAAAAGCACACTTCTCTCCGCATGTTGACGCTACTATCTCTTCCTTCCGTGACGCAGCACTTTATCACGGTCTCCTCTTGGCCCCAAAACAGCACCCACACTCTCTTTTTCTGGGGAGGGGCACGCAGATATAACAAAGCGAGCAGATAACGAGGTCAAGTGGCAGGGATGAGGGAAAGTAGTGTGCCGTGTCAGGAGGAGGTGCTGAAAGATTTCACCTTCTTCACCTCGGACGGGGGACGACGGGGGGAGAAAAACAACAAGGCATTAATATCACTAAGTGATGTCAGGCTGCTACTAGTGCGTTGCTAGCATGCGCACTCTCGCTTCTACTCAACCTTTGTTGACCTCTTTCCTCGCCAGCGTGTCACCCAGTTAGCCTCTCTCTAACCCCACTCTTCCCTCAGCTCCCTCCCGCCATTGCTCACTTTCTCCTTCCTGTCAAAGTTCATGCACTTCCTGTCCCCCTGCCAGAGAGTGCGCGCGCACACACACATACGGTGAACAGAAACAGTCAACCCAGTGGATGTGTTGGCCCGGTCACAACCCCAAAGAGCCTGCAGGCGCGCACATGATAATGTGGAGCTAACCCAGTCATGGCCCAGTCAACACCTCCACCCATGTCGCCTTCACTCCAACTGGCATGAGACACACACACACACACACACTGCAGCCACCTGCTTGGAGCGCAGCCAGCCTCTTCTTCTCCGCTGCGTCAGAACTTTCCCCCATCAGGCTGCAACATGTGACGAGCTGCCATCTTTAGTCACTGGTTCTAAAGACGAAGCTACCTAAATGTCGGCACATGCCGCGCAATCATTTCGCAAACGCCTTTCTTCCGCTGCCAAGACGCTAGTAACCGACGTGCTCCAGTTGGTCCGCAGCTGATTGGCGGCGGTTTACGGACAAGAGGAGCGATGAGCTCACCAGCACAGTGTAGATATGTAGACAGCGGTACACCGGTGAGAAGTCCACCAAGTCCTGAGCACCGGTCACCTGCACAGAAGCAAACAGGAAGTGCTTGTTAATGACAGGTTGGATAGGGTCATTCACGACAACGTACAACATCGAGGACGACGACGACGACATTCCAGAACGCGAGCAAAGAGAGGAAGAGCAGGTAAAAAAAAAAAAAATATTTGAAAAAAGGCCCCAAGGAGGAAAGGAGTAGTACAAAGAGACCAGAGGAACATAGGAAGACAAGACTCAAGGGGACAGCCGTGAATGACGGGAAGGGGAAGACATGCCAGGGGCAGCGACGGCCTAAGGTTGGCATCGGCGCCGACGCGGCCGTAACCCCGGCGACTGCGGGGTCAAGCCTTTGTGGGAGCCAAAGCTTCAAGCAAGTTTACAGGACGTAAATAAGCCAAAAGGGACAACAGGGACCCGCAAAGAGAATGGCAGCACCAAGGTGACAAGTTCAGCCGCATTGTGCTCGGCCTTCCTTAAAGGCGAACACGTCGGCGGCATAAAAGAGCTCAGATCCCGCCAGGAGTGACTTGAGGAGTTCATTGTCCTGATACTTTGGCAATAGTGGCACAAGTTCGGAGTAAACATCCTCGTTAATTCCCTCATTCCCATTAATGCCCCACTATTTGTTTCTGCTTTTCACTTCAACACGCGTTTTAAAATTTAAACAACCGAGTCCAGTTGTGTGTGTGTGTGTGTGCGTGGCTGTGGCTCACTTGATCAGCCTCCTCTTCGTCCGCTTCTAGCCTGCCGGCCTGCCCGTTGCTCTGCGCGACCCCGCCGGCCGCCGCCTCTCTCCTGGGTCGTCGGCCAACGGGGGCGCTGGGCTGCGCGGAGATGGAGCTGTCCAGCGAGCGCTGCAGCTGGGCCTGAAAGCAACAAACAAATGAGTGGCAACGTCACCGATGCTGCTTTTTCGTGGCATAAATGCACGACACGGTGGTCAATGTCACGGCCAATCCTCCACAATTGAATCAATTCAGCAGGTCAGAAACAGGAAAACTCCAGACGGGACGTCGCCGACCGGAGCTCCTGTTAAGAACTCGGGAGCAGACGCCGCTCCACTTTCTCTGTGATGGTGCGCCGCACCGACGCAGCGGGTACTCTCGGCCACGCGCGCACGCATGTGTGTGTTCAGTAACTAAATACAGGTAATCAATCTTCTTCCACTTCACAGACCCAACAATCTGTTTCCCATTAGTGTCTGTGTGTGTGTTTCGGACTACCGAACACTCAGCAGAAGTCGGAGCTGCTCCTCTTACTCCAAATATAAATATGCGAAGAGGCGAGAGAGGGAATACATGGAAAGATGAGGACATGGAACAAAGACGTTCCGGGACAGACGAGTGTGACTGAATAATAATGACAAACATGATTAACATTTAACCAACACGGAACCTTTTAAGAACCCTTGAAATCTTCCTTAATCCAGCCAGCGATCTAATAATGAAAAGGGGTTTTCTGTGTTTATTTATGTTCGCACTCAAGCACATCTGGACTGACACAGAACGCCGCAAAAGGATGGATTTCCGAGATAGCGTATCTCGATCACAGGACGGTCTTATCGTGCTGTGTCGCGGTTACACAAGCGGATTAGGAACAATCATCCAGTCCTACCGCTGGCTCCGCTCGCTGCGCGGAGGACTCGACTCGGAGAGGGTGGGGGTGGCTTGAGACTCGGAAACAAAAAAAGAAAACAAAAAGACTCTTGGACTGAGTGAGACATTTTCAGAAATGCTCCGCCGTGCGCTTGCGACAAGAAGCTATCTCCAGCGCGACTGCAAGTTGGCCCGCTTCTCCTTGGAGGCTCATCTGTCTGTCGCCAACCATTCCTGCGCTGTTCCCGTCCCACCCCCTCATCCTGCACTTTTCACCCAACAACATTCCCCAAATAAACAAGAGGCCTCACTTGAGCTTCCTTGGCCTTGGAAAACACAAAAACAATGAGCGAAGTGCTGAAAAGCAGGATTTGTGTGTGTGCGTGCACAGACTGCTTGGTTCCATATGACAAATATGGGCGGATGCTTGATGAATGGTGCGCCAATGTCTGATCGCCATCCTTGGGTGCACGATGCCAAGACACTGCCGGGCACACATACCTGTCTGATGGCCGTCTCTCCGATCTTGTCCGAGTGTTTTCGGATGCTCTCCAGGAAGTCCTTCAGCTGGGTCATGGCCGTGTCGCGGATCTGCGTCCGCAACTTGGGAAGGTTTTCAGCCATGATGGCGCAGAACCGGTACTGTCCGGCCCTGGGAAGACACGTCTGCTCCAGCTGTTCCGAGGTGCGCAGCGCAGGGTAATACCTTACACACACACACACCCGGGGGGGGGGGGGGGATATATATATATATATATATATACACACACACCAACTTATTCTCAGACTGGGGAGGGAAATTAGCACAATAACAGAACATACACACACATATGTGCATGTGTCTACATTGGATGACCTTGCAAGGCTCTGTGCTCGCAGAGGGGACGAAAAACAACAAACAAACAAAATATATCACACAAACAGAGCATTCATTTTTGAGCAGAGAGACTTTTGTCTCCAGGTCAGGGCCAGGCCATTGGGAAGCAATTCTCAGTGCTCTGGCGCCACCTTGTGGATGTAAGCTAAGCTACCTCGTGCAGTCACATGGAACTGCGATACAACATAAAACCCCAAAATGTACATAAGATGGGGACCAAACACTGCCACGAATAGCAAAGAAATGCAAGTAATTGACGCTTTAAACTGTAAACACACCACAAACTAGGATCCCAGAACATTTCAATATCATTTCAAGCACATTTTACTCCATTAGCCTGAACAAATGGCTCATAGATTCTTTGATTTCAACAAAATGCACCTCAATTGTGCATGGACATGCACGAGGCAAAGATTCTTCACAACGTCCGCTAATAACCCAGGCTAAACTGAGCTTTTCCCCAACATTAAAAAAATGTTAGCCTCAGTCAAGATGTAACACGTCAGCATGCTTCCTTGACACCAATTACAATGGCTTTGGCGCACTGAATAAGTTACACGGAGAGAACAACAAAGAGGGGAATTTGTGAATAGCGAAGGGGTTCACACGACATATACATGCACAAGGCTAGGGCAAGTATCGTAGCTAAGGTCGCGGTATAATCCTCGTTCTTGTCATTGTCATCCGGATGCGGCTACGTGGCTGTTTTTGACTAGCTCACTTAAGTTTACATTTTCACGTGGCGCCACCTCCTGCTCTGAAATGGTCTTGACGGCCTTCGTGGGGACATGCAGACACGAGATGCTCTGCTGTCATACCTTTTGGCGTCCATTTGCTCCTGAAGGCGTCCGTACATCTCCAAGACTGGCACACGAAAACAGGTTGCGTTAGGACCTGACGGACGGAAGCTGAATGCGCGTGCGCGTGTGCTACCTGGCAGGCAGTGCGTGAGTTTGTCAATGGTGGTCGCAATGTTTCTCTGTTGCACCCGACACTGTCTCAGCTCCTCCATGGAGCTCGTGAGCTGCACAAGAGTAGGCGGACAAGGTGTGAGGCTAGTGGATGTGGACATTTATGATTAGGATGATGACGACGACGAGACGGGACTTGCCTCTTTGCCGTCGCCCTGAATGGACCGGTTGGTCGCGGTCACCTGACTCTGCAGGGGGTAAAAGGAGCGACAGGTGAGAGACGGGCGATACGACTTCTCCCGCCGTCCCCTGGTCGTGCGTCCCTCCGCGCTACCTTCAGCTTCTGCGCCTCGCCGCGCACTTTCAGCAGCTCCGTGATGGAGTCGACGAAGCCCTGGAAGTGGTGGTTGCACATCTTCTCGATCTCGCGGTCGTGGTTCCTGATCCGAGCGTCCAGCTTGGCCATGAACAGGCCGTGTTCCTGGCCATCGTACACCGACCTGGAGGACACGGGGGTGAAAGGTCGCGTGATTTCCTGCCGGGACGACGGACTGGAGATCGGTCGGGAGGCGAAGGAGCAGGAAGCCACGCGCGGGCTTGCGTTCCCTTTTTGGGCAACAAAGGATGCACTTCTTCCTGTGTGTTTTCCCTGACACACACACACACACACACACACCTGTGTACAGTGTCAATCCCCTTCCCCTTGACCAGGAAGTGGCCGACTTGTTGTTGAGTACAATGGCGAGAGAGCCACAAAATGCTTTCTTTAGATGCACACACTTTGTTGTTATAATTACAGCTTGTCCTCTATTGTTTTCTTTGCCAGAACTCAACAAGTCCCCCGTACACGCGTGTGCGCGCGTCAGCCACCTAAATGGGACGTGATCCACCCGCTCGTGCGCAGCGCGATAACCGAAGTCCTGCGACTGCTATCGATCCACAGCACCGGCCGAACCGATGAATTCGCATAGCATTAGCGGCGCCGCCGCCGCCACTCGATCGGCTGACGGCCGAACACGTCAGCGGAATGTCGCCGCTTGTCTCATCCTGCTCGAGCAGCCGGAAAAAACTTGTTCAATGGATTGAGGCATTAAACCGTCTGTCATAACAATCCCCCCCTCAGACTGCGCGCGCCCCCTAGTGGCCGTGAGCAGCATAAGGGATGACGTCAGTGCCACCTTATTGGACGCTTGCTGTTAATTCATCATTTTTCGTTAGACTTGGAGTGGTCGCCTGTCAATCGCGGGGCACAAGATAAGAATCGGCGATGAATTTAGCGTGCATGTTTTCCAAAAAGTGGAAGGATGCAAGCTTCACAGAGGAAGGTTGGAGCTGAGATTCGAACCCAGGCCCTCAGAAGTGCGGTGCAGACGTGCTGGGAGACGTTCTTCGCCGCGCTGCGACGCCACAACTTTGTTTGACAACAGTTGGCAGAAAGGCAAATTGTTCGATTCCCCGTCAGTGTCAGCGCCGACACCAGTGACCGGAGTTGAAACTAGTTAGCACGATCGGCTAAGGTTAGCAAACGCCCAAGTCGAGCTGTTTTCGTTTTCGGATGGCGAAGGCGCGTTCGAAAGTTTTGGGCGACCTACCGCAGCGTCGGGCCGATGCAGTTGCTGTCCGTGCTCTCTATCTCGCGCAGGATTCGCTCGTGCTCGGCGGCTGCCTCCACACTCGCCATCGCGCATGTTGCTCGGGACGGTTCGGTTCCGAGCTGAGTTGCAGCTGAGCTGGACGCGAGTGCGTCATGTCGCGCCGCCGGGGGTGGGCTCGATTTGGGCGCCGGGTGCAGCCCGACCGAGCGGGGTTGTCATTGCCTAGAATCGCGTTACACACACGCAATGTACTTTACGCGAGCGCTATGTGAAAATCAATCACCATCACGCACATTTATACGTTTCCATTTGTTTACATTTCATCCAGACGACATGTTTTTTTTTTTTAATTGCTTTCAATGTGGCTAATGTAGAAACATTTTCTTGCAGTCGTCTGGTGGGCGGGGTTAAGAGACTGACGAGCCAAATATAAGGTTTCGAGGCTTTTGCAATGTACCTTGAATAATAATACCGATTGTGTATTTTTGTTTTGAAGGGAGGACATCCGGCCGGCTCTGACGTCACCCACTGATCTGCGACTGAGAAAGGCGACGAGGGTCGTCAACTTGTAATGGAGGTAAGAAAGGTCAAAAGTGACGTCGAGCCACAAGAAGCAGCGTCTGACTCGAGCACAGCTAGCTTGCGTTCTTTACGACTTTTGACGGCTTCAAAAACACTTTTTTTTTTTCTCAGTCAGAGATCAAAGTCTGCACGTGCCAGACTGTCTGCTCGCTGTTCCTTTCACAATATTGACTGCTGGAGCTAAAGTGGCTGACATAAATGTTGAAAACCATCAACTCCACAGTAAAGATATGTTCAATGAATACAATTTGGCAGTGTCTCTGTCAAGACAGAATTTGTGATTTAGAGGATCACATAGACTGCAAGTGCTCTGGTGTGTGTTTTTTATTTTTTTATTTTTTTATTATTATTATTATTGTTTTACAAAAACTCTTTGCAATCTATTGAAATCCAATTGTATTCAACTTTTAGAGTTTTCCTTCTGTGCTACAGCCCCAAAAGAAGCTGATCAACGCTGCAGAGGACTGCGTGGACGAGGCTCTGTGCGGCCTGGTGAGGGCCTCCGGCGGCCTGTCTCTGCTGCGGGGCCACCGGGTGGTGTTGCGCTCAGACCTGGATCCGGTGAGGGGCAAAGTGGCGCTGCTGGCAGGAGGGGGGTCAGGACACGAGCCTGCGCACGGGGGTACGACCGACGCCTCACGGGCAGCCCGCGCAGCGACGGCTTGAGCCTCTTTGACACGTTGCGTCCAGGTTACGTGGGCGCCGGTATGCTGTCGGCGGCGGTAGCGGGGGCCGTGTTTGCGTCTCCGCCTCCCGCTAGCATCCTGGCTGCCATTCTTCGCCTGCACAGTGCAGGTAAACTGACCTCTCGTCTCCACTCTGCTGGCCTAAACGCTATCAGAAGCATCGACCTACATAGACATTTTATAGTATTTCTCTTCGCTACACTGCTTCGAGTAAATATATGTACTGGATATATTTGAGATGAATCAGATTTCAGCGCAGGGCCCTCATAGAATCGGTTGTGCTGGCCGATGTAACGTGACCTATATTAGCAATGGGACTGTTTCTTTGAATGATCAGATTTCACATTCCCCTTCGCCTCTGGAAAACTGCTCGACTTGCAAAACTGTTCTGTAGCGATCGCCGCACATTAAGACATTTAGTAATCAGCATTTCCTGTGAGTATGATGTATTTTATTTCAATGTTTCTCAAATGTTGCATTTTTATGCTGTATATTATTGATGTTTTGGATAATTAATGTGCGATTTGGTGGTATTAAGTCAGGTAAATCCATATCCCAGGCCCAGGTGCCCAATTCCCAGCCCGCCACCGGGTTGAAAATGAATTATGCATGTCGTGACTCGTCAGGAGCGTCCGGGGTCCTTCTCGTTGTGAAGAACTACACGGGAGACCGCCTCAACTTTGGGCTGGCCGCAGAGCAGGCACGCAACCACGGCGTGGATGTCGACACGGTGGTCGTCGCTGACGACTGCGCTTTCGCCTCCCCCAGTAAGGCCGGGAAGAGGGGCTTGTGTGGCACTATTCTCATTCACAAGGTGAAAAAACAAACACCGCAAAGCACCGAAGACAAAAACAATCACTCTTGGAGGATACAAGGACACTTTTCCTTTAGCTGGCAGGTGCCTTAGCCGAGGAAGGCTGCTCATTGGTCCAAATTGTTACCCGGGTGACAGAGGTTTTACAGGGCACAGGTGAGGTTCACGCGCCAACTCGCGACCGTGTGTCCGCCATCTAGAAACAGCGTTGCGTTGCGTTGCAGGGACACTGGGAGTCAGCCTGTCTCCGTGCAGCGTTCCGGGCTGTCGGCCATCGTTTGAGCTTCCTCCCGGAGACATGGAGCTCGGCCTGGGTGAGCAATTAGACAAATGCACATTAATCCGCCGCCATTTGTGCGGGAACACTGCCAAGAATAGCGAAAAGCCCAGCGTTGTTGACGGCCCCCTAAAAATACTCATCGCTGCCACACGGTGGGGCCTTGAGAAAGGAGTGAGCCAACTTACGAGGCCGCGACCCGTTTCATGCCACTCGCACTTGAAATCTGCTGTCAAACTAAACATCAAACAAGCAGAATTGCATCTTAGGTATTTGGAACAAACAAACAATTTCCCTTAAAAATACTCCCACTAGCTTAATGCTAACACGTGAGAGAAACCGCCATTGACAGGCTAACAGTTAGCATCAATAGTGGCAGTGTTATAACCCCTTAAGCAAGGGATATTTGAACACAAACGGTGGAGCAACACATTTAAACAGACAATACCATAATACTTATAGGTATATATTATTTATCATCTGCAAAAAAACATCTAAAATGATTAATTAATTATAGTTTTATTTATGTATCCTTTGCCATGGTGCCCTAAACGATTGACTTTGTCCTGATATGGTTACTCTGGTTTGTTTGTGGTGGCTGAACGTGCACCTGGATCTGGAAACTGTAAACAAATTCCCCACACGGGATCAATAAAGTTGTCTGAATCTAATTACACTTTTCATTTTGGAAAAAAATGCACCATAAGTGCACCATGTATACACACATAGGGCGAAGATTCTCTGTAACTTCCACTTACAACCCGGGCTGAAAATTCAAAGTTTTTTCCGTCTGATGTAGGAATCCACGGGGAGCCTGGGGTGAAAAGATCCAAGGTGAGCCTCGAGGTGCACAAAGCGTGTGTAGATGTCGTCTTGTGTTTTTGCCCACCAGGTGGCGTCTGCGGACGAGGTGGTGTCAGCCATGATTGATCACATGACCAACGCAGCGAGTCAGTCGTCCTTGCACCTGAGGACGGGTACCCTCAAACCCTCCGTGCGACCTCGCAGTCGGCCTCATCTCGTTTGTGATTTGTCTGAGCTGGTGCACGTGGTTCTGTCGTAACACAGGTGACGCGCTGGTCGTCTGCGTGAACAATCTCGGCGCGCTGTCACGCCTGGAGATGGCCGTTGTGACTCGGGCGGCCATCGTCTGTCTGGGTGATGACGCCGTGGATCACGTACTAATGAGCATTTAAAATCCCGAAGCACTCACTGTCCCGAGATGCTTACAGAGAATCGTGGGATGCTAGTCGCCAGGGTGATGGCCGGGTCCTTCATGACGTCGCTCGAAATGGCCGGGATGTCACTGACCTTGATGCGGGCCAGTCCGGAAATACTCAGACTCTTCGGTAAGGAAAGACACAACAAAAAAAAGCAACGATAATAGATATGTGATGGACACGGTCTTGGGCACAAATGCTATCAATTAGCATCCATGTGGCTTGTTACCCTTTAAGCAATTGATATCTGAACACAAGCAGTAGTGCAACACATGTAGACAGACCATATCACAATACTCACAAAACTATTTAATTCTGTATAATTGTGACAATGATGTCACTACTGTATGTTTTTATGAAGTATAATATTGTGTTATTGTTAGTTTTTCGGGGAAAGGCTACAAGGGATGGATGGCATCTCCATTCATTTCAGTGGTGAAATATACTTTGAGTGTCGTCAGGGAACAAATTCAACTTATCTCGAGGCGTACAGTATTTTTTGTTTAAATATGTTTAAAAAGTGTGTTTTAAGAAGTTTGAATGCGTTTAAAGCTATTCATTAAAATATGCATGAAGTTTGACTGTGAAGGCGTTCATGGTCGCTCTTTCCAGCTCACTGTGGAAGTGTGAAGCGCACACGTCAAACAGATTATTTATGTGGTCTCTTGCTCTCCCGCTCCCTTTCATCTAGATGCCAAGACCAGCGCCCCCGCCTGGCCGAACCTCAGCAGCGGGTGTGCGAGTGGGCGCGCCTACCTCACAGACCCGACCACGGTGCCTGCAGGAGCTCATGACGACAAGTTGCCCGAAGGTTCATTTCTTGAACGACCCACATGAAACACTGGAAGACTAAAGTTTCATTATTGTGCTGTTGGATAATTTGTGTGTGGCTCCGAGAACAAAGAGCAGCTGTTGAAAGTTGTTTATTTGTTTGTTTTTTAAACATGTATATGGCTAGCCATAATGTGTGCTAGCCAGAAGCTAAGCTGCACTGTGTTTGTTTATAAACTTGGCGTATGGCTAGAGCGCCTTGTCGCTCCTTTCTGACCTAGCCCGGCCTTGACTTCCCGCTCGGTTTCTCTCCCTGCTAGGACCCCACAGTCCCGTGATGCGGAAGGCGTTGGAGAGGGTGTGCTCTACGCTGTTGGAATACCAGGAGGAGCTCAACGCGTTGGACCGCGCTTCTGGGGACGGCGACTGCGGGAACACGCACGCGCAGGGGGCCAGAGGTGACGACAGTGCCGAGAAGCACACATCACGTGCGCTACACCAGGGGTTCTCAAACTTTTCGGGTCCAGAGACCCCTTAAAGGCAGACATTATTACAAGGATCCCTTCATCATTCAAACATAACGTAGCTACTATGTGCGCACCTAAACGTGCCAATGATATAAGTTACTTCATGGATCCGAATGTAATGGCTCCGGACCCAAGTTTGAGAAGCCCAGCTACACAACATTGACAAAAAATGCTCACTCAGCCATTCAGGTGTGGCTCCAGAGTCATGTGGTCCCCGGTTGCCCCGGGCAACTGTTGTCTGCCCTTGCTGCATTGGTGCAGGAGAAGATGGGCGGGTCTTCGGGTGCGGTAAGTGTTCCATTTTGTTCAAGAAGTGCTTTTTTTATTCTTATTTTTCCTTGATTCCGCACACCTTGACATGCTGTGTTTCTCAGTTGTACAGTTTGTTCCTCACGGCAGCGAGCGGTCACATGACTGAGGGACGGAGTCAAGCTGCGGCATGGGCCAGTGCAACGTATGCTGGGATGCAGGCCATGAAAAGGCGGGTCTTGTTCAATGACACCACTGCAGATCATCTATGTTAATTCCTCCTAACCAATGTGCCCATCATCGGAAACCTTCTCTGGAAATTACTTACTACGAACAGTATCTTAATGTATCAGTGCCAGTGACGTATAGTGATCGGTAAAACAATAAAATGCTCTTCCACTATGTGGTGTCGAAGGTCCAGTCAACCTGTGTATCCACTTGTGATTCATACAGCAGAATAATAGCTTTGTGTTCAACGAAACAGACCCTGACAGAATCTGATCACTGGCTGACTCCAAAATGGATCTGTTTTGTTCCCAACAGATACGGCGGTGCTGACCTGGGAGACAGAACCATGGTGAGTCATTTGGAATGTTTTGTTTCCCCGCGGAAACTGCAAAGGGGCGCTTTTGTGTCGCTTTTGTCCGAGCTGCTTTCTGTCCTCCCCCGCCACAGTTGGACGCTCTGTATCCCGCTGTCGACGAGCTGATGAAACTAAACGGCGCCTCTCCTGGCGGGGAGATTGCCGTACTGAAAGCTGCTGTTCAGGTGCGGCAAAACATCCTCGACCTGTTTTTCTATTGTTGTTCGCGATTGCGCAAGGACGCGAGAAACATAACAGCTTCCGCCGATGTCCAGAAAGCAGCCGCGGGCGCCGAATCCACCCGCAGCCTCGCCGCCAAGGCGGGCCGAGCCAGCTACATCGCGGCCGAGCGCCTCACCCTGCCTGACCCCGGGGCCAAGGCCGTCGCCGCCATTTTGAGCGCCGTGTTGGAGGCCCTCGAGGAGCCGCACTTGTAGAAACAGTCCATAGGACGCAGAAAGAGAAACTTAGAATTAACATTCCACAAGAAATAAACTGTAGAATAAATGGATGCTTTTACTTTCTACACACACACACGCACACACGGTAACCGTTTCATCCAGGATTTCCTGGGTGCAAGCGTGTCATATCTTATCATGAGTCCAAAAGAATGTCCCATCCAAAAAATAAATAACAGTTCACACAGAAAGTAAGGACTGTTCCATCCACGAGTGTGCATGGGTCATTATGATTGCGCACCATGTGAACCTATTGTTGACAAAGGCTCAAAACAGCCACCCGTAAATATTTTCGCAAAGGTTTCCCGCAACAGGAAGAGCAGAAAGTGTTTTGGCCAAAATAAGGTGGAAGGTGCCTGAATCTCCCAACTCAACCAGTCCGGCCACATTGAGCCGGGAAACCGACACTCGAGCGGGCGTGGCGCCAGATGGAAATCACAGTCGTCACACGCCCTCATTCTTCACTTTGTCGACGGGCTTCGGGAAGAGCGACATCCTCAAGGGCCGCGTGGATGCCAGAGACGACCCCGTCAAATTAAGGTACGTGCTACGACGCTCGTTAACGCATCACGGAATCAAGCGAAAATGGAAATGTACATTTGTAAACTGGAACTGCTTGTTGTCAGATGAGACCTGGAGGCAAGCCAGCAGGAATTTGTTGTTCAAATAATGAACCGAACAAACGTCCTTGTATTAGTTTCACTCCCAGTCGAAATCACCTTTGTGAGAACTGAAAATCCCTCAAATCATTGTTTTAATCACCTTTATTGGAATCTGAAGTCATTTTCCAAGAACATATCGAAACAAAAACGGTGAGTGAGTCACAGCCACATTAATTTGATGTGCAACCTTGTCTTCAGAATACACTAAGTGACTGCTGTCAACAATTTTGAATGACATTTGATAGCGTTGTGTGACCAAACAGCCACACCATACTGTGGGTAAATATAGTGTTGCTGACATCATGTTGGAATTTGTTGAGTCGCACTAATTGGTATCATCCGGTGATACTTTTGTGTTGTTAGTCACCTTTCGGCCGCTGACGCGGGTTAAGAAAACTATTAATTTTGGAATGGAGGAAACCAGCATGACGACAACAACAACAACACATTCAAATCCGTGACTTTGTACAGAATGTCACCTTCAGGATGTGATAAAACTCGCCCCGTTTCATTCCTAAACTCTTGGCTTCATCCTAATCAGATTGGAGGATGTGCGCGCACGTGTGTGTCGAGGGATTTTATTTTGGATCGGCAAATAGGTGCCACCTCGGGCAGCTGGCAAAGCTAAAGCCTTTTCTTCTACAACAGTCACCCATGCCTTCATCGCATATTGGCCGAATTTCTGTCATGCACTTTACTTTGGAGTCAGCCAGTCCTCCTTCCAACATCTCCGGTTGTTTCAAAATGCCGCTGCTCCCCTCAAGCGGAATGCGTACAAGGAGGCACGGAACGCCGTCCACTGGCTCCCTGTGCACTTCAGAGTTCCTGTTAAGATTCTGCTGATTTGGTGGGTGTCGGTGGTTATGTTCACCACGACGCTTCCCTGTTTCCTTCAGATGTCCTTATACAGTAGTCTGCTGTCGAGTGAGCAGTTCCAGTGCTCCATCTGCTTGGACATCTTCAATAACCCGTCCTCCACGCCGTGCGGCCACAGCTTCTGCGTCGCCTGCATCAACCGGTTCTGGGACGGAGCCAAAGTAGGTCCTTCAAGTCCACTCCTCAACTTCCTTGTCACACTGCCGTGCACCGTCATGCGTCGCCCTGTTGTCCTCCCTCTGTAGGTGTGCCAATGTCCTCTGTGCAAAAAGACCTTTCAGAAGCGTCCGGACCTCCAGATAAACCGGACCCTGCGCGAGATCACCGAGCAGTTCAGGTCCATGTCTGGCAGTGGGACAGGGGAAGGAAGCCTCGCCAGGGAGAAGAAGGCAGTAAAGGGGCGAGAGTGCGCCATGCCGAATGCTTTGTTGGATGAACTGACCAGGAAGCTGCCGCGACCTCACGCCAGTGCGACAGCGACCAGCGAGGAGCAAGGTGAGTTGGCGCGGTTGAGTCAAGTGACAAAACCCAGGACCTCCAAGGCGTGTCTGACAACGGCGGAGCAAATATTTGCGTTTAGGTTGTAAATGTAGGTCAGTGCTTCCGATAGTGTTTAGGGTTAGGACTGACTGCCTACCACTGGTGTCTGACAATCAAGGTGGCGAACACATCACGGGGACCCCGGTGGCCGCGGCTTCCATGGCGTCTTCGGTCCCCGAACAAAGTCCCCTCTCTGCGGCGACCGGCGACGGCGGACCCCCTCGAGCTCTCGCCCGCTCGTCCGTGGCATCCGGCCGAAGAAGGTTCACCGTGAGCGGGGCGGCGAGCAGCCAGAACCTTCCTCTCTGCGACGTTCACCACAGGGGGATCACGGTACCCGAGCGCTCTTCGGTTGCACACTTTTTGGTGGCGGCAACACCCTCACTGCGGTCTTTGGGCTCAGATTTTCTGTCGCACCGACGGGGAGTGCATCTGTCCCGACTGCGAGGCCGAGGCGCATTTTGATCACGACACAGTGACGGCGGAAGCTGCGTGGACCGAGAAGCAGGTGCGGGAACAAAACACGATCTCTTCTCGGATTCTCAGAGCAATTAAGGTACTGCGATGCCCGCGCGCGTGGGCCAGGAGCGCCGCGGCCGGCGATGCACTTTCGGCCATTTATCGAATGAGGAAAACGCTCAAACACACTCGCAAGGAGCTGCTGCCGCTTTGCCCTTTCACTCATTACGAGCACTTAGTGACATGTCAGTTGAAGGGATTTTTGTTTGACCGAGTGCTTCTCCTGATTATCACATTAATGAAGCTGAAAAAGAGCAAACCAGTCAGTGCGGGTCTCGAGACCGAGACTTTTGGGAGTGGAGTTCAAGACGAGACCGAGACCGTTCTCAAGTGCCTACGCCTATAGAATTACAGTATTTCTTATTTTAAGCTTCAAGTATCCGTAACCGGTAATAACATCTCTCTACAATTTGTCAGCATACAATTATTTTGCAGTGTAGTCCGGAGTATATTTTTGTGTGTGCGCGCGCAGGCCCAGCTCAAGGAGACAGAGCAGCAGACCCGGGAGATGATCCAACAAAGACTCCTGAAGATCGAAGAGATCCGAACCTCACTATCCGAACTGGAGGTCTGTCCAGCACGCGCACGCCTCACGTTGTTCGACTCCTTCCGCCGAAGGAATCGTCCGTCTATTTTGAGACGTGTGTTTGGATTGTTTTTGTGCGGACCCAGCTGGTGGTGGAGCGGGCGACGACGGGCAGCGTGTGCATGTTCTCGGCGCTGATGGCGGCCCTCGAGCGAGCGCAGGCGGAGCTCATCGACGCCATGGAGGCCAACAGGCGCGCGGTGGAGATCCAAGCGGACGCCATGATACGGCAGCTGGAGCTGGAGGTGGAAGAACTGCGACGGCGGGAGAGCGTTCTCGCGCAACTCTCCGCCTCGGACGACCACCTGCATGGCATCAAGGTGAGCCGTGTCACTCTGAGTCCGATGACTCCGTTCGTATATTTGTCCAGTATATTTTTCAACGGGTAGGCACGGAAGAGAGTCTCGCCCAGCTTGTGTGTAATTCAGGTTTATAAGACAGTGTAATGGCTAGCAGATCCCTGTAGATGGCGGCATTGCATCGCTTTGGATTTGAGATCAGCATCGCTTTTGAATAGAAGACAAAGATTAGACGGCGACTCTCAGCTTGTCACGTCGATTATGAGGGAGAGAAATGCCAACACGTTGGAAGGCAGACAAGTTTAGGCACCTCGCACTCGAACGGAGTACGTATGTGTATGATATAAACGGAGTATGCGTCGCCGTTGGTAGCAGGGAGTGTCTGTCGGGAGCGTGGGAAAAGGCGGCGCAGTTCGTGGAGGGAACGACGATCGGCATGTAAAATAAAACACTGGCGGTCAACTCGAGCCATGCGCTGAGTTAGTGTCGCTCACGCCGCGTTTCTGTAAACGAAAGATTTTGCTATCAAAAGTGCCTTTTCTGTCTTGTAGTCTTGTTTTTATTCTTTTATAGTTGGATGAGTCACAAAAGCCAAAATATTAGCGTCCATCACCGTTCTGCATGACTTGTTTCTTTTCACAGGCAAGCTCGTTTTCTCCGTTTCTTTGGTCAGAAAGCAACCCGTGTTCTACTGCTGATTACTGAAGAACAGAAGAAGCTAGAAACACACTTTTTTTGTGGTGAAAGAGAGTATACTCTTTCTTTTGGTAGGTTTCGTGCTTACACTGTATTGTCTCAGAAGACAATATTGTGCGGGGCTCAAATGATCAGTCAAAATGCTCTAAAAACTGCCAGCGAATGAGTTAATATCCATCTTAAGTTCCATGTACTAGTACTCCCCTTGTCCTCACTAGTATGATTATTCAGTGCACTAGTAGAACGACTAGAGAACAGTAGTTGAATGACCGCTAATGTTTTGTTTTCCCCTTCTGCCTTTCACTACTGTATGACGTTTCTGCCCACTCGCGGGAAAACTAGCATACTAGTCGTACAACTACATGGTCTTAGTGAGGCAAAACTACTAATGGGCATTTTATACTAGTAGGGGTCAGGCTACAACTGTGTGATATAGGCCAACGAGTTGAGCCTAGTTGTGTTACTAGTGCAGCACAGTAGTTCACTCGTAAGGTTTAATTGCTTACCGGTAAGCCAAAAGGATCTGGAAAAAAAGTGCCAAAACTCGCTTCCTCCCCAGAATTCGGCCACCATCTCCACTCCTCTGCCCGCCAAAGACTGGTCGGGTGTTTCTGTGACCTACGACCTGGGGATCAGCGCCATCTACAGGTCGCTGGCAGGTGAGGTGGAGAAGTTCCAGGAGCAGCTGAGGGGCATCACAGAGACGGGTGAGTCAAAGCATCTTTTCCAGCTGCTGGATTTTGTCAAGACAATGCTGCGGACGGGCGTGAGCTTGGCTGCCCTCTAGTGCAATCATTGCTAACCACTCTTACTAAGGGCACGGAAAAATGGTCCACTTGTCTTGTCAATTATTATTGACTAACGCCAAATAATGCAACTTTGGTCATCTATACCATTGACGTATAGTGACACCGGTCGCTATAAACCACAGATTTCCACGGTAGACAAGTCGATACATTTCCACAAACAGAAACCCACAATGTGGTGGGATCGCTTTACGGGTAGGTCAACTGCAAGATAGCGAGTTACTGAACTGATACTTTTTGTGACATTTTTGCTCGATGATATGCCGTGAGAATGTTGTCATGTAAAAAGTGCGCTCAATGAGGGTTGGGAAACACTGCGAGTTGAGCACATGTCCTGACAGTAGGCTTCTTCGCTGCTTTGACCCTGTGCAGGTTTCACTGCCTCATCGCCGGAGACCAGTCTGGCACGTCCACAGCCGAGTGAGTGTCACGGCGTGCGCGCCAGGGATGCCCGAACCTTTTCCAGTGAGGGCCGCATACAGGGAAATGGAAGGGCCTCCTTGTGTTGCCAAATGCGCTTAAACCAATTCAGTGTGTTGGTGGTCGGCATATGCCACGCAAAAAAATATATGCATTAAAAATGTTTTGTATCATTCAACTTAAAACATGTTTATTTAAAATAATAGTCTGATGTCTTGTCAAATTTGTTATAGAGTTTTAGAAATAAGAGCATCGTATGATAAATTTTCATTGTATTTCTTTTATTATTCCGATATGCTTTGGACCAATAGAAACGTGCCCCGGCCTGGACTGTGGACCCCCTGGCGCGCACACACACACACAACACACACATACACACGCGCTCTTGTTGTGTCATAACATGTCTGATTGTCTCCAGGGATGAGAAGAGTGCAGGAGTACGCAGGTACGTTGACCCGCTTGTTCGCGTTAACCCGCCCCATGCCTAACTTTCTCGCCGCCCGCAGCGGACGTCACCCTGGACTGCAACACGGCCCATCCCAGACTGGTCCTGACCGACGACATGAAGAGCGTGAGGCGTCGACGCCGTCTTCCGGAACAGGTTTGTAGGGTTTGGCTGGCTCACGTCAGTGTTTGGTTGCGCAGGTGCGTTGCAGCGACCGGCACCAGCTGCTTCCGGACAACACGGAGCGCTTCGACCGGGTGGTGTGCGTCTTGGGCAGGGAGGCCATCTCCTCCGGACGACACTATTGGGAGGTACTGTAAGCGCGCGCGTTGGCCGTCGTACCGGTGGCGCCGTGTGTGAAGGTGTCTTCCGTGTCAGGTGCAAGTGGGCGGGAAGACGGACTGGGATCTGGGTGTCGCCAAACAATCCATCAACAGGAAGGGCAAGATTGAGGTGACGCCAAATAATGGATACTGGTTCCTCAGCTTGAGAGACAAGTGAGTCATTGGGGTGTTTTAAAAATATTTCAGGGTGAACCTAAAAAACCTAAAATACACTATAACCTTTACAGGTGAACTGAATTTTGGACTTCCTCTAAACATTTGAAAGCACAAATTGAACTGGTTCCTGGTTGAATTAGAATTGGTGGGTGTGTCTTTCTCTTCGTGCCGTTCACATTTTGTCAGAATGAGACCAAGACGACACCTAAAGCCCACCACACACCGAGTGACGTGTGTGGGGTTCCGCAACTGAATGTCCGACCACGACGTCGCACGTGACGGCCAATGAAAAATGCCGTGTCGTCACATGATCTTTCACAGTATCGTATCGGTTTCGCCTCAAAATAAGAACACTAGGAGTTGCAGTTTTTCTCTTGCAGCAAGTTGATCAATTGCCTGGTGTGCGGGTGTGAGCGCCGCCTTTTTTTCCTCACAATTATCCAGTTCCGTCACATTCAGCCGTGTTAAGTTCTCCTGTAAAGATCGTAGTGCATTTTCGGCTCCTCCTTAAATTTCACCCAAAAGCCATTATCCCTAACTTTCCGCGAGTAGCGTACGCAACAAATGACAGCATGTGCCATCCTCAGGAACAAGTACGCCTTTCGCACCGAGCCCTCCACCGACGTCCACCTCAACCTCCGACCCAACAAGATCGGAATATTTGTGGACTTTGACCGAGGACAGGTCTCCTTCTACAACGTCGATGCTAAAATCCACATCTACACGTTCAACGACACGTTCACAGAGTGCATCTTCCCGTTCTTCAGCCCCTGCACCAACAAATCCGGAAAGAACGACGGGCCGCTCGTCATCACGACAGTCGACACGTCGGAATGAGCCAACCCAACGCGTGTAATTCGGTCGCCGTCACACTTGATTGACCTTCATTCTTCCGCTGCTTTCTTGCTGGATTTCTTAGATCGATTAAAACGCTGTCTTATTGTGTCTTCTTTCAAATTTATTCACACATGTAACGGGAGCCGGCTGTGTTACGTTAAGAAATCTGCCAGCGCCCTCCACTTCCAACCGGCGTCACGGCGGAGGCGCAGCTTTGAGCCCAGGTGCGGCTCGAAGGCGCAGGATCGCCACCCTTAGACGTGCATTTAAAAAAATGGGACTGTACAACTCGATTATTTTTCGAGACAATGATTTTATTACTGCTGCTGCAAACAATTTCCGATTGAGTTGGAAACACAAGATCTCTCACTTAGCATTTTGGTGAATCTAGTGACTGATGTGGGGATTACTGTTAGCTAACTAGCATTAGCATACTACATGGGCGTGCCAACGGCCTTTCTGCGTGACGATCTTAAATAGGACACCCCCGCCAGTTGCTTCATAACATCAACAGTGCAAATTCCAGTAAGTGGAGTAATTCCAAATAAATGCATCGTACCAAGCAAAGTGGAAAATAAATTATTTGATTCAATCCTTGATTACAGTCAGTAAGGTCAAGTTTCAGCTTCCAACTTCAATTGATGCGGTCCTGCCTCATCTGAGACTTGGCCTTTGCCTTCTGCAACAGAATATGCTCGGCGAACTCCCGGACGACGCCGTTGCCGCCCACGCCGTGGCAGGTGTACTTGCACGCGTTGATGGCCACCACCGGCGCGTTGGCGGGCACGGCACTCAAGCCTGCCAGGATGAGGCAGTCCACGTCTGGCACGTCACTACCTAACAGACAGACGCATCGAAGGGCAGCTTGTCAAATGTTATACACTGTGTTCCCCAAAGGGCAATGAAAAGATCTTTTGACACCCATGATGTGCAGGGAGGTCCTTTACCCATGTATGCCACATCCTTCCAAACCAGCTTCCTGGACTCCAACACGGACGCCAAATCGTCGACGGGCTCGGCTCCCACTCGCATCACCTGGCAGCCCGTCCGCTTGGCCAGTCTGTCGGCCAACGTCCTCTCCACCGGGTCCTCGGCGGTGGTCAACAGCACCACCTGCCGACGAGCACGCACGTCAATCGAGAAGACTCGGGCGGAGGTTCGGGACGGGCGTGTCGACGACCTCCACGTCCTCTTTTTGCAGCAGGCGAATGCCGGCGACGTCTCGGCCGCTGATGGAGATCATCTCCTCTGCGGCCGCGGACAGGTAGATCTTTCCATCCGTTAAACATCCCGACACGTTACAGAACATCAGCCGAACCACCTCCGGAGTCCCCCGGCCAAAGTAGCCGTAACTGCGAGACGGAGCGCACGTAGGCTGAGACGGTCGTGCGCGGGAAGAAAATGTCTCCTTACCGGAGGACTCGCTGCTCTGCGACAGGCCAGTCGATGTCCACGTCGATGTCCACGCTGTACTCGGGAAGCATCTCGTAGTAGGACACCTTCGCACCCTGCAAACGCACGCAACAGCGGTCCAGTTAGTCTTGGGTAGGGTTGCGAAATTCTGTGAGTTTTTCAAAGTTGGAAGGTTTCCATTAGAATTAGCCAGGAATTTACGACATTGAACCTCACTAATGTTCCACCCCTTCGCAACCCTCGTCACGGAGTTTGAGTTCACCTGCATGACTCCTTTCTCGTTGATGAGCTCTTTGGTGCTAAAGTAGAAAGAGCCGTTTTCACACAGCTCGCCGTCCCAGTCCTGACGCCGTGGACGGTTGGCCGTGTCCAGGTTCAGGGCTCTGGTCAAGTCACCGGCTGAGAAGAGGACCAGTACTTTGCAGTAAGAGCGGCAGAACGACAAGAGCGGCACGTGCGTTCACCTACATCCCTTCTTGACCTCCTGCCAGCGGAAGTGGTGCCTTCGGACCACCGAGAAGACGGAGTCGAAGCCCTGCACGGTGATCAACTCCAAGGCCTCCTTGATGTGGAACGGGTGGAGACAGGGCGACGTGGCCTGGATGTGGCACAGGATGTCCACCTCTGCAAACAAAGACATTGCCTTTCCTCTGGTAAACTGGAGGCTAAGCCAGCGGGGTGCACCCTGGTCGCCAGCCAACGGCAAGGCTTAGTTTATTCAGACAAACAACGGGCTGCTCGGTCTCTATTCCGTACGTGGATTGAGTCGCAGAAACTCCTGGATGGTTTCCAGCGAAGACGAAGAGTCTCGCGAGACTTCGGGACTCCGGCGGTGCACCTCAGCCCCCCAGGCCCGGGCCACCTGCTCGATCTTGTCGTGGT
Source organism: Phyllopteryx taeniolatus (assembly GCF_024500385.1). Lineage (NCBI taxonomy): Eukaryota > Metazoa > Chordata > Actinopteri > Syngnathiformes > Syngnathidae > Phyllopteryx > Phyllopteryx taeniolatus. The sequence goes on along the minus strand of NC_084524.1, from coordinate 1,554,682 downwards.
CGGTTGACACCCACACACTGTGAACACGGAATATTTATGATTATGAACCAATTGGCCTTTGCACCAGATGTTGTGCCTGTTGTACTTATCCACAAAAAGCCTGTTTTACTGTTTGCTTCAAACTTATATTCATCGCGGGTCACATTGCAGTTATTTGTTGTTGTTTTTTTCCTGCACTGTGTTTTGTTTCCGGGCTGTGCGAGGCACCACCACTTTTTTTTGTCCTTCAACTAATCTCGATGACAGAAACTGAAAACCTATCTGCGGGATTATCTGTTTGGTTTGTTTCACTTTGAATGATGACAACAGGGATGAATGCTCATTCAAAATCTTTGTTGTGACAGAAAAGTCACCTGACGACAACCTTAGTTTATTTGCCAGTCAGGTTGGCTGAAAAAACACATGCTATTGCATCAGATCAGATCTCAAAAAGGTTTTGCAGTTTCAGCCATCCATATGTACTCATCTATTGTAAAATGTAATTATACTGTGATGTCACTGTATTAAGTGTTAATTATTTAATCTATTTTGAAGAAAATATTTAGGTACAACTCAACAAATTACAATACATTGGAAGTCCAAATATTTCAGTGCTCATACATTTTTTAACACGGGAAAAATATTTTTCAGAGAGCAAATTCCTGCCTAATTTCTACATTAGAAATCACTTTCATTGTTTCTTGTTTTGTTACGTATTATGCTAGTTTCTCGAAATGGTGGATTTGGGGTTTTCTTTTGCTGTGAACTATAACCATCCAAATCATACGCGTATTTAAATATTTAAAAAGAGGAAATATTTCACTTGTAGTGTGCGTAGTGCATCGCTAAAGTGAGCTTGAGTTTTTGACCGAAACTTGTGAACTCAATGAATCTTTTGCCACTTTTCTAAGTCCTTGGGCTGCGGTGTAAGTAAGTAAGGTGCGCCTGTACCTGTCGAACATGTCAGAGTCCAGCGCGGCTCTCAGGACCCAACCGATGAGCGGCACCCCGGCCAGCATCTTGATGTTCTTCAGGGGGATGCCTTTGCTTCCGCCCCTGGCCAGGACGAGTGCGGCGACGTGTCTCTTCTCGCTCGCCGCTTTGCTCAGCTTGCCGCCGGCCACCTGGTCGCCGTCCACAAATCTCTTCCGAGAGGACATGGTGACTAGTTCGAGCGGCGCTTCCACTTTGGACTCGGACGGAGTGACGCTTCCGGGTTGCACTCGGACGGAGTGATGTATCCGGGTTGCACTCTTCTTCGATGCTTTTAGCACACGAGAGCGCTCCCTGTCGGTCAGTTGGAGTAAAGTGTGTTTGGAAATTAGATCATCGTCACTTTTTTTTTGACAATTGTGCAGATGTAAAAGATGTAAAGTCTTCTAGCAATTATAGCAGTAATTATAGCAGTTTGAATGACCGATGAATAGTCCGGTGCAATGACCATTGTGCAAAGGGCACCGAGACTTCAATTTGTGTATGCAGTTTAAAGTGACGAGTAGTGCGATAATCTGGGACAATGTTGATTGTGCAAATGTTGCAGATACTCCTCAATCAGTGTGCAAGTGGTGCAGATGCTACTCTGGCATAAGTGGCCAGTATTGGTCAACAACAGATATGCAAATAGTGCAGCGGGGTCGTCGTAAACGTCAGCGCCTCCCTCGGAATCGTTTGTGGCTCTCCCCACATAACAGAGACAAGTACAGGGAAGTTAACAGTTTATTAACCAGAACCACAACGGCACACCTTATTCAGCCAGTAGCTGACTACAGACACTGAACACATATTTTTGACAAGGGAAGGGCCGTCTCCGGTGCTTCTAGCGGACACGTCCGCATTGTCCTGCTTCTCAATGGCGGGCCTTATTGTTCATGTTTTCAGAGCCTTATTTTACATACATTGTCATTTTTATTTTTTTATTCATTCAAATTTGGCAGGCTTTTTAAAAACACTTCTCTTTGTGTCAAAATGACATTATTTGGCCAATTGTGCATCTTTAATGTCAGCGCACATGTAGCCCAACAGTGCTGCAGCATTAAGTAGAGTACAGCAATCTGTTTCTCTCTCTCACACACACACACACACACACACACACACCATACACGGGTATGCTACCTGACCAGTATTTCCTCCCATCATGAAGGAATTAAGCCCAACTAAAATGCATGCATGCGAGTATAGTCCCTCACAGTTGACTTTGCAACCCCAAAAGCGTTCGTTAATGTGAGTAGTTTAACATTCAGTAACTTGTCCACGTTGGCCAAAAGCATTGTAAGGCAAGAGGCCGAAGGTCAGGGAGATGTGGAAGAAGTTACCCTGCCAACCCAAACTCCTCAGACCGCCCGGGCAGCATACCGCACACCCATCAGCTTCTCCTATATGTGACGCACACAGCAGCCATTTCTTGCATTGCAGCTCATGTTAGCAGTTAGCCTAACACGGAACAGCAACCACACCATCTCTTATTTTATTTTTTTACACTAATTTATGTCTTGGAATACCAAGATTATTCTTTTTTCAAAAATGTGGAAGGTCGTTATAGGTACAATGAATGCCTGCTGTCAACTCAAGTGAGCATTTTGAATAGCAAATGCTTATGAGGACTAGTCAACACGTTTATGTAACCTCACCTCACCTCTAACATGGCTAGCCAATGAGCTAAACTTGACTTGTTGGGTATTTTTACCATCGCTTTGTTTAATCATAGCTTGCGTTTTCAGCTTTTCTTAGCTAGTCAAGTAAAAGTGCATCATTTGGTCTTTTTAGCTTTTTTCTTTAGCTACTGAGTTTGGTGCTGTTAGCTTTCTTTTTGCTAGTGAGCTAAACGTGTATTGTTTGGAATTTGTAACTTTTCTTTTTAGCTAGTGAGCTAATTGGGCTATTGTTTGATGTGTGTTTTTTTTTTTTTAGCTTTTATTTGTTAGCCATGCGGTAAATGTTATTTTTGAGTTAAAGTATACTGTTTGTTTTCTTTACTTTTGTTTTTAGCTAGTAAGCTAATTGTGGTATTGTTTGGTGTGTGTGTGTGTTTTTTAGCTTCTATTCATTAGCCAATAGCCATGAGCTAAACGATATTTTTCCTCGTGAGTTGAAAGTTTGTTGTTTTTAAGTTTCTCTTTAGCTAGTGAGCTAAACGTACTATTGTCTGTTTTTTTTTTTGGTTTTTTTTTAATTAAATTAAATGTATTTTTTTGCTAGTGAGGAAATGTGCCATTCTTTGGTGTGAGCGGCTTTTATTGTGACCTTTTCTCGCGAGCTAAACGTGCCGTTGTCTGGTGAGAGACTGAATGGTATTCCGGTGATCTTGCACTGTTTCGTGAGCAACTTTGTGGCATTGTTTTCATTTGATGGCGTAGTGACGATGAGACGGTACGAGCAGTGCGTTCATTTTCCAGCCTTCCTTCGTGGCACAGTGGAAAAAAGGTGGTCGAACCGGTCGAGCAGGTAAGCTGAGGCCACCGCCCCGGAGAGACTCCCTCGGTCGGTCTTCCGCTTCTTTCTCTTCTCCTTGTCACCGTTATTTCTGCCGCGCATGCGCCCTGCCGCCGCTCGCCCTGCTCTTAAGCGAGTACCTGTGCGGCTGCGCCCGTACCGCTCGATCCGCCGAAGTTCTCGCGAGCCGGCCCCGGGCTCCCTCCGTGCGTGAGCGTGCGCGGACGGCCCTCGTCGTCCCCCTCCCCGCCCCCCTCCCTCCACGCAGGGAATAACGGACTTGAGCTCAGGTGGACTCCTCACCTGCGTGCCACTTGGCCGAGGGCGAAGCTCAGGTGTGCGCGGGCGAGGAGGAAAACACAAAAAAAAAAAAAGAAGAAGAAGAAGAAGAAGGAAGGAAGGAAGGACGCAGAAGGGAAGGAGTTTGGAGTCAACATGCCTCGAGCCTTCCTGGTCAAGAAGGCCAACGTGTCGCCGGGCAAGCGGAACTGGAGCGAGCTGCCGGACCACGAGCGAGGGGACGTCTACATCCCAGGTGAGTGCACGCGAGCTCGGCTTGAGCTCGCGGCGGTTCCGGCTGCTCTCGTTCCCCGACCGACTCGCGGGCGGGCGGCGGGGGGCGCAGCGCTGTAACGGGACCGAGTAACGGTGACGAGCACACGCTCGTGTCGAAAGCAAAACAAAAAAAAAAAGTAGAGGCACTGAAATGTACTTTTTGTTTACCAGATAATATCCGTTGTGATGACTTGCAAAACAAACACAAAATCTTTTCCTTCTTTTATGAACCTGCTTAATGCTCGCATTGAAGAAACACATACCGGACAATCAAAATGAAGCTCCTTCCTTAACGTTGACTAACAAAAGAATGCAAAATTAGCTCATAACAGTTGGGGGGGGGGGGGGGGAACAAAAAAACTTCTTTTCAGATTAGATGGAGAATTTGGTCGCTTTGCAGGCGGGCACAAGACACAAAACCGTTTTGTTGGCGGCGACAACTAAAAGGAAAAATCACTGAAATAAGCCCACGGATGTGGAATATCTTGCTTCTCCTAATCAGCTGCCGTAACAAACGTCCACTTTGTCTTTTGAAATCATGTCATCATCCAAGGAGGTTGAAAATGGTAATGAGCCTATTTTGACAAAGGGCAAGAAAGTACAGCTATCTGTTTTCAAAAGTGAAAAGTAGTCAGAAAAATATTTACGATGCGGTACCTGACAAATGTACTTGTGTACCGGTGTACTGACAAAGTGTTTGTACTTCGTTACTTTCCACCACTGGCGACAGGGAAATGTTTCTGGCGTCCCTCATCCCCGCTTCAAATCGGTTCAATGTAACATTTGAACTCTGTGAAGCTTTTTTTAGTGACTGAATCTTTTTTGCCCACCCCCTCAAGACAACAATCCCCATTGTTGCTTCTGACTGTCAACATCAGATAACGATGAACAGGCTCCACCCTAAAGCCGCCCCCGTCGCTTTGTCATCATTGTCCTGCATGGACCACAACTTCGACAATTGTCGTGCAGATGGGGCCCAAAATTAGGGTTGCACTTTTTAAGTTAGTTGAAGCAACGCGTCGGTCTCACGGTTCGGGGATTGAATCTGGGCTTTGGCCTCGCTGTGTGAAGTTTTTGGAAGTTTGCATGCTCTGTGGGTGCGCCGGCTTCTTCGAAAACACAAAGGTTGGCGTCATTGACAACTTGAAATTGTCCTCCGGTGCGAATGTGAATGCCGGTTTGTCCCAAAGTCAGCTGGGATGGGCTCCGACTCACCTATGACCCCGACGAGGACGAGCGCTAGCAAAGAATGCACGATAGATTTTTTTTTCTTTTGTTTTTGTTTTTTTTACAGGTACGGCAGTTAATTTGAATCAAGAACAAAGGTACCGAAGAAAGGAAGGCAGAAAAGTAGTTTTACGCAAAGGAAGGAAGGATGCAAAATAAAAAGCGGGTCTCAGGGAAGGAAGGGCTGAATGAAGGAAGGTAAGAAGCTAGGAAGTAACGAAGGAAGCCAGAAAAGTAAGTGTAAGCAATAGAAGGAAGGACGATGCATGAATAATTTTCTGCACTCCACCAAGCCCAACAACGGTCTCCACACGTGTGGTATGTGCCGTTACTCGCTATACCTGCCCGACCCGTGTGTGTGTGCGTGCGCGTGCGCGTGTGTGTGTCTTGTTGTAAAATCCCCTGGTGTGTTTTTTTTTAACTTCACAAAGGATCCAGCAGTATCTTTTCCAAATTCATCCGAAATCCTCTTTATGTCAAAAAGTAGAAAATGTCTCAGCCAGATTGACAGCTAATACTATGCTAACATGCTACGCTAACACCTTGACCGTAGTTAAGTTATGTGCCTGTGAGGAGTGTCGCGAGTTGTTCTTAGATAACTTACTTTTTGTGCATTGTCATCACTTGTTTGAAACCTCACCAAGGCACATTTTAATTGACGCTGACATTTAGCTTTTAGCCTCATGCTAAGCTCACAAGCTAAACTAAGCATCCTGGCCATAGTTACAGTACGTGCCTGCGGAGGTGGGTAGAGTAGAGTAAGTAAAAAGTAGTCCTCCAAATATTTACTTGAGTAAGAATAAGAAAGTACTCAGTGAAAAAAAAAAAACTATTTAAGATTAACTGGTGAGTAATAAGTATAAAAAAAAATCGGGATGAACATCAAATAAAAAGAAAAATCTCTCTCTCTCTCTCTCTCTTTATATATGTATATAATGTGTGTACACACACACATACACACAGAGGTTAAGTCCCCAAAAACCAACAACACATGTAGTGGGCCCTACAGAGAAAGGATTTGCTTGATTCACTTAAATGACTGAATGAAGAAGCTGTTTGCTGAACAGACTTATTGATTTATTGAAATGTGTGTGTCCGTGTGCGTGCCAGAGAGCGACATTAAGATTGCAGCATGGCACGTATGCCCAACAAGCGAGTTTTACAGTGACCTATCACCATGAAATGTGGCTAACGTTGCCATATGCACTGGCAAAACAACAATAGAAACATCTGCAACTGACTGCAAGGTGTTATCTCAAGTTAGAAGTGGGCTGAAGTATCCGTGTTTGGGCAGACGCAAGACTACATCGTCATAATCATCATCATCATCTGCATCATAAAGTTGTTGTTTTTCAAATGACACTAGTGATCACGTTTGGGTTGGCGCAACGGCGCCCTAGCGGAAGTCGAAGGTAAATTCTAAAAATAAATTGCGCAGCAATAATGGATGGATACAAGTAGCGAGCGGCGTGTAGATCATTGTAACGGAGTAAAAGTATCGATTCTTCTGAACATAAACACTTAAGTCAAAGTAAAAAGTAGGGTGCATTCAAACTACTCTGACGAGTACAATTAATCCAAAGTGATACTTGAGTAAATGTAACTCGTTACTACCCGCATCTGCGTGCCTGTGACGATTATAGTATTTTACTTTAATGTATAAATCTCACCACTTCTTTGAAGAAATCTCACCTTTTACACGTTTTACAGTTCAATTTTCGCCACATGCTAAGCTAACATGCGAAACTTAGTGTCCTGGCCATAGTTGCGTCCCTGTGAAGGTGTAATGTTGCACACAATCTCGCCACTTCTTTGAGGAAACCCCAGCATTTACACCTTTTACTTACTCGCAGCGCGCTAACGTGCTAAGTGATTATTTTTTACGACTTTCCCGTTGCTCCTTTGCCGGAATCTCATCCCCGCTGACAACAACAACTCATTCGGTTCTTTTGACAGATTTCATGTGTGTGTGTGTGTGTCTTTCACTTCCTACTCTAGGTTAATGTTTATCGGACACCAGGACTTGTAACGGACCCTGTAAACGGGATACACCTTTAGCAAACACACACACACACACACACACGCACACACACACTCCCATCTGAGTGAGCTTGAATGACATGAAAATATGAAGTAGGAATTATAGTAACAAGTCAAGTCAGGTTTTACCGCTACTCTCTCTTCTGGACCCCCAACACCACCAGCGACACCGCCCACACACACGCGCGCAGGCGGGCACACACACACTCACACACACACTCATTCTTTGGCAAAGGGGGCGGGCTGAGCAAACAATAAAATGAGATTAAATGTCCGGCCTGAAGCAGTCGCCATGGAAACTAATTACAAAGATGTTTAAACTTTTAATGTCACTACTTCAAGTTTGTGATAGACCACGAAAAGCCCACGCCCCCCCAACCCCCACAGCCTCCCCAGAGCGAAGCACTTGAACACATCGTTCGCGTCGCCCATTTGCCATTTGCATTGCGCTTTGCGTTTCATGTGAGCACCACCCTCTCTCTCTCGCTTTTCTGTCTCCTTCGCGTGCACGCGCACACACGCACGCACGCACGCACGCACGTTGTTTGAGCTGAGAGGAGCTGGTCCTGCAAGCCAGCCTGGTCAAACGAGTCCAACCGGGCCGCTTCGAAGTGACTTCATAAATTACACAAAAACATGTTCAGAGACTTTGTTGCAAAAAACAACAATTATATATATATATATATATATCTCCATATATAAAATATACCTCTCCTCCCCCCAAATCTCTGCGCAGTCTCCATCTTCCCGCCGTCCGTCTCAATAAACGAGGACGAAGCGAGTCCAGCTGAGGTGGCGCCGCTCTGCCTGGCCATGCGGTCGCTGCCCGAGCGCCACGCGCGCGCCGAGCTGCCGTCCTGCACCACGCTGGGCCGGCCGCAGAGTCCGCCGGCGCTTCCGGACGAGAGGTCGGAGGTCGGGAGGAGGTCGCAGGGCGGCTTGGTGTTTGTCCGCTCCAAAATAAAGGTGAGGAGGCTCGGCTCGCTTTCACGTCTACAGTGTAAATGCAAAAAACAAAGCAAATATTTCAATAAAATCACATCATAATGGCCACGGATGCTGATTTTTAAATGTTTTGCTTGTCGAACGCGGCTCGTTCTGACCGACCAATCAGAGGCCGGAAAAATGTTGAGAATTATGGGCCGGCTAGCTGGCCCTCTGAGGTAAGCCTGCAATTCGATCGGTTAAAGAAACAGTCCCTTTGCTGATGCGGTTTACGCTACATGGGCCAGGAGTTCTGATTCAAAAGGGCCCCGGGCAGATTAGATTGGCCATGGCAACACATCGAGGCTGACATCTCATTGGACAAAAAAAAAATATCCGTTCACATGCATGCACTGTAAGTAGCGTCTGCTTCTCTCCCATCTCAGGTGACCACGGGCGAATTGCTGTCCGACCCCGACCCTCATGATGCTCCCCTGACGCCGCCGCCGCACGTCGCCGTGACGACAGCCCCCGCACCCGGCAGATTCGCCGCCTCGGCGGTCCGATCGGCGGGTCAGGCTCCCGCCGGCGGCACGGCGCCGCCGTACGCTTGTCAGGTACCGGCCGGGACCGAGTCCGAGGAGTCTTCGAGGGCGGCGACGCGGGTCTGACGTCCGTCCTTTGTTGCGTTTAGATTTGCCACAAAACCTTCCAGTACCAGCGCATGTTGAACCGACACACGAAGTGTCACAACGAGACCAAGCGCCACCTCTGCACCTTCTGCGGCAAAGGATTCAACGACACCTTCGACCTCAAGAGACACGTGCGCACGCACACGGGTACGTCGCACGCTTCCGCGTCGAAGCGCTTATGCCATATCTTCGATAGCTGTCTTGAGGCCCATGCACTTGCGAGACAATTCGGCGCACTAGTACAACAATTGTGTCTTACAAGTAGTTGTTGTCGCTACTACCTTCCAATCCTGTTTGACATGTCTGCACACTAGTCGAACAACTACATGTTATGAGTGAGGCAAAACTGTGCACTACTTGACATCTGTGATCTAGACGTTAATTATAATTTACAATGTCACTAGTAGCACGCTGTTGTCAACTAGGCCACAGTTTTTCTTCACTAGAAATATTTGGTTGTCCTACTAGTGTGCCGCAGTGATCCTACTAATGAGGAAAAAGAGCATACTAGTACATTTACCTTTAGTTAGATATAAAGAATATTAAATATATCCTTAAATGGCTTTCCATGAAGCAGTCTGAGTGTTTGTACATTACTAGTACGGTGTTTATTCTCAGGAGTAGGATGATAACTATGGCAAAGTAGTAGGACAACCACATTACTCGTGAGGCAAAACTGTGCCCTAGTTGACAACTACACCCTACCAGTACTAGTAGTGAAGCACTAAATACTTAGTAGAATATGATAACATCACTAGTAGTACTAGTAGCACGTAGGTGTAAACTCGTGCACAGTTTTGCCTCGCCAGTAACTCGAAGTTGCTTTACGATGGCTATTGAAGCCGTTTCCACATTTCTAGAAAATCCTTGACATCCAAGTGGAAAAAAAAAAGTGACGTTTTGCTAGACCGCCGAATTGTCCTTGGGGTCGGCCATCGCGGGTATGGAATGAATGCTCCGAGGTCTTTCCTCCCACGCCGCGCCGAAGTGTTGATGTCGTTTTTGCCAATGGCGCAGGAGTGCGTCCGTACAAGTGCGAGCTGTGCGACAAGGCCTTCACGCAGCGCTGCTCGCTGGAGTCGCACATGAAGAAGATCCACAGCGTGACGCTGCAGTACGCCTACAAGGAGCGCCGCAACAAGCTGTACGTGTGCGAGGAGTGCGGCCACACGGCGGCCACCCAGGACGAGCTGCTGCTGCACCTCCACTCACTGCATCCCGACAGCGTCCTCTTGAAGGGCAAGGGGCCGCGGCGAGGGGCCGGGGAGGGCGAGTCCGCGCCGGGCTCCCCGCAAGGAGCCGATAGCGACGACACCACGGGGTCGGCGGGCCACTGATGGCGGGACCGCGAGCCAAAAGGACTCGCTCGCAATACGCGCGCGTGCGGGAGGAACGGCACGCACAACAAGCAGTTTGACTTCTACGTGGGAATCGGACACATCGCCTATAAACGTTCTTTTCCTCTTTTTTATTGCATGTGAATATGACCTGTGGGTTCTTAATGTAAAGCAACATAATATGCCTTTTCTATTCAAAAAAAAACAAAACAACTTTATTCATTAAAAGGGACAACAGTATGAAATCACAATGGTGTTCTGTGTGCGTTGTATTTACGGAGCGGATACGCAAACTTGCCGCTTGGGCAAAGAAGAGCCGAGACGGGATCATGTGACAGAGCTGGAAGTGCACCGTTCCTCAGCAGCTTGAAGCCGGGTGAGAGGGCGCGGTCGGATTCCTGGCCTCTTGTCAGGTCTTGTCGGAGGAATCCGGCAAACGCCCTCTGAGCTTGAGGACGTGTGCAGGCGGGCGCAGGGATAACGGTCTGGGAATTCCACTCGATCAAATTGCAACAAGGTTACTGTCCGGAAAACCAATCAGGAGAAAATGTGAACTTGCTTGACGTTCAAAAAACAGGTCACGACATAGAGTACATTTTTTTTCATTCAAATAGTTTGACTTTTGCAACGTAAACAAATAATTCCTTTCATATATTCGTCTATATACACACACACACACACATCAATTATGTTATTGCTGCTTAGCTCCAAGCTTGTAATTTCTATGAACAATAGCTTGTTTTCTTTTCACATGTGAATGCTAGTTCCGAAATTACCGCTAGGGGCGATGTTTCCACAGCGCTTAGCTTCTTGGTGGCAAACCAGGAAGTAACGCCAAGAAAACTTCCGGTTGGAGCAGCGGCAATCATTTGACGACCGATTGATTTTGAGTTTACATTTTTTCATTAGAAATTGTCAGGTAAGTTACTCTTTGCTTCCGTTTGAATTTCGCTCCGGGATGATAATGTAGTGAAGAAAGTCGTGAAAGTGAATGGAGAAAATAAAAAGGCTTCAACAAGACGGGCACAAAGTTCGCCACAGCAAGGGCAACATTGAGATAACGGCCATGTTTTTCCTCTCGAATAAAAGTAACAAGTACAAACTCTGAAATGTACAACAGTGAAAGTTAAACGTGAATATTGAGTGTCTGGAGTGCCAGACAGACAGTACCGCTACACGACCCGTTTTTGTAACTTGGCACAACGAAAAAAAAAATAAAAAAACTTGCACACAAAATAGTTTGCCTCTTTTTGCATAGTACTCATACTGAGGAGACTGCTTTGGTGCAAGCAAAATTCTGACAGGATGATCAAAACTGAAATGTCTGTAATGAGTACAACACAAATGGACACATTTGCGAAAGATTGCCAGTGGAAAAAAAACCCCAAAGTTGGCGGTTTGTAGGCTGGCACAAGACGACGACTTGTCATGAAGCTATAAAAAACATCGGACACAACCCATTCAATTGACGACTGTATGAATTTGTCTTTGCCCCCCCATCTCATCCAGCAACATGTCCGCCTCGGAGCCGGTCCCCATGGGCCGAAAACGTGCCCTGCCCGCGTGCCCGAACCCGCTGTTCGTCAAGTGGCTCACCGAACTCCGGGACGAGGCGAGGGAGAAAGGCTTGAAGCTGCAGTACACTTACCAGAAGGTCCACAGTACATGGTTTTTTTCTCAGCACCATGACTCATACATAACCTGCTGCGTTTGTGTTCTGAATGTGGGAAAAAAATTACATGATTAATACCACCAACTAGGACTGGATGATATGACCTTAAAATCAAGATTTTTGCCACCTTTTTTGCTTCAATTCACTGACCATTGTGCTGTTCCTTCAAGTAGTGGAAAACAAATTGTGAATCGCCTGGCCCCGCAACCGCCCTTTATTTTTGTGTGCGTTTCTTGTAGGCTATCAGCTCTCTGAATAAATATCCTCTTCCGCTTCGTGATGCCAGAGAGGCCAAGATCCTGCAGAATTTTGGGGATGGCATATGCAAGATCCTCGACTCGAAGCTCCACCAACACTACAGAGAATACGGTGAGAGATACAGAAACCGATACGCGGGCGATTCATTTTTAAGGTCGCTTTTGTTGTATGATGAAATAATGGTAGCTATTCGGCGGTCGGCGGAATTTAACGGTCGATTGGTAGAAAAAGACAAAAATATTGCATCTAAAATACACAAATATTTCAACAAATAAGAGCTTAGAAAAGTAATGCAAAATGTTAGACAAACCATACTAAATATAAAAAAAAAAAAAGCAAAATACAGTATTGTAAAAATACAAAAAAATGGATGAAAAATACATATATTGTAGATGAAAAATACCCACTTTTTGGACAAAAATACACAACTATTAGAACAAATAAAAAAAATAGTAAGACACAGACATTTGTAAAATATTGCAAAATATTAGACCAAAAGAAATACAAAAATACTTGACAAAAGTACCAAAACTAAACTAAAATTCTGTCACCTTCTTGTGAAAATGTGTAACGGTAACACTAGCTGTCTGTAATGTGATTTATTGAAACAAAGAAAACGCTGCGCTTTGAAAGAGAAAAGTCATGCGTGACTATTAAGACTCTTCCTCAGGTCAGGACACGGCAGTTCGCGTGGAAGCGCCGCCGCCTGTCGGCTCAGATGACAAGCGTCCAGTTTCCAGCCGGGAGGTAACCAAGCATGAAAAACATCTTCCGTCTTTTGAGGGCAATGACGTGAGGCGTTGCTGTACTCAGTGAGTGATTGAAGGGCTTAATGAGCAATGTTGATGCGTTGAAGAACACCGTTCAGGATCAGAAAAGAGGAAGAGGAGTGGCGAAGAAAAGGAAGAGGGAATACGCACCCCAGAAAGGATCCGGCGGCTACGCCGTGCTGCTCGCTCTTTACAGACACTCGCAGGTGACGCCAGCACAGTCCCGTGAGCCTTTATTTAGTTTTCGACTCAAATGAAGAGCGGCGTGTCTCCCTGCAGGCAGCGGGCAGTAAAGGGTTCATGTTCAAGATGGAGCTGCAGGACCAAGCGCAGCATCTCTGCCAGAAATCTTTCACAGTGGTCAGTCCCGCTCCGCGTCTTCACATTGAGATAGACTTCTTTAATCCCGCCAAGGCAACTCACGACATGTCCGCTCGTAGCCCGAGCTCGGCAGGAGGTGTACGGCCTGGTCGGCGGTCGCCGCACTGGTCAAGAGGAACCTGCTGCAGAAGACGCACTGTCCCGCACGGTCGGTCCTCAGCTTCTCCCGCCTTTGCTACATGAACAACACGCCTACAGAAAGAAGGTTGATCAAAAATAGACATTGCATTACATGGAAAATACACAAACATTACACCAGATATACTCAAATGTTAGACCAAAAAATAGTAAACTGGGGGAGGGGGGAAAAAAATACACAAAAATTAGATGAAAAGTATAGCATTAGATGACAAATACGCAAATATACAAAAACAAATTGTAAATTTATTAGACTGAAAAAATCACAAATATTAGAAAATATACACCAGCATGCGACAACATCAAAATTTGACCCCAAAATAAAAACAATTAAAGTTACCACAAAAGATTTGAGCCAAAATACACTATAGCATGACAAAAATGCAAATGTTATACAGAAAAATATTAGCGGGAGACAAAAATTACACCAAAATTTGACAAAGAAAATACACAAACAAATTCAAATAAATGTATTAAAAAAACATAACATGCACAAAAACGAGACAAAAAGTACACCAAAATGTAAACGCAAATACATAAGTGATTGATGGAAAAAAAATCCCCCCAAAAATGATGGCAAAGTATATTCAAGTTAGACCAAAAAAAATACAGAAAATTTTGTAAAAAAAAACAAAAGATAAACTAGTGGTAGATGAAAAATACACAAATATTAGACCCCAAAAATACCAAAACATTAGACCAAAAAAGAAAAAAAACTAAACATGAGAAAAGATATACCAAAACAGACAAAATTTGCACGAACACTTGACCAAAAAAAAAACCACTAAAAAAATTAATATGTTGGGTGGAGGGGGGGGGGGGGGATTCCAGATATTACGCAGATAATACGCAAATTGTAGAGAGACGCACAGCCATGCGTGATGCGTGGCTTTATTTTGTTCTCCCTCCTTATGGCCGCCTGGCGTCTCCTCTTGTCAGCTACTCTCTGACGGAGGAAGGCACGTCTTTGGCGAGGCGACTGGACGCGCCGGAGCTTGCGTCCAAAGCGCCTTTGGACCAAGACGATGATGAAGACGATGCCATTGACCTCGCTGCGAGTGAGGATGACGAGGAGGAGGACGGCGTACAGTAAGTAGGCTACGAAACCAGTGGTACGCGAGTCCCCTCGTGGTTGCTTGGGGCTTCGCGGAGTCATTTGCAATTATGTCTTATCATTTATCATACCTGACATCTTTGCGAGAAGAACTTGCATATATATTTTAAAGACAATGGCCCTATTTTTTTACATGATAAAGTAGTACTCTGAGAGCTACTTCTGTTTGAGCCACTTTTGTGTCCACTTTGGCTAAGACCGCCCCCCTTGCTCTGATTGGCCGCCTCTGTGTCGTGAGGTCACACGTGTTGGCGGAGATCTTCGCTCGTGACGTGCTCAAGTAAGCTCGAGAAATTCCAATGAGCTGATTTCGGGCCTCTTGCGGAACACTTGAATTTCTATCACACGTTTACTGAGGCACCATAGAGACAAAATTATATCCCAAATGCTAGAAAAAATTGGCGTGGCAAAATACGGGACCTTTAACTCATTTCACTGCAAGCCGTTTTCTAGCATTTTGAGTGATCTTTCGCGACTCACAGAATATTGTTTTCAGGGACAAGAAGAACACTGCTTTCTTTGATTCAGAGATTTGCAGATCCCAAAAACATCTGCAAACGGGCATCGCGGTGTTTGTAGTGAATGCTAATTTGCAACACTCGTCACTAGAAGCTCTGCTGGTTTCAAACGCAGCCATCTCCAGGAATCTGGAGTGTCATTACAAACTGGACTCCAAACGTTTGCGAACCCCTGGACCAAACGACCGACTTATGTTGTTCTCCCAGGCCGAGATGCGAGGCGGCGAGCGGAGGGCGCCTCCTCGCCGGCACCTTCGACATCGTCCTCTGCGTGGACGTCATCGAGACGTGCGGGTGAGCGCGGGTCGTCTTTTTGCTCTCGTTTAGCCGCCGCCTTTCGTCACGTATCCTTGTGCGCCCGCAGCGGCGGCCGCCCCTGCAAGCGGGAGCTGGTCAGAGAGCTGCAGAGGAGCCGGGTCAACTTCGACGTCAGGAAGCTCAACGTCGGCGACTTCCTGTGGGTGGCCCGGGAGAAGGTCACGCCTTCGTCAGGTGCGCTTTCGGCTCTCGTCCTGCCGTCCCGCCGCCCGCCCGCCCGTCTGTCTCTCGACACTTACGCTGAAGACTCCGCAGGTCGTGCGCGAGAACTGGTCCTCGATTACATCGTCGAAAGGAAACGGATGGACGACCTGTGCGGCAGCATCATCGACGGACGCTTCAGGGAGCAGAAGGTCAGATATTAACGAGTCTATTTGTGCTACGTGCAAAACGTTTGGGATATTGGGCTTTCGGGAGGAATGTCACGAATGAATCTTAAATGAGCCGTAATACGTGACACGACTTCGTTTTGACGCTAAGACGACGACTATTTCGATGAATCATTTAGCGCCATTGTTTCACCTGAAATTGTCCAAATGCTCAGAATTTCAGCCTCTCAACAGTTAATATTCTCAGATTTCTGGCGTCCTCCATGTAAGGAGACTGATTATCTTTGCTTTTAATCAAAACGGCACATTTTCAAACATCTGCTTTTGATTGGGAACACGATCAATATCTTTGCCTATTGTCCTGACCTGGAGCTGAATCATAATCAATTTATATTCATTTCAAACTGTTTTTGTCTGTAAAACTGTAGTTATTCTCTCTATAATGTATTTTGTTTGCGTTCATATTTTTGGGGATCTGGAACGGATTCATTGGATTTACAGGATTTCCTATTGAAAATATTTTTTTTTTTTTTTTTGCATTCAGTTTTAGTTTTAGTTTGTGGATCAGATTCAGCAGGAAAATCGAGCTTCTGCTGTTTCAAAAAAGAAAACTACCCGAGAGTCTGACCCCCTCGTTATCAGCGATTGTATAACGGCCGCCTTGAAAATCCCTCTTAGTGCAACGCAAGAGAAGACGTGTTTTGAAAAGGTGTGTGTTCCCGTGTCAGTTTCGCCTGAAGAGGTGCGGCCTGCGCAGGCCCATCTACCTGGTGGAGGGAGGCGGGAAGGAGGCGGCCCACCTGAGCATCCCCGAAATGACCCTGCGGCAGGCCGTCGTCAACACGCAGGTGGCGGACGACTTCTTCGTCAAGCGGGTGCGGGACGTGAGGGAATCGGCGGCCTACCTCGCCGCCATGACCGCGCAGCTCGCCAAACTCTACCAGGTGGCCGCCCACACCTCCTGTTCATATTCGTGTGGAAACACTGAGCAAAATGATCGCGCTTGTCATTCGTCTCGCGATTATACAAAATACAAATATATGAAATATGGCAAAAATGCACAAGTACTCTTTGACTGGGGAAAACAAAAATAGAAGGACAAATACAAATGTATTAAGTATTAGACAAAAAAGATGAAAAGTACACAAATATAGGAAAAAAACAGAAACTGAAAATAAGGATAATGAAATAGAAATATTAATAAAAATGGAGAGAATCTAAATATTGGAAAGAAATATGTGGGGAAAAAATGGACGGGTAAAAACTATATTTGATGAAAATACACAAATATAAAACAAAACTGATGAAAAATGAACTATTTGACACCAAATACAAGTATTACAAACAATATTAGTAGACGAAATGCAAACATTGAAAGAAATACGAATTCATTCGATGGATGCCCAAATATTTTAGAAACAGAGCAACTTAAGTGTTAGAAGGAAAAATGTACAAATGTGAGATGAAAAATATACAAATATTCGACAACAATATTAGATAGGAATTTGTGCATCTTTCATCTGTGGAAAAATCTAATTCTTCGACAAGAAATGAACATAACGCAAATAACAGAAAGCAAAGCAAACTTCTGAAAGGCTAATGTGAATGTGATCCATGTTGATCTGTGCTCACGTTGCTTCCTGCCCACAACTCGCGCGTGTGTGTGTGTGTGTGTGTGTGTGTGTGTGTGTTTTCTGTCTTCTGACACCGCCGTGCTCCCGGCAGAAGCGCACGCTGGCGTGCCGCTCTCGCGAGCTGGACGGTGACCCCGACCGCCGCGACGTCGTGACCCCCTTCTGTTCCCTCGTGTCGTTCTCCGAGTTTAACTACGGCGCTGTCAAAAACAAGGTGAGGCGGCCGTTTCGGACTCGCGCTCGGCTCGTGAAGTGACCGACACGTCGTCGGCGGCGGCGTCTCCCGTTTAGAGTCAGACGGTGCGTGAAGCCTTTGCCAGGCAGCTGATGCAAGTGAGCGGCTTGTCGGCGGACAAAGCGGCGGCTGTCCTGGAGAGATACAGCACTCCGCACAGGTACTCGACTCGCTCCGTGAACGCTGCGGGAGGCGGGAAAGTGAGCTGCTGATTGCGAACCTTCCCTCCTCAGTCTCCTGGCGGCGTACGCCAAGTGCAAAAGTGACGACGGGAAGGAGAAACTGCTGTCCGGCGTTCCATACGGGAGGCTCAGCAGGTTGCTTTTTTTGCCCTTGCACCTTGCTCAGTTAGAGATGCTTACGGCCGCCTTTTTGGAAGAATTAGCTATCGAATCTCAACCGCCAGGGGGCTAAATACGTTCCACTTTTCTTTTTCAAAGGAATCTGGGTCCAGCTTTGAGCCGAACTCTCTCCCAGCTGTACTGCACCAACGGAGCGCTGTCTTAGCTCGTCTTCCAGGTGGACTATGTCTTGCTGTCGCCATTTGCTTTTTGTCATTTCATTCTGCGCTTATACAGGAAGTAGTCGAACAGATCACGTGACCGTGCACTGTTGAAGTCGCTCGGCAGAATGTCGCTGGAAACAAACACGACGAGCCGCCGTGAAGCTAACGGAGCAACTTATTTCTACGGTTCTGATCCCTAACCTGTGACAAATTCCCTTTCTTATAAAACAAGAGAACAAGGGGGAAAGTCGGGACTTGTTTTTGAACTTTGAAGTGCAATTTCCTAATCAATGGTAGTTCTGTTAGCGTGGAATTTCTTAATGTAGTTCATTTGAGCTGTATTACTGTCATTACTAGTATTACTGGATCAAGTTCCTCCTCAACTTGTTTTGGACAGATTTCATTGTTTTGCTTCATATCCCCGAGCAAGGATTGTACAAGTGTTCTCTTGGTTTCCCTTTTTTACGTGTGCTATTATGTGCAGTGTCCCCGTTGACCGATCCGTTCAGTCAAGTGCCATGGGACACGAACCTCTTGGTGAATGACATTCAGAAAATGTAAACTTGAAAGTACACAAGAAGGCGCTACTAATACCATACATATTAGACTAATATGCATCAATGTAATTGTATGTCTTTATAATGTACCTGAAATAAGGTTCTTTTCCTAAGTGAAGGTTCTGGTTCAGAGAAAAGGTACTAGTGCCAAGAGAAGGTTTTAGTCTGAAGGTTTGCATTTTGCAGTTGCAGTTTTTAAATCTACCAATGTGTACCACCATTACTGTGACAATAAATATGAATATTAAATCATTAATTTGTGTAAAAACACAACTAGATCCTGAAAGGTAGCAGTGATGTGGGTTTTCTGAATTCAGAGCACTAACCTTTACATTAAGTGATTTGAGTCAGTTGTTTTTATATAGCAATTTAACGACTAATTATGGCAATCACTGGAGATGTTTCCCCAATGCTTTCTAGTCTCCACATTCTGACAAAAGTTGATTAAGAAACTATCAACAATCAGAGTAGTTACTTTGGCGTAATTTAATTAGGAAATAATACAGTACTGTATTATGCACACACGGGACTTAGTAGTATTGGCCAAAAAGTCGGCAAATATAGTTATTTGCAAAATTATGCTATAAATGGAATTAAAAGGGATTGTTCAGTCATAATGATGAAACTATATTTGACTGTAAATCGGTTGCTCCATCGCCAAGAAGCAAATGAGGCATCTTTTCATGTCCACGCGCTCGAATTTGCCACATCCAATATGGCGGCATGGAATGTAACTGTAAGAGAGACCCCTCACCACAAGGCGGCGCCAGCCTCCACCGGAAGCTGAAGGGCGGTGCTGAGTGAATGACTTCCTGGTTGCGGTTTAGCGGGAACTGTTTGTCCCATACCCGGAAGTGTTGCAGCTTTTGAATTGCGTAAACGTTGCAAGAGGAGGCACGTCTGTTGTGCGGTCAGTGTGCCTGAATGCGCAGTTCGTGCTTGGTTTTTGCTTTCATTTGCGGTGTCAAGTCTCCAGATAATTGGAGACAGCTGTGCACTAAATGGCAAAATCGGCAAGATGGCGATCGACTGGCCTGCGGTTTCTCAGCTAAGTAAGCACACTTGTTAAATTTGCAAATGTTTGTTTTTTTGGACATGTTTTCCAAAGTGACATTGTGCTTGTTGCAGGATTCTCACATTGGAGGAACGGAACAGCGTGCAAGCAGCAAGAGGAGACAGTTTTCAGGTAGGGGCTTTGCTGAGCACATCAGCTCACAAATCACTTTTGGTTTTATCTATGACGCTTTTGTTTTATTTCTTTTTCCATAACGCTTTAAAAGCTTGTGTGTGTGTGTGTGTGTGTGTAAACGACACCGTGCTAAAAAAAGGTCAGTCGTCAAGTCAAGTCGCCGCCTTGTGGCCAAAATTAAAAAGTGTCTCCTCAAATTTAGCAATTAAAAGTAGCACTTCGCCCGCGACCCTACTAAGGAAAAGCAGTACAGAAATGCAGTTCGGGTTTATCTATCTATCTATCTATACATACCTACTAATTTTTGATTTCCCAGAATTTTTTTTGACAAATAGTTATGTTTGGTTTCCATGGCCACTCCTCAGCCTCCAGGGGAAGGTCTATTCAGGGGTGCTGGAGAGGAGGGTCCGTCGGGAAGTCGAATCTCAGATTGAGGAGGAGCAGTATGGTCTTCGTCCTGGCCGTGAAACAGTGGACCAGCTCTCCGCCCTCGGCAGGGTCTTCGAGGGTGCATGGGAGTTCGCCCAACCAGTCTACGTGTGTTTTGTGGACTTGGAGAAGGCGTTCGACCGTGTCCCTGTGGGGGGTGCTTCGGGAGTACGGGGTACCGAACCCCCTGATACGGGCTCTTAGGTCCCTGTACGACCGGTGTCAGAGTTTGGTCCGCATTGCCGGCAGTAAGCCTGAGTCGTTTCCGGTTGGGTTGGACTCTGCCAAGGCTGCCCTTTGTCAGCGATTCTGTTCGTAACTTTTACGGACAGAATTTCTAGGCGCAGGCGAGGCGTAGAGGGGGTCCGGTTTGGTGGCGTCAGTATTGCATCTCTGCTTAAATGGGTACACGTAACATTCATGTATATGTTAATGATATACATGATTAGATGAAATGGGACCCCACAGAGGGGGAAAAAAATGCATTGACGAAGGATTTTGGATGAATCTTGTGTTGTTTGTCAGTGCAACCTGACAGTGACTCAAATACATTCCAATCCAAAACTCTTGCATTATGAATATGATGCAGTTGAACAAATAGTGTCCATTGTATCAAATTCATGTTCACTCCCCATATTTATTGTAAACCCAACAAAACAAGGACATCTCTATACCCAGACCTTTCCCCTCCCCCCGCCGCTCGCCCCGTCCCGGCCTCCGCAGCAGCCCCCCAGCCCGCGGTGCAGAGCGGCCGGCAGGTTCTTATACACGGCCCGGCTGTACGGGATGAAGCACAGGCCCAGCTGGAGGTGCCTGGCCAGACGGCAGTAGGCGGCCAGCGCCAGCACCAGAAGGGGGGTCACCAAGAGGAAGCCCACCACCAGCAGAGCCACGCAGCCCCCGTCCGTCAGCAGGTCGGAGCAGTACGGCCTCGTCCCGTGGGGTCGCACCTTGGAAAGTGGAGACGGCACGTATGAGTGAACACGAACGCATGGACGCTTTCTTTCCGCGAGGTTTTGCTCAGTCAAAGCAAAGTTCGCTGGTGGTAAGCGTGCACGTAAGTGGGAGTCGGAGAGGAGACGGCAGGACTGCATCATCCTTATCGCCTCCTGACGCGACAGAGCAGGAGAATGTCGGGAGTCGAGGCATCAATCAGCTTTGCGCGTGGGCGAGGGGGATTACAACACTTTCTTACGCCGGGAGTGTCACAACCCGGCAAGGGGCGCAGATGCATGAATGTTCGGCGCCTTAGGTAAGGCTTTCGTCAGCATTTCTTCCGTGTCAACATGCATCCCAGAGCTGAACTGGCGCAGAAAAAGGCCTTCAAGGGTGGAAAGGAACAAGAGGAAAGTCACCGCCAAATACCCTGAAGATAACTTCTCCCAAACGCAGCTTTTCTTTTTCATCTTGCCAGGGCTGCGTTAAGCTCCTACTAAGTTGCTGTCACGTGAAGTCTTGTTACGAGAGGTTAGAGGAACAGGGAAGAAAAGTCCACTCATTAAAGGCCATTGTACTACAGAAGTCACTGAAGCGTGACGCCTTATTGGGTGGGCCCGTCCTAACTAATGCTTACTGGCCCGTTGCTCTCGCGTGTGTGTGCGTACGTGTCTTGTTCCCAGGGTCCTTTTAAGATTGTGATTTGTGTGTGATGTGAAGGCACCTCTCGTCATCAGCGAGCGGGCCTCAAAGAGTTGTGAGATGAAGCCATCGGGGTTTCGGGCCGGCGCCTTAGAGTGCCTCGTTGTCGGCGGTGAGTCCGCGCGTGTCACTGAGTGACAGCCAGCGTGCGGGCGGGGTTCGCTCTGGCGTGGCTGCTTTAGAGTGCCCCGTTGTCACGGTGTGGAAATGCCCCACGATTACCCAGCCACTGGTAAAATTTGGCAGGGTTGTTTGCAACACTCTTCTTTGCGGCGTGTCAAATTTAGAAGACATTCATTTTCACGTTACACTTGAATGAAGTTTGGAGACGAGTTCGCCCCTCCCGCTTACCGTGGAGTGGCAGAGGAAGCCAAAGACCACCATGACGATGGCCGGCGTCAGGATGCTTCCGAAGAGCAGCCCGGCCAGGCAAGCGTTGACGGCGGCGATGACCAGGTTCTGAGCAGTCACCAGCACCGAGCAGGCCCAGCAGTCGAGGGAGCCCCGCAGCTCCGGCGGGGCCTCGCCGCCCGCCCCGCCCTCAGCTGCGGAGTAAGGGGGGGGCACCGCCGCACGCGAAGGCGTCTCCCTGCCAGCTCCCTCCGCGGGAGCGGAGGCCTGCGGCTGCTGGTTGCCGTGAGCGTGACCACGGTGAGGCGGCAGCTCCTCGGAAAGGTCCAAGACCTGATGGTGCGCCCCCTTCTCCGGAGGGCCGCTCAAACTCATGGCGAGCTGTGGACAAGAAACAAACACCGGGAGGGGCTGGGAAAAGCCGCATTTGACCTCTTGGCGGGTGTTGTTGAAAGATGAAGGCTAACTGGCGTCCGAGTGTTCTCGTGCTCATGAAAGATGTTTTGAGACACAAACGCATCAGACGAGGCATTTATGCATAAAAAGGCAACGAGCGAGGAAAGGTGGGCCTGGACTTACCAATCAGATGGCCCTCTCGCCCGTCGTCCTTTTCCTCTGGATTTTCTTGGTACGGTCCCCGTCAGCTTCCCTCCTGGAAGCGGCAGACGTCTTTGTCTAAACTCATCTGATTGAGTCCGCAAGTGCTGTCTGGCGCGGTCCTCCCTCCACTCTGGCTCCACCCACAAGGCTTTATCAGGCCAGGCCAGCACACGCATTCCACCGCCCCGAAGAGAGGGCGTGGACGTGTCTGCCCCTCCGCCTGTTTTCAGCGGGGGAGGACGGGCGTCCGGGCGTCTCTCCTCTTGAATGGCGCTTGAGGCCAGCAGCGTGATGTCGATAATATTGACGACTCCGCTGTCATGACTTGATTGTCAGTTTAGCAGTTTGAGAAAAATTGAAAGTACAATGAAGGGAGACAATTGTCATTTAGGCATCGCAATTTCTTCAACACCGAAAATACAAGCCAAGAGTAGTGTAATGCGTTTTCAAACAAATACCGTAGTCGTCGTACACTAAGACAAAAAAGTTGTTTTCTCGAGTCGACGGCATTTTTGGGGCGTTAAACAAGTTAACATTTTAGGTGAAAGAAGTCCTATTTTGGATGAACAAGTTCGATCATTTCAAGAAAAAGTATATTAAGAAAAATGTAAATTTTGTAGATGAAAGTTCAAATGTAGGAAGCTTCCTGTGACCCGCTGCCACTTGGGCAACATCCTTCCTGGAGCGTACACCGAAACGCCATCCTGTTTGCGAGAGGTGACCACTGACCAGCCAGGCGGTACAATTCGTCTCGGTTTATTAATCGTCATGTCACACAAATTCACAAAGTGTTTTAAGACAAGTCTGGCTCAGTTTGGTGTGTGTGTGTGTGTGTGTGTGTGTGTGGAGGCTCTACACAGTGCAGTTATAAATAGATGAGCACAAAGAAGAAGGAAAATGGTAATATTGCAACAGGAAAAATAGAATTCTCATGGAAACAAACAAAGAACTTTTAGCACCAGCATCATCTTCATCAGATTATAGAATAAAAATCATTGAAGTTTCATCTTAAAGTTACCCCAAAAATGAACGAACATACAAATTCTACATGAACTGTGTCTTTTGTCAACATGGCGTTATATCATTTCATATACATCAGAGGGGGGGACTGCATCATCTTCATCATCAAAGGACAGCATGAAAATGAGGGAGAGCCCTGTTTTTGTTTTTTAAGAAAAAGGGTGAAAAGCGTTGCCATCCAATAAATAGAGGGAATGTCTTTAAATTAAATGTACAATTTCCCCTCTCCAAGAGGACATCATGGAACAAAACGAGCACCAAACAAACGGGGAAAATAAAAACTTTGCATGTTCATCATTTCCACGAGCGATACATGGATATCATTCATTAAAAAACACACAAAGATAAAATGAACCCCGGCCCCTAAAAAAACAACCAACGTTATGAAAACCCGTATGTCTTGAATTTTTCCAAACTATTGTACATTTGAAAATTCTTAATGCTTTAGGAAAACATTCTCTATTATTAGTACTTTTTCCATGTTCTCTTTTCTAAATACAAGTGACAAGGCCAATGTGGTATATATATCTAGGCGAATCTAGTTTAAGAAAACAATAAATTATTTTTATTTTAAAACCAAACCATGTACAAATGTATTCGGTATTCAAGACAACAAGAGAAAACAAAGAGTTGTTTCACAAAGCACCGTCTGAGAGGCGTAAACTGCTATGTCTTGATCTGTAAACAGTACAAGTCAGTAAACAAATCCATTCTACTACCTTCAAGAATCAACGTTGAAAGTGTGTTTTTTTTGTTTTGTCCTGACTTGCAGGAGTTTTGGTTGTGGCTGACGACGTGGGAAGGGAGTTCCGTCACCGGGAGGAGGAGGAGGAGGAGGAGGAGGAGGAGGAGAAGGAGCAGGACGAGGAGGACGAGGCCTGGAAGAGAGGAGCGGCGAGTCGGTAAGAGAGCCGGCAAGCGGGAGCGGCAAACGCGCGGAGGCTAGCGTACCAGGCTGAAGGAATCGTACGTGCCGGTGAGCTCCTCCATGGAGTATTGCTCCAGCACCACCACGTTGTTCAGGTTGGGGGTGGACTGGCGGGCGCAGTCTTCGCAGTGCACCACGTACGTCTTCCTGCTGCTGCTCTCGCTCGTCACAAACAGCAAATTGAACACCTCCACCTGTCGTGATTGGGAGCCATTCATTGGATTCACCTATTTGTGGATTTTCTTTTTTGCTCCACAAACTTGCAAGTCGGGTGACAATTTATTGCGAGCCTCTCTAGTTTGAGAAGCGCTGACGTGGCGCATGTAAGCTGGCCAGTTGGCGTGTACTCACGTCACACTCGTTGCAGTAGTAGGCAGGCTCGTCCTTGACTCTGCCCTGGTAGGAGATCTTCTTGCCGAGAGCTACCAGCTGGTCCCGCAGGATCTGGATGCGCTTCATGGACTGCAGCAGGCAGTGTCTGGAAGGAACGTGAAGAGATCAAGCTTAACCCTCAGGCCACGTTTCAACTCGCATCACTTCATGACTTGAGTATCAAACATTTTTTGAACCTTTCAAATTCCAGTTTATTTTAAAACAATCTCAAGAATATTTGTTTGAATCAATTCAATTTCCATTTTCCCACCTAGATTGCTAATAGTACAGCCTTTGTACAGCCAGCAGAGGGCGCTTGCACCACCTCTTAAATTAACGTAATTCTTTTTCAACGGTCAGCCGAGAGAATGGACACTTGCATCCGTTTTCTGTGGCGCTTGCGGGTGTCCTACCCAAGCTGACTTTAGGCAAGAGGCAGGGTACACCCTGGACCGGTCGCCATCCGTCACTCACATTCACATCTGACAATTTTAGATTTCACTGAATGTGCAAAATGACAAAAACTCTTGGGAAGTTTCATCACGTTAGCATTAAGATTGCAAAAATGGTTCCAAAAAAGCGCGTGGGCTCGTACTCACCTGATCATCTTGTAGGTGTCCGGGTCAGTGATCTTCAGCGTGCGGGCCACGTTCCACGACACGTGAATCATGGGCACGATGGACTTGACCTTCTTCACTTCGTTCCACTCAAACCTCTCCAGGGCCAGCTGGTACTGGTAAGCTGCACGGACCAAAGAGCTGCACTGAGCACGCCTGCGCTTTCTCCGCATTTCTGTGTTCGCTTACCGTTCAGGGGTCCCACGTTCCAGGCGATGTTGTTGCACCAGCCCACGGCTTGAACCCAGTGCACGGTCCCGGCGTTGATCCACACCAAGTCCCCCGGCCTCTGGATGAAACGGTACACTGGGATGTTGGCGTTGTACAGGTCCTCCAACACGGGCCACCAGGATCCCGTCAGGTAGTCCACGCCGTGCCTGTGTCAAAGCGCGTCCACGGCGTCAGATGGCTGTCGGAATTTGCGTGCGCATACGGAGGGAGGCTCGCTCGGGTTCACGTAAGCTCCAGATTTGACCAATTTGTAGTGACTCCCAACTTGACTTTTTCTTTAGTTTAAAGTCCACTTTTTTATTCATCCGTCACTTGGATAGAATTTATTAGCCCGCAGTCAGCTGGGATAGGCACCAGCACGCCCGCGGCGCTACGGAAAATGGATGGATGGAGTTACGTGAAATTGATGGCGATTTTCAAAGATCTTTTCTCCTCCATCCATATATGAAAAATATGAATTGGATAAAAGATTCAAATACAGTAAAACACAAAATTCCATGGGAAATATCTGGCGGTACAACCAGTTTTCAAGGAATGTACACGGTTGTTGTGTCCATTATTTTTATTCATGTCCAAGCATTTGCATTAACATTCATTCTTTTTTCACATGTTAGTGTAGCATGCATAAAGGGCCTCTTTATGCTGAATTCAACTGTTACAAAGAGTTGGATTAAGCGTGGGTTGATTGGTCATGCCTGGAGAGGGAGGCACAAGGACGATGTCAGAGAAAAGCGGCGATCTCGGACGCTGAGATGAATCGTCAGGCGAGCAAACACACGACTCCTGGGCATCGACTCCCTTTTTAATTCCCATCGCTGGCAGCATAACAATCGGTTCTTGGGAGAAACGAAACAATCTTACTTACTTCTCGCAGAAGTCGCTGATGGCCTGCCAGTAGTTTTCGTGCACAGAGAACCACTCGCAGTCTCCGGGGCCAATGTTGATGTTCACCGAGCAGAAGTTGTTGTTCTCCTGGTGGCCTGCGGCACGGACGACGCAGGTACTTAACCAGGTCCGGGCAGATGTAGTCAGGTAGGTCATGGCTCACCTGGCGTTCGGCTCCCCGGGACCTTCATGTAGAGCTGGACAGTGTTCATGCCCAGGATGGTGTGTCCCACGTGGCTCAGCATGTTGCCACTGGACGCCACGCGCATGAACGCGGGCAGCTTCTGGAGCTCTTGCAGCTGAGGTTTCCACCTTAAAGACAGCGGGGGTCGTCGTCAGCGTGGAGCGCGGAGTGACTGAGCGGCGATGGCGCTTACCTCTTGGGATCCGACAGGTCGATGTTGGTGCCAAATTTAATGATCTTGCCCACTGGCTTCTGCTCACCGCTATGGACAATGACAGAAATGAGAATTGGTCACAGGGCACGTGCAGAAATGAAATGAGAAGAACTGAACATCCAAGTCTTGCTCATACAAATCTTTTACCTGCTTTCTTTCACGTTGTTTTCCTTGCTCGGGTTTTCAGAGATGCCGGACGGCTTCTTGTCGTCGTCTTCCTCTTCTTCTTCGTCGTCGTCTTCATCCTCCTCATCGCTTCCTTTCTCCTCCTAACGCACCATAATGTATTTATTCAGCAGCTGCCTCGCGGCATCCATAGTAGCTGAGGTGCTGCCGCCTTACCTGCAGACTCTCCTGGAAGCTGGACGCCTGGTACTGAGCGTACTTGGCGATGGTGGTGTGGGAGCGGCTGCTCTCGCAGGGCCACGTCTGGCCCGTCCCGCTGGGGTCCCAGTTCTCGTCGGCCGGCTGCTGCACCTGAGTCCGCACTTCCACCGCCTGCTCCGCGTTGGCCTCCACCAGAGACTTGGTAGAAAACAGGCCCAAGTCTGAAAAACATTTATCATCAGCATGTAAATTTGAGGAGGGAAAAACAGTACAAACTCACTGATGCGCAGAGATCCAGCCAGGCCTCGGATGACCGTAACGGGGTTCTTTGGGTCTGTGCAGAACTGCAGCAGCACAGGAGAGAAGGCGTCCCTTTTGCTCTCCAGCTGTACAACGCAAGAACGAGAATGAAGAATTACCATTCGAATGCTCCCAATTTTCTTTAACTTCACTCAAGACGCGGTGTGTATCTGAAGCTCGCTCGGACACTTCGGTCAAACGGAAAGTCAATTGTCTTACGTAGATGCTGGGCGTGGGAGGGTTGAGCTTGTCTCTCGGAATTTGCTCCTCTGACGTCAAGATGGGCTTAACGGAGAAGGCCGGGAGCAAGAAAGATTCCCTGAACTTCCCTTTGACCCTTTCCCCCCTGAGACAAAATACAGAGACCGTTATTGCGCGTTTGCGAGGAGATTTTCTGCCTGTCCCACGGGGCGCACTCACTTGCAAGATCGGATTATTTCCGCGGCCGTGTTCTCGATGCTGATCTCTGCCAGGGGAATCCTCTTGTCCTCCACCTCGGAGGCGATGAAGGTTTCTCGGTCGCCGCTCTCCACTTTGATCAGTCGGATCTTCAGCTCCTTGGGGGGCCCGTCCGACAGCGCCTTCAGCTTCAGCAAGTCAGCGGAACCGAGCGACGAGCCCGATACGCCGCCTTTCGACCTCCACGCCGCGTGCTCGCCTTCGCCAGCGGCGGTCGCGTCCTTCTGCTTCTTTTTCTCAGCGTCGTGGTGAGCGCGGTTCTTTCCCTCCTTGCTCTGGAGGTTGAGGTCGCACAGGATTCGTCGGTCCTTCTTGTCCTTGTGGCTCTTGCCCTCCTTGTGCCGCTTGCGGCTGCTGCCGGAGTGCGAGGACGAGGAGGATGAGGACGAGGAGGAGGAGAAGGAGAAGGCCATCTCTTCCTTCTTGTCTCGGTGCTTCCGCTTCTCTTTTGCGTCTTCCTGCTTGTGGCCGTGGCCGTGCTTCCTCTTCTTCTCTTTCTCCCTCTCTCTGCCCTTGTGTCGCTCCTTCTCGCGGCGCTCCTTCGCTTTCTCCGGCTTGTGTCCGTCCTCGGCTTTGGCGCGGCGCGTCGGTTTGTCCGGCTCACGAGACGCCGTGACCTCGCAGCTGTCGGCCAACTCCGACGACTCGGAGACGGCGGTCAAACGTCGCTCCTCCTCGATGGCTCTGTAAAGCGTTACGGCGGGCACGACCTCCTTGGGGACAATCCTTCTCACTGCAATCATTTCATCAGCGGGCTCCGCCTTGACCTTCTCGGCTTCGAGCGGGCGGGGCGTGGAGGACTTTGGAGGAGGGACGGTCGGACTGAACGGGGCATCGGTGGAATCGGACGTGGGCGAGCCGCCGTGCTGCTGGCGACATATGTCGGGACCCAGCGAGAGCGACGAGGAATATTTGACGCCGAGCAGAGCCGACGGCGGGGGCCTCCCGAAAGGTCCGCCTCGGTACGCGTATTTCTGGCTCTCCAGGACTGTGGCCAGAGACTTGAACATGCTGTTGACTCCCGTTTGGTGGAGGTGGGGTCTCCGAGGTGGCGGCGAACACGACGGGGTCTCGGAATCCGCCTCCTCTTCCTCCTCCTCCTCCGCCTCGCTTTTAGCCTGCTCGGGAAGGCCGTAAAGTTTGGCCAGGTCGCTGTGGCGGTAGGTGCCGTTGCCCGCTCCGGCTCCAGTGTTTTGGGGTGAGCTTTTCAGGTCATCCGTCTCTTCTTCCTCCTCCTCCTCCTCCTCGTTGAGCGAAGACGTCCGGCTGCAAGGGGACGCCAGCGAGCCTTGGCGGCTGAGCACAGGTGGGCTCGCGTGAGCGTTGGCTCCGAAATCTTCCTGGTTCGGCTGACGTTTGAGCGCCGGGAGGAGGTCCGGGGCACAAAGGTAACTCTTGACGGGCGGGACACTTGGTGAAAACGTATCGAGGAGACCCCCGCTGTACATCTCTTCCTCCTTTTTAATGGATTCATCCAGCATGGCCATGATGTTGGCCAGGCCGTCGGGGAGCAGCGTGGACAACTCCGAGGGCTCCTCCTCAAATGGAGAACTGTCCGAACGCAGGGCGGGCGCAGGCAGAGGGGCAGCCGGCCGGTTCTCTCTGGGAAAGGCCTGATAGAGCCTGGGGGGCTCTCGGAGCATAGGCGGCGAACCGGCCGGCTCTTTGGACAGTTTGGGCGCGGCCTGGGCGGCGGGGGGCCGCTGGTGCTTCATCCCTGAGGTATCGTGCGTCGGAGGGGGGTCGCCCCACATCTCCCGCTGCCGCTGCTTTTCGCGGGCGTAGTCCGTCTGCGGCGTAAGCGGAGGCGGTCGCAGCCTTTCCAGGGCAGCGTTGACGACGGGCGCCTGGCCGGAAGCGCCGCCGCGGCTCAGCCACGGGTAGGGAGGCGAGGCCCGCGAGGCGGCGGGGCCCGGAGGAGCGGTTACCGGGCGGGGCCGTGCAGGTGGGGGGGCGTCGCCACACAGAAGTCTTTCCAGACTTTCCATGGCAGTCTGCTCTTGAGCCTTTTGACGCATCACTTCCTCCTCCGCCCTCTTTGTCTCCTCCTCTTCCTTCTTTTCTCTCGCCAACCTCTCCCGCTCCTCCGCTTCTCTCCTCTTCTTCTCGGCCTCTTGCCTTTCCCACTCTCTCCTCTTGCGTTCCCGCTCCTGCTTCTCCCACTCCCTCTTCCTCCTCTCCTCCTCCTGCAGCCTCTCCACTTCCCTCCTCTTCCTCTCTTGCTCCTGCAGCTCCCACTCTCTCCTCCGCCGACGTTCCTCCTCCTCCCGTTTCTCCGTCTCCCTCTTCTTCCTCTCCTCATCTTTCTTTTCCCGCTCTCTCCTCTTCCTCTCCTCCTCGTCCTTTTGCTTCATCTCCAACTCTCTTTTTCGCCGCTCTTCGTCCCGTCTTTCCCTCCTCCTCTTCTCCTCGGCTCGCATGTGGCCCTCGAGCTCTGCGTCCAGCTTGTCCAGAGCCTCCACGATGGACTGCGAGTCCAAAGCGGGGCCGGGATGAATCTGCAGCTGGGAGTACGCCTGGGAGGACGCCCGGTGATGGCCGGAAGATCGCGAGTACACAGGAGGAGAACCGGGAACGGGCTTTGACACTCTGTTCGTAATGACGCCGTCCCCTGTCCCGGGGAGCCCTGAGTAGAACAAAGATGACGACGTAGCGCACGCAGGAGCTTGCGCGAGTTGAGCCTGAGGATAAAAGGAGGTCTTCCCCTCGGGGGCTTCGGGGGGTCCGTGATCTTGAGGTCTTCCTCGTACCTCGTGGTGAGGCTGGCTGGCATTCAGCTGAGGGCCGGGGGGACATCTTCGGGGCGCCGGCTCGTGACTCCTCTGCTGGTTCACCTGGCGACCGCCGTTTGAGCCGCTGCTGTTGCCGTAGCCACCGACTGAGCAGGAGGAACGATTGGGGATAATTACAGGGGTGCGGGTAGAGCTGACGGGGGGCGGGCTGACGTGAGGTCGACGCTGACTGTCTGGACCCTGATTGTGGCTTTGCTGGTGATGAGGTATCAGTCCTGGAGGTCTGCAGATGTCTGAATCCTGAGAGACGACATGAACATTGCATTAGCCGTACTTTTAAGACAATCCCAAATCGCAGCCGCTAAATTGCATGTTCAGTCCCACTAACAGATTGTGGCGCGTTTGCACCATGTAACATTTGGGAGAGCACTGCGAGACCAAGATGAAGTCTGAAGTGATGGAATTGGAAGTGTTAGTGGAAGAGGCAATCACACATTCGCAGTGCTAACCCTAACCCTATTCACAAGACCCACACGCAAGGCAAAACAGAGTTGATTCAGAAGCTCCCAAATTGCATTGCTGATTAGACAAAGTCTAATTTTGCAATTTTGTAATCTTCCTCACCACAACAACTGCAGTCATTTTTAGGCCTTTGTTGCGTACTGTAGGTTCACACGTGCCTTTCCGACGCGATATTCCAAGACGCTAAATCAGCCACCTCAATGCTAAACGCATCTATCTGCGTTTACTCCTCCCAGAACACACAAAATGAACTGATTTTTGCCTCGCATCTGCTTATGTGAGCGACCGTGTTTTTGCCCACACAAAGCTTTTAGGAGCTACACAAATTGCCGACTCACCAGGGGTTGGCTGCCGGGCCTACTCTGGTACCGCCACGCATCATAGGGCCCGCTCAGTTGAGGTACTGAGGTGGCGCCGGCGGGAGGCGGTGGAGGCGCAGGGGGGCCGCGCTGTCCCAGTCCCGGGTGAGGCTGAAAGCGGCCGTAAGGCACACTGCCGCCGGCTGGGGGTTTTGCTGGTGAAGACCGGGCGTGCCGATGCTGATCTCTCTCCCCGGTGAGAGAGCCTCTGCGGCTGTGGGGCTCCACGGCCTGGCAGGGTGGAGCTGGCCCCAGTTTGGAAGTGGGGCTGCGATAGGAAGAGTGGGGGGACTGCTGGTTCGCAGCCTGAGGTTGGAAGCAGTCTCTCTGCGGAGGAGGCGCACACGCCTGGTTGTAGCTAGGAGGGTGCGAGCTGAGGGGAGGTGACACGGCGGAAGGGGTGGGTGTGGCCGGAGGTGTCTTTTGGGGGTAGCTGCCTAGTGCTTGTTTATGGGGTTCCTGAATGAGAAAGAATATTCGGTGTGATGTTTTAGCTGGATGATGTCACCAAAAAAGTCCTAAAGTTCTCACAATTGGGCTTTGGAACTCCGTTGGTGGCGGGTTCTTGCGATCGCAACTCTGAGGCTGCCAGGTGCTGTTGTCCTTATGGAAGGGGTTCCAGAAGGCCGCTTTGACGTGGTGGGGCTGAGACGGCAAAGCCTGGCCCGGTCCGGGGAAGCGCTGCTGTCCAGGATGCGAGACCTGCACAAGTGGAAATATGAGGGTGTGAGTGAAAGAGCAAAGAGTTTCAAAGGAGTCAAGAAACCCAGATCGTTGCCTTACCTGATCGGAGCTCTTTTTCCTCTTGCTCGGGCTGGGCCAGTCCTCTGCGGGCGAGCGCGCGGATGGCGCGGGAGTGTGCTGGATGACAGAGTGTTCGCCGAGCGGGGGCCGCGGTCTCTTCAGCTGACCGCCGGGCATCTTGCCAGCGTGCGCCCTCTGCTGCTAAGACCAGATCGAAAGTAGCAGAAAGAGAGCGTCGAGTCGTGATTGTTGCCGTGCGGGCGGGTGACGATGAGACGCCATCGCAGCCAATTAGAGAGCGCTCGCTCACCTGATGCACCTGAGCCCACGTGTCGTCTCCCGGCAGTGGCGGCCCCCGGGGGGCGTGGTGCTCCTGAGGACCCCCGAACTTAAACAGAACGCCGAGGGGAAACAATCAAAACGTTGGACGACAGCGCGCAAACTCGGGTTTGAGTTCAACCTGAGCGTTTGAACTCACCTTCAACGGTTGCATCGGCCAGCCGGCGGGGAGATGCGGGCTAGGGGGGGCTCCGCCGCTCCCCGCGTAGCCGCCATTATGGAGGCGGAGTGAGTGCTCGGGGAGAGTCGTGCCTGGATGTCCTTGGGGAGGATGGTGGGCTTCGTAGAGCTGGCCCAGTTGCTCCCATGCCCGGTGAGGAGGGGGAGGATGAAGATGATGAAGAGGATGATGAGGAAGTGGTCTCAGCTGCTCCCTCGGCAGACCCGGCAACACCGCCTGCGGGAGATCCAGCTTCTCCCCTCCTCGCGTGGGCCTGGAAGAGAAACAAACAAAGCGGTCAACAAACGTTGCACTGTGGCGTCCATTTCTACTGTTGCGCTGTTTGCGTGATGTACCCGCTATTATAGAATTTGCTGGATTGGTTGAGTCCGTGAATTGGACCAGGAGGTAGATGGGCAAGGAGCTGGTGTTGGGTCATTCCTGGCAAACACCTGATGAAAAAGACATGGCATGACACCTTTGCACCGCAGAGCTTCATTATCCCAAAAGTAGAAGACACTCCGGCGTCACTTCGGCAATAAAACCGCGGTGTTTAATTACAGGTTAACAGTGGTGTGCGGTTAGGGAATGTTTGTGTTTGCGTTGGCATGCCAACCCACCTGCCAGGTGGCTGCCAGGCGCGGCCGCCCACGGGAGCCCAGGGTCCCCGGTTGAGTCCATCCAGAGAGAAGGAATCCCGTGTGCCACGCCCGCCAAACTGCTCCACTGCGTGATGCATTCAGCCTGCGGGCGGGAAACAAGAGTCACCCCCAAAAGAAAAACAAAAGATGACGTGGCTTACGACACACAGTACGACGACAATGATTGGACCCTTGAGCGTACAGTCCACCCAAAGCAAAAAACACGTGAATATATGTCGTTCTCGTGACGGGAGGGGCTTATACCCACCACACTTGCCGTGTCCGTGAAGCCCTCCACTGCAGCACAGAGAGGGCCTCACTCCAACGCTTGAAAAGGGCTCGTCTGTCCTGTCCCTCCGTCCCCGGCTACTCAAGTCAAAGAGATCGGTCACCTCCGAAGCGGTGTGCTTCTTTTGCCTGGTAGGCGTGCACACATTTGAAATCGAATACTGTAGAAGAGAGGCCTTTGTGTGTGTTGTGGCTGCAGTGCATCGGGCGGCCTGTTGGGGGCACAAGCACAGCAGTTGGAGGATTATTATCGGGGCCCAGATGGCTATTTGAGGGGCGGGTCACCTTCGAGGACAGACCCTGGTTACTGTAATCCTTCCGAGCACCGTGTGGCGATAAAAGCAAGAAAGACTTTCCGTGCCAAGTGTGCCTGTAAGTGTTGCCAAGTGAGAGAAGCGGGCGATTGTGTGCCCGGTGGCGGTTTAATCTCATTACAGCAGACATGATGGAGGGAGGGAGGGAGGGAGGGAGGGAGGGAGGGGGGGGGGGCTCGGCAGTGACAGACGGTCTGAACAGGACGGAGGGATAGATTAAGGAGAAACTATGAAGATAGAAGGAGTGAAGTGTGGGAACAGCGAGGACGCCCACGCGTCTTCAGTCAGTCAGTCGGCACACGAAAAACAAAAATAGAATGCCAAGAAATGAAAACATTTTTGCCACATTTTTTGCTTCAATTCAATTCAATCGACATTGTGCTCGCTCCTTTGGGTGTGCACAGATTCACAGTGGATCACAAAAATAAACGCCTGTGCATAAGATATTGTCTGTCTACATGTGTTGCTCCACCACCTGTTTTCAAATATTGGTATTCAGCAGAATTTCACATTCTGCGTGAGCGTTCGTCTCGCAGAGTCCCGCAATGCTCACTTCAACTGGGAGTGGCAATAAACAGCTGAAGCATTCTTTACCAGTTGCCACGCACGTTCGCGCGGCGGTTTACCTGGCAGAGCGGCACCGGGTTATCGATCGACGGTCGTGTCGCGCCTCAGCTTCGGCCGCCGCTCGTCTCTCGTGGGCCTGCCGGACGCTGGGGGGCGCACAGAGCACAAAGACGATGACAACGCCGACTTCGCTTTCGCTCCCTCCTCATGACCAACTCGACATATTGATGCATCGTGCCCATTCTTCGTCGTAATTAACGCTTTGGTCACATGACCTGCAGAAACGCGAAACTAGCACATAGGCAGACGGCGGGCAGGGTTACTCACCAGCGGGTAAACCGATGCTAACGACAACAACAGTGTTTGTGTGCGTGTGTGATGGCGGATTGCCCCCCCAAATGATTACAGAATGCCGCTTTACAGTCAGGTGAGTGGGAATTTCTCATTTTCCGTGATGTGATATATTTCCAAAGTAGTGAGCGTGCGTGTGCCGAACAGGAAGCCATGAAGCAGGTGGGTGGGGACTTCGACTGAAAGGCCACCAAGCAGGCAAACTGCCAGAAGATCCCCATTTTACAGCTAAATCGGAAATCCCCCCCCCACCCAAGCATCTGTTGAAACTCATCGTCATAGTTATGCAAATATAGTGCCTTGAGACGTGGTTCATATAATATTGTACTTGTTATTAAACAGAATCTTACGAAAAAAAATCGAGAATTTTATAAACTTTTTTTTCAATTCAGGAGACATTGTGCTTCTCCTCTCCTTCTGGTCTACACACCTTGGCCACCTGGGGGCAGTATAATATAGACAGTACAGTATTTCTGTACTGAAGTAATATTAGTCATTCTTCGCAGAGGATAAAGAATATTTGCTCCACTGTTTGGGTTTAAATATCCGTTGCTTAAAGGTCTAGAACACTGCGACGACCAATGCTATTCATTAATCCATCTATGGCGTTTCACATTGTGTGTTAGCATAAAGCTAGCAGACTTTCATGCAAAGTTATGCGGACCTTTCAAATATACAAGGTGTAAATGTGTGAGCGTAGACATCGACTGCGAGCTGAAGCCTCTTTTGGGAAGAATTGCTCACAATCTGCCAAACCGCCGAGTTGAGTGTTGAAATGATCTTGCGGGTGTGCCGAATCAAGTGCCGCATGTGTTTGTTGGCATTTAAAGAGAAGAAGAGCTGAACTTTGACGGAGAAAAGGAAGTAGTCGTCACAGGCAGAGGAAGTAAGCGAACGGGGCGGGTGGCGTTGAGGACTCCGGCTTCCTGTTGAACGCAAACCGCAGGTGTGCACACCTGAGAAGGACGTCACGTGAGCTTGCTTTTCACACACACAAACACGGCCCACAAACGCCTCGTCGAAAAACAACAACAACGCAGTGACGTCGTCCCCTGCCTCCAAAAAGCCTCGCTTCCTCCTCTCGTCAGATTCTGGCGCAAGTGCATGTGTGACAGCCGCGATTACTCAACATTTCTGCGCGTCGTTTCAAGCGAGACGTGCGAGACGGAAGACGGTGACTCAACTGCGGGCCCGGAACTCTGACACACAAAGAGCAGACGCGGGCGTCTCGCTCTCCATTTCCACGCCGGCTCGTCATCGTGAAAACCCCCGCGACCGAACGAGCGCCACGCTCCAAACTCCCCTCGCGAGTCGCGTCATCGCACCCACCGAGCGCGTTGCCGCTTTTTCATCCCGGTGGGATCGATCCGGCCCGATTTCACGCCGCGGGGTTTGCTCAGATCGGTTAGAAATTGACACCGAACTGGCCAAAAAGCCTCCGAGCAGCGGCGCCTGCTCGTCCGTACAAACTGATAAAGAACAACAAGCAATGACTCCGCATCCATCATTTGTGCCACCGCTGTATCACAGATTTTTGGTTTTTTTAGTACGAGTGGCTGTTCCCACGGAGCAAAGAGAGAATATAGGCCTTGGAGTATCGTTCTACGCTCGGTTTGTACGTGTCGCTGCTCCGTGTATTAAAGTAGCAGTTATAAACATCGTTGCTCATCTCCGTTAGCCCATCTATGGCGTTTCCGACCTTTGTTCAAATCGGTTTTATCGCCCTGGCATTTTACCCATTTATGTGCATTGTTCCTTGCTGCGGTTTTATTTTCTCGGCTTATGCGTTTGGTCAACTCTGGACTGAACCGGATACGGTTTTGGTTGAACATTCAAAAAATGTTTAATCCCGTTTTATTTGCTGTACGGTCAACTTTGGGTGGAAGTGACAAACAGCTTGAAGCACGCACGCTTTGTCTCTTATTTGGAGAACTGTGTGAGGAAGTGTGAAGGTCTACTTTAAAAAAGTATGTGTTACGACATTTTAATGCGTTTAAAGCTGACGAGAGCAGGAAAGCTTGTCCAAAAAAAAATGTATACGGTCTCTCTACATCGACGACTGCCACGTGAGTCTGCAACAAATCCCGCAGGATAAACGGGGGTCCACTTGTCAAAGTGGGCAAGTGAAAAGCGGCACGACCGCGTCGACGTCGGCACGCGCTACGAGCTCAGTCGACCGCACGGCGCAAGTCCACACGCAGACGCCCGGCGAGCGCGGAAAGCTTCCTCCATCTCATCTGCTCGAAGCGACAACGTGCAGTTTCTCGTCCCGGCTTTCCCGCGCGTTGACACTTGACCTGTGGCCGTGCACGCGCCGTTATCCCACGCCTGCCGTCGCTCCGTGACACACACGCACGCTCTCGAAGCGCGACACCCGATCGCTCGCTGGCAACAAAAGCAGACACTGGGTGGCAGAGAACCCGCTGGGTTCACGCGTTGCCTGGCAACTGGTGAGTAAGCACTTTATGGGAACCTACTGACCCATTTCTAATGACACACACAGAAAATACGAAACTAATACGTTGAAACACAACACTTGGCTGAATCAGCTGACTGATTCCCGTCGTCGTCGTCATCATCATCATCATCATCACTCATTATTCATAGGACACGCGGGGCAAAAGGGGGCGGGGGTCTTTTCGCTTTTTACAGCATCACCATCAAAGCTGTTTTTTCCATGTCAATCGATCAGATAGGAAGTGAAGGTTCAAAGGCTTTTGGGGGGAGGGGCTCGGCCAACACGCACTCCAGGGGGGCTTTTGTAGAACTTTATGACCCGCAATATGGCGGCGCACATCAAGGGGAGCCAACCAAACAACAACACCAACTCTTTACTGCCCCGTTTGTCTGTGCGCAATTTGGGTAAAAATGCGCACAGAACGCACGCGTCGGATGACGTCACGGGAGCAACCCCCTCTAAGCTCCAAGTCTTTGCGGTGGGTTCCCGATTGGACCAACCAGAGAGCTGATGCAAATCGCTTCCTTTCAATTGGTTTCTTTGTGCGCGTCACGACCGACTTGGGGGGCGGCTCGCCATTCACCTCGTACGGACGCCGGCCCCCACCCCCACCCCCACCCCCACTCGGGCACAATAGTGCGAGATCCCCTTACACAGGCATTTTCTTCTTCAAAACTCCCCGCCTCGCTTCCCCTTTCCAGCAAACAGACCACAACAGAGCTTATTACTAATAAATGAAACTCCACAAATAGAACCATCGCACGCGCAAAAAAAAAAAAAAAACCAACAAGTTACAGGAATAAGTCTCCCCTTACGTGTGCGGAATGATGGTTAAAAAAAAATAAAAAATAAAAAAAAATAAAAGAGTCGAAACGTGGGACTGAGGTCACCTGCAGGAAAACAAATAATAATTCCCCCACGCCACGTTTTTCATCATCGTTGTAAGCTTTTGTTTTGCTTCGACTGAAACAAAACATTCCGTGTCAATTAACACACAAACAAAAGCCGCCGTAGGTCGCTTCCAGTAAGTCGAAAAGTTGCACGCACTCACCGGCGATTCCGTGGGAAAAACGCACAGTCCAAATGTGTGTCCGGCTTCCTTTGGCAAATCGATTCCCGGAGAAAAGGAGCGTTAGAATCCCCCCCCCACCGACAAGATCCGAAAAGGTGGCCGAGAAAGGCGCCGTCGCTCTGTGCGCGGCTCTTTACGCACACGCGGCGCTCGGCTCACTTTTTAAAAGGGACAGCGCCGCGCACGCGCACGCGCTGACGTCAGCCCACGGCCCCGGAATTCCCTGACAGAGCGCGAGCACACCGGCGCCGACTCACGAGAACCGCCCCCGAGCGCGCACGGTGATTCATATACTGCACTCCTGCTGCCTGTCGTCATTGGAGTCGCCACCATTTTGGCTTCCAAAAACTAAACGAAACAAAAAGCAACAACGGGGAACACGAGGTTTCTTGCTCATGGACGCCCCCTAAAGATCAAGTGCAGAACTGGGAAAATAAGGGAGGAAATGAGGAGCTTTTTGCTTCACTTTGCAAGATTTGAGTTTTTGCCCAATGAGAAGGCGGCTCAGTGAAATATGAAATACAGTGTTGCCTCGAGATAAAAGGGTCTGAAATCATCTTTCCCAGTGAAATTAACCGACTTGATATTATTAATGATATTAATTTTTGTAATGCGTTTTGCAAAACAGCGCACTCTACTATAATAATACAATTCAATAGAACGTAAAGAATGAAACAGTTGGTGCTTCATGATTAGTTAATTGCGGCTCCTTCTGGTGTGCCCGACTTGGCCACTGGGTGGCAGTATATTAGAAAAAAAGAAGACGCAAACAAAGAGGACTTTCACAGCTACTGTAAGCTAGCCATTTTTTGCAGAGGATAAATAATATACACCTGCAAATATTGTTGTAAATGTCGGTCTAGCGGTGGGGCTGCACCGTTCGTGTTCAAATAGTTGTTCCTGAAACCATCGCAACACTGCCACCTGCAGTATATGAGCATATAGCAGTAAGCTAGCAGACTTGAAAGCAAACCTCTGTGGTTGTTTTAAATAATGGGTAATTCTCTTAGTTTGACAGTAAACCAACTGGGAGTGACGCGAAACAATAAATTATTCATAAATCTAAACAAATAATGACCAAACTGCTTCATGTTGGCAAGTGAGGCACCACACAGAGCACGTACCTCAAGTTTGCACTCGCAAGTCAAAGCAAAAAAAAAATAATAATAAAACCGGCAGAGTGACGGTTCGTATCTCGAAAAAACTTGTACGTTGGGTGACTTGTATCTCAAGGCACCGCCGCACTGAGCTAGCCGCTAACAAAATAAGCGGCAACATAACAGACGGTGTCGTGGCTGCTCATCCTGGGCGAGCATGACAGACAACGATTGAATTCTCCTGATGACGATCCGGCGTCACGACATCGTGCCGGAAAAAGTGCTTTGGTTCAGACACAATGACGCACTGCTGCTTTCACACAGCAGGCAAAGTGAAGCTCTGAAGCACACGTGTGCCAAACATTCCCGTTCCGTGTGGTCAGGAATAGTGGCAAAGAGCAACACGCTTGTAAACACACAAGCATCGATTTTCAGCCAGGCCGGGGGCTCAGCGGGACGAGCGTCGGCAAAATTGGCGCACGGTGCAGTGAGGATGACGTAAGGAATAATAGTAAGCACAACAAGTCCGATGACGGCTCCTTTTGGTACGTGATGAGAACGTCGCCAGCGAGCTTTTGTGCCTCAACAATCGTGTTGGCTCACATGACAACGAGTGGCCCATTGACAACAGAAGACGTTTTGTAGGAAGTGCGCGCATGTGGCACCGGCGCTCATGGGAGTCCATTGTCAAGGGCGCATTGTCGTATTTACCGTGAAGCGATCATCGGGCGAGAGGCGGGGTACACCCTGAACCGGTCGCCAGCCAATCGCAGGGCACATAGAAACAAACAAGCATTCACACCTACGGGCAATTTAAGAGTCTTCAATCAACCTACCGCGCATGTTTTGGGGATGTGGGAGGGAAGCGGAGCGCCCAGAGAAAAGCCACGCAGGCACGGGACCGGGGTTCGAACCCCGGTCGCCAGAACCGTGAGGCAGATGTGCTAACCAGTTGAACACCGTGCCGGCCTAAAAGTAAACCATTTCAATACAATGCTTAATTCTCCTTTGTTTCAAGTTGTATTCTGTTTTTTTGTTTTGTTTGTTTTTTTTAAATCAAATTTCAACTGAAAGTAACAATCAAGCATGAATCAATTGAATCAAGCATGCTTTCTTATTTGGAGAACGAGCAAAGACGTGTGAAGGAATACTTTTAAAAAGTTTAAGTGCGTATAAATACGTTGAAATGAGTTTAAAACTGCTTGATAATGTTTCCTATACGGTCGTGGACCTCGCCCGATTGCGTGTGGGTGCGGAACGTATCCGCTGCGATAAACAGGGGTCCGCTATAAACGCTAATGTACTCGCATCATAATAAAGAACATATTGTTCTGCCGTAGCCACCTT
Organism: Phyllopteryx taeniolatus; assembly: GCF_024500385.1. NCBI lineage: Eukaryota > Metazoa > Chordata > Actinopteri > Syngnathiformes > Syngnathidae > Phyllopteryx > Phyllopteryx taeniolatus. Next base: position 1,513,335 of record NC_084524.1, on the reverse strand, counting down.
CTGATGAAAGGAATATGATTTCCCTTGATTGAAGTCTTTGGCAGAGCGCGTACGCGACGAGCCCATGAAAGACCTGCGCTGGGAACAGGAAGAGGATTGATGATTGGCAGATGCGGGAACACACACCAAACAAAAGGACGCCGATGCGTGCCAGTCGGTCGCGGAGGTCTAACTGTGTGTGGCGCACGGAGTGACGACTGCGCCGAGCCCCGCGAACGTTTAGCACTCTTATATTGATGTGTGCAAAGACGGGGGCGCAGGCGTGTGTGTGATGTGTTTAATTAAAGACGACGACCACTCCGTTCTCACACTCCTCCAAACGTATACACTTAGCAGAAAATTCCCGCCGCAGCAGCTGTGCATAATTCCACAAATAAACATAAGGGAAAAAAATGAAGCGCGCACGGCAGCTTGTGCGCTCGACCGTTCGTCCCCCGCTGCAGATGGCGCCTTCTCCGCCTCTCGTACGGAGGCCGCAGCGTGGGACCACGCGGGAGCGGGAGCGGGACTGGCGCGAGTCGGCCTTTCGGGTGCGCCGAGAGACCGACGGACACGATAATGAGAATAACGATGAGAATAACAATACAGTGAACCCCCGCTGCATGACGGCGCCGCCGTATCGCAAATTGAGAGCAGCGTGCCTTCAGTGTAGTACCTCGTTGTGCCACAACACGCCGGGAGGTAAATGCGGCGCAATTAAGAGCAAGAAGAAGAGGCACAGAAGGTCCCCTACTACGAATGCGCCCGTCAGTACAGTTGTCTGCCGTTCGTACGTCTTGCTGCTCCATGTGCGTTAAAGTAGCAGTTTGAAATTAGCTCCTCAATGGCATTTCACATTATGTGTGAGCGTTAAGCTATCATCTTTTATTACGATCAAATCAAATAGTTTGGTTGAACATTTCGGTGTTGAAATATACTATTAGGGCCGAAGGATTAATTACATTTGTTACTCCTCAGTTTCTTGACGAGGCGTCGCTGTGGCCGCTTGGAACGCCCGCTGGCGCTGAACTGGAAGCTATCATGTAAGTAGGTATCATATAAAGGTTAATATATAAACTTGACCTGCACTTTACTATGTATGATGCGGCCGACTAGAGATCAGTAAACTTGAACAACAAGCCTCGGCGTGCGAGACGACGTGACTCCTCGCACGCCCTCATCGTTGCACAAGCGACGACCTTCGCAAGTGGGCCGCCGCTCGCGCTTGCAACACGTCTGGCGGGATTGAGCCAGATGAGCGCGTCGTCTCATAAACAACAAAGAGGAAGCAGCCTTACCACGGGATCATGGGTATTGTAGTCCGTCGAGGTCACCGGGCCACCGTCATGCATCCCGCCTCCTTAAGAAAAAAAACACAAAGCATACACATTTAAAAGCAGTACAAATAATAGGAGCTCCTTTTAAACTCTTATTTTGATTGACTTTAAACACATTTGTTAAAAGAGCTACATTTTGGGCCAGGCAAGCGTGTGTGTGTGTGTGTGTGTGCGTGTGCGTGTGCGTGACTCATTCATAGTGTCAATGCCAGTTGGCAAGAACAGGTGGCCTCCCTGGCATCCCTCCCCGCCCCCAAAACACACCTCCACTTGCACCATGAGCACACACACGACACCTGTGATATGTGTTCATGATACACACACACACACACACTCACACACAGCCCCGCGACCTCTGAACCCCAGTTTAGAGGTCTGACCCCTATGCGCCGCAGCTGGGCTCACTGTAGGGCACATGTGTGCGCAGGTGGGCGATTCCCATGGTAACACGGTCATTAAAAAAAAAAAAAAAATAAATCATGCAAGCAGAAAAACAACAAAGAAAATAGTCACGGGAGTTCGACCACATCCGTGACAGGGATTACAGCGGCGCGATGACCACCTGCTGGAAACCACTCGGTCGTTTATGAGCTGCTCACATGAGCAAGGCGAGCGCGCTTTTGACCAAAGGTTAACTCGCGCTGTGCTCCATTCACAACCGACATCTAATATTTGTTCCATGAAATTGTATTCATTTATTCCCAACTGGGCTGTTTTGTATCCAATCGAGATTGCAAATTTGCCATAGCGCTGGCCCGCAATGACGTCATTTTGTCATCCTCCGATTGGTTGGTCAGAGCAAAACTTCGACCAATGCACTCATTAATAATACTTTTAATAATCAGCATCTCTGGGGAGAAGGATGCGTGATCATTTTTGTGTTTTTGTCAAATATTGTCCGCTATCGACGGATTCGGCCGGAGAAGGATGAGAAGGCTTTGGGCCGCGAAAAGAGAAAGCCATTGAAATGACCAAAATGACCATTTTGTCGCCCGCTCTGAACTTTGAAGCGCCGCCAAGCGGCAGGCGGCATGTGCGAGCCCACATGGCGTGAGCGGAGTGAGTCACCGCTGATTCAGTGGCTGCCTTCAAGTTGGGGCGGCGAGCCTCTTGCCTTACTTCAGACTCTCTCACGCTCGCACAAAATAGCAGCTAGTCGTTACATTCCTCGCTTGCTGCAGCGATTCGCTTGCAAACCTCAAATGAACTTGACTATACAAAGCATCCCCATTTTCATCACGTGACACAAGGAGCGCCATTTCATCTGAGCATCACGTGCGTCGTTTTCTGCCGCAACCACCGGTCGGTGTGCGCGCCAGGCCGGACATGGCAGAGCTACAGGGGCCCGCGTGCGGCCGGGGCGGTTTTACTCGTGAACCTCAGCCAAAAGGTCGCGCTCGCACGCACGCCCACTGCATACACCCCGGCAAACTGACTTCCGGAGGAGGGTGCCAGTCAGACTGTGCCACGCACACAGCAGACATGTAGGAAGGCCGACAGACAGCCGGCGGGGAATGCTAAAAATAACATTTGACACGGACAGCAAGAGTATTTCAAATGGGGGCAGCGTGAAAGCGCGGGGACTTTCGGTAGAGTTTTTGCTCGGCGACGCAACTCGCTTCATATCGTCGAACGGCTTAGTATATCTTTACCTACACTGACGGAATGGTTTAAACATGTTTCATAAATTCAGAATCAAAAATGTCCAAAAAGGCAGTCGGAATGATGGACCGTCTCAAGCGGTCTTCCGCCACTTCTGCTCTCGTTGGCACGCGCAGCCGGGGGCGGGACCGAGGGCCGCGGCAGGTGACAGTCATGTGACAAAGCACACGCGCTCCCCTCCCGAGTATTAAAAGAGCATCCGACGAGGCATCTGTGCGCACAAAAAGCACATTTCAGCAGAGGTTTCTTCACGTGAGAGCCTCACGCACACACACACTCCTGCCGGCTGCCCGCATGCCGCGTGATGCCCTCCGACACCTTTTTTCCCCTCTCGCTGGAAGCGTAACCAGACTTTGTGTCATTCTACGTTCTTGTTTATGCTCAAGAGGTGTACTTTGGACCGTATGTGCGCGGCGCCAGTGCGGCCAAGCCTGTGCCAGCACGCAACATGTTGCGCAATCCCGTTTAACTTCACCGTCACATAGCAATTAGGATGACTCAAGGATGCCTTTGCACGCGCTTTCTACGCACAATCACATTTCCTTAGCAGCATGCGCTCTGACAAGAGCGAGGCAGCAGAAGGCACTCAAGAGATTCACGGGCGCGAACGTTTACATTCGTCGAGTGGAATTCCAGTCGCTTACTGCCAGCGACATGCGGTATGCATTCGTCAAGTTTGTTTTCCAACGGGTACGCCCAGATCGTCTGTGAAATTCAGGTTTGTAAACCGCAGATCCCCACAGATGGCGGCGTTGCGTCTCTTTGGATTTGAGATCTGCACAGCTTTTGAGTAGAAGATTAAGATTACGCGGCGAATCTCGGCTTGTCACGTTGATTACGAGGGAGAGGGGTGCCAACACGTTGGAAGTCAGACAAGTTTAGGCAGCTCTCACTCCAGAGTAGCTCGACGTATGGCACAAATAGAGGTAGGAAAAAAAGCAGAGAAACGATAACACGGGTCATGGAGGAAATGAGAAACGCCATGTAAAAAAAAAAAGCCACTGACGGTCAACTCACACCGTGTGGTGATAGGAATGATCATTTTGCAATCAAAAGCCATTTCTCAGTCTTGCTTTTATAGTTTGACGTGTCACAAAAGAAAACAATATTAGCGTCAAAGTCACTGTTCTGCTCGACAAAAGCTCATTCTCTCCACTTTTGGATACAACCAAAAACACCTGCTGATTAATTCGTAAAGCACAGAAGAAGCCATTAAAAAAATAATACAACATCTGCTCAAAGAAGAGAGTCTCGGCTTTCTTTTGGTGCGGTCACAGAAGACGGTATTCTGTGGGTCTTGGAAGATCAACCAAAACGCTCTCAAATGGCTGCCAATGTGCTTTCGAAACTCTGCTTTCGAAACTGTCAATAAATGTGTGAGCCCCTCCGCCACAATTATGGTGCGGTATCTAACGGAGAGGTCATGTCACCCACTGGGTCACCAACATTCTTCAATCCACTTATTCCCCCCCCAAAAATCATGGAAAAAGTTCAAAGGGAGCCATGGGAGTATTAGACAAGGATTGATCTGATGGCACATGGGCACCCAAAATATCCGCCATCATGCCCAAATCAGCCACAGTTGCCACGGACGTGCTCTGCCTCTCTACACACGCACACATCTACGTGTCCGATACGCGTCTTTGTGTGCGTTACTGTGCGTTTGTCCTTGACCGGCTGCACAGAGCAGAGGAAATGAGGTGGAACCCAATCTGGTCTTCACCAACACACACATTAGGACGGACGGATGGACGGACACACACACACGTACACGCACACACAAGCCAGACAGCAGCACGTTTCTATTGATGTACGCGGGGAGATCCTGCAAAATTACGAGACTGGTATGTGAGTGAGGGGGGAGGGGAGGGGAGGGTTTACTCTGGGACGCCAGAAGCCGGTGACATGACACGGACGCACTCTGCCACCACGCACGTGGGGGAGGGCGAGGGTGCAATGGAGCGACTGCGAGGAAGAAGAGAAGAAAGAAGAGGAGTCCCAGCTCCGCCTCTACACATGCGGCGAGATGGAGATGCGAGACACCCATCGAGCATTCTGGGACATTCTTTTAACGACAGCTGCTTGTAATGCATTCACACCGCTTAGGTCGTCTGGTAACGTTTTGGGATCGGACTAAGCGCTGGAGCGCATCTGGAGTTTGGCACAGGCTCTCTGCAGTTTAATATGTGTCAGGAGGTCAAGTTAGCGCGACATCACACAGCAGATAGCGACGACAATAAAGCGCAAAAGACTCGTAAATTATGCAGAAACGTCAAGTCAGCATTATGTCGACTGCAACACTGTGCCTGCCGCATGCGCATAAGATTACAAGCAAGGAACATACTTCCACCCCCACAGACACATTATCTGTTCTTACTGCACCATTCTGCATATCACCATACATATATACAGACAGGCAAGCCGTCAGCGTGCCATCCCTCCCGTAACACCTGCCAGGCCCACACCAAGGTCACACACCTCAATTACCACACACACACACACACACATACACACAAAGGGTGAGTGCATGCGAGATCGGAGAGGGAGCGAGAGCAGATTTCACGCTAGCCTGAACACTGGCTAACACACGCCGGCGTCGCTGACATTTTATTTATGATGTGCAATGCTGGGGAAGCGCCCCCTCCTCTCCTCCATCTCGCTGTGCCTCGGCATGGTTCCCAAGTCAACGCCAATGCAACTGCTGGAAAAAGCGCTTTTACCACTATGTTCCCATGAGGCGCTTCAAATCAATGTTGAAGTACAAGTATTACATCCATCCATATTCTACCGCTTATCCGAGGTCGGCTCGCCGGGCAGTAGCTTTAGCGGGGACGCCCAGGCTTCCTTCTCCCCAGCCACTTCCTCCAGCTCTTCCGAGGGGATCCCGAGGCGTGTCCTGGGTCGTCCCCGGGGTCGTGCCCGGAACACCTCACCGGAGAGGCGATGCCCCGGCCACCTCATCTGGCTCCTCTCGATGCGGAGGAGCAGCGGCTCTACTCTGAGCTCCTCCCGGATGACCGAGCTTCCCGCCCGTTCACCCTGCGGAGGAAACTCATTTCGGCCGCTCGTATCCGGGATCTCGTTGTTTCGGTCACGAGTGGTGAGGGGCGGAACGGAGATCGACCGGTAAATCGAGAGCTTCGCCTTTCGGCTTTGCTCCTTCTGAATAAATGTTCAAAATGGAACAATTTCACAGAATGATCAAGCTTTGCGCAGATTAACGGCAATGTCTGGTTCCATGATACGCATCTCTACCCAGTTGTGTTGACAAATGGGCTAGAACAGCTGTCACATGGTAACAGCATGTAAACTTAACATTTCAAAAGGCTTTAGTGTCCGTTTTCAACGTACCACAACGTATCCAGCGTGGTAACTCAACAGTCTGCCAAAAAATACAGTACGCGTCACCCTACTTTTCACTGTAAAGTGAACTCAGAAGACATTCTGAAGACGTGATACATTATAAATAAATTCTAATTCAGAGTACTCGGGTGTGGCGATTTACTATTTTTCACCATTTCAGTTAGCAAGCCAGCTACGCCCACACCGTGAAATTACATCTTCCCTTAAGAAAGTCCGCTAGCGAGGCCGCTTTAGAGCGCCTCGTTGTCGGCCGCGCGTGCGTGTATGTCGCGCACTGACAGACGGAAGAGCAAGGCGAGGGCAATTTTTATTTTAAAAACTCCAACTCGATATCCAGTAGGTAACCACTTTAGAGCGCCTCGTTGTTGCAGCGTGGAAAAGCCCCGCGACAACCTGGTGGTGACTTTAAGAGGATATATTTTTGCGGCTCAAAGATGTCGTTTTGTGTAGGCAGAAGAAAGCGTTTGCGGGCGGAGAGATTTTGAAGCCTCAGTTTATGTTTTTAATCATTGGAATTTGGCAGGATTGTTAACAACACTTCTGTGGTCTGTCAAAATGAGATGCCATTCATTTGAGGCACCTTGAAATGCATCAAAAAGTGTGGATTGAAATTGTCTCAAGTGGAGCGTGTCGAATAAGTGCAGTCAAGGAAATTACAGTAGACCGCCTCCACCTCCTGCAATCTTTGCAAGTCAACACCATCTGATCAGTCACAAGCCCTTTGGACGCCGCGCAGCAAGGGTTTGGACAGCTGTACTTCAGCTCGATCACACGGAGGGGTGAACGCAAAGGAGAAAAGAAAAAGGATAAGAAGGAGGGATGACAGACAAGAGGGGGGGTGGAAATAAGAGAAGGCTGCGGGGAGACGAAGATGGAGGCGAGAGGGAGGAGGGTGCAGACAGACAGGAGGGGATGGAGGGGCTCCACTCCTCGGGACAGATCATGTTCACAGTCTGGGGGGGGGGGTTGCACACCCACCCACACACACAACGCGCACACACAACGCCAGAGCCATAAAGGTCGCAGTGCACCCTCTGCCCTCCTGACACACACACACACAATATTGTCTTTGAAAACCACGCTCGAATCTCGTCAAGCAACAAAGGCGCCAAAGGAACCAAAGGTGTGAGCGTTTATCACCGAACAAAAGCGACGGGAGGCACGGCCGCTTGTGACGCACGAGTTACACAAGCGAGCGGCGGGGTCAGGGTTCAGTGTGGAACCGGGCTGAAGAGACAGTCGGTGGAGGACGAGTTCCACGTGCACAGGTGGGCAACCGAAAAAAGGAGTCACATGCAAAGCACCTTTAATCCCCTTAAGAGAGACAATCAGGTTAATGCATTAGCGTAAGCTGATCAGCTGCATTGATTGAAGTCAGGGGCAGGGTCATGTGCTCTCTTGCTGTGTGTGCTGGGAAAGTGTGTGTGTCTGTTTGAAACCGGAGCAACCAGTGAGACCAGTGAGGCCGGACTTCAGGAATGGAACAGTTTAGCGGCAGTTCACATGAAAGACTCACTTTTCATTCATGACATGCTCACGCACTTTGTTTTTTGACACACACACACACAAATTACAGTAATGTCAAAGTCCAAGTTTAATTTCTTCAGTGACTCAAAACACTCTCATCGGTATGTCAAATCAACCTTCCCCATTGAAATGAATAGAGATGCAGTTAATTCGTTTCTGCCCCCCCAAAATACGCCCAAATTGGTTTTTTATTACACTTGTAAGTCAAGGCACTCATATTTCAAGGCACCATTTTACTGCCAAGTAGAACGGCAAAAAAAGAAAATGAGGAAAAAATGAAAAGGAACGATAATAAAAGGCTGTAAGTAGTAACACAATTGCACTAACGTATGCTGCACTGTGTAAACTGAAACTCGCATGTCATTCCTTCGTACCCTCCACTTTCATAAACTGTGATGGACCAACAGTGCGCACACACGCCCACACACACACACACACACACACACACGCACACCCACACGCACACACACACACACGCACACACACTCCCTGTGTATGTTGTGGGTTCTTGACATGATAGTTTCAACATTTTAGCAAGTACGCCTTCATGTTGAATTTTTGCTGCCGAATTCAACATAAAATAAAGACAATTACGCAAAACTACATAACTACCTTAGGAAAGTCTGCTAGCACAATGTCCAATGAATTGAAGCAAAAGTTGTGACGAAAACGGTTTGATTCTTTCCATTCTTTTTCGGAATGTTATGACAGTATGCTAGTCTAATATTACAGTGCGCTTTTTCTCATTACAAGAGACATTTGAAAAATGTTTGTTGTTTTTTTGAGAAGCTGGAACAGATTAAACGCATTTCCATTCATTTCAATGAGGAAAGATGATTTGCGATGGCACCGTTTTATCTCCAGGCACCGCTGCCATCTTGACACCCTTTCCATCTTTATCTATTGAACGAAGCTCAGCACGAGGCCTCCTCTCTGCTCCTCTCTCCTCTTCAGTCCACCAGTGTGGTCGTGACCTTGCACCACACCGCCTGTCCCTCCCGTCAAGCCCCGCCCTCCCTCGCCTTAATTACACACGCGGCTCTCTCGTGTGCTCCTGCGCTCAAAAAGCGAATCTGCCTCGGCCCTTTGGCAAGCGCCTAACGGAATTAAGCACATGACGCTAATCCGAAGTGCACTCAGAGACCCGGCGAAGGAGGCCTCGGCTACCGTTTCAAGCATGTGTCCGGTATGTTCCGCGGCTCAGTTGGGATCATAAAGAACTGGCAGCGAGTCGTGAACGATACAAGCTGACGGCTGCACGCAATTCCACGCGTGTGCTAAATATTGCAACAAATTCCGTGACGTCTATAGTTGAAGTTTGCAAGAGGCGCGACTTCCTGTGAAAATGTTCCCAGGGTTCCCTGCAAATGTGCATTTGTTTACATGGCGAGTGCCCAGTTGTAGACACGGCGCCAGCCAGCCAGCCTCCTCCACTGGCTGTCTGCCGCTCACCCCTTTACCCCCTCCTGTTTTGAAACACAAGGCATCAGCCGGCCCCTTCCCCCTTCCCCCCTCTCTCTCTTTCTTCCCGTCGCAGGCAGCGCACTCAATCACCACCTCCTCTCTCTTTTTAGCCATCTCGGCCTCCATTCCAATGAATGCACAATCTCCCCCCTTCAGCTGTGAGGGGACGGCTCCCGCACGGCCGAGGAGCCTTAGAGGAGGGAGAGCGGCGTACATGCACAAAAAACACCCTCTCGTGCCCCTTCTTGTGTGTTCACTGGGTGTGTGTCAATTGGCACATCTGCAGGGGAAGCGCCGGAAGTAGACGACTGTCATCACGTGCGCCATTTACGCATAACACGACACGTCAAAGTAAACCTTTACAATAAAAACTGCACGGCGTTGTAAAAAGTATTGACCCAAATCATCAACATGTTTACTTGCTGTTGAATTCTATTCATATTCAGTCCACACACTCGATCCTAATCAATTCCAGTGTATCGTAATTGAATTTAGCGCGCATGTCAGTTCACATCATAACAACAACATAATAGATGCAAGGGAAGCAGTAGCGCGAGCGACTGTAAACAGATTAGCATTGCATTAGCATCCAGCGTTGTCAGATGACGGGCGACCCCGGCTGAACCTCGCCTGGCACGCCTGGCGCGCCGCTATGGGATGATGGCAGCTGGACAGGAAGTGGCGATGGCTTGAAAGCGCGAGGAAAAGATGGAACAAGAGGAGGAGGAGGAGGAGGAGAAGGAGACGAGAACCAGCGGTTTCACTTCCGCTGGTGAGGAAGGAGCACATTCCCCTCGGCTGGGGGGGGGGGGGGGGCAAATGGAATAGTGTAGAAGTGCGCGGATGTGTGTGCAAGCCGGGCGCTCACGTGTGTGTGCGTGTTGTATCAGTTTACAGTGTGAGATGTCTTTCTAGGAATCTTTACACATGAGGCCAAGGCTTAAATTAGGACTTGCACATGCATACACACACAGATCATTAGCTCCAAGGAGACCCCAGAACAAGTGTTGTGTTTCTCTCTCTCACACACACACACATACACACACCCCGCCGGCTACTTTTAGCTCGATGCTGACCGCAGACCAGACGAGTTATCAGAACCTAAAGGCCACAACACACTGCACCCAGTGACGCACACTTCAACTCTCATTAGTCCAGATTCAAAGTTAAATTGTCACGTCAATAGAAATGAGAAGAGGGGAGATAATTGTGCGAGAAAGAAGAAAAGGTGAAGAGCGAGCAGGGCTGATTTCAATGCCGTCGTCTTCTCCTTTGTTCAAATTCCTGCTGACAATCCCGAGAGTGCCGTGTCCTGCTTTCTGGCTCCCTTCACATGCAAAAGTTTGGGATGCCCCGTGACATAAACATTCCATCCACAAAGACGCGCACACACAAACTCAGCTGGAGCACACAAGCTCCCTTTGTGCGAAATTCCTTCCTGCTCGCTAGCCTGTTAGCTAGCTTGGCTCCTCTCCCATCTGCCGCACAACTTTCTCCCTCGGCTTTTGTCCGAGAGGCCGGCCGGCCGGCGTGAAAGGCTCGTCTTACCGTGGCAGACGGCGGCGAGGGGGAGCGATGAGGTCCCAAAAGAAAAAGAAAAACAACAACAACAACAACAAAATCAAAAAGGGTCCGTGGGTTCAAGCGGCAGCCAGCTCAGCAGATTGCCAGCGGCTGTACGGCGTTCCTGCTGCCTGCCCGCCCGCCTGCCTGCCCGCCTGCCTGCACTCCCAGCTTTGTGTGCTGTGTGTTTTCCCTTTAAATTGCTCGGGCTGCCTCCCCCCACCGCCTTAGCTCTCTCTCTCACACACGCACGCACGCACGCACACACACACACACACACACACACACACACACACACACACGGTCCAGCCAAAGCACTACAGCACTCACAGAAATGACATGGTTGTCAAAAGCATCTAGTCGTCGCTCAAATATTCTTCCCCTTATTTCTCACGGAAATCCTTTTTGTCTTCTCTTTAAAAAAAGAAGAAAAAAAAAAAGGAAAAAAAAAAAGAAAAAAAAACCAAGCCTGACACTGGTTTGGGATCCTTTTCCCCTTCTCACCCTCTCTCGATATTGCGTCTCGCTTCTCCCCCCCCCCCCCCCCTCCCACTCAGTAGTCAAACAAAGAAAGGAAAGGAACAGAGAGAGCTTACACACATGCACACACGCGTGCACACACACACACACACGCACGCACGCACGCGCATGGAGCCCAACCCCCCAGGTTTTTTTTTCACTGCCTGCCTTTTTCTAAACACACACACACACACACACACCCCTCCACCTCCGTCCCTCAGCCTGATCTGGCCTCGTTCTTATTCATCTCCCCCCCCCCCCCCCCCCCCACTACCACTACACCACCCCCTACCCCCCCGCCCCCCGCCCCCCATGTGTGTCAAGCAGATGGGATTGGAGGAGAGCACACACTACCTCCACGCCTCGCGTGCGTGCGCCAACCAGCACAGGTTGTGATCCGGCCCGGAAGCGGGTTTGCATGCCTTGCATAATAACAACAATGATACAATCACAGTCACACACTTTGAGAGACACTGTTAGCGACGTCCGCAGTTGATGTGCAATATTTTGAGGCGTTAGGACGCGGGCCTACTTTTCACATCTTCTCCAGTACGTTTGCTTACTTCCTGTGTGAGTTCTTTGAGGGCCGCGCGGCTGATGTTAGCAACCGTTCCAATGAAATATGTCATGTTCGGATAAATACGCTCTTATTCGCCATCGTCTATTCATCCGAATGCAACGTTAAGTCGCAACAACTTAAACACGTCCGAGGTGCTAATGTGGTTTGACAGAAAAAAAATAAATAGCAACGCTACATAGAGTAAGCTAGAAATACAATAGGGAGTGAAAGGAAGTGAATTTGATTATACGCATTGATATAAAACACATTGATAAAAAACATATTGATTAATTTTGTCAATATTGGTATCGTTAGATTTTCTTGTGTAATGCAACAAAATGTAGTAGAGTAGCCCCGAACGATGAATGACTTTATTGACAAACTACACCGGAAACGAGGATTACACACTCGGGGTTGAACCAATTAGTTGACTAGTCCACGAGTCGACTTTACTACTCCGCTCCGACAATTAACGCTTTGAGGTCGACTAATCGCTAATCACGTTTACGGCTGACTTTTGACTTTGGATTAGAACGCTCGGTTGAGCAGCGAAATGTCCGACCATCTGCGTGGGTCCGAGAGTACGAAAATAAACTGGTGGTGGAGGAGATTAGCAGTTAGCCTGGTTAGCTGCGGCTATTTCAATTGCTACTAGTTTTAAAAGATTCACACCAGCGGTACCTCAGGCATTATCAAACGTAACATTTTGGCGCCGAAGATGAACTTTCACTCGTTAATCAGCGCCAATCCCGATGTATCGCTAGTATGACTCTTAAGAATAGCGGCAATCGGAAGGGCCGAAGCTAGCGAGGCTAATCGCGACGCTCATCTTATTCCCGTACTTTCTGAGCCGCACGGACGTGTGAAAACTTGTCGGTGGGACATTTGCCTGCTCCACAGAGCGTTACACTCTGGCGAGGGCGGCGAGAGGCGAGTCGAAAGTCCTCTCGACGGACTCCCGCTAATTACAACTCGCATAATGATCAATTGTATTTTGCATCATTTGCTTTTGATTCTATGCCTGTGCGTCGAAATACGTCTTGCCGTGAAAACCCGTCCGTGGCGCGAAAAAGGCTGGAAAAAATATGAAGGCCGTCGAGGAGTCCTCGTTTTCGATTCAACTTTAATCACATTACAGTCGAGTCGAAAAATCTTTAGTTGTTCAACCCTGCCCTGTCCGAGCGCCAGCCACGTGCGGACTGAAGATGGAATTCCAGAGTGTGGAGAAGAAGCGAGAGCGGAAGGGAGGAGGGCGCAGAGAGCAAGAGGGATGATGGGATGGGAACAGCTGCGCGCACTCTCTGACCAGGGCAGCGGCCGGAGGAAACGTAGGTGCGCCGAATGTACCCGCTGACTCCTATTGACCCACCCCTCAGCTCACCCGCGCCCTCCTGAGGCCGCAGAAGACTTCCGGACAGCACGAGCCGATCCATAAAAAACGGCGGCCGAGTATGCGCCAGCTGTGGCGGCTGCACACTGACTGTGCGCATGCGGATAGTTACAGTGCAAACAGCTGCAAGCAAAACACACACGCGCAAAGTTTTGTGAGAGGAAAAAATGTTGATATTCAAGTCTGCCTTCACTTGAGGTACTCAACTTCCCACCATGCACTGCAAAGCTACTCACGAATCTGCTCGGATGAAACCAAGACAAAGCAACGAGGTCAAAGAGAAGCAAAACAAGACGAGTCGATGACAGAGTTCCACCTGGGTGAGGCTTAGGGGCAGCCGAGGACAAATATGAAGGCACATGACATAATTCCCCCACTATATCGATTTATCACGTTCCCGAACTGGCCGCCGGCCGGCGAGCTAAAGCATTTCTACTATTCGCGCTGGAGAGAGAGAAGGGAAAGCAGATGGACTGATACGGCATTGAAAAAGACAAAGAGGGGGAATCGTGGGACGCAGCCAAAGAGTCGGAGATAAAGTGGCCAGGCCATATTGGATAATGGAAGCAGACAAGTGGGGAAACAAAGTGTTTCGGAGAATATTTAATTGAGCGGCAACTGAAGAAAGAGGGGTGCCAAAGGGGGGCAGCAAATCAACGCGAGCAATGACCCCTTTAGAAATCATTACATAAGAGCCGGTAGCATCGCAAGACCGGGACACGGACACAATCAAAAGCTGAAATTCCCCCGGGGAGGCCCGTCTCTGTTCCGGCGTGACAAAGCAGGAGGAAGAGGTGTCAGAGCATAAGTCTCAAGTATTATGTAAAAAAAATTATAATAAATAATCATAAAATAAAAAAGTTATTCGTTCCACATAGTGAACACTTCGAGCTGTTTAATGCCACTCCCGGTTGAAGTTCAAACTAAACATAAAACAATTACATGTTTTGTATTTAAAACAACCACATAGCTTTGCCTTAGGAAAGTCTGTTAGCGTAATGCTAACACAAAACCCCATAGACGGGCTAACAAATAGCATCAGTGTCGCAGTGTTATAGCCCTTTAAGCAACAGATATTAGAACACAAACTGCTGCATCACACAAACTGACAAGAACAATAGTTACACACACACACACACACACATATACACACACACACACATTCTTGGAATTTCTCGAGCTTATTGACGTCACTAGCGAAGATCTCCACCTACATCTCCACTCCAGCGCCAGCGCTGTCAACATAAACACGTGTGGCTGTCAAAAGATGGAGGAAGGGGGGCGGTCTTAGCCAAGTGTGGACAATGCGGATACAAAAGTGGGTCAAACAGAAGTAGCTGTCAGAGGGGCCTTTTCCCGACACTCTGATTATTATTTCTTTATTTTTAAATGAAATAACTTATACAACGTCCATGATAGAGAGTCACTCTAAGGAGGTTGAAATAGCCAAAATATGGGACCTTGAAGCCACAGGCCCACGGCAATCGGACACGATCGACACTCGTGACACGCTAAAGCACGCGAGACGCAAAGATCACATGCAAACAAAGGAGATGGTAGCGGCGTGATGTAACGACCCGCAACAACACGTCAGTGAGTGGAGCCGCAAGCTTGTTTTGTCACAGCGGCAAAGTGGGACAGGACGAGATCAACGCAATTTGACACAGATGCGCGACAACATTTTACGCACATTATTCTAAGCCGTGCCATGTTGTGTGACCAGCCTTGTCAATAAACGCAGCTAAACAGGACTATTTAAGGCTTTCCGGGGGGGTTCATTTGTCATGCTTCCACAGAGGAACAAAGATCTAAGCAATCATTTCAGGTAAACACTTCAATATTCCATCATCCACAATATTCCTCAGATAATCTCTTATTGCCTGGAATTCCTCCACTGATTATGCTTTGCTTGAACAATAAAGAGAAGGGAGGAGGAATCGTGTTTGAAGAAGTCTGTAAATCTTGCTGGGCTTGCATTTCCCCCGCGGACAGGCTTTGTGCACGTCCATGAATGCGCTCACTCGCGCTCTAGACAACCCCCGTGTTTTTTTTTTTTACTCCTTTCTAGGTACGTAGGAGGTAAACCGCAACAGCCTATGGGCGCATCACAACTAAGTGACGGGAAAAGAGACCAACGAGGAGCCCCGGGACGCAGCCTTGAGGCACTCCAACCCGGCGACGCGGCAGGCAGAAGCTTCTCTTCAGACCCTTTAAACACTCTCGCTGACCACCTTTGTTTGGCAGAATGACTACAAGCCGGGCTCCCCCAATTTAACCGGGGAGTTGGCTCGGAGCGGAATGTACAGTGGGAGCAGCTCGCATTTCACGGCAGGGCAGGGAGCCCCGTGAACCCGGAGGTGGGTATCCGGCGGGAGTGGGGGCTGCGTGGAGGGAAGGGTGAGTGAGTTGAGCTGCTATTTTTAGTTGAGGTGGGGGCCTGGATTTAAAGTCCTCACACATCTGCATGACTGGTTGCAAATCTCTCCCTGAATAATATGAGGGGTGTTCGTGGGGGGCTACCTCTTTCACATCTGCGAGCATCAACACCTCACTCTCACTTTTTTTCCAATTAGCTCCACTTGCTCCCCCCCGCAGCTGTATTGCTCCACCGTCTCATGCTCGCTCTTTTGTTTGACGCCGTCGCTATGACATCTTGCTTTGCTCAGTGAGGAGAGTGTGACAGTCTGCATATGGTACATGCCAGTGGGGGGGGGGGGGAATGTACAAATAAATAAATAAAGATTGTGCTGACAAAGTGTGTTCAACACCACGGCAGAGGCGTTTTTTTTAAAGGGTGGCGAGGGCATCGAACGCACAGCGGGAAATGAGGGCGACCTGTGATTTACGTCTTCTAATAAGTCCGCAGCTCACTTGCTTTTATGACGCCATCATTATGAGTTATAGTGCGCCTAATGAGGGCGGCGGCGGCGGCCATGTCCTTACAAGCGCACCGTCCCTGGGATAATTGTTGGCTCGAGAGGGCACACAAAAGGCCGGGATCCCAACCGTGGCCGTAAATAACAGAGATGCCACAAGTTAGGGAGGTCCTGAATGAAAAAGATGAAAAGATGCACAAGTGTGCGCGCTTCTGTGGCCAGTTGCCGGGGCACGTGCGAGGGCCCTGCATGTCCGGGGCCTGAACCTTGACCTCTTATAGAACCACGAGAAGCACAAACCTCACAGGCTGCGACAACGAAACCAGCCAGTCAGCACGTGTGAACGGAAGAGGACTGAAGAGATCACACCAAATGCACACATAACTTAAAAAGTGCGCGAGCGACGACAAAAAGAACAAAGATAAGCCCAACACGCGCACAAACGTGCACATCTGGCTCCTCTTAAACATGGAGAAAACATGGCTGCTGGAAGGCGACTGCGGCGGCTATGTTGGATGAGTTCAGCACCACGTGCGTCTGTGGAAATCCTCAAGTGCGTGTGTGCGTGACGAGAAAAGGGGCAAGCGAGGCGAACGAGCTTGGCAATTCCGCGCAGCCTCTGAAGCTCCCTCCCCTCCTGGCCACGTGCAAACTTTCACATCAAACGCTTCTTTTTTTTTTTTTTTTAGGTGGGGGGAACCCTTCCGCCCTTCATCACAGCCTCCTCCTCCTCACTCATCATACTAACACCCCCCCCAAACCCAACGCCCGCGCCCCCGCCCTCTGATCTGCCGGAGCGTCCTGCAGATAACGTGGCAGCCAGTCGGATTAGACATACTGACGCCACGCTCCCGCGCTCTGTGAGACACACACACACACACACAACACACACACAGGTCAGCATGCCCTTG
The DNA here is from genome assembly GCF_024500385.1 of Phyllopteryx taeniolatus. Lineage (NCBI taxonomy): Eukaryota > Metazoa > Chordata > Actinopteri > Syngnathiformes > Syngnathidae > Phyllopteryx > Phyllopteryx taeniolatus. The sequence goes on along the minus strand of NC_084524.1, from coordinate 1,496,185 downwards.
AGTGAGGGACGGCGAAAAAGATAACGCGATTAATGACCCCCCTCTTATCTGCCTGGAAGTCAATTAAAAATAGTCGAGTCAAATGTGGACTCTTCAAAAGCAATGGAGATTATCTTCACACTGCATTACTTCTTTATTTGTTGATTATTTTTTTTTAACACAGATTGAATTTTTTCGGCTATCACTGCTGTTTGGCGCAACACCGGAGCCACATTGCAGCACGGTGGGGCCAGCGTCATGCTTTGTGAACACCAAAACAAATGTCAGGAAAAGCCAACAAGAACATCTGAAGTTTATTTGGGGCACTTGGCAAAAACCCAGTTATAGGAGGCTGTGCGCAGTTGCGCAACCCATTTTTTCTCGAGTTTTACATGGCATAGGTTCCATTCATGGTGGAAAAAGCTTTGCAATGGTTGAACTGTCTTATTTTTTTGTATCACACAAACCGGGGGGGGGGGGGGGTGTAGACTTTTAATATCCACTGTAAAAGGATGTGGGTGGTGAAGAGGGCAAACAAAATGAGGACGACGACGCTAACGCTGCGACGGGCTTGGACATATGCACGTATCGAGAGCGATTGATGTGGTGGCGGCGGAGCCACACAACACGCGCTGCAAAGAGTGAAAATTAGGGAAGCGGAGTGTAGATGTACTTGTTAAACACAATAATCTCGCACATTCACTGGTCCAAGTTGACCTACAAAGCACTCCACCTGATCTTCGCTCCCTGCTCACCATACATACCACAACCCGCACTCTCCGTGACAGCAGTTTTATTGTTCTCTTTGTTCCCAAACTCCACACGACTTTTGGTCAGTTTGTCAATTTTATGACCCAAACGGCGGGGGGTACACTCTGCAGCAGACTCACCTCACTCATCCCAATGTCATGTTCTTATTTGCCTTACATGGATGGATAAATAAATACATAAATGGCGGATGTTTGAAGGTGGATCAAGAAGTCTGATGCTGCCAATAAAGAGAAAGAGTCAGCCACACACTAAGAAGGAATGAGAAAAGAGAGGCAGGCGAGAAAACGACAGAGCGGCGCGTCTGGCCCGGTCCCAGCTTTGTCTGCGCTCTCGGCGGAGGCCAGAGAGCCACGAGAGGCAGCGGACGGCGGGCGGGGAGGTCCCGCGCGGAAGACGCCGACCTCGGCCCGGGCGGAGGAATCGAGCCGCGTCCGGCTCGTTCACCGTGACGCCGGGCCAAGGTTGTGACTAACTCAACCCTAGTTTATGATCCTCTTACGCACTAGATAAGATAACGCTAACGTAGTCGGATGGTGCGGGGCTGACCGAAGTCCATTTTCAATTGCCAAGAGCGTCAGCGCCTCCATGGAGACCTCGCTGCTATGCAACACACACACACACGCGTAGGGCGCACATTAGGCGTGCGCGTGCGTATAAACGACTCTCTGGACGCACGCTCATCACCTCAGCTCACGTTAGCGCCGAGCCTTTCCTCTCTGTCCAGATATCAGCTTACCGTTGGCTCCAACACGCCTCCTCTTCCTCCGCTTGAGCATCCCTCACCTGACCGCACAAAGACGAGAGAATGACGCGTCAGCTGCAAAGATGGCCTCCCCTCGGAATCGAACCATGCCAGGGGGCCCCCATCGGGGTCACGCACACGCCTGACCCGGCCCCTCCCCCACAGAGTAGCCCTTTATCGATGAGGTCACTAATTGAGAGGTCGAAGAGAGAGAGAGAGAGATGATATGGAGCCAAGGGTCTTCGAACTGTGGTACCTGAGAGACGTAAGTTGGGAGTGAAATGACATAGTACAACCTCAATTCCAATGAAGTTGGGACGTGTTAAACATAAATATGAACAGAATACAATGATTTGCAAATCATGTTCAACCTATATTTCATTGAATACACTACAAAGATATTTTATCTTCAAACTGATCAACCTGGTTGTTTTGAGCAAATAATCATTAACTTAGAATTTTATGGCTGCCACACGTTATGACGCAAAGTTCAAAAGCCAGCATCTGTGATGGTATGGGGCTGTGTTAGTGCCAACGGCACAGGTAACTTACACATCTGTGAAGGCACCATTCATGCTGAAAGGTACATACAGGTTTTGGAGAAACGTATGCTGCCATCCAAGCGACGGCTTTTTCATGACCCCTCCCCAAGCAAGACTATGCCGAACCACATTCTGCACGTGTTACAACAGCGTGACTTCGTAGTAAAAAAGTGCGGGTACTAGACCGTCCCCCATTGAAAATATGTGGCGCATTATGAAGCGTAAAATACGACAACGGAGACCCCGGACTGTTGAACAGCTGAAGCTGTACATCGAGCAAGAATGGGAAAGAATTCCACCTACAAAGCTTCAACAATTCGTGTCCTCAGTTCCCAAACGTTTGTTGAATGTTGTCAAAAGAAAAGGTGATGTAACACAGCGGTAAACATGAGCCTGTCCCAACTTGTTTGGAGCGTGTTGCAGCCATAAAATTCTAAGTTCATGATTATTTGCTAAAAACAATCAAGTTTATCAGGTTGAACATGAAATATCTTGTCTGTGTAGCGTATTCAATTAAATATAGGTTGAACATGATTTGCAAATCATTGTATTCTGTTGTTATTTAAGATTAACACAATGTCCCAACTTCATTAGAATTGGGGTTGTACAATAAAAAAAATGGTTTTGTCTTTGACTATGTGTTTGCTTCCGTATATGCAGTACATTTTTCAACTGCTGATTACTAAAGAACGGAAAAAGCTTGAAAAACTACTGGTGAAGATCATGTACGTGAAGCGAGTCCTTAGGAGGAAGCTTCTTCTTCTTTGTCCTCTATTTTCGAGCTGAGAGCCAAATGTGCGATTTTCTATTTTTATACTCGCTCGCCAACAAGCTGCCAGCTGCGCACTCAGAAACTTCCTCTTGTGTGTGTGTGTGTGGAAAACATTTTCCATTGTTACAAAGGAGGACATGCACATGCGTTCTCAACCACATCTAGCAGACATCTCCACGCATTCATTCGGGCCTATTTTTGTCATTTCCAACTGGAGGTTAAACTTGCCGAGGCACCACACACACACACAAATATACATACAAAAAGAACAAGTAGATGCCGTCGAGATTTGAGATATTTCATCGAGCTCAGATTTGACTTTTTACGGTGCCCCCTCTCAATCCTCACATCCTGTTTTCCTCATAGCTAATATGGAGGATGTTTAAAGAAAGAATGATGCATGTGTCGTCGCGTGTTGCCTTTGATTCGCGAGCAGGAAGGCGCACTTAAGCGAACCCCCTCAGCGCAGCGGATCCATTTCACTCACAAAAGGCGGAAAGAGAGGCGAGTGATGACAGCGGAAGGAGAGAAGAAATGTGGGAGGGAGAGAGAGAGAGAGAGAGAGAGAGAGAGAGAGAGAGAGGTAGCTGAACAAAGAGAGGATGAGAGCCAGGAAACAGGAAGTGTGCTGGGAGGAAATGGCAAAATGTGTCGAGAGAGCAGATGCTTTGCTGGGGTGACGTACAACATTCCTGCTGGGATGATGGCGCTCCGGATGCATGCCAGGCTGCTCGCCACTCATCTACTGTGAAAACAACCGTCTAATAAATCCTTTTACTTGCAGTAACAATGCGAAAAAGCACAATGGCAAAGCTCACTGCACGCCACTTGATTAGGAACCGCTAAGTCCCGCTAAAGTGAAGATAAAGGCTCCAAAACTGAAAAATCTAACCCTCTCAAACGCTGTGGGGCACGTCCGCCGAATGCACTTCAACCGGTCCAATGTCAATCAAATACCTCTACGACAACCTGGAAAAACCGACAGCCCTATGGCTAACAACGAGGCGCTCTAAAGTGGCCACACCGGCCCAAAGCCCCGGTCCACATTCTGGCTGTCACGTTAGACATTTTTCCCCTCCCCACGTTCTTTCACCTTTCTTTCAACAGAAAGAAACAGCGTGCACTCACGGCTGACAACGAGGCGCTCTAAAGCGGTGTAGGCATAACTAGCTCGTTAACTGCACGTCGCAATTGCGCCGGATAACCGCTTACGTGAACTAAGGCACTCGAGTTCTATTATAGTGGGAGAGGGACGCCTCATACTGAACTCTGAAGTGCGTCAGGCAGCGCCGTTTTAGCCCCACCCACCCCCCAAAAAAAGAACAACAGGAAAACTGAAATGATGAAAAACAGTTAAGCACTTTCCACAATTGAGTACTACGTTGTTGTCAATGTAGGATGTTCTCGGGAGGATGCATGAGCTCAAACGCAAGCAAGTCACACCTCGCTTGCACAACCGTGAGCAAGGCAACCAGCAGACGCAACAAGTGACCAATCATGTCGCGGGGCTCTGACCGGCAAAGTCGTCCTTTTTGTGCTTTGCCTCGCGCCTGCAACTATTTTCAATGTGGACGATAAAATTATGAACGCCGTTAGCCCAAAGTGCTATTCATAAAAAGAAATAATTACACTGAGAATTTTGTTTATGATGTCACAAAAGTTTAAAGGGAGGGTCCAGCGGGGGTACACGTAGAGGTGTGAAGTCATTGGGGAGGTTACGAGTTTGGTTGCGGGGTCCCGAAAAGGGGGCTCCAACATTGACATACATGAGACACAGACAAAGAAAACACACAGAGCAGCTTGTAGTGAGGGAGCACAACACCGCATTAAATATTCAGTGAGGTTTTCAAGCATGTGCACTTTCCCCTTCCACACGTGTAGAAGTGTAAAAAATACAAAAAATAAAAAATGCAGCAGGAGTGGGATGGGAAGACGCCTGGGGTGGGGGGGTGGGGGGGGGGAGTCAATGAGGGCAAAGCAGACTGAGAGCCCAGCTGATCGTGTTCCAAGCCACGCCCCTTAGCAACAGCCCGGCTCAGCCTGCGTCCCATTGGCCCAATGACAGCATGCATCACAATCCCATGCATGGCGCCGCAGCCAATCGGCGGCCTCCTTGCAACTCTGCAGTTTGGATTACGTTGGCATGGCAACACAAACCTGCACTTGGCCCTGAATATGGAGCGCTTCAAAGTTACGGAGGCCTTCTGTTTAATTTGTTTTTTGTTTTTTTAATGGTCATTGTGACAGGGCAGTATTATGTTATGGATTTAAAAAATAATAATAATAATGCGCCCAAGGAAAAACAACCAATCAGAAACAGAAGGCATGACTGGCAAGCTGTCAATCATTTGCCGCACTGGCGGGTACACCCATAGCGCTGACCTGATACCGTGGACTTCAGGAGCTTTGCTAAAACTTTGGTGGCATCTGTGAAAAATAAAAAATACTAACAAAGTGATCCTTTCAAATCTTGCTCGCAGTTTTAAAACTGCAATAACAATAAAACTGCCAAAATGTCATGGAGGGCGTTGCCTGTTCATGTTTGCATGTCAATAAGCCAAGAATGGCTAATTAATAACAACAGCAACGCTTCCTCCCAGGATTTGCCGATAAGCTGTCTAAGTACACCAAACCAGCAGCAATTAGCCGTCTAATTACCTCGGGGCCTAATTAGAGGCGGCATCCGCGGGGCGTGCTCGTACGCAAGCCTGTGTTTATCCAAGTGATCAACCTTTAGCCGTCACGACGGTTAAAGGTCGGCGCCTCGCCAGCTGACATTTTGACGACGCCGTGAACTGACTGTTTACCCACAATGCCCCTCCGTGACAGTTGAACCCGGAAATTCAATAACGCGGTTCGGTTTCAACCGACTTTAGGAGTCGAACGTTTGTGCGCGCGTGGAGGACTTGCAGGCACTGGCTCCGCTAACGGAGTTCGCGGTGAGAACTGGCAGGGGCGGTAGCCGACTCTCCAGGAAGATTCTCTCTGACGGAGCGGGCGAGTGGATTTCACACGCGCACTCGCACACTTATCCACAAATTTTCAAAAATGCATGCGCAGGGGCTTGGCGGAGGACGAATCCATAATGCACGTTCACAGTCAGAGATGAGTATGAATTAATGTTGGCGCATCACTATGGTGCTCCCTGGTCAAAACATTAGGCACACCTGCACAATCCAATGTAGAGCTCATCAGATGTGTTGCAGGAAATAATCCAATTTTACCAAATTGGTTGGACTTTTTTTTTTTTTTTTTTTTTTTACTACAACTCGCATATCTTTGTTAATCTATCTTTGCTAGTGACATATAGTGACAGGCAGAACAAATACATGCTCTTCCACTAGATGGCAGAAGGTACAAAAAAATCCACTTTTAGGGACATTTTTGTTTGATGGCATACCATGGGAATGTAAAAAATCCTCACTTTTGGGTGGAATAGTCACATCTCCAAAATGATTTCATGAACTCGATCAAACAGCATCTTGCTTGAGTTACCAAACAACGCTTCATTCAAGTTGGTATTATTATTATCATTATTAGTTGCTATCATTTACTGTTCCGGACCAACATCAGCACATCACTACCACAAACTCATATTCAATGGCTAATTTAATACACTAAAATGTCGCTATTTTATTAGTCACTGTTGACACGGCGCCGGCCATCCACATCGAAGTCTGCGCTCACATGACCCACCGAGCAGACGAGAAACAAAAAAAAAAGCTTCACAACTTCACAAAAGCAAACGACTGCAGTTACATCATCTTATTTCTCAAAGTTCCGAGAGCCATCAGTGATGCAATAAATAAAACAACAAGCTGACGAAGCAGTGTAATAAGCGGAAATGATGAACTGCACGCACCGCACCTAAGCAAAACAGGCTTACTCAAATGTTTCACTCAATATTGTCCAAGAAAAACAAACGAATGTTTCAATCTTGAGGGGACGTAACGCCGCACGGCTCTCGTAGAGCGACGCAAGAGGCGGACTTTTACGACTTGTCAGACAGTTGAGCGTTCGAGAGTTCAGAGATTTGTTCTCAAGCTATTTTGAAAGCTTTCAATTGGTTCATAACGTGTGAAAATAACAGACAACAGGGGCACAGACCAATAGTATCGATTTGTGAAAAAGTATCAAATTGCCTATATTTGGGCATGCGAGGTTTCCACCCGACAGTGACGAGACGTGCCTCAGCTCAGTGGAGGCTGGGGAACACGATGATACACCCGACATATAAACTGGGAGAACTTTTAGCCCAAATCCGCTTGTATACCAACAAATGACATAATCCAATTACTCTCCACATGGAGGAAGGGGGCGGGGGCGGAGGGCAGTAAAGTTAAGGCTCAATATGCAAACCCAAAGTAACAGGATCCTCTGGTCTGGCGCTGCCTCCTCCTCACACTCCTCTCCTCCCTTCACTGGCCTCTTCACACAAAGGCAGGAGAGGAGCAAGAGGAGGGAGGAAGGGGGAGGAAAGCACAAAAGGACTCTTCCCTGGGGGGAGACGGAGGGTGATGCGGGCGGGGGTTGAAACCTGAGAGGCAGAAAGCCAAAGAACGAGGAGCCGAGCCAGAAACGTGAGCGGCAGTCATAAGATCTTGGACTTCTTCCACACCGAACTCTTCCAAGAACCTCAATTTCCTCGGGGGCGGGGCAAGGGGGTGACGATTTTATTCGTCAACTTGAATCCAACGACGAGTACGTTTCAAATATACTCCCTTTTTCAAAGGGGAGGCGTTTCAGAGGGCCTCACCCGGTTTGTCTGTGACATTCTGTCGTGACTAACAGATCCCTGTAGATGGCGCCGCTGAATCGCTTTGGATTTGAGAGCGGCACAGCTTTTGAGTAGAGGATCGCGATTAGGGGGTGGATCTCGTCTTGTCGTGTAGATTATGAGGGAGAGAACGTCAGACAAGTTTCGGCACCTCGCACTCAAACAGTATAAACAAAGTGTGTGCGTCACGGTCATGAGAAGAGAGAACAGTAAAAATGAATGTTGCCATTAGGATTCCTGCATGACCCGCTTGCTGGGACGCGCTACACCCCCAAAAAGCATCACCATGACAACACGTACACACAAACTCAACGCCCTCGCCTGCTGGCGACGTTGTGCAAGCCTCCAGGCACAGGAGCTCCATTCAAACTCTTCCAGGTTTGTATTTCTGTGTTCTTTGGGAGCGAACGGGACAGCCCTCACAAAGCACCCGGAGGCGGACGACGTCAGCCACGCCTCCCGTCCTCAGGAAGAGGGCGAAGAGCACGCAGAGGCGGCGGCCCACGCACCCCCCCGGCCGCCCTCTCGCTTCACCCGCCGCTTCCTGCCGTGCTCACTCACGCACACACACGGCCCCCTCCGTCCTGACTCAGCTGCGCCTCGTTCAAACTACTCACAACATCATTAAGACAACAAAGGCTTGGTTTTGCTCTTCAACCAATCTTAACCTTTGTGCACCGTCACACAGAACACAAAGCTACATGGACCGAATACAAAAATGGAACTCACCATCACCTTCAGTCTCGTCATTCATGGCTCAAGTCAGGAGCAGCAAATTCCTGAAAAGACGTACAATTGGATCAGGATTGTGTTACCAATTGTGTTATCTTAAGTCATAACATTGTCAGCATACCTTACAAAAGACATCGGTTGTAATCTCCAACCAGCTTGCGACAGTCCGTGTGAATGTCTCCATCTAGGGGACAGTGGGTTGTATTGCGTTTCACACAGGCCACAGCATTACACAGGCGAGTCAATAAAGAGGCCTTGAAACTTCCCATTTTCACGCCCAAAAATGGGAGTTTTTTTTTTTTTTTTTTTTGCATTATATTCATAAATCGATGTTATGCTCTTAGAAATTAATATACGTCAAGCTCCCACGCCAGTTAATGTAAACACAAAGAGCAAAATAAGTGAGCTCGCTGACAGTGTGGACATTTTTGGACTCATGTTAGTATTTAAGGAGCACATGGTGGACCTTCACTGAGCAACAAGATGACAGTGTACTGTCTAACGAAACAGATTTCCAATTTCATCAATTGCTATTTCACGAAGACAGAGTGGACATGTTAAGCCTGACAAAAAAAATCTTAACTACAAACGTGATGAGAATTATGAAATCACGTGTCAATATTTCAGCGGTCTATCGAAAAGAGACAAAATGTCGGTCGTGACGTCACTGCAAACGTCAAGAGTTTGATTATTCCGCGACATTTTCACGATGAGCTCACGATGAGTTCATGGTGCTGTCGACCCAGATGTTAAGACTCAAATTGACGCACACATAATAGCGCCCATCATATTGGGTTGTTGTGGTTTTAACTTGCCTTCACGAGGGCTCTAAATACTGTAGTCGTTGATGAAAGTCATTTGGAGGTGGTGAAAAGTCCGCTCACCCGTTTCCTGCCGCGCTGCGGCGCCCTCCAGTGGCGCCGAGCGCGAAGTGCAGCTGGAACGGCGCGCAGAGGGGCGGAGGCAGCGCCGACTGCATCCATTCCCGAGGAACATTCAAACGCTCTTCCTGGAAATTGCACACAACGCACCCGCGCGACATATCGGGAGACAAAACGCGACGCAGCCTCCTCCCCGTGTCGCCCACAAAAACAACCAAACGCCACCGTTGACGACGCATAAATTCGTCACGCGCACTGATTCACGTGAACGTCGATTGCGACATCTCACCTTCCCGTCAGCTATTCCGTGCGTGGCATGAGCAGCATCGAGGCTGGACAACGTAACATGGCTGCGAAGCGGATCCGCGCACACGCACGTGATCTCACGCTGCTCGTCAGAGTTGACGTCCGAAAGGCAGCGCGTTCCGTCGCCTGGCGTCTCGAACGCAGAACCGCTGGCGATGTGCGCATCCGTGACGCGCCGAGTGTCGGCCCGTGGGCAAGGCATGGTCCGCAGCTCGCTTCGCCTCCTCTTGATGCGAGGCGCAACGTGCTGCTCAAAGAGGAGCCGAGGCCAACGGGATTGACGGAACCTGCGATCCAATCCGCTCCCGAACATTTGCACACAGGAGGGACCGCGCAGGCACTCGGCCAAAAGAAATTGCGCAGTTTGATTTTCCACTGAGACGCAGAGGGCTCCCTTTCCTCGCGTCCCCGCTGAAGGGCCCTTTCCTTTCCTTTCCTTTCCCTTCCCTTCCCTTCCCTTCCCTCCCTTTCCCTTCCTCCTCCTCCTCCTCCTCCTCCCTTCCTCTCCTCCCTCGTTCATGCAGGTTTATTTTCGGTGGAAGAGCTTCGGACATTACCCGCCCCGCCTCCGCAGTCACGTACTGCAAGAACCACCACCCCAAAAACTTGCCCGAATGTCTTTCTTTCTGCTGAAGTGGACCTCGGGCTGTCCCTTCTCTTCCACTCCAGGAATCAAAAGTTGGGAGCTGCCGCGTGTGCTCATCGGATTTCCCCAAATCAAATGAAATCAGCAGGCGGACGAGAAGCTCCTAAAGCCCGCGGAGGCCCCGGAACTCGCTCGGAGTTCTCCTGTCTAATATTACACACACACACGGGGACCAGAAGTGGGAGACAGACGTCTCGTAATTCATTCATCGAGCAACTTGTTCATTTGAGCACAATAGCATTGTGCAATCAATCAATCATACAATCAATAATGTACTTTTTTTTTTTTTTTTTTTTTTTCCTTTTCCAATATTTAAGTGAGTGGTCCTATTCAAACCGTGCACAGTGTAAGAGTGGAGTCAAATGAACACTCGGGCACGCTACGTTGCCGTATTTGCCGGTTCTCGGACTGCCAAGGCGTTTTTTCGATTTGGGGGTTTGGGCGTGCGTCCGAGACCACCAGACCGGGGCGCACGTCGCTCCTTCACCCAAAGTCAGCCGGGATCGGCTCAAGCGGGACACAAAACGGATGCCGATTCGAATTTGAACATGAGAGCCGAAGCAAGTCCGTTTGCGCTTTCAGGGCCCAATCCTCGAGTCTGAATACGAACCCCCAAACGTGAACCCCGCCACTGTGGCGCCGTTCTTCTCTCGACTCACTTTGTCCCCTTGTTTTTCCTCTGAAAGATTGCCTCAGAGGCTTCATTCAAATTCATTTGTTCGAATAGCTTCGGTCTTTTCCTCCCCTCGCACCTTGGGCTCAGCAGGAACGTGCGTGAAAATAGAGCTCCCTCACCTTGACTCGCCGCTCGCTGCATGTTTTTCTTTGAGACGGGAAAAGAACTTGAAACAAAAATAAACAAAAACCAAAACAAAACAAAGAAGAAATAAAAGAAGCGTCCAGAGTATGCGACGACGTCAGCTGTCCAGGCTCATGAGAAGCGCGGCCCCTCTCTTGATCCAGTGATCCGGATTGACCGAGCCGGATTTCACCTCCACGGCGATCACAAACGAGGCTCTGCCCGCACCGCCCGATCGCACGGGGAAGTAGTAGCAAGGGCACAGGTACATGTCTGCAAAGCACAGAGGTGAGACGCTGCAGGCGCAGGCAAAGAAATGAAATTGAAAGAGAAATCGGAATGCTCTCACTCTTGGCCATCTTCTTGCGGTTCTCCACGGGCTTGAAGTTGATGGCGGGAATGGGACACACCATCTGCATGGGCTCGGCCTCCACCAGGCACACGCCCTTTTTGTCCCACGCCGCCCCCTCCAGGTACAAACCTCGCACGTAAACTCCGTCCTGGAGGCCCACGGACAACCCGTTGCATAGTGACCGATACATCGAGCAAACGGGAGGGAACAAACTTTTTTTTTTGAATAAATCACCTTGGGCGGGTTCTGGATGTGGCCGTCTTCTTGACTGGACACTGTGAAGTCCCACGACAGCGTGTCAACTGATATCTGCAAACAGGGGCAGAGCTTGTGCTTGTGAAGCGGCGGTAACTAGTGCCACGCCAGATTCGATTCGATTCGATAGCGAGACAGCTACATCGATTGAAGGGAAATTCACTATTTCGGGAGCCTTCACAATCAAAACAACACAAGGCAAAGCAGCAATGCCGAATTTCTTATACAGTGGTGCTTTGAGATACAAGTGAGCAGAGTTTCTCAAGATGCGAACCGTCATTTTTTTCCACCAATGAACTCAACTCTCGTCACAACAATGTATTAAAAAACAACTTTGTCTGAAGTATGACCCCACTAGCTCAATGCTAACACAATGGAAAATGCCATGGAGGGGCTAACAAATAGCATTTATAGTCGGCGTTACAAGCCTCTGAGAAACAGATATTTAAACACAAATGTAAATAGACAATATTATACAATGCTCACAGGTATATATTCTTTATCCTCTGTGAAAAATCTCATTATTATTGCACCCTACGGAGTCACTGAGAGTAGTGGAGACTCTTCTTCGTTTGTATCAGTGCGCCTTTAGTATACTGCCGCCCAGTGGCCAAGGCGGGCACATTTAAATAGGATGCAGAAACTGTTCAGCTCCTTATTTAATTAGGGGCTTTTTAGATTTCTTTTGTTCAGACAAAGTTTGAACAAAAGTTTGTCTGAAGAAATCTAAAAACACAAAAAGAAAGAAAGACAACGTTGATGAACGTTCTACACCTACAATTTAGTTACGTTATTACGCTATCTTTTCATAAAGTACAGTATTATAGAGTGCTATTTTACTTCTTAGAAAACATTGCCAACATTTAGTTATTTTTTTTGTTTTTTTTTGGTGTAACATTTCAATTTATTTCAACGAGAAAGGGCGATTGGAGATAGGACCGCGTGTCACCTTGTGTTGCCGGGCGGCCGACTGCAGCACGGCGGTGAGGAAGCCGTTGGGGAAGGTGAAGCCCGAAAGCCAGAACAAGTTCGGGGGCTGCCCCTGCTCAGCCCAGCGTGCAAACTGAAGAACGCGCTGGCAGAGGTCGCGGGTCCACGCTGCCAGGGGCTTGAGGGAGGGGTACGCCTGGCGGACCGAGATCACGTCACTTTTCATCAACTTTGCTTGCTCGCTCGCTTGGGGTTAAGCAACAATTTGTAACAAGTTGTAGGACAGCCAAGCTATTATGAATATTGCTGCATGATCCAGATGAGTGCAGGAGAGAAGGCAGAAGAGAGAAGACAAAAAAAAAAAAAAAAAAGCGGGGATGGCAGTGAGGAATGAACTGGCGTACAAGCAGGCAGTTAAAAAGAGAGAAGCTGAGCTGGAGGCAGTGGCGCTGATAGCTGTCCAGAGCTCCTATAAAAAGGAATGCGCGCGCACACACACACACACACACACACACAGTAATAAGCCTTTGGCCACCACTCAATAAGCTGAGGGTCTTTTTCGGAAAGAGGGGCCGGCCTTAAGAGATTTACTCTGCTTATTACTCTGCGATTAGATCCACAGATGCCGGCTTTGTTGGTGCACGTGCCCCACCAGAGAGCGTTAAAGACATTTTTAATAGCAAAGGTTTAAGAAGGGAAATATGAGGGAAAGACGGAAACGTGCACGTCGTCGTTGAGAATAAGTCATCCTGCACGTGACATGTGTCGGTGTGTCACCTTCTCCCACAGCGGCGGCACCCTGGCGTCGTACATGCAGTTGAAGGTCTCCTCCAAGCTGGATGACATCACCACCAAGCCTTTGATTCCCTTCTCCAGCTCCACTAAGGACGACCTAACGCACAAGCATTTAACATTAGCCATGCAAATGTCGCATCTATCGGAATTATCGGCACCATTCGGCAAGAAGGAACACGCAGGCGCTCGGGCTTCGTACTTGATCATGCTCAGCAGGGCGTTGTATCTCTGGATCTCTTGCAGCAGAACCACATCCAGGGGTGACGGATCCAGGAAGTGCGAGCTAACGCTCTCGTAGTCGATCAAGTTCGGGATGGTCTGGCGCACATCCGCCAGCAGATCTAACACCTGGAGACAGAACAAATCCCACCTTTGAGACAGCAAAAACTTTTCAAGGTCACGTTCCCATTGAAGTCATCCCAATTTATCCAACAGACTCTTCTAATGGAGGACCGAAGCACGTTCTGCATCTCAACCTGTAAGTGTTGCATGAGCAGTGAGGGGAAATGCGGTTTCTAGAATTGCAGTAGTACGGAAGAATATTTGCCGCTTATATTCCGTGATGTCCTCGGCGAAGGGCTCACCTTGTCCTCACGACTGGGGCCGGCCCCCACTGCGCTGGCGCTGGTCACCTGGGGCTGTAACGACAGAAGGGTGTCGAACAGGGACCTGGTCTCCGCGATCTGGCTGGCGATGTCGGCATTCGGGTGCTGGCCAAACAAGTCGGGGTGCTCGTGGGTCGGCAGCATGTTGATGAAGTCCTTGTAGGACGACAGGGGTCCGTCGTGAGGGATGTAATATGCGGCCAAGGTTGACAACCTAGTGAGAATTGAGACCAATAGGTGTGAGGAAAAACATTATTGAACTTAGTGGTGATTGTGGAAGCTTCCCGTGGAAGCAATCAATCTTGCATCCACATAGACGCACTGCAAGCGGTGCAGCTACGAGAAAGGCATCGATATTTACAGACTAGACGATTGGGATAAATGAATACAATTTGAATTTTCTTAATGTAGGTCAGCGTGCTTAGGCCAGCAGAGAAGGCCAAGTTAACTTTGGTGTCACTGACTTGAAATAAGGCTCAGTGACAGCAGCTTCGCAGAAGTAGTCGTTGATGTAGGTGGTGAGAAGGCGCCTGTCCCAGTCGTCCGTCACGTGACCTCCGTAATTGACCTCGGCGATGAGATACTTGAGGGCGTCCCAGGGTATCTGCTCATACTCGTTCAGGTACAGACTGAGCAGATTCTCGCTCACCTGTTAGAGAAAGTCATTATTAAGATGATTTGAAATCTAAACTAGGATCCACAATGCCGGCTGAAAGTCTACTCTTCAGTATCCGAGTAGCAAATAGCAGCTTTCGTCATTATCGACACGATTTACACCTCAAAGTCTGAATTGTTGAAGCCGTAGATAATGTTCCAGCCTAGCTGCAGGAACTTCTTTCTTTCCAGCAGAATGCTGTGAAAAAAGCAGAGGGAGAAGAGCAGCTTCCTGTAGAAGACGGGTTTGGCACAGCGGGTGAACTGAGCGTCAGGTCACCAGGTGGTACAGACGCTTCATGTTGGCTCTGACTCCCTGAGGGCAACAAGGTGCAAACACGTGATACACTTGTACGCGTACATGCCATTCATTGCTCCGGGCGCTACCTTCGGCGGCTCCGTGGTCATTTTGATGCCCGCCTGGAGGATGTTGATAGGAAAATCTGGATGTGGCGAAGAGCTGAGCCAGAGTCGGAAGTCCGTGTGGGGCTTCTGCACCTCCAGCTGCTCCACCAGCTTGTCCAGCTCGGGCATCCAGGAGAGAGACAGGTGGCAGTTCGCGAGAAAGACCCAGTGACCTGGCGCAGTTCAAACAAAGGATTAAGATTCAGTATGAAACGGACACTACCCAACAGACTGATTGAGAGTGAAATGACGGATACCCTTTTTGACTCCCTCTTCGATCATTTTCTTAGCGATTGGGGCCTGGCCCTGACCCAGGGAAAGAGCGTGGAAGTGTTTGCTCATGCCCGTTGTCTCGGCCAGCTGCAGAAGGGTGCCTGTGGGATCCACGCCAGGAGATAAGACAAAAACCAGAGGAGACATGCATGTGGATTCGTCCACGACCTGGGGAGACAAGAGCGAGGGCGGCAGTGAGTGAGGAACGAGCAGTTTTTGTTTTTTTAAGAAAATAGCCTACTTACAGCCTTCATGTCGAGAACAGGAGGCTCCACGAAGCGAGGGCCCAGATAGTTGACAATGAAGGTAGTGGCGCAGAACAAGACGCGGTCTGGCCGAAGAGAACGGACGATGAGCATCCTCTGGAGCTCGTTACAACTGTTCTCCCAGTCTCCTGCAAGGGGCACACCAGGAGAGCAGTTTGGGAACAAGGACAGGAGACCACACAAACAATAACAATCATATTCATTTTACGTTTGCGACAACAGTTTGTATTTGGTTTGAATAGAATAACCCGAGCGGTGTTCTGTTATTGGACTTCTGTGCTCATCACGGATTGTGCATGTTCAAGCATACGGGTGTCCGCACGTGCACTTGGCACCAGGACACCCGAGGTCGCAGTTCGATGATGGACTTTGCGGTCGTGTCATCGGACATGTGGATAAAGAGAGGGAAGTCTGGGCTTGCCTGCTCAGGCTGCTGCCCCCGCGACCCGACCTCGGCTAAGCGGAGGAAAATGAATGAATGAATTCAACAAACCTCTATAACTAATTATAAGACACAAACCTGGCAGCGGCGACTTCTCAGGCTGTGCACTGGTGAACCAAAGCTTCCAGTCCCGTGGATATTTTTCAAATGAGGCCATGATGCCGTGGAAGTTTGGCAGCTTGTCCAATTCTGTGATATTGTCCCAGCTGGAGTCCACGAGCCAATTACTGCACGGGTTTTCCATCTGAGCCCTCTTATCAAGAACCTGGAAACACAAACAGTCGTCATACGACCTCATGGAAGGACGAGACAGAACCCGTCCGTGTCCGAGCCGCCTTTTCTTACAATTCCGCCACGGAGGAAGAAGCTGTACTCGTCCATGTTGAGTGTGCCGGCGACCTCGAGGATTTTGGCACACATTTGGAAGCTGAAGAGCAGCTTGTGCATCTCAAACAGACCCCGGCACGCGTATCTGAAAAGAAACGTCGTCCGGGCGAATGATGAAAATTCACCACCCTACTCCGAACGAGTCTTACTTGTAGACTGCATATGTGTGGTAGTCGTTGAGGTTGACAATCCTCTCCTCCAGCTTTAGGCTGCTCTTGCTCTTCTCAATGCTTAGATTGAATAGGTTGATGTAGGCGTCCAGTGAGAACTGGTACATGGGATCAATGCGGCCCATGTCATTGAGGATGAAGAAGAGGATGGACGCCCGCTGAGCGCATGCACGGTAGGCCTGTCAAAAAACAAACAACTCATTTCTACTCAGTCCAAAATCCTCATCCCATTTATTTGTATCACAAAAAAACACTGTGGATGAATGCTTAGTAGAAGACCTCTCGAGCAGTGTCGATCTTGATTTCGGTCACTTCGCTGCTCTCCAGCTGCTCCGAAACCTCAGTGGCCGTCACTTTGGACGTCTGCAAGGTGTTCACCAACTGCACGTCGTCCAGCAGGGAGCCGCTTGCCTCGTTCAGCAGCCTGGGAGACGGAAGGACCGACGCGGGAACGTGCGACCGACGCCATTCGTTTCAAACAAAAGCTTTTGGAAGTGAGGGGGTAAGAAGCAAATGCATTCACCTGAGGATCTCGTCCTCCAGCTCCTGCAGGCTTCTCTTTCCTGAGGCGATGCTCATCACCAGGTTGTCTTTTTGCTCTTCCAGGTCTGGACGTTCCTTACGCACCACAATACCTAGGAGTTGGGCTTCCAGACCCTGCCAGCAGCACACACGCGACCAAACTAGCATGACACTCCGTAGGTAAGCCCGAACCATACAAATTGGAATTGATGGAAAATGTTATCTTGTAATGATAACAAAATACGAGGGCAGCAATCTCCAACCTGCTCCTTGACGGCAAAATTGACAATGGTCGTCTTAGTGGAAATCTCTGGGGTATAGTGGGGATTCGACAGTTTGGTGGTGATGTAGAAACGGAATTCCGGACTATACTCCAACTCCTTGTCACCCAACTTCAACAATAGCCTGCCACCTAGGAACAAAGTGAAGCATATGGAACTGCACAGTGGTCATCCATTTCACGGAGAGGAAAGTGTGCGTGTGTGTGTTTGTGTTTGTGTGTGAGACCTATTCGCGTCAAGGACTTGTTGAGAACTGGGTTGAGAGCCGGGTCCAGGTCCTCCTGAACGTTCTGCAGCAAGACAGGATTCCCAAACTGGATGGCATTCTCCATTATAAGCATGTAATCTGGCATCTGAAAGTCGATTACTTTTAAGCCCTGCGCACACGATTATGGAGTTAGTCAACTTTATTCATATACCGTTTTAGTATTTCTGTATTTACAGAAAGAGCAAAGTGAGCATGGCTGAATGAAAAAAATGGTAGCATCCGGGGGTCGTCACTTACTTTCGCCAACTCCATTTTCTTGATCCACTTCAGAGCTTGGCCTTGTGGGTCCACCATCAGCGGCCACCTTGACCCAAAAATACAAAATAAATAATGATAATAATACAAAGAAACTATTTACAATTTTTTCAAGCCCTGATAACAGCAAATAAAACCAAATGTTCAAATTGTGTGTGAATGCCGGCGATGTGCTCAGCAAAAGAATGCATTGAGGGCTGGTTAAAACCTCGGCGCATAGCGTAGTGTGCAAAGTGGCGAGTTCTGACCGGTTGCCCCGGGTGACGATGACGCCGTTCTCAGTGGAGAAAGCATCAGAGGGCAGGCCTTGAATATTCCAGTCCCTCACCGCTGTAGGGTTTGAGAGGAAAGTGGCAAAACTAAAGCCTGGTGTGCACGGGATATCTTGGTGCTGGACCTGAGAAGGCAAAAATCAACTCTTTTTAAAATCCTGTAAAAGTGTTCCACAATCCACAAGACCATCAAAATGTTGCTCTTACCTCGGTCATCCAGATGTCAAGCAGTTCCACTCTATAGTTAGAAAGGAAGGGGCCCATATAGGACAGAAATGATGCCGCAAGCAAACAGTCCCCGACCAAGTAGCCCATGTTCTCTTCGAGACCCTGGAAGACACATCGAGCACATCTTGAGGCACATCCGCCCTACTTGGTGTGCGTGCGTGTGGCCGCGTCCTACCTTAACCGTCTGCTCCCAGCGGACACCCTCCCCGGCCAGACCTTTCACCAGTTTGTCGGCTCGGTCCAGTTTTACTTCCATCTCGTCCGACCTCCTCTTCAAATCCTCCTTGGTGGCCACTTTTTCCGCATAAGATTTGTTCAGCCGCGCCAGTTTGTCCCCCACCTGCACGCCAAGCACGAGCGTCACGTCAGCTCTCCTTCATTTCATAGCGTATATCTCGTAGGCGGTACCTCTTTCAGTTTGTTCTCGGACTCGGCCAGCTCGCCTTGCTTCTGTGAGAGTTGGGCCTCGGCGGCATTCAGCAGCTCCCGCTTTGGCTCCACCACCCTGAAGACGCACCCGTAGACCTGCAACAGTTCAACACGTCTGTGTTGAGTTCTGTTCCATATTGCTGCTGTTTGTTGGTGCGTCGGTTACTTAGCCAAACCTCCATGGCTCTGACCCACATACAGAGCGACTTTGCAGCCAGAGACACTTTGCCAATGGTGTCTGGCATGAAGTCGGGCTGCCGGCAGTAGTTGCCGATCCTCTTCAACACACGGTCTGATATGTTTTCCTTGTCGAAGTTGATCAGGGTTTTGATGAAGCTGGCCTCACCTACCACAAATATTCAAAGTGAACTGCAATTCTTGTTATTTGTATTTCTTTATGCAAGCATCACAGAAGTCCTCCTTACTCACCCAGCTGTCGCTTGGCTTCTGCCCAGGTTGGCTCCTTGTTGAGGAGGGTCATGACCGCCTGCATCACCTTCTCCACCAGAGCGGGAGGACGGCCGTAGGACTTAATCTCCGTCATGTCCTTTTTGTTCAGAGACTCCAGAGCCTTTGTTGTGGGGAAAATGGTGACATTGGAAGGCAAATAGGCAGACGGGCGCAATCTAGTGGCCTGGTCTATACCTTGGTGGCCTCGTCCAGGGCTGGCAGGGCTTCATCTAGCTCTCTCAACGCGGTCTCCGCCAGGGCTTTGCATTGAGACTCCTCTGCCGCAATTTTTTCCTTTTTGGCACTCACTGTCTAATCACACACAGAAACACACCACCGCACATACTGTACTGTACTGTATTTGCTCTCCCCACAAGACGGGAAAAGGTCTTTGGTATCCTACCTTCTGCTGCGAGTCAGCCTCCCTTGTCTGCTGTACGATGACAGTCAGGTACTCGTCACACTCCTTCTGGTAGTCGGCCACCTGCTTATTAGACTCCTCCAGCTGCACGGTCATGGCGGCCACCTTCTCGCCCGTGTCGCTGATCTTAAAAAGGCCGTTTTGCAGCTTGTTCACCTGCTCCCCCAGTTCACAGCGTTTCTCTCCCAGAAGTCTGAATACACAAGGGGAACAATTCATAGGCCACAAAGCCATCAAGCAGAATGTGTCCATCAATGTCCCTACTTCTTATATCCAGTCACCAGCTCCAGGTAGTTGGTGGGTGTCACATAATTATGTCTTTTCAGCTCCACCTTCATCCTGTGTGAGCCCTGCACCACTGACTGGTGTGTAGTCACAAAGATGGAGGCCACCTTGGTCTGGCTCTGCAAAATCATGAACAAAGCATCATTTTCTTGTTTGGTAAAGAACAACTTAAGCGTTTTAATGAAGGTGTGCGCCGCACCCCCTCAGAGGACCCCAAATCCAGTCCCTCCAAGTAGCGCTCAGCCACCTCCAGCAGAGCATCTTTGGGCCACTCACAGAACCAATCTATGGTAGTGCAGTTAACGAGAGCCGGATACTGAAGGATACGGTTTCTGCAGGTAACAAAAAAAAAAGACCGATAGTGACGGGCACTTTGTTTCCGGATCATTTAAAGAGGAGGACAGCATGACGATACCTGAAGGGGTCTCCCACTGGGCTCATGCAGAGAACAATGTGCAGTTTGCTTCTGACGCGCTCTATCAGAAAGCTGAATAAGGAGTTGGGCGTTTCCACCACATTCTCCTTCCTGGCGGAGTCGGACAGGGCGTTGCACACCTCTACAAACTCGTCCTGCTTATAGAGGTTGGGGACTTCTCCAGAGCTCAGGACATTGTTGATGTCCTCCAGGAAGGATTCGTCCACAATCTGGGTATCGTTGAACAGGAAGACAGTGGGCTTGTTGTCCACGCCGGTCAAACGGTACAGCTTCTTAATGTCTGAAAGAAGATGAGGAAAATCCTTATCATATTCGAGGGAAGTGGGGGTCGGGGGGCGGTGTGCGGAGGCCTCCTGGGTCAGCTTACCTTCTCTGAATTCCATCTTGCGGTACTGTTTGGTGATTTCCACCTCAAACACCTGGTACTCAGAGATGGAGGCCGCCATCCTGGACAAGCTCTGTCGGCCCGAGCCCCCCACGCCGACCAGCAGCATGTTGCCCCTCGGCTGGCTGATCACACGGACCACACGGGTTACTGTGAACGCAGCACAGAAAACGTTTCAAGGAATCTTAGAACGGCACAACGTGGTCTTCTAGTGCTCTCACTGTGTTCAATGGCGTCCCGGAAGAGCACCAGGTTCATGGGCACAACACCAGGTGTCAGGTTGTATTCCTCCAGGTGGGCCAACATGAACTTCTTGAGATTTGCCATGTCCAAAAGGTCTTCATACACCCCAGACTCGGTCAGGAAATCACCTTACGCACACAGCAGAATAATCTCAATAATAGGCCTACGTAACCCTTTGTGTGTGTGTGTGCTGCACTCATGTACCAAACACTGGGGGTTGTTTATCGGGGCAGATGTTGTGGAAAACGAGGTCGAAGATGGAGCCCATTTTCCCCCCTAACAATGTGACAAAGGCATCCATGTCACTGTGGTCGATAAGTCGGTCAGAGAAAACCCTGAAATGTGTCATTAGACCAAGAATATCATATCGAGTAGTGCCAATCAAATCTCTTCAGTCAGCCTGGGAGTAAAATTGAGTCAGTGTAATACCTGAAGCACTCGTGGATCCACAGTCTAACCATGTTGTTTTTACTATCATGGAACTCTGGATGTGATCTCAGCAGACCCTGGAACACCTACAGTCAAACGCATGGAAATGAGATGCATGGTTTCCTTGTCGGTACATTGTAAAATCAGTCCAACACTTGTACCTTGGAGATATCCCTGAGGTTGAAGAGGTAGTGCGTCTTAGCCGGAGTGGGAAGAAAACGAGCCGTAACCGCATAATACAGCTCCAAAGTAGCCTGGGTCAGAAGCTCTCCGACGGGTTTGAGCTCCTCTTTAAAAACTTGAAGCTTCTGGTTAATCATGGTGCTGAAGATACGTTTGATTTGGGAGTCCTGAATGAATAACATTCTTTAGTTTTGTGCATGTTGTCCATGATGCAAACTTGAAGGAAGGTCAGCGGGACCTACATTGGGGAATGTCATGTTGATGAGGTTGAAACGACTTTGGAGACGCTCGGAAATGTGAGTCCGTCCTCCTCCTGGGGGTCCCATGGAGGCCAGCAGGGACATTTTCTAAAAGTTGAAAGCAGCTAGCTTGCCATGATTGTTTTTGTCAAGGCAAAATTTAGGATGCAGCTCTTGTACTTTTCTGCAATCGCTCACCTTGACATATGTCGTTGTTTGCTTCTGACGGTCAAACCAGAAGCCGTAGTCGATCCAGAGGCGCATGAGCTCCAGCGGCGGTTGTGAGCCAAAGAGATCGTGCGCTGGCATGTTGAGGTCGTCCAGGTAACAGAGCAGGTCCTTGCCTCCAACGGGCACATACACACCTTTGGTCCTCTTCTCTAAGCGGCTCTCCACAATGGCCTGGATGTTATTTGAGGTGGTCTGGAAGTAGACAAAAAGGGAGTCAGACTACAATGAAGGGCTAATGAAATGCTGAGCATGATTATTGGAAATGTTGTGATCTTTGAATATTTCTTGGCTTGGACCGCAAAACACAAATGAAGTCACCAGCCAATGTCCTTCAGCACCAACCTGTGAAGACATATTGATCGTGAGCGTGGACCACTTGCCGCTGTCCAGGCTATGCAAGACCCCGTGAACAACCGAGGTCTTCCCAGTGCCCACCGGCCCAGTGAGCAGCACCGGGTACTGAGCATTCACCATTGCTGTTACCAAGAAGTTGTAGCGGACCGTGTCCACTGTCGGAACCATAATCTTGTAGAATGGCGAGCTGGAAGGGAGAGAATGTTTTAGAAGTGTTGTTTTTTGGGTTTTTTTTTTCTTCCTAATACCATATGCCATCTCGTTACTCACTTGGGGTTGAAGCGCCAGCCCTTGGGCAGTTTATTTTCAAATGGAGCCCAGGCTTTGTTCTTCATGTCAACATAGTACTCATACACTGTGTCCTAAAGGGTGGAAAATGGAAATGAAAACTTTGACAATAAAACATTACCATTGCAATGCTTCTTGCTGGGATACACATTGAGTATATGCATGCACAAAGAGGAGGTGTGGCTACTTCTTGGTGATCAGATTCTTAAATGAGGCCGATGACAAATAGTTGCGTTAAGAAGCCTAATTTAGCTGTTTAATGACTGCGCATTGATGTCATGCTCCCGCAAGGACCTTGATGGGAAAGGTGCCATCCAACTCCCTCAGGAAGTTATCCATCTTCTTGCGCCCATCCTCATTGACAGAGGCACAAATGGACCAGATGAGGCTGAAGGTAAACCAGAGCTCCACGATGCGACCCAGGCTGTCCGCATCAGACATGTTCACCTGGGGAGGCAATGGGGTAGGAATGCTTAGTTTTTTCGCAACATGAGAAAGGGGAACTATTAATAACTGCGCTCAATGCAATTGCGTGCTACGATGGATAACCTTTTTTGTGGTCAGGGCGTCATAGAGGCGGCAGAGCGAGACAATGCCATTGAGTTCGGTAACAGGGATCAACTCCTTACAGTTTTTCTTCTTGAAGTTCAGCGTTTTCTCAATGAAACTGTCAAACAAAGGCTTCAAATGTGCCACCTCAGCCTGCAGAAACATAGCGCAGTCGATTTTGCGACACGGAATCTTGTTGTCATGGTTACACGGAAGACCACGTGGCGTACCTTCTGACGTTTCTCGAGCCAGGACTTGACAAAGGGCTTCCATCCCAGGTCGATGTAATCGTTGTAGACCATACCGCAGCGGGAAACTGTCGCAGGAGACGCCTGCGCCAGGTTCTCCACTTCAAAGAGCAGAGACACCTGTTCGGGCATGGAAATTCTCTCACCGTTGATGAGCGTGAGCACCTTGTTGTCGTCCATTACAGAGTTCATACTCTCGATCCACAGCGTGTCCACCGGCCCGTCAAATACAATCCATTTCTCATCTGGTTTGTCATCTACACAGGAGTTTCCACAGTTTGGCTCATCATACTTCATACATCATACAAGGGTATGTGGAAGTGATTAACCTCTTTACCTGCACAGGCTGTTCTCATGACAGAGGAGAGGACTCCATCAGACCACTCATTGGTGGCGAGGTCATTTTCACCATAGAGTTCTCCAAGACTCATGGATTTCGGGTTCAGAGGATAATCCTTTTGCACCACAAGACCGAGTGAAAAAGAGTAGTAATGAGTGGCCATCACAGTTTGAAGACTTGACGCTATCAAGAGGCAAAACAATTCAATAATTACCTGCACAAGCTCGTAGCCCGCCATTTCCTTGTTGTGCATGGCAATGAGGGCATTTTTCAGCGTCTTCCATGTGACAGTCTTACCGCAGCCCGTCTTGCCCACCAACATGGACGAATGTCGAGAGTTTTTGGTCTCGAAGAGTTGGATGACTTTGGTCATTGTGAAAGGAGTGACCTGCAGGCCTTTCTGACAAAGTTCCAACTGGATAGCTTCCTTGAGCTAATAAGAGAAATGGCAGCACAGAATAAACAAAATGGGTATTTTAAACAATAAATGAGAGGATGAAGTTCAGCCTACCTTTCCATAGTCAATAACGGGCGTTTCCACATCAGGGAACAAGTCCTGGATGATACCAGTGAACAGCGGCACGTCAGTTGATGTCAGTTTAGCAATATTCATATCTTTCATGGCCATGAGCAGCACCTGAGTGGATTAAGAGGCAATGGAAAACACAGGAATAGCATTTTAACCTTCTCCTTCTACCGTGACACGGTCTAAAAGACTCACTTCTTCACCAGGGACGTTGGGGCAAACACGCCGCTTCTTGCCGGCATAGCGGAGCAAGGAGGTGAGGGCACGGAGGCCAAAGTCGTAGTGATCCTGTTTGGACAGCTGCTGCATTGCCAGCGAGTAGAGGGTGAACACCTTCTTAGCCAGTAGCTGCAAACAAAGTCAGAAGCGCTGCAGATGTTATTGTTTACGATTTAGAGATTAGTGTTTGCATTTAAATTTCAGTACCTTGCAGTCATTAAAGCCCTCTCCAAACAGTATGATCTCAGCAATTAGAGTAGAGTCTGGCACCACCATTGAAATAGGTCGGAACATGGACTTGAGATTATCTGGCAGCTCGGAACGACCGGCGTAACCTGAGAAAAACACAGAGAAGAAAAAGTAGTAATATCTAATCAGGAGACCACTCTCTCAAATCGTTGACCAACCAGGATTCATCGTGATAAAGATGCCGCACGACGCCACCAGGGAGATGTTGTGTTCCTCAAACTGGAACCTGGTTTGCAGCGCAGACAGGGCAGACAGGATGGAAAGAATCTGCTGGGCCACCACGGACAGCACCTCGATGTTGATGCGGTTGAACTCGTCGAAGCAGCCCCACGCTCCCGTCTGGTTCGGTGGCAGGTAGGAAATTGGTGATTTGGCACCGTGATGACAAGCTGCTTGACGGGACAAAATCCCACTTTCATGCTACTTTCCTACCTGTGCCAGGCCAGAGAACATGCGACCCATGGACTTGTAGTCCAGTCCCTCGGAGCAGTTGATGACGATCACGTACATCCCTAAACTTTTGCCCAAGTCTTTTGTGGTCTCCGTCTTCCCAGTGCCAGCGGGGCCTTTGGGAGAGCCGCCTCGATGCAGATGGAGTGCAGTCGTCAAGGTCATGTAACACCTATGAATGTTGTGGTTTATTATGTTAAATATGTCGCCTACTGTGTAATCCATTGTTTTTTCGGATCCATTTAAAACATGAGAGATGGCTACCTGTCGGTAAGTGGAGTGATGACAAGGCGCCCAGAGTTCCCCAAGTACTCGTATCCATACTTGAAATGTGTGTTGGTTTGTCGGATGATGCAGTTGTTCAAATCCTGTGGTGAGAGCCAAACAAACAACTGTCAGGTTCGTGGAGACCTTCTTATCTAACAGGAGTGATGGAAAGTGCATAACCAGGAGGGATGCAGTGTTCCTCTGAAGGGCACAATGACCCTACTTTTTCTATTGAAAGAGCAAAGAATGTACAGTACCTTCTCCCAGTAGAGTCTCAGCTGGGACAGCCACTCAAACGCGTTCACATCGTTGCAGCCCGCCTTGGCCAGTTTGGCGATGACGTCCCTTGCGTGAACCTCCACTGTGACCAGGGCCACAATCTTCAGACGCAGCACCTTGGATAGGTTGCTACGGATCATATCGGAATATCGCCTAAGCAGGGACACCTAGAAGAGAAAGAGGGCAAAGCTTGCAAGTTCACCTTTTCTAGATGTATTTGTAAACAAGCTGGCGGTGTAGTGGCCATTTAGCGTCTATTAAAGAACGCAATAGCAAAGTTGAACTACACCTGTTTCTTCATCATGGTTTTAAGGGGGCCCTTGTCATCTGTCTCCTTGCAGCTAATGAGCGACTGGGTAACATCAGTCGTCCACTGGATCTGGCTGGCTGTGATGAGCATCTAAAAATACAAGAGAATTTGTCTAATTTCACTTGAAAATGATC